>NC_057798.1:323752616-324375330 GCF_018294505.1 Triticum aestivum
CTAACCCTTCCACATTGGTGCCACCGAGTTGACCTTGTCGGTCCCACCAAAAACTCTAACGTTCACATTTTGACCAGAATCGGTCTGACCGAGTTTCACCATTCGGTCTCACCGAGTTTGGGAATCTGTGTGTAACGGTTAGATTTTGTGTGGAGGCTATATATACCCCTCCACCCATTCTTCATTTGTGGAGAGAGCCATCAGAACATGCCTACACTTCCACTACTCATATTCTGAGAGAGAACCACCTACTCATGTGTTGAGACCAAGACATTCCATTCCAACCACAAGAATCTTGATCTCTAGCCTTTCCCAAGTTGCTTTCCACTCAAATCATCTTTTCACCATAGCCAAATCTGTGAGAGAGAGTTGAGTGTTGGGGAGACTATCATTTGAAGCACAAGAGCAAGGAGTTCATCATCAACACACCATCTATTACCTTTTAGAGAGTGGTGTCTCCTAGATTGGTTCGGTGTCACTTGGGAGCCTCCGTCAAGATTGTGGAGTTGAACCAAGGAGTTTGTAAGGGCAAGGAGATCGCCTACTTCATGAAGATCTACCCAAGTGAGGCAAATCCTTCATGGGTGAAGGCCATGGTGGGATAGACAAGGTTGCTTCTTCGTGGACCCTTCGTGGGTGGAGCCCTCCGTGGACTCACGCAACCGTTACCCTTCGTGGGTTGAAGTCTTCATCAACGTGGATGTACAATAGCACCACCTATCGGAACCACGCCAAAAATCTCCGAGTCTCCAATTGCGTTTGCACACTCCAATCCCATCCCTTTACTTTCTTGCTAGTTGCTTGCTTTACTTTCCGCTGCTCATATACTCTTTGCATGCTTGCTTGAATTGTATTATGATTGCTTGAAATTGTGTTAATTTCCAACCTCAACTTGAAAAACTTAAAAAACTGCTATCTTTGCTTGTTGAGGGTCTAATCACCCCCTCTAGACACCTCTTCTCGATCCTTTCAATTTTGCAAATTTCTATGTCTACAAAGCTCTGTATGGAGCTACTCTAGCTAATTGCTCCCACTTTCAATATGTATCCAGATTGAGACTCCGAGTCATCTGGATCAGTGTTAAAGCTTGCATCGACGTAACCCTTTACGACGAACCCTTTATCACCTCTATAACCGAGAAACATTTCCTTAGTCCTCTTTAGGCACCTAAGGATAATTTTGACCGCTGTCTAGTGATCCACTCCGGGATCACTATTGTACCCCCTTGCCAAACTCATAGCAAGGCACACAACTGGTCTAGTACACAACATGGAATACTTTGACTTTCATTCTCTCTCTATCTTCTCCCGTGGTCGGGCTTTGAGTCTTACTCAACTTTAGACCTTGTAATACAGGCAAGAACTCTTTCTTTGACTGATCCATTTCAAACTCTTTCAAAATCTTGTCAAGGTATGTACTCATTGAAAGTCTTATTGAGCGTCTTGATCTATCTCTATAGATCTTGATGCCCAATATGTAAGCACCTTCACCGAGGTCTTTCATTGAAAAATTCTTACTCAAGTATCCTTTTATGCTATCCAGAAATTCTATATCATTTCCGATCAACAATATGTCATCCACATATAATATCAGAAATGCTACAGAGCTCCAACTCACTTTCTTGTAAATACATGCTTCACCGTAAGTCTGTATAAAACTATATGCTTTGATCACCTCATCAAAGCATATATTCCAACTCCGAGATGCTTACACCAGTCCATAGATAGAGCGCTGAAGCTTGCACACCTTGTTAGCACCTTTAGGATCGATAAAAACTTCTGGTTGCATCATATACAACACTTCTTAGAGATATCCATTTAAGGAATGCAGTTTTGACATCCATTTGCCATATTTCATAAAATGTGGCAATTGCTAACTGATGGGGAACGTAGTAATTTCAAAAATTTCCTACGCACATGCAAGATCATGGTGATGCATAGCAACGAGATGGGAGAGTGTCGTCCACGTACCCTCGTAGACCATAAGCGGAAGTGTTAGCACAACGCGGTTGATGTAGTCATACGTCTTCACGATCCAACCGGTCCAAGTATCGAACGTACGACCCCTGCGAGTTCAGCACACGTTCAGCTCGATGACGTCCCACGAACTCCGATCCAGCAGAGCTTCACAGGAGATTTCCGTCAGCACGATGGCGTGATGACGGTGATGATGTTGCTACCGACGCAGGGCTTCGCCTAAGCACCGCTACAATATGACCGAGGTGGAATATGGTGGAGGGGGGCACCGCACACGGCTGGGAAAGAACAACAGAGCAACTTGTGTGTCTAGAGGTGCCCCCCTCCCCCATATATAAAGGAGTAGATGAGGGAGGAGAGCCGGCCCTCCTATGGCGCGCCCTGCAAGAGTCCTAGTCCCACCGGGAGTAGGATCCCCCCTTCCAAGTAGTAGGAGTAGGAGTCAAGGAAAGGGAAAAGAGAAGAGAAGGAAGGAGGGGGCGCAGCCCCTCCCCCTAGTCTAATTTGGACTAGGCCTTGGGGGGCACGCAGCCTCCCCTCTCTCTTTCCCCTAAAGCCCAATAAGGCCCATATACTCCCCGGCGAATTCCCGTAACTCTCCGGTACTTCGATAAATACCCGAATCACTCGAAACCTTTCCGATGTCGGAATATAGTCGTCCAATATATCGATCTTTACGTCTCAACCATTTCGAGACTCCTCGTCATGTCCCCGATCTCATCCGAGACTCCGAACTACCTTCGGTACATCAAAACACATAACTCAAAATATAAATCATCACCGAACGTTAAGCGTGCGGACCCTACGGGTTCGAGAACTATGTAGACATGACCGAGACACATATCCGGTCAATAACCAATAGCAGAACCTGGATGCTCATATTGGCTCCCACATATTCTACGAAGATCTTTATCGGTCAAACCGCATAACAGCATACGTTGTTCCCTTTGTCATCGGTATGTTACTTGCCCGAGATTCGATCGTCGGTATCTCAATACCTAGTTCAATCTTGTTACCGGCAAGTCTCTTTACTCGTTATGTAATGCATCATTCCGCAACTAACTCATTAGTCACAATGCTTGCAAGGGTCATAGTGATGTGCACTACCGAGAGGGCCCAGAGATACCTCTCCGACAATCGGAGTGACAAATCCTAATCTCGAAATACGCCAACTCAACAAGTACCTTCAGAGACACCTGTAGAGCACCTTTATAATCACCAAGTTACGTTGTGACGTTTGGTAGCACACAAAGTGTTCCTCCGGTAAACGGGAGTTGCATAATCTCATAGTTATATGAACATGTATAAATCACGAAGAAAGCAATAGCAACATACTAAACGATCAAGTGCTAAGCTAACAGAATGGGTCAAGTCAATCACATCATTCTCCTAATGATGTGATCCCGTTAATCAAATGACAACTCATGTCTATGATTAGGAAACTTAACCATCTTTGATTCAATGAGCTAGTCAAGTAGAGGCACACTAGTGACACTCTGTTTGTCTATATATTCACACATGTACTAAGTTTCCGGTTAATACATTCTAGCATGAATAATAAACATTTATCATGATATAAGGAAATATAAATAACAACTTTATTATTACCTCTAGGGCATATTTCCTTCAGTCTCGCACCTGCACTAGAGTCAATAATCTAGTTCACATCATCATGTGATTTAACACCAATATTCACATCTATATGTGATTAACACCCATAGTTCACATCTTCATGTGACCAACACTCAAAGGGTTTACTAGAGTCAATAATCTAGTTCAGATAGCTATGTGATTAACACCCAAAGAGTACTAAGGTATGATCATGTTTTGCTTGTGAGAGAAGTTTAGTCAACGGGTCTGTCATATTCAGAGTCGTATGTATTTTGCAAATATTCTATGTCTACAATGCTCTACACGGAGCTACTCTAGATAATTGCTGCCACTTTCAATATGTATCCAGATTGAGACTTAGAGTCATCTGGATTGGTGTAAAAGCTTGCATCAACGTAACTCTTTACGACGAACCCTTTATCACCCCCATCACCGAGAAACATTTCCTTAGTCCTTACTAAGGATAATCTTGACCGTTGTCCGGTGATCTACTCCTAGATCAAAATTGTACTCCCTTGCCAAACACAGAGCAAGGTATACAATCGGTCTGGTACACAACATAGCATACTTTATAGAACCTATGACTTAGGCATAGGGCATGACTTTTCATTATCTTTGTATTTTCTGCCATGGTCGGGTTTTGAGTCTTACTCAACTTCACACCTTGCAACACAGGCAAGAACTCTTTCTTTGACTGTTACATTTTGAACTACTTCAAAATCTTGTCAAGGTATGTACTCATTGGAAATCTTATCAAGCGTCTTGATCTATCTCAATAGATCTTGATGCTCAATATGTAAGCAGCTTTACTGAGGTCTTTCTTTGAAGAACACCTTTCAAACACTCCTTTATGCTTTCCAGAAAATTCTACATCATTTCTGATCAACAATGTGTCACTACATAGACTTATCAGAAAGGCTGTAGTGCTCCCACTCACTTTCTTATAAATACAGGCTTCACCTCAAGTCCGTATAAAACTATATGCTTTAATCAACTTATCAAAGCATATATTCCAACTCCGAGATGCTTGCACCAGTCCACAGATGGATTGCTGGAGCTTGCACACTTTGTTAGCATCTTTAGGATCGACAAAACCTTCTGGTTGCATCATATACAACTCTTCTTTGAGATATCCATTAAGGAATGCAATTTTGACATCCATTTGCCAAATTTCATAAAATGTGGCAATTGCTAACATGATTCGGACAGACTTTAAACATCGATACGAGCGAGAAAATCTCATCGTAGTCAACACCTTGATCTTGTCAAAAACCTTTTTCGACAAGTCGAGCTTTGTAGATAGGAACACTACTATCAATGTCTGTCTTCCTCTTGAAGATCCATTTATTCTGAATGGCTTGCCGATCATCGGGTAAGTCAACCAAAGTCCACACTTTGTTCTCATACATGGACCCCATCTCAGATTTCATGGCATCAAGCCATTTCGCGGAATCTGGGCTCATCATCGCTTCCTCATAGTTCATAGGTTTATCATTGTCTAGTAACATGACTTACAGAATAGGATTACCGTACCACACTGGTGCAGACCATACTCTGGAAGACCTACAAGGTTCGGTAGTAACTTGATCTGAAGCTTCATGATCATCATCATTAGCTTCCTCACTAATTGCTGTAGGAATCACAGGAACTGATTTCTGTGATGAACTACTTTCCAATAAGGGAGCAGGTACAATTACCTCATCAAGTTCTACTTTCCTCCCACTCACTTCTTTCGAGAGAAACTCCTTCTCTAGAAAGGATCCATTCTTAGCAATGAATATTTTGCCTTCGGATCTATGATTAGAAGGTGTACCCAACAGTCTCCTTTGGGTATCCTATGAAGACGCATTTCTCCGATTTGGGTTCGAGCTTATTAGGTTGAAACTTTTTCACATAAGCATCGCAACTCCAAACTTTAAGAAATGTCAACTTTGGTTTCTTGCCAAACCATAGTTCATAAGGCGTTGTCTCAACGGATTTTGATGGTGCCCTATTTAAAGTGAATGCAACTGTCTCTAATGCATAACCCCAAAACGATAGTGGTAAATCGGTAAGATACATCATAGATCACGCCATATCCAATAAAGTGCGGTTACGACGTTTGGACACACCATTACGCTGTGGTGTTCCATGTGGCGTGAGCTATGAAACTATTCCACATTGTTTTAATTGAAGACCAAACTCGTAACTCAAATATTTGTCTCCACGATTAGATCGTAGAAACTTTATTTTCTTGTTACGATGATTCTCCACTTCACTTTGAAATACTTTGAACTTTTCAAATGTTTCAGACTTGTGTTTCATTAAGTAGATATACCCATATCTGCTCAAATCATCTGTGAAGGTCAGAAAATAACGATACTCGCCACGAGCATCAACACTCATTGGATCGCATACATCAGTATGTATTATTTCCAATAAGTCAGTAGCTCGTTCCATTGTTTCGGAGAACGGAGTTTTATTCATCTTGCCCAAAAGGCACGGTTCGCAAGCATCAAATGATTTATAACCAAGTGATTCCAAAATCCATCTTTATGGAGTTTCTTAATGTGCTTTACACCGATATGACCCAAATGGCAGTGCCACCAATACGTTGCACTATCATTATCAACTTTGCATCTTTTGGCATCAATATTATGAATATGTGTATCACTACGATCGAGATCCAACAAACTATTTTCATTGGGTGTATGACCATTGAAGGTTTTATTCATGTAAACAGAACAACAATTATTCTCTGACTTCAAATGAATACCCGCATTGCAATAAACATGATCAAATCATATTCATGCTCAACGCAAATGCCAAATAACATTTATTTAGGTTTAACACTAATCCCGAAAGTATAGGGAGTGTGCGATGATGATCATATCAATCTTGGAACTACTTCCAACACTCATCGTCACTTCACCCTCAACTAGTCTCTGTTTATTCTGTAACTCCTGTTTCAAGTTACTAATCTTAGCAACCGAACAAGTGTCAAATACCCAGGGGCTATTATAAACACTAGTAAGGTACACATCAATAACCTGTATATCAAATATACCCTTGTCTTTGCCATCCTTCTTATCCACCAAATATTCAAGGTATTTCCGCTTCTAGTGACCATTTCCTTTGCAGTAGAAGCACTCAGCTTTAGGCTTTGGTCCAGCTTTGGGCTTCCTCGCGGGAGTGACAACTTTCTTGTCATTCTACTTGAAGTTCCCTTTCTTTCCTTTTGCCCTTTTCTTGAAACTAGTGGTCTTGTCAATCATCAACACTTGATGCTCTTTCTTGATTTCTACCTTCATCGATTTCAACATCATGAAGAGCTCGGGAATCATTTTCGTCATCCCTTGCATACTATAGTTCATCACAAAGTTCTAGCAACTTGGTGATGGTGACTAGAGAACTCTGTCAATCACTATCTTATCTGGAAGATTAACTCCCATTTGATTCAAGCGATTGTAGTACCTAGACAATCTGAGCACATGCTCACTGCTTGAGCTATTCGCCTCCATCTTTTAGCTATAGAACTTGTTGGAGACTTCATATCTCAACTCGGGTATTTGCTTGAAATATTAACTTCAACTTCTGGAACATCTCATCTGGTCCATGACAATCAAAACATCTTTAAAGTCCCGATTCTAAGCCGTTTAAGCATGGTGCACTAAACTATCAAGTAGTCATCATATTGAGCTGGCCAAACGTTCATAACGTTTGCATTTGCTCCTGCAATAGGTCTGTCACCTAGCGGTGCATCAAGGACATAATTCTTGTGTGCAGCAATGAGGATAATCCTCAGATCACATATCCACTCCGCATCATTGCTACTATCAACTTTCAACTTAGTTTTCTCTAGGAACACATATAAAACATAGGGAAGCAACAATGCGAGCTATTGATTTACAACATTATTTGCAAAATACTATCAGGACTAAGTTCATGATAAATTAAAGTTCAATTAATCATATTACTTAAGAACTCCCACTTAGATAGACATCCCTCTAATCATCTAAGTGATCACGTGATCCAAATCAACTAAACCATGTCCGACCATCACGTGAGATGGAGTAGTTTTCAATGGTGAACATCACTATGTTGATCATATCTACTATATGATTCACGCTCGACCTTTCGGTCTCCAGTGTTCTGAGGCCATATCTGCATATGCTAGGCTTGTCAAGTTTAACCTGAGTATTCTACGTGTGCAAAACTGTCTTACACCCGTTGTATTTGAACGTAGAGCTTATCACACCCGATCATCACGTGGTGTCTCAGCACGAAGAACTTTTGCAATGGTGCATACTCAGGGAGAACACTTACACCTTGAAATTTAGTGAGGGATCATCTTATAATGCTACCATCGAACTAAGCAAAATAAGATGTATAAAAGATAAACATGACATGCAATCAAAATATGTGACATGATATGGCCATCATCATCTTGTGCCTTTGATCTCCATCTCCAAAGCATCGTCATGATCTCCATCATCATAGGCATGACACCATGATCTCCATCATCTTGATCTATATCAATGTGTCATCACATGGTTGTCTCGCCAACTATTGCTCTTGCAACTATTGCTATTGCATAGCGATAAAGTAAAACAATTATCTGGCGCTTGCATCTTATGCAATAAAGAGACAACCATAAGGCTTCTGCTAGTTGCTGATAACTTCAACAAAACATGACCATCTCATACAACAACTTATATCTCATCACGTTTTGACCATATCACATCACAACATGCCCTGCAAAAACAAGTTAGACATCCTCTACTTTGTTGTTTGCAAGTTTTATGTGGCTTCTACGGGCTGAGCAAGAACCGTTCTTACCTACGCATCAAAACCACAACGATATTTCATCAAGTTAGTGTTGTTTTAACCTTCAACAAGGACCGGGCATATCCATACTCGATTCAACTAAAGTTGGAGAAACTGACACCCGCCAGCCACCTGTGTGCAAAGCACGTCGGTAGAACCAATCTCGCGTAAGCGTACGCGTAATGTCGGTCCGGGCCGCTTCATCCAACAATACCGCCGAACCAAAGTATGACATGCTGGTAAGCAATATGACTTGTATCACCCACAACTCACTTGTGTTCTACTCGTGCATATAACATCTACGCATAAACCTGGCTCGGATGCAACTAATGGGGAATGTAGTAATTTTGAAAATTTCCTACTCACATGCAAGATCATGGTGATGCATAACAACTAGAGGGGAGAGTATCGTCCATGTACCCTTGTAGACCGTAAGCAGAATCATTAGCACAACGCGGTTGATGTATTTGTACGTCTTCATAATCCGACCGATCCAAGTACCGAACGTACGGCACCTCTGAGTTCAGCACACGTTCAGCTCGATGACGTCCCGCGAACTCCGATCTAGCAGAGCTTCACGGGAGAGTTTCGTCAGCACGACGGTGTTGATGACGGTGATGATGTTGCTACGGACGCAGGGCTTTGCCTAAGCACCGCTACGATATGACTGAGGTGGAATATGGTGGAGGGGGGCACCGCACACGGCTGGGAAAGATCAACAGATCAACTTGTGTGTCTAGAGGTGCCCCCTACCCCCGTAAATAAAGGAGTGGAGGAGGGGGGAGGGTCGGCCCTCCTATGGAGTGCCCTGGAGGAGTCCTACTCTCACCGGGAGTAGGATTCCCCTCCTTCCAAGTAGTAGGAGTAGGAGTCAAGGAAAGGGAAAAGAGAAGAGAAGGAAGAGGGGGCGCAGCCCCTCCCCTAGTCCAATTTGGCCTAGGCCTTGGGAGGGGGGGGGGGCGCAACCTCCCCTCTGTCTTTCCCCTAAAGCCCAATAAGGCCCATATACTCCCCGGCGAATTCCCGTAACTCTCCGGTACTCCGATAAATACCCGAATCACTCGGAACCTTTCCGATGTCCGAATATAGTCGTCCAGTATATCGATCTTTACATATCGACCATTTCGAGACTCCTCGTCATGTCCCCGATCTCATCCGGGACTCCGAACTACCTTCGGTACATCAAAACACATAACTCATAATATAAATCGTCACCGAATGTTAAGTGTGCGGACCCTACTGGTTCGAGAACTATGTAGACATGACCGAAACACATCTCCGGTCAATAACCAATAGCGGAACCTGGATGCTCATATTGGCTCCCACATATTCTATGAAGATCTTTATCGGTCAAACCGCATAACAACATACGTTGTTCCCTTTGTCATCGGTATGTTACTTGCCCGAGATTCGATCATCGGTATCTCAATACCTAGTTCAATCTCGTTACCGGCAAGTCTCTTTACTCGTTATGTAATGCATCATTCCGCAACTAACTCATTAGTCACAATGCTTGCAAGGGTCATAGTGATGTGCATTACCGAGAGGGCCCAGAGATACCTCTCCGACAATCGGAGTGACAAATCCTAATCTCGAAATACGCCAACTCAACAAGTACCTTCAGAGACACCTGTAGAGCACCTTTATAATCACTAAGTTACGTTGTGACGTTTGGTAGCACACAAAGTGTTCCTCCGGTAAACGGGAGTTGCATAATCTCATAGTTATATGAACATGTATAAGTCACGAAGAAAGCAATAGCAACATACTAAACGATCAAGTGCTAAGCTAACAGAATGGGTCAAGTCAATCACATCATTCTCCTAATGATGTGATCCCATTAATCAAATGACAACTCATGTCTATGGTTAGGAAACTTAACCATCTTTGATTCAACGAGCTAGTCAAGTAGAGGCACACTAGTGACACTCTGTTTGTCTATATATTCACACATGTACTAAGTTTCCGGTTAATACAATTCTAGCATGAATAATAAACATTTATCATGATATAAGGAAATATAAATAACAACTTTATTATTGCCTCTAGGGCATATTTCCTTCACTAACATGATTCAGACAGACTTAAGCATCGCTACGATTGAGAAAGTCTCATCATAGTCAAACCCTTGAACTTTTTGAAAACCTTTTGCGACAAATCAAGTTTTGTAGTCAGTCTTCTTCTTGAAGATCCATTTATTCTCTATGGCTTGCCAATCATCGGACAAGTCCACCAAAGTCCACACTTTGTTCTTATATATGGATCCTATCTTAGATTTCATGGCCTCAAGCCATCTATCGAAATCTGGGCTCATCATAGCTTCTTCATAGTTCATAGGTTCGTCATGGTCGAATAACACAACTTCCAGAATAGAATTTCCGTACCACTCTGGTGCGGATCGTTCTCTGGTTGACCTACGAAGTTCAGTAGTAACTTGATCTGAAGTTTCATGATCATTATCATTTGCTTCCTGTCCAGTTGATGTAGGCACATCGGAAACGGTTTTCTGAGATGTACTGTTCTCAATTTTGAGAGAAGGTACAATTACCTCATCAAGTTCTACTTTCCTCCCACTCACTTCTTTTGAGAGAAACTCCTTCTCTAGAAAGGTTCCATTCTTGGCAACAAAGGTCTTGCCTTCGGATCTGTGGTAGAAGGTGTACCCAATTGTTTCCTTAGGGTATCCTATGAAGACGTGATACGTCTCCAACGTATCTATAATTTTTGATGTGTTCATGCCATGTTTATAATTGTTTTACATGATTTTGCTATGATTTGGTTAGAACTAACCCGGACTGATGCTGTTTTCAGCAGAACTACCGTGGTGTTGTTTTTGTGCAGAAATAAAAGTTCTCGGAATGCGCTGAAAATCAAGGGAGAATATTTTTGGAAAATATAAAAAATACTGGAACAAAAAGCTACCGGAGGAGAGTCCCGAGGGCCCCATGAGGGTGGAGGGAGCCCCCTAGGGCACACCCCTGCCTCGTGGACTCCTTGTGGGGCCCCCTGACGTGAAACCGATGCCAACCCCTCGTATAAATCCCCAAACTTCCAAAACAAAACCTAGATCAGGAGTTCCGCCGCCGCAAGCCTCTGTAGCCACCAAAAACCAATCGGGACCCTGTTCCGGCACCCTGCCGAAGGGGGGATCCATCCCCGATGGCCATCTTCATCATCCCGACGCTCTCCATGATGAGGAGGAAGTAGTTCACCCTCGGGGCTGAGGGTATGTACCAGTAGCTATGTGTTTGATCTCTCTCTCTCTCTCTCTCTCTCTCGTTCTTGATTTGGCACAATCTTGATGTACCGCGAGCTTTGTTATTATAGTTGGATCTTATGATGTTTCTCCCCCTCTACCTTCTTGTAATAGATTGAGTTTTCCCTTTGAAGTTATCTTATCGGATTGAGTCTTTAAGGATTTGAGAACACTTGGTATATGTCTTGCATGTGCTTATCTGTGGTGAAATGGGATATTCACGTGATCCACTTGATGTATGTTTTGGTGATCAACTTGCGGGTTCAGTGACCTTGTGAACTTATGCATAGGGGTTGGCACAGGTTTTCGTCTTGACTCTCCGGTAGAAACTTTGGGGCACTCTTTGAAGTTCTTTGTCTTAGTTGAATAGATGAATCTGAGATTGTGTGATGCATGTCGTATAATCATACCCGCAGATACTTGTGGTGACATTGGAGTATCTAGGTGACATTAGGGTTTTGGTTGATGTGTGTCTTAAGGTGTTATTTTACTATGAACTCTAGGGCTGTTTGTGACACTTATGGGAATAGCCCAATGGATTGATCGGAAAGAATAACTTTGAGGTGGTTTCATACCCTACAATAATCTCTTCGTTTGTTCTCCGCTATTAGTGACTTTGTAGTGACTCTTTGTTGCATGTTGAGGGATATTTATATGATTCAATTATGTTATCCTTGTTGAGGGAACATGCACTAGTGAAAGTATGAACCCTAGGCCTTGTTTCGAAGCATTGCAATACCGTTTTCGCTCACTTTTACCAGTTGCTACCTTGCTGTTTTTATATTTTCATATTACAAAAACCCATATCTACCATCCGTATTCACTACAAAAAAAGACACATCCGTGACATTTTGGGCCGAACGAATTTTTTTCCTGTCATACATATGACACTTCTATGATGATAATTATGACAAAACCCGGTATCATCATAGATGTGGTGGGCTCCTACTTCTATGACAAAAAATCATGACAGAAAATGGGCTTTTTGTCCTGGGCGGGCCGGAGACGCAGCTGCATGACATTCTTTGGGCCGTCCATGACGGAAAAACCGTGGTAGAAGCGAGGGGGAGGAAAATTTTGGGGAGTTCCCGATTACGGTGGGAGGTCGGGGGCCGAGCGATGTGCGTTTCTCTCATACACGTACGCGCGTGTGTGTGAGGCATTGGCTCTAACTGAACCCGAGCGAGGCGTTGGGCTCTAACTGAACCCGAGCGATTGCACTGCAGGCTGTGCGTTACTAAACCCGAGCGATCGATCAATGGCTGTTAACTGAGCCCGATCGAGCGATTCCTTCGCTACTGCTGCTAACTGAAGCCGATCGATGCTGCCTCTGGGATGAACAGTGAGCGTTGCGGGGGGGGGGGGGGGGTTGGATGAACAGTGAGCGGTGGCGTTGCCTCTGGATGAAGAGGACCCCGTGGTGTGGAGGGCTGGATGAACAGTAGACGATGGAGGGGTGCCCGTGGAGGGGTGGTTGAATAGGACCCCGTGGTGTGGAGGGCTGGATGAAGAGTAGACGATGGAGGGGTGCCCGTGGAGGGGTGGTTGAGCAGTAGCCGGTGGAGTAGCGCGCGGTGGAGGCTGGATGAGGAGGAGCCTGTGGAGGCTGGAGGAGGTCGACGGTAGCCCGTGGAGGCTGGAGGAGGTTGACGGTGGAGATAAAAAATATCCCGTGGAGTCCCGTTTTGCGGTATGCCACACCCCTCCCGATGAACAGGACCCCTGTTTCGACCATAGCGCTCCAACACAAGTCCGTTTCGTCCGTTTTGCAGTACGCCACACCCCTCCCGATCAACAGGACCCCCGTTTCGACCGTAGGAGGTTCGTTTCCTCCATTTTGCGGTATGCCAGACCCCTCCCGATCAACATGACCCTCGTTTCAACCATAGGAGGTCCGTTTCCTCTGTTTTGCAGTACGCCACACCCCTCCCGATCAACAGGACCCTGTTCCGAATGTAAGAGGTCTATTTCCTCCGTTCTGCGGTACGCTAGGCCTCGTTTCCATCGCCTGTTCCGTCCAAGCCCTCCCAATGAACACGACCACGCATTCCGTTCCGACCCAGCCGGTTGGCTCCCACGCGTTCCGTTGCCTCCCGATGAACACGACGCATTCCGTTGCCTCCCCATGATCACGACGTATTCCGTTGCCTCCCCGTGAACACGATGACGACGCTGTTTCTCCGTTCTGACCCAGCCATGTACACGAGCCCTGGCCGTACGTATGCGCGAGTAGACGTTCGAGACCCCGCCCGTATGTACACATACGTGGCCGTATTTTCTTTCTTGCACCCTGGCCACAGTACATACGTGTACATGTTACGTGCGCGCCTCTACTACAACACGTGCGCGCCTCTACATCCACCAGTATATATGTACGTACAGGTTCGCGACCAGAATGACAACGCTACGTACGCTTCGACCAGGTGGGTCCCGATTGTCAGGCACTTCCTTGCATGCGAAGATGTAGCTGGTGGGTCCCAGCAGTCAGGGGGGCGAATCGTTTTTTTGCCCGGACGCACTTCCTTGCATGCGAAGGTGTAGCTAGTGGGTCCCAGCAATCAGGGGGAACATTTTTTTCGCGAAATACGATGGCCCGTCCGGTGGGTCCCAGTTGTCAGGTGGAGGAATAATTATTTCGCGCATAATAAGGAGGCACTTCCTTGCGACCGCCATGGACCCAGCTGTCAGCCTCTCCACGCACAGTACTCTTCCGATGGAAGTCGGTCATTGACCACATTGACCACGCCGCGTCGAGAGCACCTCGGCGGTGGACGACGGCGAGGCCTAGGAAGGGGACGATGCGGAGCCGGGGAAGACGTAGCAGTGGATGCCCACGCGAAGAGGAGTACGAGGGTTTACTGGTTCGGCTGCGGTGTGAGGTTGCCGTCGCTGCAGAATAACAGGGGGTGTGGGTGAGTAGAGGGATGGCCTGGCCAGCGGTGGGAGTAGTAGGGGGTGGTGAGGCCTCCGCGGCATCACAGCCGGCCACGGGAGGCAGGAGCATGCGGCATGACCGGTGCTGCTTTGGGCGGTTGGAGCATGAAGACCAGAGGTTGAAGAAGCACTACGGCCGTTGGATGGACATCGTACGGTTACTGGAGCTAGAATCGTTCATATTAACTAAGTTGACAAAGCCCTCCGTCCCCGTAAACTTAGTAGGCCCACAAGTCAGCCTCCCACCAAGGTGAGTCCCAGCTAGCAGGGGGAGTATTCATTTTTTTGTGCGTAATAAGGAGGCATTTCCGGTGGGTCCGAGCTGACAGCGGGGGTGGGGGGCATGTTTTTTTGCAAAATACATAGACCCTTCGGGTGGGTCCCAGCTATCAGGTGGAGGAATCATTATTTTGCGTGTAATAAGGAGGCATTTTCCTGTGTGGGCCCCTACTGTCAGCCTCTTCCGATGGCTGTTGTTTGTTGACCATGTTGACCTCGGCACACCGAGAGAACAAACGCGATGGACGAGGGCGAGGCCCAGGAAGAGAACCACCCGGAGTCGGCGAAGCCACCACAGCGGATGCCCATGCTGAGGGGAGAATGAGCGCTGACTGGTCGGCTGCGGGGTGAGGCTGACGTCGCCGGAAAATAACAAGATGTGTGGGTGGTTAGAGGGATGGCCTAGCGGCAGCACGGCCAGCCATGGGAGGAGGGAGCAGGCAGTCCCACCGGCGCTAGTTTGGGCGGCCGGAGCAGGAAGATCAGAGATTGAAGAAACACGGCGGCCGTTGGATGGACATCCAACAGTCACTGCTGTGTGTTGACTAAGTTGACAAAGCCTTGCATACGCGTCAAAAAAAATTTAGGACAATGTCATCGTCAATATAGTAGGCCTAGAAGCCAGCCTCCAAATCTGTGGAAAACAGCATACAACCCATTAGCCATTATTTTCAATAATTTACAGCCCATTTGCTAATTCTTAAGGATATTTGAAGCCCATATTCTTTTTATTAGCATTATAGACCATATATTCTGGGCACTGCTAAAAAATTCAACGAAATTTTGCATATTTCGATGGGGTCCGAACTCTTTTAATCACGAAATTTCGAGTCACGTTAAAAATAATTTTCAAAAATTTATATCAAAATAAAATTCAAAAAACAATTCTCCGCAAAAAAATGAATGAACTTTAGAATCTTAACTAGCAAGATGCCCGTTCGTTGCACGGAACATGAAGATGCATTTGTATGAGTAGTTTTTCTTGTGGGAGAAAAGATGATATTTTAATGTAATTGCCAGTTGGCTTTGGTTTTTATAAGAGTAGAGAGTAGAGAAATCCTGAAAAAAATGATATTTTAATGCAATTGTCGGTTGGCTTTGGTTTAAAAATTTACAGCCCATTTCTTACAACTTATATCCCGTTTTCTGGGGAAGCCCATTTCTTACTACTTACATCCCTCCTCATCTTGAAAGATTTGCAGCCCAGCAGGGCTGAGAAAAGCAAGTAGGCCTCGGTTTTGGTATTCTCCAAAAAAAAAGAACTGGGCTAGCCAATTTCAGGAAGAAAAAAATATATCAACTGGGCTTGTCATGTGCTTAATAAAAGCGTAAGCGTGGGCTAGACGGGCCACAGCCCCCGCACAGCGTGCAGTTGAGCTCCGTCTCTGAAACTGAAAAACAACTGGGCGAGCTGCTAGGTCCCTGGTGTTATCCGCTCGTTGTGTAATTTTCTCATTTATTGACTACATTGACAATGGCGTGGAACCTAGTTGTCAAATAATTAGGAGGAAGTATTTTTTGGGTTGTAATAACAAGGCACCTATTTGCGAAATGCAATGACCCTGGTGGGTCCCTACTGTCAGCCTCTCCATGTACAGTCATCTCCTGATTCCTCTTGGTTGTTAACCATGTTGACAACGCCAGACGGCGGCGGGCACAACGAGCTAACCAAGGCAGAGAACTACGGCAAGGCCTCGGACGGGAACGAACAGCAGCCATGGAAGATGCGGCAGTGTAGTGGCAGGTGGAGGGGAGTACGAGGGCAACAACATGCAAGTCAAGCATACAAATGGTACAAAAAGCCCAAGGATTAATTGTTCATCAAATTTTTAGACAAAACCCAGATTGAACATGACAGTAACATCTAACCCAACCACTCTTTTTTGCAGTCACAAACAAATGGATCGGTCTGATCCATAAAATCGACATCCTGTGCAAAAAAATTTATTTCAGGATGTCTACAACTTATTGTAAATAGAAGCCGAGCATGTTTAGAAGCCCATTTGTCCACGTGAAACTTCTTTTTTTGCTGTTCAACATGTTCGTCCGTGAGAAATCTCTTGTTGTAAAAATTAAGCCTCATGGACAATAGTAACCTCGCATTCAATAAGAAGAATGTGACAAAGCTTCTATTTGCCTGGTTGGATGCATATCGTCCCATTGTTATTGTCCTCAAACGAATGTCATGAGAACTGAGAAAATCCTTGTGCTTATTACGCCAACGATTGGTTATATGTTCTTCTCCATGTGGTTCTGCCTAAGTAGACATGAAGATTGAAAATAGTTAAGGTCTGAAAAAAGAGTATTTCGAAAGAACGACAACTGGACAGTTAATTCTACTACAATATATAGGGGCTTTCAATGTGCATGAAATCATCACCTCTATGTATAAATTCTCCAGAGATCGAAAGCATCGCAGCAAGCCAATAATTGTGTCCAGATCAAAACTATACATTCTGATATATATGATCTTGACAGAATCCAGCAGCATTGATAGGCTATCAATGGACGAACTCTTCATTGAGCATATAACATAATATTAGTGCCCAAAGTGTACTCCAAGATGATATAAAACTTATGCGCACAAATGAAAAATGCAGCATATGATTACAAATGTGTAGATGATAATATATGATACCTAAAAAAGTGAGGAGCCAAACACCAACTCCTTGTGATTATTAAATGGGTCACGAACTACACCCAAGATATCCAGTTTGGGCGCAGATGCGACAATTATTTCTGAAGGTGTATAACAATTATGAAGGAGCAACCTTTCAAGTGAAGGGGCATCTTCGATGATGAGCTGCTGTCCTTTAAAACAAATTCCAATGCTTTTAAGGTGAGGCAACTTCATTTGGAGATAACTGATACCGATTTCTATTCCCAAAACAATCAGCAAGCGCTCCAGGGTAGGGCAACTGGAGTGGATGATGCTATGTAGTGAGGCCTCCGACAGATAAACCACCACAAGCGAAAGTTTGTTTAGCAGTGGGAGTTGAAGCATTTGTACCAGATCGTCTGGTAGATGGCACCGGGCGAAGGTGGCGGTGTGGAGAGAGGAGGAAAACCACGAGATGGACAACGGTGGTGTGGGCACGAATTCTTGGTATGTTCGTGGTATGAAACTTTCGTGGTAATGGTAGAACTCAAACTGCTGGAGTTTTCCGAATTCAGGGGATGTTAGCCAAGCGTCCACCTTGCCTGGTATGGACAATAGGTAGCTTGTCGGGATGCAGAGGCATTGAACGGGGCCCTGCTAGTGAGAAGAGACGATGGCTCTGAGGAGATCAAATTCAGGAATGATAGATATCTGAAGACAGTCAATATTGAGGGGCGCGGTGCGCCATAGAGGGTGCCACTGAGTTGAGAGGACTTGTGTGCGGCAGCAATCCTTGGTGGGGAGAAGTGAGATGATCTCCTCAAGGATGACGCCCGGGTGATCGCTGATGCGGTCCACCGGAGATTCTACCGGTTCCTCAGATCCGGGTGGGGGCGGGGGCTTGCCGCTTCTCCCCGCGCTACCGGGTGCGGGATCTACAACCGGTGTCGCCGCTGGCGGGAGCCTCATCTTCTTGGCACTGGGCCCATCCGACTCCATTTTCCTTATGGCCGTCGCGCCGAGCTCACGGTTTTGAGTAGAGTAGCCAGAGACGAGCCTAGTGGCAGTGCGAGTGGGGAAGAAGGAGGGCTGGGGATTTCTGTAGGAGTGGAAGAAGAGGAGCAGGCATTTTCTGTACGAGTGAGGAAGAAGGTGAGCGGGGTTTTCTGAGCGAGTGAGGAAGATTGGGGAGCGGGGGGAATTGGGTGGGGAGACGGAAGCGGGAGAGCGAGCTGTTTGTGTTTATAAGGCCCGCTGCACTAACTACTCGCTTTTTTCCAAGAACTGCTCTCTTCTTTTGCGTTGCTGCATTGGAGCTGGCGCATGGGCTTGCCTGATTGGCCATGCATGCAGGATGCATGTGCCCGCCGGCCACTACATGCGCCTGGTTTGTTACTAGGCCTATTTAATATGGTGGTTATGGAGTAAATTAAGGAGATTTATTTTCTCTGTGTGCATCCACCAAATTAGAGGGTGCGGTACTGGATGCAGACACTCACATTAAACTAACATTCAGAAGAACAAAAGTTCAGCATGTCTATGCATCTCAATGATTCACCATACTATAACCAATATACAAAGCTGTGAGAAGGTGTGGAAATAAAGAAAATCGGTCGATGCTTCTCTGAGCAAAGGGTCTCCCTGCGCACGCATTAATTTCCTGGGCATGCTTGTTTCTTCTCAATGTTGCGAGCACTTTGAGCATGTTGGCAACTCCATAGCTAGCTAGCTGCCTCATCTTGCAATTGATGCTGACACATTTGTAGCAAATACATGAGGCAATAGAGATGACTCAACATGGGTCCATATTGTGCAGTTCCCCTGATATCATATTCATTGTCCTGAATCTGAAAAGATAGGAAAACAGTAGCTATACTTAAACGGTGTTACAAAATAGTAGCACATATCAATAGCTCGGCATGACAAAACACGATCATCTGGACGAAGGGGATACTGACCTGCCTGAGGAAGATTACATATAATTTCATAAGTCCTTGGTTGATTTCCACCTTCGGCTGCACTGCTTGTTTGCTCCTCCACACATGACAGGATCGTTCCACACTGCATTCAGCAAGTCAACGTACGAATAAGCTAATTTCATCTTGCGGTGGTCATTGTACCTAGTTACGAATGTAGGAATACCTGGAACACCATGAGGTTAGCTGACAGCAGGTAGATGCAGCCATATAAATTTTGTGCGGTGCTACCAAAATTGAGGTTTGTATCCCTTCCCGTTATGAGAATTCTTCTTGAAGTTGGTAGAATGTGATGGCTTGTTCTTTGCATCAAACTTGCCTTTCCCCTAAGATTTGTTCTTGTTGTTTTGGGGCTGGTTGGGCTAGAAGTTCTTCTCGTGTACCATGTGGGGACTAGAAGCTCCCTCAGCGACCCGAGCACGTGTGTCTTTTGCTCTCGCCTTCTCCTCAAAATCAAGAGTGCTAATGAGATCTAAAATAGAAAACTCATGTCTCTTGTTTTTCAGAGAAGTAGCAAAATCGTTCCACGAAGGTGGAAGCTTGGCAATGATGGTCCCAACAACAAATTTGTCCGGCAACACACACTTAAAGTACTCAAGTTCCTTAGAGAGTGACTGTATCTCATGAGTCTGCTGAACAACAAAGCGTTCATCGGTCATCTTGTAGTCACAGAATTTCTCCATGACGTACAACTCGTTGCCAGCGCCCGGGGGCCCAAACGTGGCCTCGAGCGCAACCCACATGTCTTTGCCGCTGTCAAACGACATATATGAATCCATAATGGAATCGTCAAGAACACTCAGCAAGGCGGCTTTGAAGAGGGTATCCATGTTCTGAAAAGCTTCCTGCTGTGTAGGATTAAGATCGCCCTCAGGCTTACCCTTAGTGGCGTCATAGCAGTACATGATCTGAAACCAATATACTGCTCTTGTGCACCACCTTTTATATTGCACTCCCTTAAAATTAGGCGGCTTCAAAAGCACAGCAAAACCACTCAGAGTAAATTGCCTGTAATCAGGTTTTTGGATTGGATTGTTGAATATATGAGCAATTTAGTATGAGATTTAATCCGAACCAGTAGTAAATAGATCATGACGACAATTGCAAACATCAAAGTAATGACACGGACTAAACCAGGAGGACAGAATCACATACTGTACAACAGGAGCAGAACCGATGTGGTTGATGTTGTCACTCATGTCGTTGATGAAGAGGTTACCGAGGTCGGGGAAGAAGGCTGTCGTTGAGGAAGTCGTCGCTGGCAGCAGTCACAGGAGTGTGCTCCCCAAAAACCTGATCGCCCCTCTCCGGTACAGGATCACGAAAGGCGGGGTTCAGAGGACTGTTGTCCCTTCTCGCGGTGCATGCCGGTAGGAGGGCCGGAGAAGAATTACATGGCGGCGCTAAGATCTGAAACGGTGCGAAACCATATGATACAGTGGCGGCTAGGGTAGAGCATGTCAGGTCAGTCGTGCGAGTATAATAGTAGGCCTTTGGCCCCCAAACCCCACGTCCAAGTCAATAATAGCTCAAAAAAGTCAATAATAGCCCCACCAAGGTTTGTCTAAAAAAATAGAGTAATTAAGGCGTCTGTTAGTCCCTTTAGTATAAATACAATATCATTAATAATGGCCCCACCTTTTGTCTCACAAAGTATGTTGGAGTACAACCGGCTACACGTTTACAATCCGCTTCTCTTCTCTCTCCTCTTCTCTCTCCTTCAACTAAGCACAAATACTCCCTCCGTCTAGGTGAGTAAGTCATCTTAGGCTGTGCACCGTGACCAAGGAGGAGGGGAAAATGAGAGACATTAATGTTTATTTGCTAATTAATAGTATTGCATGCAATGAACTAACCACTGCATGTCATGTTTGATAGTCTCAGGTCATTAAAAGCATGCACACCCTCATCTCTTATTGGTTGATATGTCAAGAAACACAAAACGAGGTAGAAGTTCATGCACCGCGCCTACGTGTTTTGGGATTATTTGGTTTTCGTAAGATGACTTACACACCTAGACGGAGGGAGTACTATATTTAAATCCTTATAGCCTGCTTATGTCATCTAACTATAGTACTTGCTCTAAAAGTTACTATCCACTTTGTAGTCTGAAATGTTGGACGTGTAGCGGGCGGTGCCCTCAGTCGGCGCGCCGCTTCAATGGCGGAAGCAGTGAGAGGTCGTGTCGCCCTGACTTGCCATCAATGTGGAGTGGCGGGCTCAGCTGGCGCCGGGCGGGAAGCGCACGCGGGAGGGGGGAGGGGTTTTTGTTGGGCCAAGAAGGTGAGAAGACAACTTGGGATCGGTCCGGACTGGGAAATATCATGGAGAGAATTCCTTATTTGGCCCTTTCTTAAATTTTGCTTCCTTTTTTGGCCCTAAAAAAATATCATTTCCCCTTTTTGACACACATTTTTTATTTTGTTCCCTTCATGACACTTCCGTCAATTTTGGCACATAACAGTGTTAAGTCTAACATGAAAAGACCATTCTACCCCTGATATATTATGTGACTAAAATATGTTTTGTCTTTTGACTACATGACTAGTGAAACCAAATCTACTATTTTAGTATCACGTAACAGATTTGAGCTCACCAGATTCCTGCAAAAAAAAGATTTGAGCTCACCGGACATCTCATGCGCACTCGTTTTACCAGTTGATGTATAGTAATTCCGTTGCATTCGGTTTACCACTTGCGAAGCCAGCCGAAATGAGACAAGTTAAGAGTGACCGTGTAGTTTAAATAAAAAAGGGAAGCTGTAACAAGCACTGATCAGTGTACGTACGACCCTGCAGTTGGTGTGTTGGTGCGTATCTGTCCGGCACCGACGAACAAGTAGATATTGTTGGCATTCTACGCAACAAGCGTGGACGTGGTGTTGCCAGAGCCCGGAGGTGAGTGCCTGGTTGGCGACAATGCCCTTGGTCAGGAGGGCCCAGAAGTAGCCAGCTGCTAAGCCTGCCACGTAGGCATAAAATATGATGTGGCACCAATAAACTAAGCACCTATGCATTGAAGACTTGAGTTACTAAGCCATTTAATGCACTTAGCACCTCATCTAAAGAGCATTAATAGTATAGCCAGCTGCTGGCTACTACCTCCGTCCTGGTTTATAGGTCCTTTTTGTAGTTTGTGCCAATTTTTGACTAAATATTTAACTAACAAAATGTTAATGCATGTCAAGAAAAATTATCTCATTGGATTCGTATTTGAACATAATTTTCAAAAATATAATGTTTGTTGACACGCGTGAACATTTTGTTAGTTTAATTTTGGTCAAAATTTGGCACGAAATACAATGGGGACCAATATACCCGAACGGAGGTAGTATAAGCCAGTGCCATGTCATCTACAACCCATCTTATAGTCAACATGTACAAAGAGTGTACTACTACTTTTTTATTCTATGGTCCACCTTTCATTCTCACAAAGTGCCTAGGAGGACATGCTAGAGCTGGCTATTCACGAAGAGCCCGCTTACCTTCTCTCTCCTCTTCTCTTTCCTCCAACTAAGCAGAAATGTACTAGTTTATTCCTTATAGCCCGCTGACTCAGCTCTATTGTACTTGCTCTAAGCACATCTAACCACTTACTAGCACCCCCTTGACCGTGGACCTTGACGATGTACGTCACCTTGTGTCTCATAATTTTCCTCATCATCATCTGAGTCCTAGAAGATCTCACCCACATCATCATTAGCATGCAGCCGCCTTGATAGACAACGTGCACAGAAGGAGTAGAGGCGACTAGGGACGCACCACCACGACGTCGTGCGCACTCCGTATGTGCTCATGTGCGTGCAGCATGCGTGTTTTTTCATCGGTGCTAGCTCTAAGGCCGAGGCTGCGGTCGTCTTCGTCTCCGACTAGTAGTTGAGCAACAACGGCAAAGAGGTGCTGCAAGAGATGCGTATGAGCCGTTGCGTGCGAGCTTCGCCGTAGCACGACGAACTGGACGTCGCCGCGGATGGCGCACGCCTTCATGCAGCCGAGTGTGTGCGCATGCATGTGTTATTCACGTGCATTCTGCGGCCGAGCGTGTGTGCATGCACGTCTTGTGTACGTGCGTTGTGTGCTCCATGTTGTGCCCGTATGTGCATGAGTTGGGTCGGATGGAGTTAGTGCGTTGGCTTGTGTACATGCGTGGCTGCATGCGTCCTATACATGCGTGGCTTGTTGCATGGTTATCAATAATTCAATATAAACTACTCCCTCCATTCCTAAATATAAGTCTTTCTAGCCATTTCAAATAGATTACAACATACGGATGTATGTAGACATATTTTAGAGTGTAGATTCACTTATTTTGTTTCTTATGTAGTCCCTTATTGAAATATCTAAAAAGACTTATATTTGCGAACGAAGGGAGTATAAAACTTCTTCAACTTAGCATCCTGATGTACCATTTCTAGTGGTTAGCGAAAAGTTCATGTTCTTTTATTTGTTTATAGGTGGGCAGGCGGCAAAAAACAGGGGAAAACATGCAAGGTTCCTTGCAGACGCTCCACCGCGAGGTTCCTTGCTCCTCCTCGGTCGTCAGGAATCTATGCTCTTCAACTCTTTTCTTTTATGTGAGCTTTGTTCATCCTTTTCCCAACACGCGAGACATCTAGCATCAAGGTGCACGTGTCATGCAAGAAAATGTAGATAATCAGATAAGCAGTGCGTAAGTGAGTCATGCGGGGGGAAAAGCGGGGGGAAACCCTTTTTCATAAGTGACTCGTGCACTTCAATTGCACCTACGCAATATTTTTTCTCCTCGATGGCACGTGAATAGTGCACGTACTGAACGACGGAGCACGGGATTGTAGCAATGACATGGT
The DNA here is from genome assembly GCF_018294505.1 of Triticum aestivum. NCBI lineage: Eukaryota > Viridiplantae > Streptophyta > Magnoliopsida > Poales > Poaceae > Triticum > Triticum aestivum. Next base: position 323,776,879 of record NC_057798.1, read on the forward strand.
CAGCCCTTTTTTGGAGAGAGTACGTACTACTAGTAAATAACTTTGATGTGTCCCATCAACTCGCAGAATGACGAGAAGCTTGATTACGCCTTCTCCCTCGCCAACACGTGCGCGGTGGCTCGTAGCACGAGGAGAAACTTTTGCTTACAAGCGGTGGACGTGCAACAATTCATTTGGTGTCAGATTGCCAGAAGCACTACTGTAGAACCATCGACTTCCGGAAGAGGCGAAGATCCAAGCGCAAGGTCACCTACTAACCTTAGGCTAGGCGTAATACAACCACACGCGAATATCAAGGTGCTGGTTACGTAGAACAAATTTCCTGCAGTCCGTGCTCAGCCCTCCTCTATCTCTCTTCTCAGCCAGCCAGCGGACGCGCGGAGCCCATCGTCTGTTTGCTCACATGCGGTCCCACATGTCAGTGAAAACGCAAGAGGACCCACTGGACCTGCACATCTTTCACCTCGACGTGCTGGTGATGAAAAACAAATCCAATAAAGATCTTCGGTGGCTGCTTTTGGAGTTACTCAAGAGTATTAAGATTCTATTTACAGTTTAACCCAAGATGCACATCTCGTGGCTTCAACTACCACTCTATTTTCTTTCATGACACGACCTGGATGCTGGATGTCCCACCTGTCGGCAAAAGGAGGAAGAACCCGACCAAATCTTCGGTTGTGCTCTCGGATTAGACTAGTTGTGCTAACTTAAAATAATTATTGTGTACTCCCTCTGTTCCAAAATACTTGACTTCCATTTGTCCAAAAATGGATGTACCTATATACTAAAACATGTCTAGATACATATATATTTTGACAAATAGAAGGCATGTATTGTGCAACGGAGGGAGTAGAATGGATGCAAGTTTTTGTATTGGGAAGAAGAGTACATCCATATATTGATAGAGTGTTGGAGTTGGCCTTACAAGTGGGACCACAATTGAGGAAACTGACTATCGGCAAACCCCCACCTCGCCCGCCGCGTGATGGCTGAGTTAGAGAAATGATGAGGTTGAAGAGATTGCTCTAGCACGGACTCCAAAAAATATGGTGTCAGATGGAAGTCGTGCTGGTGGCGTGTGCCATACTCCTGGACGTGAATGCTTTTTCTGGCCCATGCCACCCTACTACTCCTACTACTTAATATATAGTACTAGTATCGAGGATTCGAGGTGCTGGTTACGTATAATATGGCTACAGTAAAAACACCCGCACAACGCGCGAAGCATGTGAAGCTAGTACAAATAGTGTACTACTATTGTTGATTACCCTCATACGATAACCTGTTGCAATGCACGTACAATTATGTATTCGGAAAATATATTTTTCCTCATCGCACCACTCACTCACAGAACCAACTCAAAAGCCATTCATAAATTTAGCAAGTTTATCACAGGCATATCATTTTATTACATACAACAGGTCATCAACCCACATCGACAACGAGGATACACTATAAATACTAAAGTTTTCACCACACAACAAATAACAAGCAATGAAATGAACTTCAACTCAACCATTCCTCGGCGTTGGAAACACTTGCTTTGAACCACAAGCGATTCTCTGGGACGGGCCATCTATTGTCGATCTCGAGACCAATGCAGGACTGATCATCCAGGCTGAAGCGGCCTACTATATCAGTACCAGGGTAGGGAACCACCCTAATGTCCGAGGTATAGACACAGTTGCTTCTCATAAATGGTACTAGTAATGTTGTGTCAACAACAGTTGGATCGCCTTTCACCATCATCGGATAGTTTTGTCCAAGGAAGGGCGAGTTTTCTCCAAGACTATCAATTCTGAACTAGGGAGAAGGTGTTGGTGCTAGCACACTAGTATCCATCCCGGATACCATGCAACGGGTGTTGGAATAGGTCCGGATAGTGCGACCATTGGAGACAACATGTGCTCCCTCAGTAGTAACATCATCAGTGGGCTGTATACACACAAGAAGAGGTGATCCATCGGAATTAGTTGTTAGGCGCCACTGAGTATATACGTTCTGCTCGTCCTCATGCTCGTGATCATCACCGTCGCCATCTCCCCCTTGGTTATAAAATTTTTCAAGTATAGGTGGTGGAATGTTCATAGGACCTTGGAAACACAAGAAGAAGGTTAATTAGTAAAGGGAAACTTGCTAACCCGCATGCATGTGGATGAAACAATTATAATTATGGTGGAAGACAAACGTACCGAAACTACGAGGATCCCATGCAAAAATAGTGCCATGAGCGGTGGAAGCAAACACAAGACCCTCGTATTGAATTGCATCACAGTACTCATCCGTGTACAGAAACTGATTTTTGAGCAATATCCATCGAGTCAAACCACCAAGGACGGCAACAAGCTTGGGAACTCGACAAATTGCTATCTTCCATAGAAGACAATCACCATGATCGTATTTGAACGTGCGTACAATACCGGTGTGCTCAACCTCTGGGCAGTCTGCTGAGATTTTTGGAAGTGGAACCCGGTCACGAGTGTACACATTCACAAGTTCCCACTCGCAGTTGGACCCAATGTAAACAACCCAATCTCCATTTGCGCCTGCCCAAGCCTTGCACTCAAGTGATGGCATCTTAACATCATACGTATAATTATCAAGCGGCATCAACTTGCACAGGGCGAGGCCTCCGTCGTGCCGGCGCCAGTCATCAGGGTCACGGCGAAGAAGATAGGGGAGATCAAACCGCTCCTTGACTCTTGGGTTCCTTATAATGATGTTATTAGTTGAGTCGAGAATGGGCTTGAACGAACCTGCCATGCTAGCCGAGGTGATGACGTCGCACCGATCAATGAGTTCCTCCACCATGTCATCTTTCAGATAGGGGCAAGAATAACGGGGTCATTTCCGGCCTGATCCCTCCATGGAGAAGACGATCGAACAATGGCAGAAGAAAGGGTGAAGGGCTGAAGGAAAATGGAGGAGGGAGAGGAAGAGCGTGCGACAACAGTTCCAAATCGAGAGGGAAAGGCGAAGAGTCGGTGGACGGTTGCCAGTTTGCCACGATTCACGAAGAGGCGCCCCGGCCTACACGTCCGTTCGGAAATACTCCTACTACTCGTCGTCGTCTCACTGATATGTTGGAATGGGACCACATGTCAACGAAACATGGTGTGTAATTTCTCGTGCAAAGTGCGATCTGGCCGTGTTGGCCCGAGGTGCCGCATTAGTTTTTTTTAAAGTTTGCCGCATTAGTTATCGACCTTTATTTTTTTAACATGCAATCTGAATGGATAGCTCTTGTAGTCATCACACGTGAGCGGATATAGTGATGGTTGATTCGCCCAAGCAACTTATTACTGTGGGAATATGGGAGTACCAGCGGATTCAAGGAACAGAGAAATGATGGTTTCTTTGTCCGAGCAACTTACTGTGGCGAAGGTGGGGCTCTGTGATTTGACTGCTCACTAGTCATTACTACTGCGGCGCAACGATCGGGGTGAATCTTTCCCTGAAGTTGTGTTTTGCACTCAATATTGCCGCATGGCAGGTGGAGCCGAATGAAGGATGTCTAACATGTCGGCGAAATGAAGTTGAATTGTTTCTGGCATTGCTATCAATCCTTCAGGATTAGTTTATATGTACGCATAATTTTGATGAAATTGTACTGTGATGCTATGATGTTTCAACTTTGGTTCCCGCAGGAAAAAAAGGTTCAAACTTAGGATTCATGTGTCTTGCCTCAAGATTATCTCGTTACAACATTCCATCAAATACAAATGAAACTACCATGGCTAATGCATCTCAATGGTTCGCAGATCAGCACCAATATTCACATCACAACTGAAGACAAAGTTGTGAGAAGGTGTACAAATAAAGAAAATAATAATAATTGATCGATGTTGTTCATAGGCATGGCTCCATTTCCTTGGCACAGTGTTCATTGCTTGGCAGCTAGTTTCACCCAACTCTGTAGCCAAAAAAGAGGTGTATGAAGGACACCACAATCCGATCATTTTGTGCAGCTCCACTAAAATCGAGCGGACCATCCCTGTTTGCAAAGATATCCAGTCAGTGTGATTACAATAATAGTGGAACTAGATGATGAAACATAACACACATAAATAGAAGCTGATCACCTCTACGATCTCTCTTTAGGACTAATTTCTTGTTGGAGAAGATTAGGCACGGAGTTGGATGAGGAGGATAGCAAAACCAATCTCCCTTTCTGCAATCCCACAGAAATGTAAAAACGTTGCCCATGTGACATTTTGGCGGAACTGCGCAAAACACTCTTCAGAAAAGTGATTTGTGCAGTTCACCAAAAGGTCGCAATAGCAACAAGGTGAAAATGGATAGCCCTGTTTGCAAAAGGAGGTCGAAAGTAAACAATTACTTCCCAATAACACGAGTTGAAGACACATACGCCGACAAAAAACAAGCATGTTCCATTTAAAAAGGGAAAGATAGCACATGGTGGTTTATCAAAAATGGTTTAAGGACGAGATTGCAAGATGGAAAGTACGCTGGCCGAGATACGATTTAAGCAAACAACTAAAGAAGATCCACATGCATCAACGTGGGAAGATGGGCAGTGGAGCAAGGCCGGAGGAAGCTGTACCTGAGGGTCATCGGGATGTTACTAGGAGGGTGCCGACAGCCGGGATCTGCCCATACTGCGGCAGCGAGCAAGTGGCGAAGGCCCTACCGCGCCGGAGCTTGGTCAGAGAGAACGGCGGGTACCGCAGATCAGGACGAGCTGCCTGAACACCGTCGAACGGAGAGACGATGCACATCCTCCCTTTCCGCCGGCGGACGGGATGTGGCCGGATCACTGACCAATGCTGAGAGAGAGAGAGGCCACGGCGGCCTTGTGTGAGATGGTGTGACGAGAGACAAACCCATTTTTCCATTTTTCCCATGGCAATCATTTTATATTCTAGGCATGGTACCTGACCCTCCTTCGAGTAAACAACCGCTACACGCGTCAAATTATCATGTGGGCTGCCTTTTCGTACAGAAACGAACTCCACCGTGTACCCGCGCGGGTGTGTCCGGGAACGAGACGTGAGTACGTGCGTCCTGCGTGCACTTCTTCTTTAGGTGCAGGTACGTACGTGGGTGGGTGTGAGAGAGATGGTTTGTGCGAAACAGAGGCAATGTGTGGATGATATCTCAATTAGAAAAACGTAACATATGCAATGTGTGTGAAATGGATTCATGGATGTGAGATATCGATATAATTGAAAACATGGATGAAGTGTGTGGCTACACGATCGATAAAGAGTGCCATCGAATTTGTGTTTGCCCATGTCAGAGATACAGGGCGGCTGGCCTACTGGAATTTGAGAGGGTAGAGGTGCAGTTCTTCTCCGTGGCATGGATACCTACCTACAACGTTCGACTATCGGTGTGTGTGTGGGGGGGGGGGGTAGAGACCGGTCGACTAGTATATGTGTGGGGATGGAGAGAGACCTAGCTATGTATTGAGGGAGATCGATCGACATCCATGGATATGTGTAGCGGAGGAATAAGATTGGGAAAAAGACAAAGGTAGAGCGTCGGAGGGTTGGTGGTGGAGTGGCGTCTCACAAGTGGTGGGAGAGGCCTGCTAGAAAAACGGAGGGTATGAGTGCAATATCAATAAGAGAGGGCGGGGGATGTCTGTCTGTCTATGCACATGCGTGTTAGAGACGGGTCGGGAGGTATTCAAGGATGATGAGGGGAGAAGATATGGTTGTGGTAAGCATGCATAACTACATAGGAAGATCAACCGTTGCGTGTCCGAGAAAAGGAGAGACATAACTAGCGAGGTAAGTGTATCGGTGCTTGGTGAAAACGAATTATAGTCGACCTAGCTATATGTAGGGAGATCAGTTCATATACACGCCTGCATGTGTTAGAAGCAAATAAGGTCCAGAGAGGCAGACAGAGGGAGAGGGTGTGGCTAGGAGGTGGTGCGAGAGGCTGTAATGCCCCAGATTCGATGCGCCAGGTGTCTTCCGTTTATTCGTCGTTGTTGCCATGTCATTTGTTTGTGTGTTGCATTTTGTCATGCCATCATGTGCATCTCTTTTTGCATACGTGTTCGTCTCATGCATCCGAGCATTTTCCCCATTGTCCGTTTTGCAATCCTACACTCCTATGTCCTCCGGCGTCCCCCTTCTGTCTCTTGTTATGAGCGGGTGTTAAACATTCTCGGAATGGACCGAGGTTTGCCAAGCAGTCTTGGTATACCACCGGTAGACCGCCTGTCAAGTTTCGTGTCATTGAGAGTCCGTTTGATACTCCAACGGTTAACCGGGGAACCGTAAAGGCCTCTTTTGTGTGCAGCCCAACACCCCTCCAAAGTGGCCCATTAACCCATCCAAACCCACTCCATGCTCTCGCTCGTTCGATCACGATCGTGTGGGCGAAAACCGCACTCCATTTGGAGTTTCCTAGCTCCCTCTACCTATAAATATGTAACTCCTCCGTCCAAATCGCAAATGAAACCCTAAAAAATCGCCCTCCGCCGCCAACGGACGCGTCCGCGATGGCCGGACACGTCCACCGCCGCCGGCCGACGAATCCCAGCGCGCCACATGGCGATCCCCGCCGCCAGCCACCGCTGGCCCGCGAGCCCGACTCCGCCGTCCTGGACCGCCCGTGCGTCCTCCGCTGCCCGCGCCCGTCTCCGGCCACTACCCCATCGGCGCCTCCACCGCCACCTCGCCGGCGAGTCGCCTCCTCGCCGACCCCGCCTCTGCACCGACCGCCGGCGCCTCCGCCGACCCCTGCGTGCCGCCGCCTGCCGCCCCCGCGCCGCTGCCGGCTTCGCTCGCCGCCGCCTCGGCTTCCGCGCCGGCCGCCGCCCGGAGTTCGCCGCCCCTCGCCCCGTTCCTCCTCTCCTCCGCCCCCGGTCAGATACGGCCGCTGGAGGGCTGGATCCGGCAACCCCGAGCTCGCCGGCCACCATCTCCGTCCTCTCCGGTGAAGCCCCAACCATCCTCGTAACCCGATCCAGATCCAGATCCGAAGGTTGACTTCCCCCCCCCCCCACTCGAATTTTCTGCGGTCCCGAAATTGTTGCATTCTGGTGCCCACTTTGACATACCAGAACTTTGTGTGTACTGATCCGTTTTGTGCATATGGTATATCAGAATGTTCATCATGAGATGCTATTCATTTCGTTCCACTGTGCCATGCTTGTTTGAGTCCATCTTAATGCCCTAATCATCGTTGCAAGAGTGCTAAATGATGTTAACTGCTCTCTGTTATCAGAACTTGCTGTTTTTTTCTTTTTCATTGCATTTTTTGTGTGCATCCTATGAGCTTAATGTCTACATGAGTTTTGAGCTAAATCATGGCATATTCACAGTGGTGCAATCCATGTATTTTTGTGAATCTTGTAGTGAGTGCATCGAGCTCGTGAAGTAGGGTACTTGTTGTTACTGTTTTGCTAGTCTGAATCTGCTATATCATGATGCTATGTAAAACTGCAGCTACAAGTCATTCTATGCATAATCTGGAGGTGTTCAATAAGGATGTTTTGTTATACATGTCATGCTCTATCCATCCATGCCCATAGTTGCATTTATAGCCTGCTGTAGTTTGTTGTAATCTTGCTCCAAACTTGCTAAATAATGTTGCTGTCAGCCTGTTAACATTAAGTTCAGTTTTGCCATGAGCTCTGCTAGTGATCCATGCACCCTATGAACTTGCTCTTGCCATGCTTAGCTTCACAAACATGTCATATTACTGTTGGTTACCTTGTAATGCCATTTATTGCTCTGTGGTGAGTGGTAAAAGCTCACCAACATGCCTAGTTATTGTTGTTCCTGCCATGTCTGAATCTGTCATATCACTTGCCATGTTTGCATGGATGCTACCATCTTTTCTGTTGATCTTTGGAATTAGTTCTGTAAGGGAGTTTTGTTCTTTGTATATAGTATTAGCATGAAATGCCTTTGTTTGCCATGTTAAGTTCCTGTAGCATGTTGTTTGATAGCTCTAAACATTGCAACCTGATGTTATTTCTGCTAAGTCTGTAAACTGTTATTATTTGCAATCTTGCCATGTCCTTTTGAGCATGTTATATTGTTTTCTGGAGATAGCTCAGTGTTCATGTTTTGTCATGGTTTACCTGTACTTCATGCCCATGGCTTTTGTTCTCATGTTGAGGTGCTGTAGCATATTGTTTTGATGCTTGCTAGATGCCTAGTTGCTGTTTTGGACATCTTGTCTTTTAAACTTGTATAGTGGATGTGTTGAACCGTTGCTCCGTTTTGAGTGTGCTCTATATGAAACTTGCTTGATTTTGCATGAAGTTTCATATTATCATGTTTCATCCTTGTTTTGAGGTGTTTGTTTGATGTTTGTATGCATTTTGCATCAATGCCAAGTTTAACTTGTTTTGCTCATATCTTCTAGGCCGTAGCTCCGAACTATATGTAACTTGACTAGAATTTCGTGTAGATCATCTTGGTTCATCTTAACTTGCTGTTTAACAACTCAAACATAAGGTTTATTCAGTTCTGGACCAATTTCTAAATTTGCATATGAGGACTTATCGGAATTGTTATATGTTGCTTCCGGCCTCATTTAAACTTGCTTTGATGTGTTGCTCTTGTATGCGGCATCTATTGCCATCAGTAGCCTCATCTAGCTTTGTCATGCATCATGCTTGGTTGAGAATCTTGTCATGTTTATGTGTTGTGTGTTTACCTTGTTGTTTGCTTATTTCTGGTTGTGCTTCTTCTCGATAGTTCCTGTTTCGTTGCAATTGTGAGGATTCGTTCGTCTACGCTTGGTTCGGCTTCATCCGTTCGTCTTCTTCATGGACTCGTTCTTCTTCCTTGCGGGATTTCAGGCAAGATGACTGTCACCTTGGATCTCATTACTATCATTGCTATGGTAGTTGCTTCGTTCTATCGCTTTGCTGCGCAACTTGCTATCCTCGATGGCAACAATACAATACGTGCCTTGCAACCCTTTCTGTCACTGGGTAAGGACACCGCAAGATTGAACCCAAAGCTAAGCACTTCTCCCATGGCAAGAAAGACCAATCTAGTAGGCCAAACCAAACTGGTAATTCAAAGAGACTTGCAAAGATAACTCAATCATACATAAAAGAATTCAGAGAAGATTCAAATATTATTCGTAGATAAACTTGATCATAAACCCACAATTCATCGGATCTCGACAAACACACCGCAAAAAGAGTTTGCATCAAATAGATCTCCACAAGAGAGGGGGAGAACATTGTATTGAGATCCAAAAAGAGAGAAGAAGCCATCTAGCTAATAACTATGGACCCGTAGGTCTGTGGTAAACTACCACAACTCATCGGAGGGGCAAGGATGCTGATGTAGAAGCCCTCCGTGGTCGATTCCCCCTCTGGTAGAGTGCCGGCGAAGGCTCCAAGATGGGATCTCGCGGATACAGAAGGTTAAGGCGGTGGAAATTGTGTTTCGTGGTGCTCCTGGATGTTTTCGGGGTACGTAGGTATATATAGGAGGAAGAAGTATGTCGGTTGCTGCTCGAGGGGCCCACAAGACAGGGGGCGCGACCCCCTATCTTGTGGGGCCCTCGGAAGCTTCTTGACTTGCACTCCAAGCTTTCCGGATCACGTTCATTACAAAAATCACGCCCCCGAAGGTTTCATTCCGTTTGGACGCCATTTGATATTCCTTTTCTTCGAAATACTGAAATAGGCAAAAAAACAGCAATATGGGCTGGGCCTCCGGTTTGTAGGTTAGTCCCAAAAGTGATATAAATGTGTAAAATAAAGCCCATAAACATCTAAAAGGGGTAATATAATGGCATGGAACAATCAAAAATTATAGATACGTTGGAGACGTATCAGTGAGGAATCTTGACGTAGGTGTTTTGAGTTAGTCCTCTTCCCCTTCAAATTTTTCTTTAGGTTCACGCAGTTGGTTTTTTGATCGTTGTTCCTCAGCTCTTTTCAACCAGTGCTTTTCTCGTCAAGTTGACTCGAGACTCTTCATCTTTGAGTTCAATCCTAAGTTGTTTTCTTTTCCCACCTGCCCACCCCTTTTTGTTCTCGGAGCCGGAGTCCGTAATCGAGTATCCATCCTACTCGTGCGAAGTCTTTGCTTTCTTTCCTCAATGATTTCAACTGGTGTTTTCTCTTCAAGATATTCGTCGGTTCCCCCTTCCAAGTTGCCTTTGTTTTCCCGCCCTCCCACCCTCTTCTTCCCGGAGTCTGAGTCTGTTTCGAGCATCAATTTCATTCGTGTGGAGCCTCTTTAGTCTTTCATCGATTGTTTCAACCGGTGAATTCTCTTTTGTTTGACATTCTTCATCTCTTTTCCGCTGGACTCAATTTAAGTTTTTCGGTTGATCATATTCTTTTCCTTGGATCAAGTGTTTTCCTTGCTCGTTCGCCTCTCATCGTTCAATCATTCCAGAGTGCTCAAGACATCTCAGGAGATTCGTGTATGTTCGAATTAATTCGGGGTTGTCACCTCATTCAAATATTTCAATCATTCCGGTGCATCATGTATCTGTTCAACATCCCTTTCCAACGGTGTTTTTCTCTTTAGTGGCCCCTAACCCACAGGTCTTTTCCCAGGATCTTACCTGACTCTTCTAAGTATTCCGGAGCCATTCCTAATTCTTTTCGAGTTTGACGTAAGAATGAATTTCATCAGTCAGATGCCTTCCAAGATCGTTTCTTAATCATTTCATTTTTGGCTCAACCTCTTCGCTTTTCATTCTCCCGTAGTATCTCAGTAATTTTGGTGGTGTTTCCCGTCGTCATTTGAAGATCGAAGAAGAGTTCCTCTTAAATCTTGCCCGCTCTCTCGAAGACTCGCGGTTCTAGTTTCATGCTATCGTCTCGAATTATTCCATTTGTCAACTATTCTTTTCTTACTCATCCGGAGTATGTCGGAAGTTGTTTTCCCATTTCTTTTCACCGGAGGCCATCTTTCCAGAAGAATTCTTCGTCCTCACATTTCAGCTACCGTTATCCAATTATCCCGGCGCATCTGTCAAGTATTCTTTATCAGCTCGTTATCTCTTTGTTCTTTTGTATCTAAATCCCCTCGAGCATATTTGTTCTTCTAATTCTCCCCGGTGATTCATTCTCTTTCATCAGTTATTTTCGAACTCTTATAGTGGTTCATTAAGATTCTTTTTCCTTTGTCATTATATTGATTCATTCGTTCTTTCCAAATCCTAACGGTGGTTCATTGAAGACCTTCAGTCGACTGCTCTGCACCTTCAGTCGACTTGCTCATGCTACTGCTCTGCTCCGATTAAGCCACACTTCAGTCGACTGAATCAACTTTTGGGTCAGTCGATTTTCAGGGGTCGGGGGGGCTCGCCGGAGTTAAGGAAGAACCACCCACAACGAGGACGGGGGATCGCCAGAGAGGTACCCCACTATCTATCTTAGGGTTCAGGGTGGGGGGCGGGGGCCTAGAGGGCTGGCCGGGGCGGCGGTGGCGAGTTGTTTTGGGGCGGCGAGGCGGCGCTGGGGCCGGCGGTTCGACCGGTGATGGCTGGCGGCTCAGGGGGGTGCAGGTTGAAGATGAACTACAGGCCCTCCCTAAACTACATGTCAAGTGCCTCTCTGCTACCATTGCGTTCAGTTTCGACAGTAGCATTCAGATTCCACAGTAAATTTCAGTTTCGACAGTTAAGTTCAGAGTCAACAGTTTTTACCTCATCTGTTGTAGTCAGGTGGCTTTTGGTGATGTTAATTTTACATCCATTTTACATCATCTATTGGAGATGCTATTAGAATCCCACTTGAGATTGACGATGTCTATCTTGTGCTGCTTCAGCCTTGACGTCTTACGGCTCACCGGAGCTGCTCCAACGACAGAACGATCCATCACAACAGAGCAGTGCCCTAGACGCCATCTACAGATTCCTCAGATCTTCCTCCACACCTCCGACAGCCACCACTGCCTCAACTGCTTCAGCGACCAACCCAATGATGCTGAGGTTGACACGGCTACGACAAAGAGGTTGTACACATGTTGCATCACTTATTACTATATATTCACGTCGATCCATTAGGGCTATTTTGGTTCGACGGAAAAACATAGCAATAGGGAATTTTCCAATGGCACTCTACTATTCAATTATTCATGCATTTTGTTGAAAGGAATGAAGCAAAACATCCACCTGGACCTACTTTTCAAAATCCTATGCATGAAAACAAGACCAAGTGCATTAATGCCAGAATAACATTCTAACTGTACACGCTTTCATATGGTTTCACTTTATTTTGGCCATGTTTCTTTGCATTCCTATGCTCTTCCAATTCCTGTAAACCAAACACCCAAGTTGACAGAAATCCTGTGTTTACAAATGCTCTGTTTACCATGTGCATTTTCCTATCCTATTCTGGTGTTTTTCCTATCCCTGCATTTTAAGAAACATGCAAGCCAAATGAGCCCTTACAGAATTACTTCAGTTACAGGTACGTGTCGAAGGGAACTTTGTGTGGTTTATCCTGCTCCTGCCGCGACATCGTCCACCTCACCTGAGCTGCTCCATCGGCAGAAGCATCAACCAAACCAGACATCACGACTCCTGACCGTCTTTCGCCGCCTCGGATCTCCTTCCCTGCCGCCGGCACCCACCGCAACGGCATCACCATCATCGACTCAGCAGATGAAGCTGAGGAGTACACGGGTCCACAAGAGAGGTCGCACTCTTTTGTTTCTGCTTATGTTATGCATTTCTTAAACTTACCTGCTACTTTATCGTCCTGTTCAGCTCTTGGACTCCCAAGTCAGGTCCAAATTAATGTACAAACTTGAGTTCTAAATTAGTTGTGGGGCACATATCGAGGCAGCAATGAATAGTATGTCTGTCTAATATCTGGTTCACCTAGGGTATGCCTATGTTGTTCATCTTGGGTGGGAAACAAATAGTAAAGCAATCATCATCTGTCTTTTTATTAATTTAAAGCAATCATCAGCCTGCTATCATTATTTTTGGATCCATCCACTGGTTGTTACCATCACTCTAAATTTCTGCATGCTCTTCTTCCATAATCTCACCATATTATTTCGTATGCATGTCAGATATTATACACAGTCATGCTGAACATGTAGAGAAAAAGAGAAGAGTTTTGCACGACAATACAATCTCATGCAGACATCGCTCCATGGTGGGTTCAATGGCATACCCTCCCCACCCCTCTCCAGATTGTAATCCAGAGGAAGATATCTGTTCTGAGGCGGATTCAAACGCCGCTGACCACTCCTATTTACCCCCCAAGGTGTTTGCTCTACCTTGGCATGATGATGTTAGTCATATCATGCATATGTTGCCTTGCAGTGCCTACTTTTGACATCATATATGTCATCTGCTTAGTTTAGACATGTTCTATAATGCTACCTGTTTAGTTTCTATATCATATATGGGAATTATGCAGTCTCATGTCTTTTAGCCAGCCATAATATATGTGAAATGTGCTATGCCATCTTGTTTAACCAGGCATCATATATTTGAATGATATCTTGCCCATTCTTTTCTTCATTACATTTCCATTTGTCGATTGTACATTAAACTACTCTTCCTGTGAATCAGCCATTTGGGTGGGAGATGGAAAAATCTGGAGTGAAAACAAGGCCTTCAGAGTAGATAGTGCTACGTGTCGAAGCAGATCTCTTGTTGGGTCCCAATAGCTCCTCAGAGATGGATTCAGAGACAGATGACCAGTCCTATTCCCCCACTGAGGTGTATGCTCTAACTTGGCACGGTTATACTGCTCATATCATGCATACGGTGTCTTGCATTGCATAGTTTAGACATCATATACATAATATTCAACACCATGTTCTTAGTTCAGACATCATATTGAATACCCCCTGTTTAGCATATAAATCACATATGTGAATTAAATGATGCGATCCTGGTTACTTAGAAAATATGTAGGTGAATTATGTCATGTGATCCTGTTTAGTTATTCATCATATCTTTGAATTATGTTATGCTATGCTATCCATTTTAGATAGACATCATATATGTGAAATTATGTCATGCTATCCATTTTAGTTAAACAATATACATGTCAACTATTTCATGCCCTATTTTTTCCGCACTATCTATTGCATCTGTCTCTCATACGATGTCTGTACATTCAACTATGTTTCATGTTTATCAGCCATTTGAATTGGAGCGGGTGATGCCAGTATCTAGTGGACTAAAAACACGGTCTTCAAATAAAACAGTGCTACCTCTTGGTGGAGATAGCACCCCGGTTGTACATGCACAAGAACCAGCCCTACCACACATAACCCAAACTCTCGCAGATTGTACCCCTACTGTGATGGACAGAGAACCAACTTCACCCAATCTAACCCCAACCCCAGCCGATAGTAACCCAGTTCCTGTTGACACAGCACCATCTCCACCACAGAGCTCCCAAACAAGAGCAGTTAGTAAGGCAGCTCCAGTGCCCCAAGGGCCAGTACTATCACGGCGAACCCCAACTCCACCAGTTAGTACGCCTATTCCTGTGGATGAAGCACAACCAGCTAGTCGCAGTTTAGCATCTATCGCATTTGATGTTGTTAAATCGTATGTGCGTATCTTCCCATCTTGGAAATATTATACTAAAGATGAAGGAAAATGCCAGTTGCAGGTGTTTGTCCAGGAGTTATGTGTAAGTAATGTTATTCATGGCAATTACTTTGCTTCGTCCCATACATCCTACCTCCATGATGGTCATAATACAACAAATTTTCCCATTTTTCCCTATAGAGAAGGACCGATTTGGAAACTCAGGATGAGGTAACCTGTGCTAATACCTCTGCTATCTTCAAGAATGCTTGGTGGCAGTATCGGAATTACCTGAAGAAAACATACTTCACCGACAAAGAAACTCATCAAATTCCCTTACATTCTCCTGAGACACATTTACTGGACAATGACTGGGAACACCTTGTTCCGTACTGGTCCCGAACCTAGAATGTGGTAAGGTCTATGAGCTCATTTTCTATTTTTAAGTATTATATTCTTGCGTCTTACTGTTCTGTTCATGTAGAACAAGTGCCTAAACCTGAAGAACAACTGTTCTAATTTAAGATTCCATTGCTATCATAGTTCAAAAAAGCGCTAGGCGTTAATTGTGCGTTTTGCCACCGCCTTGCGCTTTACTGACCAAAGCGCATGCTTATGCACAGTTATGCACAAATTAAGCGTAGTAATGCGCAATGCGTTTTGCCAATGCCTAGAGCCTAGGCGCGCTTAAGCGCTCGCTTAGGCGCGCCTTTTTTAACTATGGTTGCTTTGCTCTTGTATCACTGTATTTACTCATACAAACTTATTTTTAAATTGAAGGATCCAATCGAAACTCCAATGGCACAACAGGTATGTTCACGCATGTTTCTTTAACAGGTTTGCTCTTATCAATAGCTCTTTTGATTTCAATTTCAATTGTGTATACAGTTGACTTTCATATCATGCACATTACTAGCATCACAACAGAGACAATAGTGTTGTTGTACATGTAGACCCGTGGTACCCATCTGAAATCTTATTGTGTCGTGTAGTTTCCCATGCTTTGTATTCTTTCACTGCTGCTTTGTCTTGAACTGATATGATTTGAACCGTGTCTCTATTTTGATTTGGCAAGACAATGCAGTGACCATAGGAGATAGATATATGTTTGTTTGATGCTTTTATTATGTACTAGTACTTGGCAATAGAAGACTTGGTAGTTTAATCCTGTCCACCTTACTAATGAACTGGTTCACCGAAATGAGTTTCATATACTAGTACATGCTAAACTTGTTATGTGTCTGCTTGTTTCTTCTTTTAGAATGCTGACAGAATATTGGGGAAGAGTGCCTTATTAAGCAATGGTAAAGGAAGTAATGCAGATAAGGTTCAAGATAGTGACACATCCTTGTTGGTCTCCAACAAAGCTGATAAAACAACTAAGGAAGACTATCTTGAAGACAGCGAGACAACCCCAAAGTCATGTCTTGGTTTATTGTTCGAGTTACTGGCCACTGCCGCTTGCACAAGCTATTCAAACTCACTGTCTGAATCAGTTCGGTTTCTTGAGTCTCAACTACAAGCTGAAACACATCGATCAGCTGTGCTGTGACAAGAAGCGGAAGGACTGCGAAAGTCCCTGGAGCATTCAGATGCATACTTTCTGGTGCAACAACAAGCGTAAGGATTTTAGCGCCAAACAGGACAAAGCTAATCAACTTGCTAAGCTTATTGCCAGCATGGTGGATACCCAGGATAACGTTTCTTGAGCTCTTCTGAAGTTGTTTCAGTCATGCTCTTGTTTTGCTGCCGCGTTTATTTGCACTGGTGGCCAATTTTGACGGCCAGTGTATGTAATATGCTGCTTTGTTCCCTATATTTGCACTGGTGGCGAACTTTGATGCCCAGTGGATGTAATATGTGTAATAGCGGTAATAGGCTAGCGTTAATTGCTTGCTTATTTATTTCCTTATTGTCTTGTCTAGTTGTTTGCTTGTAGTCACTACAGTTCTTTTTCTGTGTTTTTCTAGTGGCCACAATAGCCTATTTTTGGTAACTAGGCCAAAATAATCATGGCAACACACGGACTGTTGTAAGCATGGGCCTCCTGCAGGCCGTATGATCCATGGGCCTTCTTCCGGCCGTATGATCCATTGGCCTTCCATACGGGCCTTAGGATCCATTGGCCTTCTATATGGGCCTTAGGGTCCATGGGCCTCATACGGGCCGTAGATCCATGGGCCTCATACGTTCCATAGATCCATGGGCCTTCTAGGGGCGTATCATCATTTCGCCAATCATGGGTCGTACTATTCATGGACCATAACGGGCCATTAATAGACCGTATTTGATAACTCTATGAAAACAGCCCAACTGGTTTTTTTACATGAAAACGGCCCAACATGTTAATGGTCCGCAAACGGGCCGACTGTAACGACGGGCTGAATTTGGCCCACAAGCAGAAAATGACAGTAACGGGCCGTATGTAACCGAATGCTGCAAGTGAGCCCAAGAATCAATGGGCCCTGAGAAGGCCGAAAGATAACTTGGGCTGGAAATGGCCGAATAGAATAACGGGCCGTTAATGGGTATAAAGTGATACACTGTTCATTACGAGCCAGTTTCACCACAGGTCGTTAATGGGCCAAGAGTTACAAAGGGTCTCATATGGGCCGAAAGAAGTCATGGGCCACACATGGGCCGGAAGTTAAAACGGGATGGAATCATATTGGACGGCCCAGATGACGCTACCGGGCCTAATTCAGATAGGGTGTAACGGGCCCTGGGTTAGCGGGCTGTAAATGGGTTATATGCGAACATGCCGTTAACATGCTTTCCGTGGGCCGGGCCGCCACCTTTTGACCAAGTCAAACGGGCTGGCCTTTTCACAGGAATGGGCCTCTGTTGGGCCGTGCCACATGTCGCCGTATCATAGGCACCTTCGGTCCAATGAGCGGATGACATCTGTCCCAACGGTGAGCCGACACGTGTTTCCTCCAGCCAATGATGATTTTACACATGGAAATCCCCATTGGTCGGGGCTGTTAACGGGTTATCGGATCCAAAACCCGACCCGATAGCTTAACGGTGTTCCGTTATGATGGATGCCACGTGTCGGTCACCCTTGACGAAAGCACTTCTGTGACGCGTGATTTATCGTCATGGAAGTGGACACTTCCATGATGATAATTTTGGTAATGTCATGGAACACTTGTACGACATCATAGGTATGACTATCTTGATTCTGTCATAAAATCGTCATGGATGTACATGCATGACAAAGAATGCGACCTACTGTGACAAACACGTATCATCACGGAAGTGTATTTTTTTGTAGTGATTGCACTTGTCTCACCATCTCTTCGCCGAACTAGTGCAACTATACAATTTACCATTGTATTGGGTGTGTTGGGGACACAAGAGACTCTTTGTTATTTGGTTGCAGGGTTGTTTGAGAGAGACCATCTTCATCCTACGCCTCCCACGGATTGATAAACCTTAGGTCATCCACTTGAGGGAAATTTTCTACTGTCCTACAAACCTCTGCACTTGGAGGCCCAACAACGTCTACAAGAAGAAGGTTGTGTAGTAGACATCAAGCTCTTTTCTGGTGCCTTTGCCGGGGAGGTTAGTGCTTGAAGGTATATCTTTAGATATTGCAATTGAATCTTTTTGTTTCTTGTTTTATCACTAGTTTAGTCTATAAAAGAAAACTACAAAAAAAATGGAATTGAGGTTGACTCATATGCTTCATCTTTTTAATGTCTTTCATGCAAATAAGGATTCTGACAATTGTGCCAAAGTGTTAGAAGAAGAATGCATTAGAATGTTTGGCATAAAATCTTTGTATGATGAGCATGATTGCAATGTTGTTAGTATGAATTCCTTGAATATCCATGATGCTACTAATACTACTTATACGAGGAGACCAAAAGGTACTGCTATTTCTTCATCACATGAAGACAAAGAAAAAGAAAGGAGAAAGAGGAGGGTCACTCCACGTGAAGCATCAGACTATATAATAGCAGTTGATGCGGGCAGACAAACAAGCATGGTGTTGCTCGCCAGTGGCACAACCAATAAAAAACCAGGTGATATCCATCCAATTTTATTAAATATAGTTGTTTTTCATCAAAAAACAATTACTCCGGTATGTGGTATTTTTTTCGCAGGACCATTATTCATTACAAAGGTGTGGCAAAGGGGCAAGCGTCAACATTATTTTTTCACTAGCGCTCGTCTATGCCTAGATGCTCGACGAGTACATGTGCAAATCGCCGCCCCGCTACATCAAACATGACGCGGTTGACTCGTCCATTCGCGCGGTTTACCGCGCCTGCAATTGATTCGCCCGTCTGCACCGGCTTACAACATCGCGGCCGGTTCATTCGTCTGACCCTGTCGGGTCTACATCAACACACTGGGCCGCACCTATCCGGATGAGCTGTCTATTGAGTATGAGCAAGTCACTGCTTGGGTAGCCGATTTTCTTCCAAAAAATTGAAGGCAAATTGTCATCAACCGCCGTCTGCGCTGGAGGGCTCAATGGACATGTGCACAAGTCGCCGCCACTACGGCTTGGTTAGCTTCAAACAGCCAGTTGGAAGGAACCATTGGCCAAGTTGCTGACACAGCTCATACGGGATCATTTATAACTTGTCGCAGTCACCTCAACCTTCTATGGATGCACATAGTGCTATCAACATCAATGATATACAATTTATGCCGGTCAAGTATGGAGAATCTCAAAGCCAACTCCTCGAGTCATCTTAAGACTCGGGGGCTACGATGATATGACTCAGCAAATCTTGCCAGTTTCAGCAAATTTAAGAACCCCCGAGACGATGGAGGGAAAGATAACCAGGACCTGGAGGCTACTGCTATATTGATGAAAATTTAAAGGCCGTCAGAAAATTTCCGGCTTAAAAAATATATGACTGTTACAAAATCCCGGCTCAATGAAGAAGTTTTGGGTCATCAGAAATGATTCCGGTTCAAAATCCGGATCAAGAGGCATCTCTCTCATAAAGCATTGAAATATCCAGTTTAAAATCCGGCTCAAAGGAAGTCAGTCTCATTGAAGCTTTCCAATATCCGGTTTACAATCTGGTTCAAAGGGAATTTATCTATCATGAAGCTTTGAAGCTCTCAAATCCGCTTCAAAATCCGGTTCAAGGGGAAATCCGTCTCCCACAAATCTCTGAAGCTGTCAATATCCGGTTCAAAATCCCGGTTCAAGAAGAATTTATCTCTTGCAAAAAGTTAAAGGTTTCCGAAGAGGACCTGCTGCCATGACGCGCGGTTCAAACATGGGTATCATGCCTTATGGGCTCATCTTCATATTATCACTTGGGGGCTTCCTGTTCAAACATAGGTGTATTCACCAAAGAGAACATAGCGTTACTACCCTCTTGATGCGGCTATCAAGCCAATATTATCATAAGAGCACAGCTCTGTTTACTTCCGTAATCCGGCTATCAAGCCAATATTATCATAAGGGGCAAAATAGGCACCCAGCGAGCACAGCTCAGAAATATATCACATAGAGGCTTCTGCTTATAAAGCGGAGTTCCGATTATCCATTAAACCGGCTTATAAAGCCACAAAGCTTGGGAGCTTCACACCCAAGGGGCCAAAGAGAGTCTTGTTGCTAAGCACAGCTCAAACATAGGCACCCATTGAGCACAACTCACAAAGTTTCTTGGGGGCTCTTCGTGTAAAGTAAGAAAGAGTTTCAAAGGACCCTTGTAAATTGGGTATCGACCCACGACTTGGAAGCCTGGTGTATTCACCTAAAACCCCGGGTTAACCTGGCTTCATCAAGTAAGCCACTCCTATCCAGGTAATCCTGGCATGACCCGTCGAACATTTGACAAGTTACTCTTATACAAACCCTGAACTTGTCAAAGTTAAAACGACGATTGGTTAGTTGGATGCCCATCTTAAAAGGCTTTGTCAAATGATTTAACTCAGCGGCCTGGCAGCCCACAAAAAGCCTCGAATTTGGATCTGGCAGCCCTCGAAAAGCCTCAACTACAAGTTTTTTCATTTGCTTTTTGTCAAAGTTTTTTCTCCTTTGATAAGGTTTTAAGGAAAACCGACGTCCATTGACCCGGCCTGACTATAAGTCATTTCATCAGTCCTGTGTTTCTTAACCCGGCACAAGCTTTCGACTATCAGTTGTTAGTACAAACTCAATTGTAAACCGGAGTTTTCTTAGCCCGGTCTGGCATTTGACTATAAGTCGCCAGGATGATTATCCGGGGTTTAGTACAACCCGACACGGTTTTATTACAAACCGGCAAAATATGAGGGGAGTCATCATACTCAAGATTTGGGTTATCACCCTTACTACAAAAAGTTGGTAAACCAACGATGTGATTTAATGTCACAGGTATGATACATTTCATATTTGATTATTCTTAAGTGTAGCCTTGGTTATAAACCCGGGTTATATGTTGGGCATTATGACCCGTCCGGCGGTAAACCGCGAGAACACTTTAAACTTGTTGTATGTAGAAACAGGTTGAATAAAGCATAATTACAAATCACCGGTGTTTATTAACCTGGCCTGGCTTTGGATTATAAGTCGCCAGTATATATTTGGATTGCGCCATTGGAATCATGCGCTTATAAATCATTGGGTACATTATTCAAATCTTTAATAGCCAACATGGCTGGATTTTTATTATGGTTATCAATAACCAATATTATGATTGAGGTTTTCAAAGTCGCTTCAGCGCAATGGCTATTATTTTAGCAATGGATATGATTTATTCTACAATGGAGGGAATAGTCCCGAGTCGCTGCAGGCTTACGACCCGGCACTTGGGGGCTACATTATTTAAGTTGAGATTACATCAAATACACAAAGTCACATGTCGCTGCAAGCATGCACCATGACACTTGGGGGCTAATGCAAAGTCATTGTTTGCTCACCTAATTGAATACCCGACTCATCACATTATAATGAGTTAGTCCTTGGGGGCTACCAATTGCTCCTGTCAAAAATTCAAGGTACACAAGTTAAATCCTATATATTGAAGGTTCCATTGCTCAGTTGGTAAAGCACAAAGCTCTTAACCTTGTGGACATGGATTCAAGCCCCATGATGGGGGTTACATCATATGATGTTATTTTCATTGAAGTATATATCAAGTCCCAGCTCAATATTATCTTACTGAGCCGACCCTTGGGGGCCACACGTTGTTGTTCAAAGTCTACATGATTATATTTACAAAGTCCCTGCTCATTATTGCATAATAACCCGGCCCTTTGGGGCTACACTGGTTGAAGTTTTTATAAGTATAAGGCAATTACAAGTCCCAGGTTGTTGCAAGCATGACAACCCGGCACTTGGGGGCAACATATATGGAGTATTCAGTTTTTACTAGTGACTGAGATGAACAACATGGATTTCTTCAAAGTGGCAGTAATTATATGGAAACAAGTCTCAAATCATCACTTTGTTCTGTTCGAGACTTGGGGGATACATGTAATATGGATATAAGGGAGAAATATCTTTCGATTTTCAGTTTGGAGCTAACTAGATTGACCCGGTGTCTGCAACAATCATAACCCGGCGTCATTAATAATCATGAACCAGCGTTGGCAACAATCATGAACCGGCGTTGGCAACAATCATGAACCGGAGTTGGCAACAATCATCACCCGGAATTATCAGTTTTTATAACCCGCCGATTGTGGAAATCATAGCTCGGCAAGTTCTATATTTTCAAGCCGACTGAATATCAGTTGAATATTTGAAGACCAATATTTTTGTCAAGTTAGAGCATTGAAGGCCGAGTCAAATGGATTCTTTATTTACAACATTTTTTCTATAAAGCTAATTGATTATGAAGCTGGTCTACTGACCCGAATTTTCTACAAGGAGGGAATGACAAGGACTTGTTTCAGCTTACAAAATATTTAACCCAGAGCATAAGCCGCCAAATTTGCTCTTGTGTTTATGTTGCAGATCAGTTTAACATGGATAAATCCAAATTAAACTTGGGGCTAATGTCGGGGATATACCCCGTGGCGTAACCCGACCGGAAGTATAAGCTGGCCGGACTGGACGACTCACTGGTAACCCGCCCGGAGCTTGGCGATTGACGGGTAACCCGCCCGATCTTGGCGGTTCATTAGTAACCCGGCGGGTGGGTTAAATGGATGACGAGGCCCAAGGCCCAGAAGGTCGGTTCACGTTTTATGGTGGGCCGGTTTATGAGGAAAGCGTAAGGACTATTCTCCTACAAAGGAAGCAAGATTAGGACTCCACTTGTAATAGAGTAATCCTAGTCCAACTAGGACTAGCCATGTAAACCGCCCCTTCAACATATATAAGGAGGGACAGGGCTCCCCAAAGAGGGACGAGAGCAAGAAGAAACAATCCGGGCTAGACACAAAGAGCCGGTTTACGATGACTCCCTCATGAGCATAATGAGACCTAGCCACAAACAGCATGTAGGGCTATTACCGGATGATGTTTCCCGGCGCCCGAAGCTGTCTAAATCTTTGTCTTGTGTATTACGTCTCTTGATTCCGACCAACCCCTCTCAAGCTACCACATAGATGCGTCGGCCTCACGACTAAGTCCTCACACTAGGACATCTGCCGTGACAATTCCACAACAACAACGGTGATTCATCAAGTTTGCTGTTTGAACCTTCTTGTAGGATAACCAGACACTCGCCAGCCACCTTTATGCAAAACTAGTTGCATGTCTGTCGGTGAAACAAGTCTCATGTACGTGGACATGTAAGGTTGGTCTCGGCCGCTTCATCCCACAATACCGCCGAATCAAAATAAGACATTGATGGTAAGCATTATGACTATCACCGCCCACAACTCTTTTTGTTCTACTCGTGCATATCATCTACGCATAGACCTGTGTAACATCCCAATTTTCAATTTTGATGTTAATAATAAGGTCATTCATATGCATCCATGGTTTATGCATTTTTGCCCCGTTGATTTTCATTTGAATCAGATCCAAGGGACTTTATTCAACTCAAGGACCAAAAATGAGAGTTGGAAGTTTCCCTAAATTTCCCTAAATGAGAGTTGCAAATTGAAGAAGAGAGCCTCCCACAAGCTTGGGGGAGGCTTCTCAAGTTACTTAATGCTTTGCCTGATCATCCTCTTAAGAAACCTGAAATATTTGATATCTTTTATAATGGACTAACCGATGCTTTCAGAGATTACCTGGATAGTTGTGCTGGTTCTCTTTTCAGGGAAAGAACACCGGATGACGCTGAAATTCTTTTGAATAATATGTTGGCAAATGAAAATAATTGGGCACCTCCCGAGCTACCTCCTGAGCCAGTTCCTGAGCCAATTACTGAGCCTATTCCTAAACCAACTCCAAAGAAGAGAGGTGTTCTATTTCTCAGTCCCGAAGATATGCAAGAGGCAAAGACATCTATGAAAGAAAAAGGTATTAAAGCTGAAGATGTTAAGAATTTACCTCCTATTGAAGAAATACATGGTCCTAATTTACCGCCTGTTGAAGAAGTATATGATCTCAATTACTTATTTAATGAAGAACCTCTCGATATCCCGACACAGGTAGTAAAGGTAAATTCTCTCTATAGATATGATAAAGCTGAAATCCCTCCTACTAAAATTGCTAGTCAGTGCTTGGATGAGTTTGATGACTTTATGTTTAAGCAAGACGACTTTAATGCTTATTTTGGTAGACAATTAAAATAGAATACCTTTACGATTAAGCGCTTGGGTGATTATATGGCTGATATTAGAGGTGAACTTAAACTTGTTAGCAAGCATGCTTCTATGGTTACCACTCAAGTAGAACAAGTACTTAAAGCTCAGAGAGAAGTGCTTGATGAAATGAATAGTAAGAAAAATGATTATGTTGTCAGAGTAGCTACTAGAACTGGTAGAATGACTCGGGAACCTTTGTATCCTGAAGGCCACCCTAAGAGAATCGAGCAAGATTCTCAGAGAAACAATATTGATATACCTAGTTCTTCTAAAAGGAAGAAAAAGAAAAATGATAGGACTTTGCAAACTTCTAGTGAACCTATCGCTGAGTCACCTGAGACTCCGAATGATATCTCTATTTCTGATGCTGAAACTCAATCAAGTGATGAACATGAACCTAGTGATAATGCTAATGATAATGTTCATGTCGTTGCTCAACCTTGTAATGATAATGATGTAGAAGTTGAACCTGCTGTTGATCTTGATAACCCACAATCAAAGAATCAATGTTATGATAAAAGAGATTTTGTTGCTAGGAAACATGGTAAAGAAAGGGAACCATGGGTTCAGAAACCCATGCCTTTTCCTCCAAAACCATCCAAGAAAAAGGATGATGAGGATTTTGAGCCCTTTGCTGAAATGATTAGACCCATCTTTTTGCGTATGCGATTAACTGATGTGCTCAAAACAAATCCTTATGCTAAGTATATGAAGGATATTATTACTAATAAAAGAAAGATACCTGAAGCTGAAATTTCCACCATGCTTGCTAATTATACTTTTAAGGGTGGAATACCAAAGAAACTTGGAGATCCCGGAGTGCCTACTATACCATGCTCCATTAAAAGAAGTTATGTTAAAACTGCTTTATGTGATCTTTGAGCCGGTGTTAGTGTCATGTCTCTCTCTTTATATCGTAGACTTGACTTGAATAAGTTGACACCTACTGAAATATCTTTGCAAATGGCTGATAAATCAAGTGCTATACCTGTCGGTATTTGTGAGGATGTGCCTGTTGTGGTTGCAAATGTTACTATTTTAGCGGACTTTGTTATTCCCGATATTCCCGAGGATGATAGTATGTCTATTATTCTTGGAAGACCTTTCCTTAATACTGCAGGGGCTGTTATTGATTGCACCAAAGGCAATGTCACTTTTCATGTTAATGGCAATGAGCACACGGTGCATTTTCTGAGGAAACAACCTCAAGTTTATAGTATCAACTCTATTGAAAAAGTTCCATCGATTATATTTGGAGGTTTCGAATTTCCTCTCCCTACTATCAAGAAAAAGTATGATATTCTTATTGTTGGGGATTTTCATATCCCCGCTGAGGTAACTTAGTGTTATTCAAAATTTCTCCGGTTCCATGATTATCGCAATGAGTCCTAGAGTAAAGGTTGAGGAGTAAAAGATCCTAACACCACCCAATGGCGACATGGGCCCGTAAGCCACACAGCCATGTTAGTAAAATAGTTTTTCAAAGACTAGACTCAACTTCGGCCAAGGAGTTGGAAAGGGGGATCCTACAGGCAGTCAGCTCTGATACCAACTTGTGACGCCCCCGATCCAATCGTACACTAATCATACACGCAAACGTGTATGATCAAGATCAGGGACTCACGGTAAGATATCATAACACAACTCTAAACACAAAAGGAAGACATACAAGCTTCATATTACAAGCCAGGGGCCTCGAGGGCTCGAATACAAAAGCTCGATACACAAGCGAGTCAGCGGAAGCAACAATATCTGAGTACAGACATAAGTTAAACAAGTTTTTGTCTTAAGAAGGCTAGCACAAACATCAACGATCGAAGAGGCAAGGCCTCCTGCCTGGGACCTCCTAACTACTCCTGGTCTTCGGCGGCCTCCATGTAGTAGTATCCGTCGGCGGTGGCATCTGGCTCCAAGGATCCACCATCTGGTTGCATCAACCGGAAAGAAGAAAGAAGGGGGGAAAGGGGTAGCAAAGCAACCGTGAGTACTCATCCAAAGTACTCGCAAGCATCAGATCTATACTAAGTATGCATTTGTATCAAATGGAAGGGTTGTATCTGTGGACTAAACTGCAGAATGCCAGAATAGAGGGGGAAAGCCTAGCCTATCGAAGACTAGCATCTTCATGCAGCTCCGAGCATCTTGCAGCATGTAGAAGAGTAAAGAATAGCAGTTTATAATTAACAAGCATGTTGTAACATTAATGCCCAGAGATCCTTCCTCGACTCCCTGCGAGAAAGCAATCCTGGAGCCACATATCTCAAGTATCCATTTGTAGTTGTATAAGATCAGGATATAAGTCTGAACGTCCATTACCGTGGACACGGTATTCGAATATATAACTTCCCTGCAGGGGTGCACCACGTTACCCAACACGCTCGATCACTCTGGCCGGACACACCTTTCTGGGGTCAATGCCCGCCCTCGGAAGATCAACACGTCGCAGCCCTACCTAGGCTCAATAGAGAGGTCCCCGCCGGTCTACATCCTAAGCACTCCGGGGTCTTGGGCCCATCGCCCGCAGCACTCCGGGTCGTTGCGACCAGGGTGGATACCAGCACCGCCTCGGATGGCCAGCACGATTCGACCGTGCCGCACTGCTGAACTGGACGTCTAACAAAGCTTCGGCTGATACTACGACGTCGAGGCCCATAACTATTCTCGCATGGTGGTTAGTGCGTAAAGGCCAAAGGCCAACTCAGAACAAATACCCAAACCTGTTAGTGCATTATTAAAAGGAGTGACGGCTATCGGGACAAGTCCGGAGCTATCACCCCCTCCCGGGTGATACCGCTAAACAGCCAGCCGCCACTGTCACATCGCACGGATGCTCTTCCGGCCCGCCCGGCTTTCACAACAGTCTCCAGTAAAGTCAAGGTAACTGTGTGTCCAGACATCAAGGAGAAAACCCGAGGAATCACCCCTGGTGGATTCCACTCAATGTAATCATCAAGGTGAACGTAAGAGGGACCACCCTCGAGGTTCACACTTGAGGTGTTGAACGACAGAGCCGTATCGAGAATGGTGAAAGAGGAAATCACCCTCGATGACCACGACCGAATAGCTACACTACAGAATTATCATCAGGAGTGCGTTATGAGGGATCACCCTCGGCACTCGATAGTAGCTCTGCAGAGTCGAGCAACTAAAGAGGCGTGATGTGGTGTGAGGTGTCGGGCTCTGGTCGTCGATCACGTTGATCGAGGCATCGATGATGAAGCAGGGGCAACAAGGACAAGTGGGGGTCACTGACGGATCACTAGCCAACCTATACTAAGTAGTTTAGGATAAGCAGGTAGGTAACAATAAGCAGGTACAAAAGCAGGCTATGCATTAGAATAGGAGCAAACAATAACAGTAGCAAAATCTAATGCAAGCATGAGAGTATAGAATGGACGATATCGGGATAATCAAAGGGGGGGCTTGCCTGGTTGCTCAGAAGAGAAGGAGGGGTCGTCGGTGACGTAGTCGATCACAGCGGCATCGACAGCCGTCTCGGGGTCTATCGGAAAGAAGAGGGGGGAAGAAACAGTAAATACATAGCAAGCAAGAGCATAACAGGACAACAGGCACAGCTAGACGTGTTCTAACGCGGTGCTACACAATACCGGCAAAGGGGGATAATATCCGGGAAAGTTTTCCCGAAGTTTGGCATTTTAGGACAGATGAAACGAAGGGGGACGATTGCAGGTTCGATATGTTAGGGACGTGTGAAAGACGAAAGGAGGGCGTATACGGATTAGTCTTGTTGTTTTGAGCAACTTTCATGTATAAAACTTTTTCATCCGAGCTACGGTTTATTTTCTATGATTTTATCAAAGTTTTAAATAATTTCGGCATTTATTTTAATTCGCAAATAAACAGAAAATACCAAGTGTACCCAGCCATGTGCTAGCCATAGAGGCTGACTGGTGGGGTCCAGAGGGTGTCCAGTCAGCAGTTGACCAATCAACTATCGACTAGTCAACAGGGTTAAATGGGGCCCCATGTTATTTGCTCTGAAGAGTAAACTAGTACTAAAATACTCCTTTCCCCTAAAAAAAACTAAAATACTCCTAAACCAAATTAGTCCTAATTAACACAAGGGCCAGCCACGCACGGAAGTGGGCCGTGGCCAAGCTGGCCACACACACCACACACAGCACGCAACACACAATTCTGTTTTGTGTTAACAAAAGATAGCTTTTGTGATTTTCACAGGAATTAATCCATGGATCAAATTGATTTGGTCCAATGGAAACATTTGAGCTTTGACAAGTGTTCTACCTAGTCAAATTATTTTTACTCCTGTTAACCGTGGTTTTGCCGCAGTTTAGGGGGTGTCCAAAGGGTTAGTCAGTGTAAAATTCTAAAAGCTAGCTAGCACTAGCTACAGTACAGCAAGTAGCGGGGGGAGCAAGCGGGCGGGAGCGCTGCAGGCGTGCGAGGCGTAGCAGCAGCCATAAGTAGAGCAGCGGTAGCACACGGCGACGGCGACGTGCAGCGCGGCGCGGCGCAGCGGTGGATGTGGTGCGCGCCACGGAGCAGAGCAGGTGCGGTAGCGGCGTCATCACGCAGCTGCAGCTGCTGTAGGCAGCAGCACAGCACGCATCTGCGAGCGGTAGGGCCACTCATGGGCGTCGCCGGAGCGGGGCGCGGGCGCAGTCGGGCAGGGAGGTGTGGGGCATGGTCGGGCTGGGCGCGATGCGGGCGTGGACGCGGACGTTGTGGTCGGGGCCGCGGGCGAGCAGGGGCTCGGGCGCGGTGAGTGCGGCCCGGACGCAGTCACGGCGGCAAGGCAGTGAGTAGTGGGCCACGGCGCAGCGCAGCGAGCGGGTGCGTGGGAGGCGAGGAGCACGAGGTCGTGCTCATGGACGAGCCTGGCCGGCTATGGCTGCGGTGACGAGGGGAAGCAACGACGGCGAGCTCGGCTACGCGTTGTCTACCACTTCGGGCGACTGAAGACGACGCCAAGGGAGGGAAGGGAGTGGGAGCTCACCGGGCGGCTCACGGAGGCCGGCGTCAGATTAGTAGCTGCAGGGGTGGCCGGAGGTGAGGAAGGTCGACGGCGAGTTCGTGGTGGCCGGCGGAGAAGAAGAAGCAGACGGCTTGGTGGCTGCTCCCCGGCTCGTAGCTCGGCGTAGTCGACGCAGTCATGGACGATGGGGTCCATGGACGCCTCGGAGACGGACGGCGATGCCGGTCGCCGCAGTGGTCGACGGTGGCGGCCACAACAACACTTGTCGATGGCGGATCTGGAGAGGGAGGTGGAGCAGGAGGGAGAGGATGGTGGAGTGGGTGAGTGGGGAGGCGGAGGAAGTGGGAGAGGGGATCGAGGGGGCGCGAGCTGCTGCCCTTATCCCCTCCCGGCGCTGCCGGCGAGAGGGTGCGGTGCCGACCGCGGGCGCGGTCGGGTGCGCCCGAGGAATAGGGGAGGGGAATACCTGGTGCAGGGGGAGCTGGGCCGGCCCAGGTGGGCTTGGCCCGGGGAAAGGCGGGGCCTTATCTTTTTTCCCCTTGTGTTCCTTTTGTTTTCTCTTTTTCTTTTATTGCTCTAACTTAGCTTTTAGCTTTTGTAAAATATAGCACTAGCCCCTAAATTAGTATTTAGAATTATTCCAAAAGTTTGGGCACCTATTTAAAACCGTTTAATATTTTAATAATAATAAAAGGCATTTACCTAATTCTTTAAGCCGCTGATTTAATTATTATAGGGCATTAAACCACATTACAAAAATGTTGGGTCACCACCATAATTGGTTATGGAATATTTGCCACAATTTGCACATTTTAGTTTTGACATTTTGAAAACTTTAAACTCTGACTTTATTTTAAAATTAAACCCGAACCGATTTGAATCTAATAGAGATTAGCAACAGTAATAGTGGTGACATGGCCTCATTAACAGAGGATTACTGTAGCTTGAGTATCAGGGCGTTACATGCAGATGCTCATCTAGAACCAGAACCAGAACAACAACAACAAACCACCGCCACCACCCCAGTTGAAAACCTTACCCATTTTCTGAGGTTGAACCCATCGGTATTCTCTAGCAGTACTGAGCCGATTGTTGCAGATGATTGGCTCTGCAAGATCGGAAGGGAGCTGACTACCGCATGTTGCATTGATGCTGAGAAGGTGCGCTTTGCCGCACATCAACTGGATGGACCAGCAGCTTCATGGTGGGAGAACTACACCACCACGTTTCCTGTGGCCAATGTGACATTGGATCAGTTCCAGCAGGCTTTTCGCACCGCACATGTCTCAGCTGGAGCCATGAGTTTGAAGAAGTGTGAGTTTTGCAACTTACTCCAGGGAAATCGTACAGTGGCTCAGTACGTGGGCGAGTTCAGCATGTTGGCCAGGTATGCTCCCAGAGATGTGGCCGATGATGCAGCAAAGCAGGAGAAGTTCTTGGAGGGACTCAATGATGATCTGAGTTTCCAGTTGACTGTTGCTACCTTCAACAACTATCAGGAGCTGGTAGACAAGGCCCTCATTCTGGAGGGAAAGCAGCAGCGGATGGAGAACCGCAAGAGGAAGCACGTACATGACAAGTACAACTCTGGAGCTCAACAGAAGCCTCATACTTCATCAGGTTCTTCTCGATACAATAATTCTGCAAGGGACGAGCATAATGGTCACAACCACCATAACCACACCGGCCATCCTCACAATGGAAATGGACATAACAATAATGGAGGGAACACCAGTCAGTCATCCAACCATTCGACACCCATGAAGTACATGAGCCCGATAAGATGCTTCAATTGCCATGAGCCAGGACATTTTGCTAGAGATTGTCCAGAGCCAAGGAATGAAATAGAAAATCGGGAGAGAAGAAGCCCAATCCATTCAACAGAGGCCATGCGAACCACACGAGAGTGGAAAGACCATATAACACCCGAGTCTTCGGTAAGATTTCCAGTATGATCATTTTTTCGGTACTGGTGCATAATATTCATTCATATCAAGGGAGTACGGGTACCAAGCATGGTTCAAGCAGTATATTTACATGGATTTTTTTGTACCCAACCCTAACCTATTGCTAGCCAACTCGAATCTCGAGGACGAGATTCATCTTAAGGGAGGTAGGTTTGTAACATCCCAATTTTCAATTTGGATCTTAACAATAAGATCATTCATATGCATCCATGGTTTATGCATTTTTGCCCCGTTGAGTTTCATTTGAATCAGATCCAAGGGACTTTATGCAACTCAAGGACCAAAAGTGAGAGTTGGAAGTTTCCCTAAATTCCACTTCTGAATTTTTCAAAATTTGGATTTGGACCAAATTTGGTTTCACCAAGAATTCATTTCCATTATTTCAAAAAAAAATAAAAAAATAAAGAGAGAAGATAAAATAACTTCTTCAAAAACAGAATGGAAATATTGGAAATTGAATTTGGAATCAAAATATATTTATTTGGTTTTATTTGCAAATTATTTTATGCAAATTTTATTAGCATAGCAAAATGTTCATTTTCAAAACTTGCATTTTAGGCCGGATAAATGTTCACTAGGTCATATATAAGGCCATATAATTGTGTGAAATTTTCTGGCATTTTTAGAAGTGTTTTTATTTGTCTTTTGGGTGGTCTACTGTTTATGTAAAAAACGGAGCAGCTAGGCCGGCAGCAAACTGGCTCAGCGAGGCAGCCCAGCGGCGGCCAGGCGCGCCAGCCCCAGTGAGGCCTTGTACAATGGGGGGTGCTTAGGGGTGGTGCTTAGAGAAATAAACCAGGCTTTTCTTAAGCACCAATGCTTATTTGTACAGGATAGATGCTTAATTAAGCGTCTCCCCTGTAGAAATAGGCACTGGTGCTTCAGTAAAACCCGGTTTATTTTTCTAAGCATCTCTCTAAGCACCTCCCATTTGTACAAGGCCTGATAAGCCAGCCAGGGAGGAGTGAGGCCAGGAGGCCAAACGACCACATAAAAAAAGGGGTGAGCGCCCGAGCACCCAAGTCCCTCGCTCGTTCTTTCCTTTCTCTCTCTCTCTCTCGTTGACTCTATCTATCCGTGACGCCTGGGCCCCGCGTCCTTTCTTCTTTCCTATGAAGAAACAGAGAACTACGCATACACGCACGATGCCGCCGCCACATTCGATCTTCGTGGGTAACCTAACCCGAGTCGACCCCATCTTCAAGCATCATGTCCTATAAATAGCCATGACTCTCCTCAACCGATTCCCCTTGAAACCCCTCGCCAAGTCCACTTCTACAACATGTACTCGTCGTTCCAATCTAACCACAGAAGCTCCAGTTCATTGTCAGATTCTGACGCCGGTGAGCCATCCCGAGCCTCCTCCTTTTGTGTTCTGACTTCTCTCGATCCCTACTATCGTTTTGACTAGGTCTCGCACTCCCTCTCCATCTATAGAGGCCACGCCGACCACGTCGTCTTCATTGGAGCACCCGGAGTACGCGAGCTTCATCGCTTGGTTTTGTCACCGGTCGTCGTCGCCGATCTTCACCGACTTCACCACCGGACGAGCCAAACTCCGCTGCATCCCATAGACACCACCACCGCCACCGAAGACCGCCGGAGCCACCGCCCCCACCGGACCCGAGCCGCCCCAACCCTCCTCATTCCTCTTTGTAAGTACGAACACCTGTTCGTTTGGTTTCAGTTAAAAAACTGCGTGGTTCAAGTTAGATCGGGTTTTTTAGAATGGTTTTCTTCGGTTTAGTTAGAACCGGGCTCTCAGTTCTTTTAAGCCAAAACCTTTAGATAGTGAACGTCCGCCCTGAAACCCGCAACAAACACCTGTTCATCCAACCTGGCCGAAATCTATTTTTTATAGGATTTTTTCAATCTCAGATTCTATATCAATTCTTCTTTCTAGTATAACTTTTAATCTATAGATCCAACTTAGTTGATTCTTTTTCCTATGGGTTCATAAAACTCCCCACTATCCAGAGAACCCAACGAAAAATATTTTGAAAATTTCAAATTTCGAATTCAATCAGATCTGAATTCAAACTTCAATAGACCATAACTTGAGTTTCGTAACTCCGTTTTAGTTGATTCTTTTTGCAAATCGAAGATTATGACGTGTACCTTCTGTTAAGTTCAAACCACATAATTTTACTACTGTTAAAATTACATTCTGTACAGAAACTTTATATGGTTCTTTCGGAGTTTCTCAAGTGTTTTCATCGTTTCTTTTTGGGATCTTTGAGTGTTATGCTTATGTATGTTATTGCCTGCACACGCTAGATTGTCTGGAGTGCCATGAGTAGAATTGTCAGGACTTTGAGTGCGGAGTACTTCGTCAACTTTAACAGGCAAGTTTGCACTTTTGATCATACCCATCCTATGTATTTATTGTACATGTAGTGCCCTCTATCAACACAGTAGTATGCATGTGTAGGACTACTATGCTATGTTGAACCCAGGTAGGATAGCCATATGTTTAACCTGATAATCCTTGCTGCCACATTGGGAATCATTATAGTGTAGTTATTGCTTAGCCATGCTATGGTAGATGTGGATTGGGTGCGGTGTGATTCATGAAAGTTGCGAGAGAACTTAAGCAATGACTACATTAACAACTTATATGTATTGTATTTCCTCAGAGGCTCCGCAATAATTTTGTTTAAAATCAATCATCTGGGTGAAAAGGTTGTCGGGACCAGTCGACAAGTATGTATCCTCCGGGAGGCTCTGCATTACTCAGGAAATGGTGGGGAATGCTGCCCAGGTTCAAAAAGGTTGGACATGTTTCATATCAAGTAGCTTCCATGCATAGCCACAAGCAATTATGGGCTCTGGCTTGGTTAACCCTAGTTGTGACTCTGGCTGGAGGGTGCTACGAGATGTAGAAGAAGGGTAGGATTGGATGGGCACCGGCAGTGGCCCAGAGGAACTCTTCGGAAGACCATGCTTTGTTCATCCCATTGTCAAACACCAGGAAGTGCGAGGACTTGAATGGAGGGTTTTCAATTCTTGTGGGGAAAAGTGCGCAAACCTCTGCAGAGTGTACAAACTATTCAGGAATAGCCGTGTCCCCGGTTATGGACAAATTTGAGCAACTGGACTTGAAACCTCTGGAAGATCTTCTCATCCTAAATAATTATTGTGATGTGGGTTTAATTAAACCATGATCCCCGGGGCTCTCATAGAAATAACAATATGGGTGTGACGCCCCCAATTTGACCGTACACTAATCATGCACGCAAACGTGTACGATCAAGATCAGGGACTCACGGGAAGATATCACAACACAACTCTAAAACATAAATAAGTCATACAAGCATCATAATACAAGCCAGGGGCCTCGAGGGCTCGAATACAAGTGCTCGATCATAGACGAGTCAGCGGAAGCAACAATATCTGAGTACAGACATAAGTTAAACAAGTTTGCCTTAAGAAGGCTAGCACAAAGGGGATACAGATCGAAAGAGGCGCAGGCCTCCTGCCGAGGATCCTCCTAAACTACTCCTGGTCGTCGTCAGCGGGCTGCACGTAGTAGTAGGCACCTCCGGTGTAGTAGGAGTCGCCATTGACGGTGGCGTCTGGCTCCTGGACTCCAGCATCTGGTTGCGGCAACCAGAAAGAAAGGAAAGGGGAAAAAGGGGGGAGAAAGCAACCGTGAGTACTCATCCAAAGTAATCGCAAGCAAGGAACTACACTACATATGCATGGGTATATGTGTAAGGAGGCCATATCAGTGGACTGAACAGCAGAATGCCAGAATAAGAGGGGGATAGCTAGTCCTATCGAAGACTACGCTTCTGGCAGCCTCCGACTTGCAGCATGTAGAAGAGAGTAGGCTGAAGTCCTCCAAGTAGCATCGCATAGCATAATCCTACCCGGCGATCCTCCCCTCGTCGCCCTGTTAGAGAGCGATCACCGGGTTGTATCTGGCACTTGAAAGGGTGTGTTTTATTAAGTATCCGGTTCTAGTTGTCATAAGGTCAAGGTACAACTCCAAGTCGTCCTGTTACCGAAGATCACGGCTATTCGAATAGATTAACTTCCCTGCAGGGGTGCACCACATAACCCAACACGCTCGATCCCATTTGGCCGGACACACTTTCCTGGGTCATGCCCGGCCTCGGAAGATCAACACGTCACAGCCCCACCTAGGCACAACAGAGAGGTCAGCCCGCCGGTCTAAATCCTATGCGCGCAGGGGTCTGGGCCCATCGCCCATTGCACACCTGCATGCTGTGAGGGCGGCTGGAAGCAGAACTACCCCCTTAATACAAGAGCAGGCTTACGGTCCAATCCGGCGCGCGCCGCTTCGTCGCTGACGTCAAGAAGGCTTCGGCTGATACCACGACGCCGAGTGCCCATAACTGTTCCCGCGTAGTTGGTTAGTGCGTATAGGCCAGTAGCCAGACTCAGATCAAATACCCAGATCTTGTTAAGCGTGTTAAGTATCCGCGAACGCCGAACAGGGCCAGGCCCACCTGTCTCCTAGGTGGTCTGAACCTGCCCTGTCGCTCCACCACAAAGTAACAGTCGGGGGCCGTCGGGAACCCAGGCCCACCTCTACCGGGATGGAGCCACCTGTCCTTTCAGCCCCCTCATCAGAATCACTTGCGGGTACTCATCGAGCTGACCCGACTTTAGTCACCATCTATATAGTATGTATGTATGTATAGTATATACCCGTGATCACCTCCTGAGTGATCACGGCCCAATAGTATAGCAAGGCAGACTGACAAGAATGTAGGGCCAATGATGATAAACTATCATCCTATACTAAGTATTTAGGATTGCAGGTAAGGTATCAATAGATGTACCAACAATGTCAGGCTATGCATCAGAATAGGATTAACGGAAAGCAGTAACATGCTACACTACTCTAATGCAAGCAGTATAGAGGAGAATAGGCGATATCTGGTGATCAAGGGGGGGGGGGCTTGCCTGGTTTCTCTGGCAAGTAGGGGTCGTCAACTCCGTAGTCGAACTGGGGTCATCGGCAGTCTCGGGGTCTACCGGAAAGAAGTAACGTAGAGGGAACACAATAAATAACAGAGCAATCAAAGCATCACAAAGCGTAACAAGGCAATACACAGTGCTAGGTGTGCCCTAACGCGGTAGTAGGTGATACCGACAAAGGGGAAAAACATCTGGGAAAGTATTCCCGGTGTTTCGCGTTTTCGGACAGATGAACCGGAGGGGAAATGTTGCAGGTTCACTATGGTAGGGATGCATGGCGAACGAACGGGCTGCGTATCTGGATTCGCCTCGTCGTTCTGAGCAACTTTCATGTACAAAGTTTTTCCATCTGAGCTACGGTTTATTTTATATTAATTTTAAAAGATTTAATTCATTTTTAGGATTTATTTAATTGTTTAAATTCAACATTATCCAGAACAGTGCATGCTGACATCATCATGACGTCAGCAGTCAACACGGCGTTGACTGGGTCAAACTGACGTGTGGGTCCCAGCTGTCATACGCTTAGGTTATCTAAATTGGTTTAGTTAATTAAATAGGTGATTAGGTTAACTAATTATGCTTAAATCAAATTAATTAATTAATTAATTAATTAATTAATCATTATTTTTAATTACGTATTTCTTTTATCTTTTTATCTTTTTTTAAAACGTTCTGGAGGCGGGACCCTCCTGTCATTGACCCCAGGGGGCCTAGTGGATCGGGCGCTAGCGGGGCCACGGGCAGCGGGCGCCCGGGCGTTTGCACCCGCAGGGCGGACCCGGGATGCCGCGGGGTGGCAGAACTGGCCGCCGGCGTGGCGGTGACCTGCGGGGCCAGAGGCGGAGGCGGGGGAGGGGGGGGATGAGACGACGGCGCCAACACCAGGGGCGAAGTGGCACCAGGGGCGGCGACGCGTGCGCACGGCGGTTGCAGTGGCCTTACCGACAGCGGGGGCTCGCGCCGGAGCCGGTGGGGAGGCTCGGCGCCCACGGGAGCAGGGAAGGCGGGCCAAGCGGATGCGGGCTTGGTCGCGGCCGGAGGCGGAGCAGAGCAGGGGGAAACATGGGCACGGCCAAGGCGACGGGCGCGTGGGCTCGTCGCGCACGCTGCAGAGCAGCACGGGGCGGGGTCGTAGCGAGGAGCACAACGAGCGGCGGAGAGGGGAAGAGGAGGCCGAGGGTCTCACCGTGGGTTGCAGAGGACGGGACAACGGGGGTCGAGGAGGGGGTCGGGGACGACGCGGCGAAGAGGAGGCAGGCCGGTGGGGAGGAGGAAGCAGGCCGGCGAGGCTCTGACGTCGAGGTGGTCGTGCAGCAGCGGGGCGGCGTCGGGCGGCAGGGTCGGGGCGTCGCAGCGACCTCCTCCTCTCGATCCCGATCCAATCGGGGGAGAGAGGGGGAGATATTTTACGGGGGGGGGGGGAAGTGGGGGAGTGTCGGTGGTGTACTGGGGGAGTGGGGGAGGTTATGGCGGCGGGGTGGGCTGGCCTGGCGGTCTGGTGGGTTGAGGCCCAAAGGGGGGGGTGGCCTGCTGGGCCGTAGCCCAGTGGGGGGGGAGGTTCCTTTTGTTTTCTTTTTATTTTGTTTTCTATTTTACATTTTCTTTTATTATTTCTCTTTTCTGTTTTAATTCATTTTAAAATATTCAGGCACTTTCTAAAAATATGCTTTCTTTACTATAATTACCCTTGTAATATTCGGCACCCACCGAACATTTTTGTTTCAACTTTTGAAAACTTTTGTTGTTTGACATATTTTGAATTTAAATTTGAATCATTTTTTAACCATCGCGAGATTAACTATGGTGACCGCGGTGACATGGCATCATTAGGAGAGGGTTACTGTAGCTAATTATCCGGGCGTCACAATTCTCCTCCACTACAAGAAATCTCGTCCCGAGATTTAAGAGGGGGAGTGACAGGGAAGGGATTTGGTTACGAAATCCTAACGAGCCTTCTCGGCCTTGGTTGCTCTTCTTTAAGTGGTCGATCCATAACGTTGATGTCTTCATACCTCGGCTT
Organism: Triticum aestivum; assembly: GCF_018294505.1. Taxonomy (NCBI): domain Eukaryota; kingdom Viridiplantae; phylum Streptophyta; class Magnoliopsida; order Poales; family Poaceae; genus Triticum; species Triticum aestivum. The sequence goes on from NC_057798.1 coordinate 323,814,920, forward strand.
CAGGTTATCATGATGAAGTCGTCATCCTTTCTTCGGAGTCTTCTTCGTACTTACGAAAGAATAAGGGGGTATACCAGAAGAATGGAACTCTACGTGGTTGCTTATCCGGTAGATAATCATTAGGGAAGGTGGCGAAAAGTAACTCTCGAATTGAATCTTAAGAAAATGTCGAGAGCAAAGTAAGGAGGTACCATGAGAAGTTTCAAACGGATAGGCAAGCGTTCGATGCTTAATCAGAAGGTGAAAGGGGATTCAGAGCAACGAGAATAAGTATTGCGTCTGATACCCGAATAGATCACTTGGCAGGTGGCCCGTGAGTTACATAAGAAGTCAAGCACGAGGAATAACTTTGGAAACCGGGGGTGTACAGGAGATTCAGGTTTCGATCCAGTGGACCTGTGGGTTATGGGCCCACCATGTGGGTTGAAAGTAGGAAGGGTGGTGACATCTTGCACAGCCGCGACAAGGAGGCATGTCAGTGGATAGCTTGTCCGCTATGTCGGCAGCAATGTCGGTACTAAGGACGGGGAACGAAGAGAACCATTTTCTTGCTCGTTGAACGAGGCGGACTAATAGGCAAAGTTATCACCCGTTGGTGGCTACCGAAATATCATCAACAATAGTAACAGGGTCTTACAGACAGAGTGGTACAACAAGGTGCCTACCTAAGCAGGGAATTATCTCAGCTCTATTAATTCAGATTCAGGAAAGGTTAAACAAAAGAATGGAAAGGAAAACGTGATTATCAGATTAAACAGAACAATGGAAGGAAAATTGTGTTTACACACAATTATTAGGAGTATATCCTTCCCAGATACAAGAAGAACATGGTATACAGGGTAGGAGAGCAAGTACCCAACCATTCAGATAAGAGGCAAGGATTAATCAAGATGTTAACCATACAACGGTGTTTGGATAACTGACCAAGAAACATTTAGCATCGCGCCTCCAATGTTCTTGTTGATGAGCGTGGTATCATAGTCATGCTTCGAGGTAGCAATGATATGGTGTTCCAATCAAGGGCCAGACTTTGGATACACAAATGATCCATCAGGAGCAACTTATAAATTAAGTCTTACAATTTCCTCCAGGAAGAATGGTTATCATTGCAAAAGAAATTATAATGATAGGTCCTCCAGCCAGGGGTGCTAGGCATGACATCATATTACCGGGTCATCAAAGGACCAACATCATAACTCCTGGAAAGTTGTCCCAACCATCATATCTGACCGAGATTCAGATCCAATTGGGGTCATGATACCTCAGACTCAGGATGTCTGAGAAGAAAAGGTGCGACACAAATCGACGAAATGACATTGCGAGATTCTCGGGAAATGAACTATGGGAGCAGGTTACTGAAACAACAGTTCATCATTAAACCAAGGAGGGGATGAGGAGGCGGTTGACGAACTCAGCGACAATTCATCAAGATTTCCAAAGGATGGATTTCCACAATTCTGTGAACAAGGAGATAACATTTTTCAGATCAAAATGATATATTGATGTATGCTTGAGGAAAACATACACAATTTAACAATGGTTGAAAGGTGCACCCAAAATATGGGCTGGGTTGCACGGCCAACATTGGAATGGTGATTCAATACTCAATAGTCTAAGAATGAACGGCCGACCATTAACTTCAAAGCAATAGGGTTGCTAGAAGGGCAGAATCCAAACATCACCGCTCACTTGTTGGTACCCTGGTCGGAATCAACACGAGGACCCAAGAAGAATGGTGATGGTGAGAAGTATCACCATACCAAGAATTCTTAAAAAGTGGTGAAATTCCCACTACATTCTTGACATAAAAGGTGGTAATATTCCAAGGTAAGGAAGAACAATGCTGGGTAGCAAGGAACTCAAGGTATAACACAAAACACGAACAAGTTTGTGTTGGGGGGAAGGCAGTAAAGTGGTTGATGATAACACAAATCATCGAGGCAAGGATGGTATTTCTCATCATGAATCCGATTGATATCCTGGAAGAGCTCATAAGGTTGATGATGATCACGACACATTTGTCGAGAGGTTACACGAAGATGTAATCGATTGTCGATGACATCAATTCATACGAATGATGAAGCGAAATGTTATTGGAACCACGATTAGGACACAAACTCGAAATCAAGTGTGTTGTTCAAGGAGAAATGATATGACGACGAAAATCGACGCAAGCTTAGCTTATCGTTGAAAGTTGTGCTCCGGGAATAAGGACCAGGTAGCACAGTTAAAATCATCATGATAATGATATAGTCAAATAGGCTAGGAATGACGTGATTGAGTTCAAACTCGTAAGTAATGAAGGTTACCAAGAGTTGCTTAATCGCGATGCGGACTCGAGTCAGTTATCGTGTCTTTGAGTGTTTAATAACTCAGAGCCCGTGAAAAATTGGAATCAATGAGAATGTAGCACTTGATGAAGAACTCATAAGAAGTTATGCAGTTCTGTGATAATCTTGAGATACCAGGGGGGTAATACTCGACGATAAATCAAAGTAGAGGTTGGACTGGGGTATTACTCTGCAGAAGACAAGTGCTTAAACTTGCACGAGAAATGGTATTTAAAGGAGAACATGGTCGGAAACCACGATCATAACTGATCGAACCACGGATACAAGATGAACTTATAACAAGGGGGTAACTATTTTTACGAGCAGCTTCCATGATAAGTTATACATCGTGTCCATGGGCATGAACGCAAGGTTCAAGGTCGACTCCCACTTCTTCAATGTATAACCTTCCATTCACTTCTCGCTTTGATAAAAGCATTAGTGTTGAAAGTTTTACCTGGTGAAATACCAGATGAGTATGAATCGTGAAAACTTCCGAGTTCACACACATTAAGGAAGGCATAGGTTCAACCCATCAGGGTATCGTGGAAACATATAACACAAGCTCGAAAGCAGAGCATGGTTGGTCAATCAGAGGATAGGATTTACCAATGGAGAAAGAACTTCCAAAGTGATTGAATATGAAGGACACTATCAGATAAAATCCAACAAAGGATCTGCCGGTCCACAACGGAGCTGATGTGAGCATCGACACACAACCAGAGGAAGTAATAATGCAAAGGCATTGGATTATAGAAACAACTGACTAATTCAGAGCTCATATGCAAAGGAATTAAGATTTTCAAATCAAGGGATCAGAAGCAATGTTCTGATTAGGGATGGATAAGTTGAATAGCCTTAGGGGTACAATCGACGGCAATTGGATTGGTTGAGAACCAACTCACTTTAAAATGACGTTTGAGCCAGAAAGATAATTTAAAAGGATCAACTGATGATTGCGTGCATTCGCACTCATGTTGAATCAAAAGGATCAAAATGACGGTGCCTAAGGATACTAACGAATATTACCAGACATATGGAAAACATCCATCATGCAAGCAGACAAGTATTGCAAAGCAATAAGCTACTAAGGATTTTTGGAGGATCGAATAGTATTTCGAGGACCATTGTGAAACACATGAACAACTAGGGGATGAGCGGATACTCGATAAGTGCGAGAATTATCCGTAGGGGTATTCAGGTGACAAAGAACAACAAGGCAGTAAGCTCAAAGGATTATCGAAACAACGACGAGTATTTCAGGGTACCTTGTAATAACAAGACCAACTGGGGATGAATGTAAGAGTAACAACTGCAAGTAGTTATCCATAAGGGTTGATGGTGGAAGGGGAATTGCAAATGCGATTGGCACAAAGACTCGAGAGAACATCATAGAGTAACTTCGGAATCTTCTAGTGCAGCAAACGATCATCTGAAATGAGGGGCTCTCCGGGAGAAAGTATTTTCGAGAACCTAAAGTTAGTTTTGTTTTTAGCAAAATCATTTAACCCGAATAGAAGAGAGCTCAGAGTCCCAGAGTATAGACGAGGAATAAAAGATCCTAATGTCACCCAATGGTGACGTGGGCCCATGGGCCGCACAGCCATGTTAGTAAAACAGTTTTCATTGACTAGACTCAACTTCGGCCAAGGAGTTGGAAAGGGGGATTCCTACAGGCAGTTGGCTCTGATACCAACTTGTGACGCCCCCAATTTGACCGTACACTAATCATGCACGCAAACGTGTACGATCAAGATCAGGGACTCACGGGAAGATATCACAACACAACTCTAAAACATAAATAAGTCATACAAGCATCATAATACAAGCCAGGGGCCTCGAGGGCTCGAATACAAGTGCTCGATCATAGACGAGTCAGCGGAAGCAACAATATCTGAGTACAGACATAAGTTAAACAAGTTTGCCTTAAGAAGGCTAGCACAAACTGGGATACAGATCGAAAGAGGTGCAGGCCTCCTGCCTGGGATCCTCCTAAACTACTCCTGGTCGTCGTCAGCGGGCTGCACGTAGTAGTAGGCACCTCCGGTGTAGTAGGAGTCGTCGTCGACGGTGGCGTCTGGCTCCTGGACTCCAGCTTCTGGTTGCGGCAACCAGAAAGAAAGGAAAGGGGAAAAGGGGGGGGAGAAAGCAACCGTGAGTACTCATCCAAAGTACTCGCAAGCAAGGAACTACACTACATATGCATGGGTATATGTGTAAGGAGGCCATATCAGTGGACTGAACTACAGAATGCCAGAATAAGAGGGGGATAGCTAGTCCTATCGAAGACTACGCTTCTGGCAGCCTCCGACTTGCAGCATGTAGAAGAGAGTAGGCTGAAGTCCTCCAAGTAGCATCGCATAGCATAATCCTACCCGGCGATCCTCCCCTCGTCGCCCTGTTAGAGAGCGATCACCGGGTTGTATCTGGCACTTGAAAGGGTGTGTTTTATTAAGTATCCGGTTCTAGTTGTCATAAGGTCAAGGTACAACTCCAAGTCATCCTGTTACCGAAGATCACGGCTATTCGAATAGATTAACTTCCCTGCAGGGGTGCACCACATAACCCAACACGCTCGATCCCATTTGGCCGGACACACTTTCCTGGGTCATGCCCGGCCTCGGAAGATCAACACGTCGCAGCCCCACCTAGGCACAACGAGAGGTCAGCCCACCGGTCTAAATCCTATGCGCGCAGGGGTCTGGGCCCATCGCCCATTGCACACCTGCACGCTGCGAGGGCGGCTGGAAGCAGAACTACCCCCTTAATACAAGAGCAGGCTTACGGTCCAATCCGGCGCGCGCCGCTCCGTCGCTGACGTCAAGAAGGCTTCGGCTGATACCACGACGCCGAGTGCCCATAACTGTTCCCGCGTAGTTGGTTAGTGCGTATAGGCCAGTAGCCAGACTCAGATCAAATACCAAGATCTCGTTAAGCGTGTTAGGTATCCGCGAACGCCGAACAGGGCCAGGCCCACCTGTCTCCTAGGTGGTCTCAACCTGCCCTGTCGCTCCGCCACAAAGTAACAGTCGGGGGCCATCGGGAACCCAGGCCCACCTCTACCAGGATGGAGCCACCTGTCCTTTCAGCCCCCTCATCAGAATCACCTGCGGGTACTCATCAAGCTGACCCGACTTTAGTCACCATCTGTATAGTATGTATGTATGTATAGTATATACCCGTGATCACCTCCTGAGTGATCACGGTCCAATAGTATAGCAAGGCAGACTGGCAAGAATGTAGGGGCCAATGATGATAAACTAGCATCCTATACTAAGTATTTAGGATTGCAGGTAAGGTATCAACAGATGTAGCAACAATGTCAGGCTTATGCATCAGAATAGGATTAACGGAAAGCAGTAACATGCTACACTACTCTAATGCAAGCAGTATAGAGGAGAATAGGCGATATCTGGTGATCAAGGGGGGGGGGGGCTTGCCTGGTTGCTCTGGCAAGTAGGGGTCGTCAACTCCGTAGTCGAACTGGGGTCACCGGCAGTCTCGGGGTCTACCGGAAAGAAGTAACGAAGAGGGAACACAATAAATAACAGAGCAATCAAAGCATCACAAAGCGTAACAAGGCAATACGCAGTGCTAGGTGTGCCCTAACGCGGTAGTAGGTGATACCGACAAAGGGGAAAAACATCTGGGAAAGTATTCCCGGTGTTTCGCGTTTTCGCACAGATGAACCAGAGGGGAAATGTTGCAGGTTCACTATGGTAGGGATGCGTGGCGGATGAACGGGCTGCGTATCTGGATTCGCCTCGTCGTTCTGAGCAACTTTCATGTACAAAGTTTTTCCATCTGAGCTACGGTTTATTTTATATTAATTTTAAAAGATTTAATTCATTTTTAGGATTTATTTAATTGTTTAAATTCAACATTATCCAGAACAGTGCATGCATGACGTCAGCATGACGTCAGCAGTCAACAGGGCGTTGACTGGGTCAAACTGACGTGTGGGTCCCAGCTGTCATACGCTTAGGTTATCTAAATTGGTTTAGTTAATTAAATAGGTGATTAGGTTAACTAATTATGCTTAAATTAAATTAATTAATTAAGTAATTAATTAATTAATCATTATTTTTAATTAGGTATTTCTTTTATCTTTTTATCTTTTTTTAAACGTTCTGGAGGCGGGACCCTCCTGTCATTGACCCCAGGGGGCCTAGTGGATCGGGCGCTAGCGGGGCCACGGGCAGCGGGCGCCCGGGCGTTTGCACCCGCAGGGCAGACCCGGGATGCCGCAGGGTGGCAGAACTGGCCGCCGGCGTGGCGGTGGCCTGCGGGGCCAGAGGCGGAAGCGGGGGGACGAGACGACGGCGCCAACACCAGGGGCGAAGTGGCACCAGGGGCGGCGACGCGTGCGCACGGCGGTTGCAGTGGCCTTAGCGACAGCGGGGGCTCGCGCCGGAGCCAGTGGGGAGGCTCGGCGCCCACAGGAGCAGGGAACGGGCCAAACGGATGCGGGCTTGGTCGCTGGCCGGAGGCGGAGCAGAGCGGGGGGAAAACATGGGCACGCCAAGGGACGGGCGCGTGGGCTCGTCCGCGCATGCTGCAGAGCAGCACGGGGCGGGGTCATGCGAGGAAGCACAACGAGCGGCGAAGAGGGGAGAGGAGGCCGAGGGCCTCACTGTGGGTTGCAGAGGACGGGACAACGGGGGTCGAGGAGGGGGTCGGGGACGACGCGGCGAAGAGGAGGCAGGCCGGTGGGGAGGAGGAAGCAGGCCGGCGAGGCTCCGGCGTCGAGGTGGTTGTGCAGCGGCGGGGCGGCGTCGGGCGGCGGGGTCGGGGCGTCGCAGCGACCTCCTCCTCTCGATCCCGATCCAATCAGGGAGAGAGGGGGGGGAGATATTTTGCGGGGGGGAAGTGGGGGAGTGTCGGTGGTGTACTGGGGGGAGTGGGGGAGGTTATGGCGGCGGGGTGGGCTGGCTGGCAGTCTGGTGGGGTTGAGGCCCAAAGGGGGGCGCGGTGGCCTGCTGGGCCATAGCCCAGTGGGGGGGGAGGTTCCTTTTCTTTTCTTTTTATTTTGTTTTCAGTTTTGCATTTTCTTTTATTATTTCTCTTTTATGTTTTAATTCATTTTAAAATATTTAGGCACTTTCTAAAAATATGCTTTCTTTACTATAATTACCCTTGTAATATTCGGCACCCACCGAACATTTTTGTTTCAACTTTTGAAAACTTTTGTTGTTTGACATATTTTAAATTTAAATTTGAATCATTTTTTAACCATCGCGAGATTAACTATGGTGACCGCGGTGACATGGCATCATTAGGAGAGGGTTACTGTAGCTAATTATCCGGGCGTCACAATGGGAGCCTATGATCGTCGGAGGCTCTCATAGGTGGGTTGAATTGGAGGCGGTCCAATTTAACAATATGTTAATTAAAGTGAAAAGAAATAAAATTTGGCTAGTGAGTAGTAGTAGGACAAAATTGGCTTTATGCAAAATAAACCTTAGAGCTATCCACTTATTATATCCTTGCATGTAGAAGATAGGTCTGTTTTCATAATTTGGGTGTGACTTGCCAATACATTCAATGTATTGACCCTTTGTGGCTGCAACGTTTCATGTTGCAAAATCTTTCAGACGAAGAGTAAGGTGCGATAGGTCGTTGTTCTGCACTCAGTTTTGCCGTGGAGTTGATGGGCTCATTTACCTTCGAAGCTTCTGCGGTTATTTTATTTAGATGGCCTTGAGCCATATTATTCTAATGAATACTCTTTGGAGGACCTCGATGTAATAAAGTGTGTGATTGAACCCAGTTATAATTCCTCAAGTACTATGTGTGTCAGCATACCCATCCAGGGATGACACTTAAGCAGAGAGAATTCAATCCATTGGGATCGGGTCACTACAACCTGGCTCATGATGCCACTGTTGGGGGAACGTAGCATGTAATTTCAAAAATTTCCTACGTTCTTGCAAGATCTATCTAGGAGATGCATTGCAATGAGAGGGGGAGAGTGTGTCTACGTACCCTCGTAGACCGTAAGCGGAAGCGTTTGACAACGCGATTGATGTAGTCGAACTTCTTCTTGCTCGGACCGATCAAGTACCGAACGTACGACACCTCCGAGTTCTGCACACGTTCATCTCGGTGACGTCCCTCGCCTTCTTGATCCAGCAAGATGTAGAGGAAGTAGATGAGTTCCGTCAGCATGATGGCGTGGTGACGGTGATGGTGAAGTGATCCGCGCAGGGCTTCGCCTAAGCACCGCAAGAATATGACCGGGGGTGTAAACTGTGGAGGGGGTGCCGCACACTGCTAACAATTGATGTTGTATGTTCTAGGCGCCCCCATGTATATATAGGTGGGGGAGAGGGGAGGCAACCAGGGGCACCCCAAGTAGGCCGAATGCCACTTGGGGTCTCTCCCCATTTTGGCCCGCCTCTCCTTATTTGCCGGAGAGGAAGGAAAGAGGGGGGAGGAAGGAAGGAAGGGGGAGGCCGAATCCCCCCTTTCCTTTTCCCTTACCCTCTTTCCTTCTCCTCCTGGTTCGGCCCATATGGGGGCGCACCAACCCATGCTGGCTGGTGTGTTTCCCCTCTTGGCCCAATAGGCCCATATCTTTTGCTGGGGGTGCCCGAAACCCCTTCCGGTGACCCGATATGTACCCGATACTCTCCGAAACACTTCCGGTGTCTGAATACTATCGTCCTATATGTCAATCCTTACCTCTCGACCATTTTGAGACTCCTAGTCATGACCGTGATCTCATCCGAGACTCCGAACAACATACGGTCACCAAATCACATAACTCATATAATACAATATCATCATCGAACGTTAAGCGTGCGGACCCTATGGGTTCGAGAACTATGTAGACATGACCGAGACACCTCTCTGGTCAATAACCAATAGCGGAACCTGGATGCTCATATTGGCTCCCACATATTCTACGAAGATCTTTATCGGCCGAACCGTTATGACAACATATGTTATTCCCTTTGTCATCGGTATGTTACTTGCCCGAGATTTGATCATCGGTATCTTCATACCTAGTTCCATCTCGTTACCGGCAAGTCCTTTACTCGTTCTGTAATACATCTTCCTACAACTAACTCATTAGTCACTTTGCTTGCAAGGCTTCTAATGATGTGTATTACCGAGAGGGCCCAGAGACACCTCTCCGATACTCAGAGTGACAAATCCTAATCTCGATCTATGCCAACTCAACAAACACCTTCGGAGATACCTATAGAGCATCTTCATAATCACCCAGTTACGTTGTGATGTTCGATAGCACATAAGGCATTCCTTCGGTATCCGGGAGTTGCATAATCTCATAGTCGAAAGAATATGTATTTGACATGAAGAAAGCAATAGCAATAAAACTGAACGATCATAATGCTAAGCTAATGAATGGGTCTTGTCCATCACATCATTCTCCTAATGATGTGATCCCATTTATCAAATGACAACACATGTATATGGTTAGGAAACTTAACCATCTTTTATCAATGAGCTAGTCTAGTAGAGGCTTATAGGGACACGGTATTTTGTCTATGTATCCACACATGTATCAAGTTTCTGGTTAATACAATTCTAGCGTGAATAATAAACATTTATCATGAAATAAGGAAATATAAAATAACAACTTTATTATTGCCTCTAGGCCATATTTCCTTCACTATATATAACATTAAAGGGAAACCAATGGACTTGATCCTTAACGGTATGGTTGGGCACCACACTTTTAGTGGCCCAAGTTTCCTAACAAGGATTTTTTTTGAATTCATTGATTTAGAAGAGGAGAGCGGAAACAATGTTTGATCAAGTGATTAGATGGGTGGAAGAAAGGGAAAACAAAAACAACTTGATGGCTCTATGCTGTTATCTCGCTAATCTCCCCCCAAACAGTGTCTCAATGTCTTTTGCCCCTGCCAATCGCCATTGATCTATATTCGCTCTGATTGCAGCAATCACCTCCATTGAGCTAGGTATCTTGTTTCTGAAAGTGGCGGCGTTTCTCTCCTTCCATAACTCCGATCACCAATAAGATCACTGTCTTGAGGCCTTTTTTGAATTCTAGAGCCACCCTTCTAACAATGACCTGCACGACGCCGACGGTTGGCGAGGATCGCTCGCGCTCCTGATTGTTCAAAGAAGAGCATCCCGTCCATGTGGCCACCTCTTGCCACACCTTAGAGGAGAAAGGGTAGGTCCAGATAATGTGCACGAAGGTTTCCAGGCTGCGGCAACATAGCTGGCAGAGGTAATTGTTGGGCCATCCTCTTTGTTGAAACCTCTCGTTGCACCAAAGTCGATTGAGGAACAATAGCCATGTGAAAATCTTCAGTTTTGCCGGCGCCCATGGCTTCCAGATGAGGCTTTTGAAGCAAGTTGGCCTAGTTCTTTGAAACTGCATCCTGTATGCAAAACTTGTTGAATACATTCCTGGCTTGCCCTTGGTCCAAGTGATTTCATCTGTGACTTCAGAGTTTAGTTGTGTGCCATGTACCAACCGGTGCATCCTGAGGAAGTCAGGGGCGGTCGCCATGGTGTTGCCATGCTGTAGATCACTCCTCCATTGCTCATTGTGTAGTGCGCCAGCCACTATTCTGTTCTTTCTTCTTGAATGGTTATAGAGGACAGGGTATTTGTTTCGCAGTGATTCAGGTCTGATCCATCTGCTATTCCAGAAGCTGGTTGTCTTTTCGTCACCCACGGTGACCGTTGTGGCCATATCAAAGGCCTAGCGATCCCGTTCGTCACACGGTGGCCGAAAGGCACTCCATGGCCTTCCCAGGGACTACTAGGCTTGCCATAACCACCGCAAATGCAGAGCTTAACCGAATTTCTTCAGGTTGAGAATGCCAGACCCCCCCTCCTCCATTTATGAGCAAACCTTTGTCCAGGCCATGTTGCATCCCCCCCCAAGACCTCATCGCCCTGACACCAGAGAAATCTTCTTGTGGCCTTGCCAATTTGTCTAATGATTTTCATGGGCAGCTTCAGCACTATCATTGCAAAGGTTGGCAATGCAGAGAGAACACATCACACCAGCACTCTACAACCTGTAGTTGTCAACAACTTCCCTTTCCATCATGCCAGTCGAGCCTTGATCCTGTCAACAATGATTTGAAGGTGCACAATGTGCAAGCTTGCTACAGTTACTAGCAGTCCTAGGTAAGTGATTCGGAATTGAGCAATTTGGCCCCCAAAATCTTGTAGCACTTCCGACAATGGCAGTTGTTCACATCCTGTTGGTGTGACTGTGCATTTGGTCTGATTCAGTTGTAGTCATGTGGCATCTCCAAAGGCACGAAGAAGATTCAGTAATGTGGTGATTTCCTCTATGATCGGCTTGACAAAAATGATTGCATCATTGGCGTAGAGCCTGGCACGCATGCTAGTGCCCCTTTGAGGAAGCGGAGTAAGAATGCCACAAAACATGGCCCTAGCAAGCAAGTGGTGTAGGGGATTGATAGCGAGGATGAAGAGCAGCGGAGATAAAGGGTCGCCTTGCCGGAGGCTGCAGCAATGGCAGAATCTTGAGCCCGGGAATCCATTAAGAATAAACAAAGATGTCGGGGATATACCCCACGGTATGACCCGGCCGGAAGTGTGAACCGGCCGGGCTTGGCATTTTCATTGGTAACCCGCCGGAGGACTGGCGACTCACGAGTCTGGCGGCTCACTGGTCTGATGACTCACGAGCCTGGCGACTCACGGATGGCCCTAACGGCGGGTCAGATAGAAGACTAGGCCCAAGGCCCAGAAGGCCGACTCACCTTATGGTAGGGCCGGTTTACGAGAAAGGCATAAGGAGTTTTCCCTTAAGGGGGCAGATTAGGACTCCACTTGTAATAGAGTAGTCCTAATCCTAATAGGACTCCACATGTAACCCGCTCCTTCAACTTATATAAGGAGGGGCAGGGCACCCCAAGAGGGTCAAGCGGGAAGAAACAATCTCTAGGGCTAGACACAAAGAGCCGGCTTACCGGCGACTCCCTCATGATCATAATGAGACCTAGCCACAAACAACATGTAGGGTTATTACCGGATGATGTTTCCCGGGGCCTGAAGCTGTCTAAATCCTTGTCTTATGTTGCGTCTCTCGATTCTGCCCAACCCCTCTCAAGCTACTACATAGATGTGTTGGACTCGCAGTTAAGTCCTCACACTAAGGACATCTGCCGTGACAATTCCACGACAAAAGAGGGGGCGTAGGCTAGCAGACAGGTGATTGCTACTTCTTGAGCTTGCGTTGGTTTTTCCCTTGAAGAGGAAAGGGTGATGCAGGAAAGTAGAGATAAGTATTTTCCTCAGTTAAGAACCAAGGTATCAATCCAGTAGGAGGAACACACAAGTCTCCAATGATAGCACCTACACAAACAAACAAATACTTGCACCCAACGCGATAAAGGGGTTGTCAATCCCTTCAAGGTTACTTGCAAGGATGAGATCTGATAAAGATATATAGAAAAGATAAATAAAAGTGCAAAATAAAGTAAAGGTAGATAAATTGCAGCAAGGTATTTCTGGGTTTTTGGTTTTCAAGATCTGAAAATAATATGATAAGAATAGACCCGGGGCCATAGTTTTCACTAGAGGTTTCTCTCTTGAAAGAACGCATACGATGGGTAAACAAATTACTATTGAGCAACTGAAAGAAAAGCGCAAAGTTATGACAATATCTAAGGCAATGATCATGAATATAGGCATCACGTCTGTGGCAAGTAGACCGAATCCTGCCTGCATCTACTACTATTACTCCACACATCAACCGCCCAATATGCATCTAGTGTATTAAGTTAACAAGAATGGAGTAACGCCTTAAGCAAGATGCATGACATGATGTAGAGGGATAGATCCAATCAATATGAATAAACTCCACCTTTTTATCCTTAATGGCAACAATACAAATACATTCCTCGCTATCCTTTCTGTCACTGGGTGAGGACACTGCAAGATTGAACCCATTACAAAGCACCTCTCACATTGCAAGAAAAATCAATCTAGTTGGCCAAACCAAATCAATAGATTGGAGAGAAATACAGAGTTATCTTAATCATGCATAAAAGAGTTCAGAGAAGACTCAAATAATATTCATAGACAATCTAATCATAAATCTACAATTCATCGGATCTCAACAAACGCACCAGAAAAGAAGATTACAATCGAATAGATCTCCAAGAACATCGAGGAGAACATTTTATTGAAGATCAAAGAGAGAGAGAAGAATCCATCTAGCCACTAGCTATGGAATTGTAGGTTTGTGATAAACTACTCACACATCACCAGAAGGGCAGCAAGGTTGATGTAGAGGCCCTCCATGATCGAATCCCCCTCCAACAGAGTACCGGAACAGGTCTCCGGATGGGATCACACAAGGACAGAAACTTGCGGCGGCGAAAAGTATTTTGGTGTGCCCTCAGGGATACAGGGAATAATTGGGTATTTACGTAGCTGAGATTAGGCTAGGGGTGCCACGATGGGCCCACAAGCTCGGGGGACGCCCCCCCCTAGGGCGCGCCTGGTGAGCATGTGGCCCATCCATGGCTCTTCTAGACTCCTCCCGAAGCTTCCTAGGTGTCTTCTGGTCCAAGAAAAATCATCAAAAAGTTTCATTCTGTTTGGTATTGATTTTTTGTAGAAGACAAAAACAAGGAAAAACCAGCAACTGGCACTGGGCACTAGGTTAGTAGGATAGTCCCAAAAATGATATAAAATAGCATAACAATGCATATAAAACATCCAAGATGGATAATATAATAGCATGGAACAATAAAAAATTTATAGATATGTTGGAGACATATCAGTGATGTAGTCCTGCCATCTACCACTGAAACCCAACCGGTGGAGCAGTTTCAACAGATATTCCCAAGAGATCGAGTCGACAACCTTAGCAATGTCTAGTTTGAGTAACAGAGCCGGTTTATTCTCTCGATGAAGAGCCTTGACACAACCTTGTACATACATGTAGCTGTCGCGTATGCATTTTCCCTTCTGGAAGGCCGTCTGTGACGCCGAGATCACCTGCTTGAGGATGGAGGCTAGTCGCATGGACAACACCTTGGCGATGAGCTTGGCAATTGAATGGATCAGGCTGATGTGCCTATAATCACCCAATTCCATGGCCACCTCCTTCGTGGGGAGGTGGGAGATGAAGGCAGAATTCAGGTCAGCGAAGTTGACCCCGATGATGTTGTAGAAGCTTTGGTAAACTGCCATGATGTCGTCTTCTACAGTGGACCGGCAAGTTCTGGAAAATTTGCCCGTGAGCCCATCCGGCCCCGGCACTTTCTCCGATGGCGAGGCCAACATGGCCACCCAGATCTCTGGTTCTGTGAAAGGAGCGTCAAGGCCCTATTGATCGATCACCGGCAGATGCAGCTACTCCCAATTTAGCATGCATGCCCTCGTCTTCTTTTCTCCCAACGGGTTCAGAAAGTGATCATGAACAGCCTGAGATTTCTCCTCATGTTCACAAATGTCACCAGCAGCCGTCTTGAGAGTGTGAATGAAGTTCTTTCTTCTTCATGACCTTATTTTGGCATTGAAATTTTTTGTGTTTGCATCCCCGTTGCGCAAAAAAGTGAGTCTGGATGCTTGCCTTTTCCTGTCTCTCTTGATTGCCGCCGGGCCCAAGATCAATAATTTCAGCTGTTTCCGAAGTTTGAATTCCTTTGCGGACAACACTCTTGTTTCCTGGGCAACGTCCATCCTGAGAATGACCACATTTGCAATATGAAACTGAAGTTTAGCATGGCCGAAGATAGTTTTCCTCCAAATCTTTAGGTCCAACGCCACCGTCTGCATCTTCTTTTTATCCTTACAAAAGGACAATCATGATCCATCGGTCTGTCCCAAGCATGCTACACCGTGATGTAGGGTGGAATCCTAGGGGCCGATCTTTCACGATTTGGAGGGGAATTACCGAAGAACACGAAGAACACAAGAGAGGAAATCACTCAAATCAGTTAGATCCAATCACACATGTGCTAGATCCAAGTACACAAAGATGGAAACAAGGGTCCAAATCCAACAAAGGGGAACTAGTTCATCTCCATGAAGGAGGTCTTGAATCCAGTAGGGGATCTTTCCACAAGAGGGTGTCTTGAATCCAGTTGGGGGATCTTCTCCTATGAGGCCTTGATCTCCAAATTCGTGACTGATACGTCTCTAGCGTATCTATAATTTTTGATTGTTCCATGCTATTATATTATCTGTTTTGGATGTTTAATAGGCATTTATTGCTATTTTATATTATTTTCGGGACAAACCTATTAACCAAGGGCCCAGTGCCAGTTTCTGTTTTTTTGCCTATTTTAGAGTTTATCTATCTCTATCAAATCTCACTTTTGCATGTGACTGTGAAGGGATTGACAACCCCTTTATCGCACTGGGTGCAAGTTTTTGATTGTTTGTGCAGGTATTCGGTGACTTGTGCATTGTCTCCTACTGGATTGATACCTTGGTTTTCAAAACTGAGGGAAATACTTACGCTACTTTGCTGCATCACTCTTTCCTCTTCAAGGGAAAACTAATGCAAGCTCAAGAGGTAGCAAGAAGGAATTTTGGCGCCGTTGCTGGGGATATCTACGTCAAGTCAAGCCATACCAAGTACCCATCATAAACTATTCTCCATTGCATTACATGATTTGCCATTCGCCTCTCGTTTTCCTCTCCCACACTTCTAAAACAATTTTCTAAAACCTTTGACTTTTCTTCGCCCCTCTTTCGTTTGATCTTTTGTTCGCTTGTGTTACCATGTGCCTTCCCTTTGCTTGCATCTTTGCTTGCTAATAGTGTATGGATCCTCATCCACTTGCTAATCTTTTTAAGAGATCCAATTATGGTGAACCTATTGCTAGTGAGTTGAGTGCACTAGATTATCTTTATGAGGTTTTGCTTGAAATTCGTGAATCTATAAATTGTGATGAAGTACTTTATGAAGTGATTCATGATAGATTTTTGAATAAAAAGCATGATTGCAATGATGTTATTATAAATTCTCTTAATGTCAATTGTGTTAATGATATGCAAAACCTCAAGCTTGGGGATGCTAGTTTTGCTATGACTACTATTTGTTGCAATGATCATTATTGGGGTGATTCTTCTTATGATCTTGAAAATTTATTTAAGGCCCATGATGAATATGAGATTTATGCTTGCAATAATATTGAAAGTGAATTTGGAAGAGTGTCAACTTTAGATCCCACATATTCGGAGAATGTTCAATCTTATGAAATTTTTGACAAAAGTGGGTTTGGAGAGGTCATGACTTTAGTTAATTTTAATCCCACCATTTTGGAAGAGTGTCAACTTTGCATGCATGTGGATCATGTTGAAAATATGTTATGTCATAGCTATATTGTTGAATTTTCTTATGATCCCACATGTAATTATTATGAGAGAGGAAAATATGGTTGTAGAAATTTTCATGTTACTAAATTACCTCTCTTCATGTTGAAATTGTTATCGTCTCTTTCTTCTTCCATGCATATGCTTGTTTTTGCTTGCCTTGATAATTTGTTTGCTTATAAAATGACTATGTAGAGGAAGTATGTTAGACTTAGATGTGTTTGTCACGTGTTTTATGATGCTCTCTTTGTGCTTCAATTCTTGTCTTTCATGGAGCATCATCGAAATCTCAAATGCCTAGCTAGGGGTGTTAAACGATAGCGCTTGTTGGGAGGCAACCCCATTTTATTTTTGTTCTTTACTTTTTGCTCCTGTTTAGTAATAAATAATTTATCTAGCCTCCGTTTATATGTGTTTTCATGTTTTAATTAGTGTTTGTGCCAAGTAGAACCTTTGGGAAGACTTGGGTGAAAGTTGATTTGATCTTACTGAAAAACAGAAACTTTTGCGCTCACGAGATTATTTGTCATTTTTAACAGAAGATTGCTTTTGAGTTGATGCTTTTTTTCAGAAGATTAATAGACAAATTCCTCACATCCACCAGTTTATTTCAGAATTGTTGGAGTTACAAAAGTATTCGGGAGTTACAGATTACTACAGACTATTCTGTTTTTGACAGATTCTGTTTTTTGCGTGTTGTTTGCTTATTTTGATGAATCTATGGGTAGTATCAGGGGGTATGAACCATGGAGAAGTTGGAATACAGTAGATATTACACCAATATAAATTAAGAATGAGTTTGCAATAGTACCTTAAGGTGGTGATTTATTTTCTTATAATAACGGAGCTCATGAGATTTTCTGTTGAGTTTTGTGTTGTGAAGTTTTCAATCTTTGGGTAAGGATTTGATGGACTTTGGAATAAGGAATTGGAAGAGCCTAAGCTTGGGGATTCCCAAGGCACCCCAAGGTAATATTCAAGGAAAACCAAAAGCCTAAGCTTGGGGATGCCCCGGAAGGCATCCCCTATTTCGTCTTCGTCTATCAGTAACTTCACTTGAGACTATATTTTTATTCACCACATGATATGTGTTTTGCTTGGAGCGTCTTGTATGATTTGAGTCTTTGCTTTCTAGTTTACCACAATTATCCTCCTGTACACACCTTTTGGGAGAGACAGGCATGAATCGTGATTTATTAGAATACTCTATGTGCTTCACTTATATCTTTTAAGCTAGGCAATATTGCTCTAGTGCTTCACTTATATCTTTTTAGGGCACGGCGGTCGCTTTATTTTATAGAAACTAGATGATACCCCGCTCGTTGCTGCGGGACTTGTTACGTGTTTCCAATGCTATAATAGGTATATGAATATTTCTGTAATTAGGGATACACTTGTTTGCCTGACAGATTTAGGTGGCTGTGGGTATCTCCAACCATGGGGTAGGAATGGTCATTTTTCAGTTCGGTTGAGAAGATAAGAAGTGGTTATAGTTAGCCTGGTTGAAAGAATAAAAGATGGATGATTTATTGAGATGACATCTTCACTATGAAATGGTGGTCACCGCCCTTTGTGATAAACTTTCTACTGCTATGAAGTAATGAAATATTTTGTCACATATTGTTATTATGCAACTGGTTCATAACAAACTTTTGAGAGTCCCACAAAATAGCTCAATTACATATATTAGACGCAGATGGAGGATACAGTCACACATGCCCACTGAACCCGTCACACACATTCAGAGTCTGGGATTCACAATCTGTTGATTCTTCATAAATAATTAACAAAGAGAAAGTTAACAGAGAGAGGAGACATGGAAATTTATGGAGAGAGACGGTATTAAAAGAGAGAATATCTCCAGTCCACTGCCGCCTAGCTCCTGGTCGTGGCCTCACTTTCGTGCACCTGTAATCAAAGGAGAAAAATCAGTATAGTGCCCTGTAATCAAAAGGAAGGAATTAATGGCCGGAGGAATGGAAAAGGAAGGAATTAATGGCCAGAGGAATGGATGGATCATGCATGTACTGTTCATCCAGTTTTTCTCGGGCTCGAAATGGAAGCTGGTGCACTGCCACTGGAGCATGGCTTTGCTCTAGGGGAACCCGTCAGTGTCGGCACCGGTGCCAAGGAACCCCATCTCATCCGCCAGCCCGGAGGTCTTCTTCGACGCGTCGGCTTCCCTGCCCAGACTCCACGCTATCTCCGCCAGACGCGGCATGTCCGCTGCCATATCGCCGCCCACCACCAGCACCACCATGGCCGACGCGTCTAGCACCCCGACGCACGCGTTCCACCTCTTCCCGCCACCGCTCAGGCGCTCCTCCATGGCGTCCGACGGGGCCAGCGGTGCATACTGATGCGTCCATTTTGCATCATACTTTTATATCGATATTTATTGCATTATGGGCTGTTATTACACATTATGTCACAATACTACAAGGTTTACATAAAGAGGGAGAATGCCAGCAGCTGGGATTCTGGGCTGGAAAAGGAGAAAATATTAGAGACCTATTCTGCACAGCTCCAAAAGTCTTGAAACTCCACGAAAGTCATTTTGGGAATTAATAAAAAATATTGAGCGAAAGAAGTACCAGAGGGGGTCCACACCCTGGCCACGAGGGATGGGGGCACGCCCTACCCCCCCTGTGCGCGCCCCCTGCCTCGTGGGCCACCTGGAAGCCCTCCGGTGCCCATCTTCTGCTATATGAAGTCTTCTACCCTGGAAAAAAAAATCATAAGCAAGCTTACGGGATGAAACTCCGCCGCCACGAGGTGGAACCTTGGCGGAACCAATCTAGGGCTCCGGCGGAGCTGTTCTGCCGGGGAAACTTCCCTCCGAGAGGGGGAAATCATCACCATTGTCATCACCAACGATCCTCTCATCGGGAGGGGGTCAATCTCCATCAACATCTTCACCAGCACCATCTCCTCTCAAACCCTAGTTCATCTCTTGTATCCAATCTTTGTACCAAAACCTCAGATTGGTACCTATGGGTTGCTAGTAGTGTTGATTACTCCTTGTAGTTGATGCTAGTTGGTTTATTTGGCGGAAGATCATATGTTCAGATCCTTAATGCATATTAATACACCTCTGATTATGAACATGAATATGCTTTGTGAGTAGTTACGTTTGTTCCTGAGGACATGGGTGAAGTCTTGCTATAAGTAGTCATGCGAATTTGGTATTCGTTCGATATTTTGATGAGATGTATGTTGTCTCTCCTCTAGTGGTGTTATGTGAACGTCGAGTACTGACACTTCACCATTATTTGGGCCTAGAGGAAGGCATTGGGAAGTAATAAGTAGATGATGGGTTGCTAGAGTGACAGAAGCTTAAACCCTAGTTTATGCGCTGCTTCATAAGGGGCTGATTTGGATCCACTTGTTTCATGCTATGGTTAGGTTTACCTCAATATTTCTTTTGTAGTTGCGGATGCTTGCAATAGGGGTTAATAATAAGTGGGATGCTTGTCCAAGAAAGGGCAGTACCCAAGCACCGGTCCACCCTGTTGGGGAACGTAGTAATTTCGAAAAATTTCCTACGCACACGCAAGATCATGGTGATGCATATCAACGAGAGGGGAGAGTGTGTCCATGTACCACGTAGGCCGAAAGCAGAAGTGTTAGCACAACGCTGTTGATGCAGTCGTACGTCTTCACGATCCGACCGATCAAGTACCGAACGTACGACACCTCTGAGTTCAGCACACGTTCACCATGATGACGTCCCTCGAACTCCGATCCAGCCAAGCTTTGAGGGAGAGTTCCGTCAGCACGACAACGTGGTGACGATGATGATGTTCTACCGACGCAGGGCTTCGCCTAAGCACCGCTACGATATTATCGAGGTGGATTATAGTGGAGGGGGGCACCACACACGGCTAAGAAATCCAAAGGATCAATTATTGTGTCTCCAAGGGGTGCCTCCCTCCCCGTATATAAAGGAGTGGAGGAGGGGGAGGAGGCCGCCACCCTAGGCGTGCCCCATGAGGAGTCCTACTCCCACTGGGAGTAGGACTCCCCCCTTGCAAGTGGGAGTAGGAGAGGAGAGGGAAGGAGAGAGAGGGGGAAAAGAAAGGGGGGCTCCGCCCCCTCCTTGTCCAATTCGGACTGGGGGGATGGGGCGCACGGCTGCCCTTGGCCGCCCCTCCTCTTCTCCACTAGGGCCCAATAGGCCCATTAGTCTCCCTGGGGGGTTCTGGTAACCCCCCCGGTACTCCGGTATATGCCCGATACTCCCCGAAACCATTCCGGTGTCCGAACATAGTCGCCCAATATATTAATCTTTATGTCTCGACCATTTCGAGACTCCTCGTCATGTTCGTGATCACATTCGGGACTCCGAACTACCTTCGGTACATCAAAAGATATAAACTCATAATATATCCATCATCTAATTTTAAGCGTGCGGACCCTACGGGTTCGAGAACTATGTAGACATGACCGAGACACGTCTCCGGTCAATAACCAATAGCGGAACCTGGATGCTCATATTGGCTCCCATATATTCTACGAAGACATTTATCGGTCAAACCGCATAACAACGTACGTTGTTCCCTTTGTCATCGGTATGTTACTTGCCCGAGATTCGATCGTCGGTATCTCAATACCTAGTTCAATCTCGTTACCGGTAAGTCTCTTTACTCGTTACGTAATGCATCATCCCGTAACTAACTCATTAGCTACATTTCTTGCAAGGCTTATAGTGATGTGCATTACCGAGAGGGCCCAGAGATACCTCTCCGACAATCGGAGTGACAAATCCTAATCTTGAAATATGTCAACTCAACAAGTACCTCCGGAGACACCTGTAGAGCACCTTTATAATCACCCAGTTACATTGTGACGTTTGGTAGCACACAAAGTGTTCCTCCGATAAGCGGGAGTTACATAATATCATAGTCATAGGAACATGTATAAGTCATGAAGAAAGCAATAGCAACATACTAAATGATCGAGTGATAAGCTAGCGGAATGGGTCAAGTCAATCACATCATTCTCCTAATGATTTGATCCCGTTAATCAAATGACAACTCATGTCTATGGTTAGGAAACTTAACCATCTTTGATTAACGAGCTAGTCAAGTAGAGGCATACTAGTGACACTATGTTTGTCTATGTATTCACACATGTATTATGTTTCCGATTAATACAATTCTAGCATGAATAATAAACATTTATCATGAAATAAGGAAATAAATAATAACTTTATTATTGCCTCTAGGGCATATTTCCTTCAGTCTCCCACTTGCACTAGAGTCAATAATCTAGATTACACAGTAATGATTCTAACACCCATGGAGCCTTGGTGCTGATCATGTTTTGCTCGTGGAAGAGGCTTAGTCAACGGGTCTGCAACATTCAGATCTGTATGTATCTTGCAAATCTCTATGTCTCCCACCTGGACTTGGTCCCGGATGGAATTGAAGCGTCTTTTGATGTGTTTGGTTCTCTTGTGAAATCTGGATTCCTTTGCCAAGGCAATTGCACCAGTATTGTCACAAAATATTTTCATTGGACCCGATGCACTAGGTATGACACCTAGATCGGATATGAACTCCGTCATCCAGACTCCTTCGTTTGCTGCTTCCGAAGCAGCTATGTACTCCGCTTCACATGTAGATCCCGCCACGACACTTTGTTTAGAACTGCACCAACTGACAGCTCCACCGTTCAATATAAACACGTATCTGGTTTGTGATTTAGAATCGTCCGGATCAGTGTCAAAGCTTGCATCGACGTAACCATTTACGACTAGCTCTTTGTCACCTCCATAAACGAGAAACATATCCTTAGTCCTTTTCAGGTATTTCAGGATGTTCTTGACCGTTGTCCAGTGATCCACTCCTGGATTACTTTGGTACCTCCCTGCTAAACTAATAGCAAGGCATACATCAGGTCTGGTACACAACATTGCATACATGATAGAGCCTATGGCTGAAGCATAGGGAACATCTTTCATTTTCTCTCTATCTTCTGCAGTGGTCGGGCATTGAGTCTGACTCAATTTCACACCTTGTATTACATGCAAGAACCTTTTTTTTGCTTGATCCATTTTGAACCTTTTCAAAACTTTATCAAGGTATGTTCTTTGTGAAAGTCCAACTAAGTGTCTTGACCTATCTTTATAGATCTTGATGCCCAATATATAAGCAGCTTCACCGAGGTCTTTCATTGAAAAACTTTTATTCAAGTATCCTTTTATGCTATCCAGAAATTCTATATCATTTCCAATCAACAATATGTCATACACATATAATATTAGAAATGCTACAGAGCTCCCACTCACTTTCTTATAAATACAGGCTTCTCCAAAAGTCTGTATAAAACCATATGCTTTGATCACACTATCAAAGCGTTTATTCCAACTCCGAGAAGCTTGCACCGGTCCATAAATGGATCGCTGGAGCTTGCACACTTTGTTAGCACCTTTTGGATCGACAAAACCTTCTGGTTGCATCATATTCAACTCTTCTTCCAGAAATCCATTCAGGAATGCAATTTTGACATCCATTTGCCAAATTTCATAAAATGTGGCAATTGCTAACATGATTCAGACAGACTTTAAACATCGATACGAGCGAGAAAATCCCATCGTAGTCAGCACCTTGATCTTGTCAAAAACCTTTTTCGACAAGTCGAGCTTTGTAGATAGTAACACTACTATCAATGTCCATCTTCCTCTTGAAGATCCATTTATTCTGAATGGCTTGCCGATCATCGGGTAAGTCAACCAAAGTCCACACTTTGTTCTCATACATGGATCACATCTCAGATTTCATGGCGTCAAGCCATTTCGCGGAATCTGGGCTCATCATCGCTTCCTCATAGTTCGTAGGTTTATCATGGTCTAGTAACATGACTTACAGAATAGGATTACCGTACCACACTGGTGCGGACCATACTCTGGAAGACCTACGAGGTTCGGTAGTAACTTGATCTGAAGCTTCATGATCATCATCATTAGCTTCCTCGCTAATTGCTATAGGAATCACAGGAACTGATTTCTGTGATGAACTACTTTCCAATAAAGGAGTAGGTACAGTTACCTCATCAAGTTCTACTTTCCTCCTACTCACTTCTTTTGAGAGAAACTCTTCTCTAGAAAGGATCCATTCTTAGCAACGAATATTTTGCCTTCGGATCTGTGTTTAGAAGGTGTACCCAACAGTCTCCTTTGGGTATCCTATGAAGACGCATTTCTCCAATTTGGGTTCGAGCTTATTAGGTTGAAACTTTTCACATAAGCATCGCAACTCCAAATTTTAAGAAATGTCAACTTTGGTTTCTTGCCAAACCATAGTTCATAAGGCGTTGTCTCAACGGATTTTGATGGTGCCCTATTTAAAGTGAATGCAGCTATCTCTAATGCATAACCCCAAAATGATAGCGGTAAATCAGTAAGAGACAGCATAGATCGCACCATATCTAGTAAAGTACGATTACGACGTTCGGACACACCATTACGCTATGGTGTTCCGGGTGACGTGAGTTGCAAAACTATTCCGCATTGTTTCAAATGTAGACCAAACTCGTAACTCAAATACTC
Organism: Triticum aestivum; assembly: GCF_018294505.1. NCBI lineage: Eukaryota > Viridiplantae > Streptophyta > Magnoliopsida > Poales > Poaceae > Triticum > Triticum aestivum. The sequence continues at coordinate 323,839,121 of NC_057798.1, forward strand.
TCCTCCATGATCAGATCGTAGAAACTTTATTTTCTTGCTATGATGATTTTCAAATTCACTCTAAAATTCTTTGAACTTTTCAAATGTTTCAGACTTATGTTTCATTAAGTAGATATACCCATATCTGCTTAAATCATCTGTGAAGGTGAGAAAATAACGATACCCGCCGCGAGCCTCAACATTCATTGGACCACATACATCAGTATGTATGATCTCCAACAAATCAGTTGCTCGCTCCATAGTTCCGGAGAACGGCGTTTTAGTCATCTTGCCCATGAGGCATGGTTTGCAAGTACCAAGTGGTTCATAATCAAGTGATTCCAAAAGTCCATCAGTATGGAGTTTCTTCATGCGCTTTACACCAATATGACCCAAACGGCAGTGCCACAAATAAGTTGCACTATCATTATCAACTCTGCATCTTTTGGCTTCAACATTATGAATATGTGTATCACTACTATCGAGATTCATCAAAAATAGACCACTCTTCAAGGGTGCATGACCATAAAAGATATTACTCATATAAATAGAACAACCATTATTCTCAGATTTAAATGAATAACCGTCTCACATCAAACAAGATCCAGATATAATGTTCATGCTCAATGCTGGCACCAAATAACAATTATTTAGGTCTAAAACTAATCCCGAAGGTAGATGTAGAGGTAGCGTGCCGACGGTGATCACATCAACTTTGGAACCATTTCCCACGCGCATCGTGACCTCGTGCTTAGCCAGTGTTCGCTTAATCCGTAGTCCCTGTTTCGAGCTGCAAATATTAGCAACAGAACCAGTATCAAATACCCAGGTGCTACTGCGAGCTCTGGTAAGGTACACATCAATAACATGTATATCATATATACCTTTGTTCTCCTTGCCATCCTTCTTATCCGCCAAATACTTGGGGCATTTCCGCTTCCAGTGACCAGTCTGCTTGCAGTAGAAGCACTCAGTCTCAGGCTTAGGTCCAGACTTGGGTTTCTTCTCTTGAGCAGCAACTTGTTTGCTGTTCTTTTTGAAGTTCCCCTTTTTCTTCCCTTTGCCCTTTTTCTTGAAACTGGTGGTCTTATTGACCATCAACACTTGATGCTGCTTCTTGATTTCTACCTCCGCAACCTTTAGCACTACGAAGAGCTCGAGAATTGTCTTGTTCATCCCTTGCATATTATAGTTCATCACGAAGCTCTTGTAGCTTGGTGGCAGTGATTGAAGAATTCTGTCAATGATACTATCATCAGGAAGATTAACTCCCAGTTGAATCAAGTGATTGCAATACCCAGAAATTTTGAGTATATGTTCACTGATAGAACTATTCTCCTCCATCTTGCAGCTGTAGAACTTATTGGAGACTTCATATCTCTCAATCCGGGCACTTGCTTGAAATATTAACCTCAACTCCTAGAACATCTCATAGACTCCATGACGTTCAAAACATCGTTGAAGTCCTGGTTCTAAGCAATAACACATGGCACACCGAACTATAGAGTAGTCATCAACACGCGACTGCCAGGCATTCACAATGTCTACAGTAGCTGGTGCAGGTGGTACACCTAGCGGTGCTTCCAGGACGTAACTCTTCTGTGCAGCAATGAGGATAATCCTCAAGTTACGGACCCAGTCCGTGTAATTGCTACCATCATATTTCAACTTTTCTTTCTCAAGGAACACATTAAAATTCAATGGAACAACAGCACGAGCCATCTATCTACAACAACATAGACATGCAAAAATACTATCAGGTACTAAGTTCATGATAAATTTAAGTTCAATTAATCATATTACTTAAGAACTCCCACTTAGACAGACATCCCTCTAATCATCTAAGTGATCACGTGATCCAAATCAGCTAAACCATAACCGATCATCATGTGAAATGGAGTAGTTTTCAATGGTGAACATCACTATGTTGATCATATCTACTATATGATTCACGCTTGACCTTTTGGTCTCGGTGTTCCGAGGCCATATCTGCATATGCTAGGCTCGTCAAGTTTTACCTGAGTATTCTACGTGTGCAAAACTGGCTTGCACCCGTTGTAGATGGACATAGAGCTTATCACACCCGATAATCACATGGTGTCTGGGCACAACGAACTTTGGCAACAGTGCATACTTAGGGATAACACTTTTATCTTGAAATTTAGTGAGAGATCATCTTATAATGCTCCTGTCAATCAAAGCAAGATAAGATGCATAAAAGATAAACATCACATGCAATCAATATAAGGGATATGATATGGCCATCATCATCTTGTGCTTGTGATCTCCATCTCCGAAGCACCGTCATGATCACCATCATCACCAGCGCGACACCTTGATCTCCATCGTTGTATCGTTATCGTCTCGCCAACTATTGCTTCCGTGACTATCGCTACCGCTTAGTGATAAAGCAAAGCAATTACAGGGCGATTGCATTGCATACAATAAAGCAACAACCATATGGCTCCTGCCAGTTGCCGATAACTCGGTTACAAAACATGATCATCTCATACAATAAACTATAGCATCATGCCTTGACCATATCACATCGCAACATGCCATGCAAAAACAAGTTGGACGTCCTCTACTTTGTTGTTGCAAGTTTTACGTGACTGCTACGGGCTGAGCAAGAACCGTTCTTACCTACGCATCAAAACCACAACGATAGTTCGTCAAGTTAGTGATGTTTTAACCTTCTCAAGGACCAGGCGTAGCCACACTCGGTTGAAAGTGCAACTATCCCTAGGTGGTTTTGGTAATTCATAACAACATATTGCTCATTGAGCTAATGCTATTCCAAGACAAATATTTCAGGAAAGCTCAATGAATGGCATGGCATGGATGATGAAAGTGGATCCCTCAAAATATTAAAGACAAAGGATTGACTCAAGCTCAAAAGCTCAAGACTCTACATTTTACATTTTGGTGATCCAAGATCACATTGAGTCTATAGGAAAAGCCAATACTATCAAGGAGGGATGAGGTGTTGCTTAATGAGCCTCTTGCTTCAAGTGCTTAGTGATATGCTCCAAAAACCCTCAACTACTTTCTCACATCCACATATGACCTAAACCCAAAGTCAAAATCGGTCATACGGATTCTTTCTATCCGGCGCCACCGAGTTCAAATGTCATAGCCACTGCCACAAACCCTAGGCAAATCGGTCTCACCGACAGGGATCTTGGTCTCACCGAGATGGGATTGTAATCTCTCTGTTTCCCTTCGTAACGTTTCGGTCTAATCAAAGTGAGCGAATCGGTCCCACCGAGTTTACCTGACCAACTCTCTGGTTAGCTAATTACCAAAATCGGTCTCACCGAGTTTGTGTAATCAGTCTCACCGAGATTACGTTATGCCCTAACCCTAACCATATCGGTCCTACCGAGTTGCATGTCGATCCCACCGAAAACCCTAACGGTCACTAGGTTTACTAAATCGGTCCCACCGAGTTTGTTGATTCGGTCCCACCGAGTTTGGTAAATTGTGTGTAACATTTAGATTTTGTGTGGAGGCTATATATACCCATCCACCTCCTCTTCATTCATGGAGAGAGCCATCAGAACGAACCTACACTTCCAACATACATTTTCTGAGAGAGAACTACCTACTCATGTGTTGAAGCCAAGATATTCCATTCCTACCATATGAATCTTGATCTCTAGCCTTCCCCAAGTTGCTTTCCACTCAAATCTTCTTTCCACCAGATCCAAATCCTATGAGAGACAGTTGAATGTTGGGGAGACTATCATTTGAAGCACAAGAGCAAGGAGTTCATCATCAACGCACCATTTGTTACTTCTTGGAGAGTGGTGTCTCCTAGATTGGCTAGGTGTCACTTGGGAGCCTCCGACAAGATTGTGGAGTTGAACCAAGGAGTTTGTAAGGGCAAGGAGATCGCCTACTTCGTGAAGATCTACCGCTAGTGAGGCAAGTCCTTCATCGGCGATGGCCATGGTGGGATAGACAAGGTTGCTTCTTCTTGGACCCTTTGTGGGTGGAGCCCTCCTTGGACTCGCGCAACCGTTACCCTTCGTGGGTTGAAGTCCCCATCAATGTGGATGTACGATAGCACCACCTATCGGAACCACGACAAAAACATCCGTGTCTCCAATTGCGTTTGAATCCTCCAAACCCTTCTGATGTAGGGTGGAACCCTATGTGGACGATCTTTCACGTTTGGAGTGGATCCTATGGGGAATAACGAATAACACACGGAAGAACTCGAGGGAAAACACGGGGAGAACAAGAGAAAACACTAAACCGACATAGAATCAATCACACGAGTGCTAGATCACCGACAACATAGAGTAACATACGATCCACAATCAACAAAGGTAAGGATAGAAAGGAACCGTTCTTCTCCGTACGGAGGTCTTGATAGTCTTCCCTAGAAAGGGGTCTTGAATCGGCTTGGGGGATCTTCTCCAAAGAGGTCGTGAGCTCCAAGGAGAAGTAACCAAGTGGATGAGCAAGGCTCTCACACAAAATATGAGCTAAACCAATGCTAACCCTAACTAGGAGGAGGGGGCGACCTATTTATAGTCGTAGTGCAAATGGAAGTCAAAGTGAAGGGATACAAGGGCTCCAGCCCGCAGGTGCGGTCACTTAGGTGCCGGACGTTCGGAAGGCGTCGGACGTCCGGAGGCTCGGGATGGTCCGGACGTCCGGTCGTGCTCGGAAGTCTGTAGATTCAGCTCTGTCGTGGGCACATCGGACGTCCGGAGAGGGTCAGTCGTCCGGAGCTTCATGACTGTCCGGGCGTCCGGAGGTCGTCGGTTGTCCGTAGGTTCGGCTCGGTTTCATGTCGTCCGGTCATCCGGTCCGCTTCGGACGTCCATAGATTTGGTTCGGGTGGTGACGTACCGGATGTCCGGAAAGCTCGGTCGTCCGTGTCCTGGCACTCGTCGGACGTCCGGACTGGGTCGGTCGTCCGACGCCTGTAGCTTCCACGGCAGCTCTTCTTCTTGTCCATCATGCTTGGGGTCCTCGCCGTCTTGGCTCTTGTATGTAGCTGTTCCGTGGCTCGCTTCTAGGCACCTGATCACACACAGAGTTTCCGAATGAGGTAGTAGCCATGTCTCGTGAGTAGGAAGAGAAAGTTCGGAGAGGAGCGAGTTCACCTTATCTTCAATAGCCTTAGCTCGGGCTCGTGTCATGGGTCCAAGTGGTGTTGAGGGAGATGTAGGCACGTCCATGGGGATGAGCGAGGGATGCTCCGCATCATCTCCCCCCCCCCTTGTGAAAGATCCGACCTCGGATCGAAATCCTTATCACCATGGTACGAGGAGAGATCGGAGACATTGAAGATGTCGCTCACGTTGTACTTGTCGCGTGGGAGATCAATCTTGTAAGCATTGTTATTGTAGCGTGCTAGCACCTTGAAAGGTCCGTCGGCTCGAGGGAGAAGCTTGGACTTGCGTTCGTTGGGGAAGCGGTCCTTGCGAAGGTGTAGCCACACTAGGTCTCCAATGTTGTATATCATGGGGTGCTTGTTGACGTTGATCTTGGTCGCGAGGCATTGTACTTAGCGCTCGATGGTGTGCCTTGTATCTTCATGCATCTTCTTGATGTAGCTTGCACGGGCACTTGCGTCGAGGTTGGTGCGCTCTTGTAGAGGAAGAGGTAGAATGTCCAATGGGGACAATGGGTTGAAGCCGTAGACGACCTCAAAGGGGGACTTGCCTGTCATTGAATGTCTTGCACGGTTGTAGGCGTACTCGGCGATTGGTAGGCACGCCTCCCACTCCTTGATGTTCCTCTTGATCAACACGCGAAGTAGAGTGGAGAGTGTACGGTTCGTCACCTCCGTTTGGCCGTCGGTTTGAGGATGGTATGCCGAAGAGAACAATAGCTTGATGCCGAGCTTGGCGCATAGGGTCTTCCAAAAGTAACTCAAGAACTTGACGTCGCGGTCCGAGACAATTGTCTTTGGCACTCCATGAAGTTGCATGATTTCCCTACAAAATAGATTGGCAATATGTGAAGCATCGTCTATCTTGTTGCAAGGAATGAAATGTGCCATCTTAGAAAATCTGTCCACAACAACAAAGACGGAATCCTTGCCATTTTGAGTTCTAGGCAAACCAAGTATAAAATCCATGCTAATGTCTTCCCAAGGTTGATAAGGAATGGGAAGTGGCATGTAAAGACCATGGGATTGAGCTTTAGACTTAGCTTTGCGACATGTAGAGCAACGGTTGGTGAAGCGTGAGACGTCACGGAACATCTTGGGCCAAAAGTAGTTCTTGGAGAGCGTGGCGAATGTCTTGTCGCGTCCAAAGTGTCCCATGAGTCCGCCTCCATGAGCCTCTTGCAAAAGTAGCAAACGAAGAGAAGACTCGGGAATGCAAAGTTTGTTAGCTCTCATAAGATAATCATCCTTTATGTAGTATCGTTCCCAAGACGTGTGTGTCAAACACTTAGCATAAGGAGTAGCAAAAGAAGGATCATGCTCATACAAGTCTTTTATATGCTCAAAACCAATAACATGTAACTCAAGTTGAGTGACAAGCGTGCATATGCGTGAAAGTGCATCCGCAACTACATTTTCCTTACCCTTAATGTACTTGATCACATAAGGAAAAGATTCAATAAATTCACTCCATTTGGCATGACGCTTGTTCAACTTAGTTTGACCTTTTAAGTACTTAAGCGTTTCATGATCGGTATGGATGACAAATTCATGAGGTCTAAGGTAATGTTCCCAAACATGTAGCACACGCACTAAAGCATACAATTCTTTGTCATAGATGGGATAGTTAAGTTGAGCACCGGAGAGTTTTTCACTAAAATAAGCAATGGCTCGTTTTTCTTGCATCAAAACTCCGCCAATTCCGGTACCACTTGCATCACAATGAACCTCAAAAGTTTTCTCAAAGTTGGGCAAAGCAAGAATCGGAGCATGAGTAAGCAAAGACTTGAGCTCATCAAAAGCGGTGGATTGCAAAGATCCCCAAACAAAAGGTGCATTCTTCTTACTCAAGGCATGCAAAGGAGCGGCAATTGTGCTAAAGTTTTTCACAAAGCGGCGATAAAATCCTGCAAGACCAAGAAAACTACGCACTTGTTGCAAATTGGTGGGTTGCGGCCAAGTTTTAATTGCTTTAATCTTAGTTTCATCAACATGGACACCCTTGGAAGAGACAACAAAACCCAAGAAAACCACTTTGTCAACGCCAAAAGTGCATTTTTTCAAGTTCGCATAAAGGCTTTCCTTGCGGAGGGTTTGCAACACAGATTTAACATGATTAATGTGCTCTTTCATGGTTTTGCTAAACACAAGGATATCATCAAAGTAAACCACAACGAAGACTCCAATGTAAGGTCTAAGCACATGATGCATAAGACGCACGAAAGTTCCGGGTGCTTCCGACAAACCCATAGGCATCACTAACCACTCATATAAGCCAAATTTTGTTTTGAAAGCGGTTTTCCATTCATCACCTTCTTGAATGCGGATTTGATAATAGCCACTTTTAAGATCAATTTTTGAGAAAAAGTTGGCTCCACTAAGTTCATCAAGCATATCATCTAAGCGAGGAATGGGATGCCTATATTGAACGGTTATGGCATTTATGGGTCTGCAATCGGAACACAAGCGGAAACTTCCATCGGGTTTAGGCACAAGTATAACGGGAACGGCGCAAGGGCTTAAGCTTTCACGTACATGACCGTTGTCGATGAGTTGTTGTACTTGCCGTTGAATCTCCTTGGTTTCTTCGGGATTGACACGGTATGGAGCTTTGTTTGGAAGTGGCGCTCCGGGGATGAGGTCGATTCGATGCTCAATGCCTCGTAGTGGCGGTAGACCCGGAGGTAGCTCATCGGGAAAACATCTTTGAATTCCTGCAAAAGAGATCGAAACACTAAAGGTAACTCGTGAGAGGTGTTAGTTGTTGGCTCTCCATCTTTGCACACAAGGACGAAGTGCATCACACTCGATGGGTTCTCACACACTTCTCTTATCTCACTTTTGGTGGCAAATAGGATGAGGTTTTTCTCTCTAGGCGAAGAGGCGCTCAAATTTGGCTTGTGGCTCTCACTCACTTTTGGGTGTGTCACTTTTTCACTCTTCTCTCCATGATTGGTGGCTTGCTTGTCGGTTATCACTTGACATAGGTCATAGCACATATTCCTTTCCTTTCATTTTGAAGCTATAGTGATTGGTACGCCCATTGTGGATGACACCACGGTCGAATTGCCATGGTCGACCAAGAAGGAGGTGGCAAACGGTCATTGGGACCACATCACACTCCAAAGTGTCTTCATAAGCACCAATTTTGAAGGAGACTTGGGCCGTATGCTCGACTCGTATAGTGCTGGAGTCACTTAGCCATTGAACTTTGTAGGGGTGCGGGTGCTTCCTCTTGACCAATTGAAGCTTGGAACATAGTTCTTCACTTGCCAAGTTGTGGCAACTACCTCAATCTATGATGACCTTGACGGACCTTCCATTGATGCCGGCCTTAGTGTGGAAGATGTTGCATCGTTGGTCTTCTTCTTGTTGACGTTGAAGTGTCAAGACTTTGGAGACAACGAGAGCGGGGCTCGAATCCTCATCACAAAAGACTTGATCATCTTCATCCTCGTTCACGCGCTGGTGCATGGCCACTTGCTCAAGGGCTTCCATATCCTCTTCACTCATTGAGTCATATGTGACGTCATCGTTGAGGATCATGGTGCGCTTGTTCATGCATTGGAAGGACTTGTGGCTTCGTCCGATGCAAGTGAAACACTTGAAGGAGCTTGTTTTGACGGTCTCATCGGTTGGCGTAGATGATGAAGCATGCGGCTTGAAGTTGCTTGTAGTAGGAGGAAGATGACTTGAACTTGCCGAAGTTTTCTTGTAATTTGACTTTTCGTCGTTGCTTGGAGAAGGCTTGGTTGATGTAGATGTTGAAGGAGTCGTTGAAGCTTGGATGTTGGAGAAGCCGTAGGTCTTGGATGAGTACTTGGCATACTTGAAGTCATCTTGCACTTGACGTTCCGCCTTGGTTTCTTGATGTACGAGCTCAATGAGGTTGGAGTAGGGTTGGAAGTCGGCAATCTTCTTGATGGGATGATTGAGTCCATTCAAGAAACGTGAGATTGTTTGCTCATCATCTTCCGTGACATTGGCTCGAATCATGGCTATCTCCATTTCCTTGTAGTATTCTTTAACACTCTTTGTTCCTTGCTTGAGGAGTTGTAGCTTCTTGAAGAGATCGCGGTTGTAGTAGGTTGGCACAAAACGTGCTCGCATGACATCCTTCATTTGAGCCCAAGTGGTGATTGGTGGTTCACCTCTTGCTTGACGGCGTTCAAGTACTTGTTCCCACCATATGAGCACATAATCTTGGAACTCAAGTGATGCCATAGCGATCTTCTTCTCTTCCTCATAGTTGTGCAAGCGGAAAATTTTGTCGACCTTCAATGCCCATGAGAGGTACTCTTCCAGATCATTGCTTCCATTGAACTTGGGCATTGTGAACTTGAGCTTGCCATAGCGTTGCTCTTCATTGTGTTGTTGGCGATGGTGATGGTGACGTCCTTGACGTGGTGGATACTCATCCTCATGTTGCTCTTGGCACGGAGGAAGTCCATGATCAACTTGCTCTTGTTGAACTTGAGGTTGAGGTGGAGCTTGACGAGCTTGTGGAGGACCTTGTGGAGCTTGACGTTGCACACGTGGTTGGTAGTTCCTCTATTGGATTTCTTCTCAAAGGGATTCCTCTTGATTGCGCCGCTCGCGATTGCGGTTGGCAATGGCTCGCTCGAATCTCGAAGGGCACGTTGCGCCTCAAGAGCTTGCGCTTCACGTTGTTGTTGAATACGTTGAGCCTCGGCGTCTTGTTCCTCTTGGTGTAGACGTGCTCGTTCTTCTTCTTGGTGCCTTAGTCGTTGCCTTTCTTGAGCTTGAGCAAAAACGACTTGGTTTGATTGAGGACGAGGGATTTGCTCATCGAATTGCTCTTGTGAATGCTTGTCATGTAGCGGGTTCCGAGATGCTTGCCGGTCTTGACGCGCAGCTCGATGAAGAGTGTTCGATGACGGTGTACTTGAGTCAGAGAAGGTGTCGTCAGAGTGTCGACTTGAGCGGCTCCGTCTTGAGGATGAAGAAGTGGAAGGACGTCGGTTCCTCATGAAGGCGCGGATCTCATCCATTCTTGCATCATTCTCTTCTTTTGAGCGTCGAATTTGTTGTCGAAGTAGTCCCTCATTGCTTGTTGCTCTTGGTGCAATGCCTTTTGAGCTCCAAATAGGTGGTTCTTGGTGACGAATGATAACATGTCATCGTCGTTCTCGATGAGAGGTGGAGTGGTAGAAGAACTTGGCCTATCCATCATACCAAGCAAAATGTAAGTGGTAGAAGGAAAAGAACGTGTACCAAATGTACCTTGACCGAAGTTGAAGATGAATCAAGTTCACTCAAATGCGGACAATGAAATAGCACTATTGGTACCAATTCTTGTCGGTTCTCACACCTACACACGTAAAAGCTTATGGTGGAGCTTGGTTAGGATGGTGGCACAAAATTTGATGCAATAGTAAGTGAGCTTCAATAATGTTGGAAAAGATTCACAAATTTGCAAATGCAACAAGTCGACCAAGCAAGTATGGGTACACGGAAACACACACGCAAATAGATAAATGGGATTGTGAAATCCAAAAGTGAGCCCAAAATGTGGAAACCACGAAAAATGCTCTTGTTGCACAATACTAGAGAGACGCTATCACGATTGCACAATAGGCGGATACGCAAACTTGTGCACAACCTACTAGGCAAAAATGCAACGATCTCTATCCCAAGTATACTATATGTATGATATTTCGGTGCTATGATCCAAGATGATCGGATATGACAATCTTAATGTTGTATGATGCTATGGTTCTTGCTTATAAGCTCTTTGCTTATCTTTCCTCTTTGCTTAAAAGCTTGGGTGGCTCTTTCACTTTTGATCTCTTTTCTCATGCAAAACTCACGAATCAAGGTAGCAATTGTGTATGCGATGACAACTTTGTGACACACGAGCCGATCCCAAGATATGCACCACTATGTTATGATATGTATGCTATGTTGTATGATCACTAATGTGCACAAGTCGCGTTGCCTGCAATACTCAACCGCTAGTCTCAATGAGTAAGCTACACAAAATGAGGCAATGTGGGTTATCAATGCAATTGCAAGATATGACAAAGATGTCGTCGAAGTTACCGTCCTTGGCGATGATGAGACCCTCGAGAAGTTGAGCCGTGGTGTTGATGAAGTTGAACCGTACCTAGATAGCCGAAACACAAAAGGATACGGGAAACCACAACCCAAACTCTCAAAGACCAAAACGTGTCAAAATCGACATAGGAGGTAGCGGGGCAAATGTTGGTGTATGTGGCTTTGGGAGTTGTGGTGGAAGGTGGGGTTGAGGAGTGGTCAAACTGACAAAATTCAGTTTCGTCAGGGTTTCACGGACATCCGGCTTTTTACGGTCGTCCGGTCGTCGTCGGACGTCCGACCTTTTCCGGTCGTCCGGAGCCTGGGCGAAAATCGGGCTCGGGAAGATGAACTGCGAGAATTCCGGGGAGGAAGAAGATGGTGATGTTGAAATCGAGCAGATTGGCTGAGGGAAAAGGGTGGGGAGAGTGGGGGAAGCTAGATCCACACGTAGCAACACAAATCCATGGACCAAATCCAACAAAATCTCAACTCACCAACAAATCACAAAAAAAATTTGGGGCTATTTTTGGTGGGGAATTTTCGGATTTAGGACAAAAATATCAAAATTAAGCTAGAAAACACGGGGTAGGGGCTCCAAAAATGTGATCAATGTGGCTCATGATACCAAGATGATGTAGGGTGGAACCCTATGTGGACGATCTTTCACGTTTGGAGTGGATCTTACAGGGAATCACGAAGAACACGCAGAAGAACTCGAGGGAAAACACAGGGAGAACAAGAGAAAACACTAAACCGACATAGAATCAATCACACAAGTGCTAGATCACCGACAACATAGAGTAACATATGATCCACAATCAACAAAGGTAAGGATAGAAAGGAACCGTTCTTCTCCGTACGGAGGTCTTGATAGTCTTCCCTAGAAAGGGGTCTTGAATCGGCTTGGGGGATCTTCTCCAAAGAGGTCGTGAGCTCCGAGGAGAAGTAACCAAGTGGATGAGCAAGGCTCTCACACAAAATATGAGCTAAACCAATGCTAACCCTAACTAGGAGGAGGGGGCGACCTATTTATAGTCGTAGTGCAAATGGAAGTCAAAGTGAAGGGATACAAGGGCTCCAGCCCGCAGGTGCGGTCACTCAGGTGCCGGACGTCCAGAAGGCGTCGGACGTCCTGAGGCTTGGGACGGCCCGGACGTCCGGTCATGCTCGGAAGTCTGTAGATTCAGCTCTGTCGTGGGCACGTCGGACGTCCGGAGAGGGTCGGTCGTCCAGAGCTTCATGACTGTCCGGGCGTCCGGAGGTCGTCGGTTGTCCGTAGGTTCGGCTCGGTTGCATGTCGTCCGGTCGTCCGGTGCGCTTCGGAAGTCCGTAGATTTGGTTCGGGTGGCGACGCACCGGACGTCCGGAAAGCTCGGTCGTCCGTGTCCTGGCACTCGTCGGACGTCCGGACTGGGTCGGTCGTCCGATGCCTGTAGCTTCCACGGCATCTCTTCTTCTTGTCCATCATGCTTGGGGTCCTCGCCGTCTTGGCTCTTGTATGTAGCTGTTCCGTGGCTCGCTTCCAGGCACCTGATCACACACAGAGTTTCCGAATGAGGTATTAGCCATGTCTCGTGAGTAGGAAGAGAAAGTTCGGAGAGGAGCGAGTTCACCTTATCTTCAATAGCCTTAGCTCGGGCTCGTGTCATGGGTCCAAGTGGTGTTGAGGGAGATGTAGGCACGTCCATGGGGATGAGCAAGGGATGCTCCGCATCACCTTCCCTTTACATTCTTGCAAGTTGCATGCTTTAATTTCCGCTGCTCATATACTCTTTGCATGCTTGCTTGAATTGTGTGAAGATTGCTTGACTTGTCCAAAGATAGCTAAAATCTGCCAAAGTCTAAAATTGGGAAAAGGTTAAGTTTTTAATTGGTCAAGTAGTCTAATCACCCCCCTCTAGACATACTTCAAGGTCCTACAAGTGGTATCAGAGCTTTGGTCTCCATTTGCTTTGATTTCCATAGCTTTTTGTGGTCATAGCCTTGGTTTCACAACCTAGGAGAGTATGGCATCTAGCGAGGGTAATTATCACCGTAGAGGTCCTTACTTTGATGTCACTAATTTTGCTAGTTGGAAGCATAAGATGAAAATGCATATTCTCGGACATAACCCCGCCGTTTGGGCTATTGTGTGTATTGACTTGCAAGGTGAATTCTTTGATGGGAGAGAGCCGAACCGTGAAGCTAGTGCGGATGAATTGAAGATGCTGCAATACAACGCTCAAGCTTGTGATATCCTTTCAATGGCTTGTTCCCCGAAGAATTCAACAAAATCAGCTGTCTTGATTTGGGATACTTTGATTGATATGCATGAAGGTACTGAGTCCGTCAAGGAATCCAAGTTGGATGTGCTCCAAAGTCAGCTTGACAAGTTCAAAATGAAGGATGGTGAAGGTGTCGCTGAAATGTACTCTAGGCTTGCTCTTATCACAAATGAGATTGTCGGCTTAGGAAGTGAAGAGATAACCGACAGATTCATCATCAAGAAGATCCTAAGAGCATTGGATGAAAAGTATGATACCGTGTGCACATTGATCCAAATGATGCCAAATTACAAAGATCTCAAGCCAACAGAAGTCATTGGAATAATTGTTGCTCATGAGATGTCACTCAAGGATAAGGAGGAACTTCACAACAAGTCAAGTGGTGCTTACAAAGCCTCATGTGAAGCCCCCACATCATCAAGTGAGAAACAAACCTTCAATGAAGAATTGAGCTTAATGGTGAAGAACTTCAACAAATTCTACAAGAATAGAAGCAAGGAAAGAAACTCTAAGTCAAGGTCCTACAATGACAAAAGATCTTCTAGTCAAGAGCGCAATTGCTACAATTGTGGGAGACCCAGATACTATTCCAATGAGTGTACCGCACCCTACAAAAGAAGAGAAGATTCTCCAAAAAGAAGAAGTAGAAGAGAAGAATCACCACCAAGAGAGAGGAGGAGTAGAGATGATCGTTATGAACGAAGACCCTCACGGAGAAGCAAGGATTCGGAAAGGAAGGACAAGTCATCAAAGAGCTACACAAAACAAAGACATCAAGCTGATGTTGGTGAATGGGTATCCGGCTCCGACTCCGACAATCACTCCGAGAGAAGCTATCACTCCGACTCCGAATATATTCAAGATGAAGGTGTTGCCGGTCTAGCACTTGTGTCAACCAACTCCTACGACATATTTGATTCACCAAATGAAGGAATTGGAAGATGCTTCATGACCAAAGGTCCTAAGGTAACACACCCCGAGTATGTTGATTTTAATAGTGCTGAAGATGACTTGTTAGTTGATGATTATTTACTTATTGAAAACTCTAGTGATGAATACTATGATGAAACGTCAATTAATCATGCTAATCAAGATAAAACGAATGACAATGATAAGGAGAAGATTGAGCTTCTAACTAAAGAACTAAACACTCTTAAGTTAGCTCATGAAACTATCTTCGAAGATCATCGAGAACTTTTAAGGGCTCATGAGAAGTTACGCTTTGAAAAGCTCAATCTTGAGTAAGAGCATGAGTTCTTAAAGGCAATCAATGATGATCTCCGTAAGAAAAGTTCTTCTTACATTGTCAAGCATTTACTCTTATCTACTTACATGCCTCAAGTCAAGTCTAGTAACAAGAACAAGAAAGATTCTTCTTCTAGTAGTAACAATAATAATGCCAAATCCAATATTGTTGCTTCTAGTAGTTCTCTTGATTCCACTAATGATTCTCTTAGCCAAGTTACACATGAGCAAGAAAATAGCTTATTGAAGGGAATTATAGAGAAGGGTGTATACAAGAGCCTTGCCGGAAGTAAGCAATTCGAGGAAATTGTACGCAAGCAAGGAAGGCACCGGAAGAATCAAGGTGTTGGTTTTGAAGAAAGTTCAATGCCAATGGAGTTGCGTGGGAAGAAGATCAATACCCCAAGACGAAGTTTGTTCCTCAACAAGAGAAGTATGATCCTACTTACTTCAAGGGAACACAAGCACAAGATGATCTTCCACCACAAGACCACAAGAACAAAGGCAAGGACAAGCTTCAAGAGGAGATTGATGCATTTGAAGAAGCACCTAAGGCCTTGGTCAAGTGGGTTCCCAAGACTACGTCAAGTTCTACTTCATCAAGTACAACTACAACTCCAAGGATTCCCATCAAGATGATGTGGATCCCCAAGAAGAAGAACTAGAGAGTTCTTGAGGGTGACTCTGCCAACATTCTTCACTCATATCATTATGGCAAGGACAAGTGCAATCAACTTCCATATCTTGCACTGGTTCAAGGAGTCACAAACCCTCATGTTGGTAAGGCAAGGGACAAGGTAACCTAATGTTTTCATGGACATCATCTTGTGTGTGCATCACTCTATGTCTATGGATATTCCTGTTTGTTCCTTGTGGGACTAACCCATGTAGGTATTGAAAGTGCAACTCACTCCAAAGGATTGCTCCAAATGATCTACATCAACATTGAGCATCCACATCTTCAACACCTACATGAAGTCATCATCGACAAAACCCAAGGTTAGTTCATCCCTCTAAGGGGGGATCTCACATCTAGGGGGAGCTTAACTCTAAGAATTGAGTCAAAGCAACTCTAACGATGTGAACACATCAATGCATTATGTAAAAGTGGTAACCCCACTTGAGCTTAAACGATGAGTATGACCTATGATCAAATGTTCTCATTTGACTCCTAAGTCAATATACTCATATATAGATGACCTAGTCATCGCCAATTGTTTGATAGATGCTAGAATTGTTTGTGCATGCTTTGCCACATATTTCATTTGCCATTTTATTGTGTGAGCATGTTGGTTGCATACTTTACTCATTCGAGGACATCCACTTGTTGTTTTGATTGATTTGTTTTTTTGCCAAGTGGATGGACAAGAATGCCTAAGAACCTTCTCTAGCTATCTATGCTTTTCTCGTCTCAAACTCTATTCATGCTACATCACAAAAATTTGATCAAGTCAGATTCAAACCACTCAGTGTGAGGAGCACTCAGAGTCCCCGATTCGTCATAGACTTAAACTTCCAAAACTTCTTTCTGCTTTTCTGTCTGACCGATTCTTCCATTTCGGTCATACCGAGATCACTAAGTCGATCTAGGTTTTCAATCTCGGTGCAACCGATTTGAACTTTTCGGTCACACCGAGTTGCTGTAACTGTCAACAGTTATGCATCTCGGTGCCACCGAGTCGTTCCACTCGGTCACAACGACAGGTCGGGCTATATATTCACACGGGCAAAAATTTGGAAAACTTTCTCCAAACCTCTTCGCCAGCGCATAGCTCGCTCTGTCTTCTAGGTCTCCGGATCGTCGACTTCATCGCCAGCCGCCTCCTGTCGCTGGTCTCCGCCGCCGTCAACGGATTTCATCTCCGCCGTTGCCTCCGTAGCGAGTTCATCGCCGAACTAGGGTATGAACTCGATCACAGTGCTATCCTCGTCTGATTCTCAGCACATTGTGTTCATTATGATTCTTGCCACGATTGAAACACCTCTATCTAGTCAAAACAATCCTTAGAATAGATGCGATTTGAAAATTTAGGGTTAGGTTTCCGCCGAAACCATCTCAGACCCACCGAGTTGAAAAACTCGGTCCCACCGATTCGGCTAACGCCATTGCACTAGTAACTCTCGGTCTGACCGAGAATTGCTAATCGGTGTGACCAATTTTAGAACTTTGTGAAACCCTAGCAGTCTCGGTGCCACCGAACTGTGACTCGGTCTGAGCGAGATCACTAGTTTAGGTTCCAAAACTGCTTCGGTATCACCGAGTTTGAAAATCGGTTGATCCGAAATGCTTTCTGTGGAAAACTAAAACTAAGTTTTTGAATCATTCTTTTGCAAAAATCTCTGCATTTTGTGATGCTCATCCATTCTATCTCATCTATAACTATTCACAGGGTCATCAGTCAATGTTTGCAGCATGTCAGACCAAAGTGATAGTCAGAACAGGGAAGAAGAGCAGATTCACATGAGTGAGGGCACTAGTCCCTTTAGCACTTCAGATGATGGCAGCAGAAGCACTCCCAGCAATTTGCCCAAAGCTGCCACCAGGACAAGGAAGAAAAGAACCTCAGACTCTGAGGATGAGGATTATGTGGCAGAAGAGGATGAGGACACTTCCAAGAAGAAGGTGGTCAAGAAAGAATATGGGTCAGCTGCAGCCACTAAGCCAGTTGTGCAGAAGAAGGCACCTGCAAGAAGGATTCCCACTTCCAAACCCAGGAAGGTTGCCACTGGAGAAACCATGAAGTTTACTATTGAGTCAGAAGATGAGGCTGCTGGTCAAGACAACAAGAAGAAGAGAGTCAGAACCACTACTGCCAAAGTTCTTAGCAATCCCTCTATGAGGAGAGACTTTGAAGAAGAGGAAGAAGAGGTTGATGCACCAGCACCCAAGGCACAAAAGCTGATGGGTGATGCTATAAAGTTAGGGATTGCAACATCAAAGACCAAAGAAGCACCGAAAGCTGCCTCCAAGCCCAAGAATGCACCAAAGAGGAACACCAGGAGTATACCAGCTGCTGAGAAGAACAAGGCCCCAGTGGCTGAAGTTGCTGCTGAGGAAGATGATGAAGGACAAGTCCTGAGAAAGCTTAAACCCAAGATTCCAGACCACAATGATGCTCATCCTGTGGCTGAGAACATGAAGCTAAGAAAGGATGCATGACTCAGACTATGGAGGTTGTCTGATCCCTATGCTACCAGGAGAAGGACTACTGTTGACTATAGGTTCCACACTAAGGAACATCAGGATTTCTATGAGACAATCTTGTTGGCAAGAAGCCTATAGTTTGTAATATGAGGTGGGTCGACTGGACCTACATGAAGGAGAATGAGGAACACTATCCTGGAGTGCAAGACAGTTTCATTGCTTGTGGAGTTGCAGACTTTGTTGGGCAGAAGCTCACAGAGTGGAATGATGAGCTCATTATGCAATTCTACTCCGTAGCACATTTCTATCTAGATGGCACGATAGTGTGGATGTCTGAAGGTACAAGGTACCAATCAACTATTGAGGAATGGGCAAATCTGATCAATGCACCCAAGGAGCAGGAAGATGACTTGGATGTCTATGCCAATAAGAAGATGGATCACAATTCCATGGCTTATATGTACAAGGAGATCCCAGATGCTGCTCTTGAGACTTCCAAATTTGGATCTATACATTTTCTTCTGTCAGGGCTGCCAACGATCAACAGGATCCTAAGGCATACTCTATTGCCCAAGTCAGGTGACCACAACATGATAAGAGGCCATGCTATAAGCTTGCTACACTTGTTTGATGTGCCATAGAAATTTAAGGTCATGAGCCTCATGGTTGAGACTATCAAGAGGACAACAACAGACCAGAAGAGAAGTTGTGGGTATGCCCCACAGATTCAGGAGCTAATTAACTCCAAGATGGACACAGGCACATACTTGCTGGACAAGGAACATTTTGCTATCTATCCAGAATTTGAGGACAATCAAGTTGTGATGAATGAGAATGAACCATCATCAGTTCAAGCTCAAGAGAAGAAGGAAAAAGCAAAGAAAGAGAAGGCTGCCAAGATGCCAACTCAAGAGGAGGCATCTGAGTACTTTTTGAAGAACAAGCAGGAGCATCTTGGTTACTTGATAGCATCAACTCTGAGGATTGAGAAGGGGTTGGCCACCCTAACTCAAAACCAGGAGAGCCTGGAAACAATCATGGAACAAAAATTCTATGATTTAGATGTCAAAGTAACTGAGATTCAGTCAGTTGTGGAGCAGCTACAGGATGACATGCAGGAGAGGAAGGGCAGGACAACTACTGATGCATTTGCCAGAGTGCCTCAAGCTCAGAGATCAACTGCAGTACCAGTGGCAGACACCAGAGTCACTTCATCTGCACCAGCTACAACTCCAGTGCAACCAGCTCCAGCACCAACTCCTTCAGCTCCATCCACATCAACTGAAGCCTTCGTCCAAGGAGCCATCTCTACACCACCAATTGAAGACCAAGCCTGAGAGATGATATAGTACTATGCATTTTCTAGGAACTTTTTGGTAACTTGTTGCCAAAGGGGGAGAAAAATGTATAGAACATAGGCTTCGAGAGAGAGAGAGTTTGCTTTTGTTCTCTCTTGTCTTCTTGGTTGAACTTTCTTTGCTTTTGATTGCTTGAGATACTATGCCACTATCTGTGAGACATTGATGATCATGTGTTTGATCATAAGCTACACTTATGCTTGTTAGGTGATATTATCTTACTTATCCTAATATGATCATTCACTTTGCTTGGTGATGAGTGCATGTATTCAATCTTTATTATTTTGAGAGCTCCACCAAGATGTATGTGACATGGAAGAGTAACCCATGAGCCTAATTCCTTGTGCATTTGCAGTCCAAAGCAAATCTTAAACTATGCACAAATTTAGGGGGAGTTCTTGCTTATCACATACTTCTCAAAGCGACGATGTTTTTCAATCTTATTATCAATTGTCGAAGCATGGATCTATATGTTGTCATCAATTACCAAAAAGGGGGAGATTGAAAGTGCAACTATCCCTAGGTGGTTTTGGTAATTCATAACAACATATAGCTCATTGAGCTAATGCTATTCCAAGACAAATATTTCAGGAAAGCTCAATGAATGGCATGGCATGGATGATGAAAGTGGATCCCTTAAAATATTAAGGACAAAGGATTGGCTCAAGCTCAAAAGCTCAAGACTCTACATTTTACATTTTAGTGATCCAAGATCACATTGAGTCTATAGGAAAAGCCAATACTATCAAGGAGGGATGAGGTGTTGCTTAATGATCCTCTTGCTTCAAGTGCTTAGTGATATGCTCCAAAAACCCTCAACTACTTTCTCACATCCACATATGACCTAAACCCAAAGTCAAAATCGGTCATACCGATTCTTTCTATCCGGCGCCACCAAGTTCAAATGTCATAGCCACTGCCACAAACCCTAGGCAAATCGGTCTCACCGATAGGGATCTTGGTCTCACCAAGATGGGATTGTAATCTCTCTGTTTCCCTTCGTAACGTTTTGGTCTAACCGAAGTGAGCGAATCGGTCCCACCGAGTTTACCTGACCAACTCTCTGGTTAGCTAATTACCAAAATCAGTCTCATCGAGTTTGTGTAATCATTCTCACCGAGATTACGTTATGCCCTAACCCTAACCATATCGGTCCTACCGAGTTGCATGTCGGTCCCACCGAAAACCCTAACGGTCACTAGGTTTACTAAATCGGTCCGACCGAGTTTGTTGATTCGGTCCCACCGAGTTTGGTAAATTGTGTGTAATGGTTGGATTTTGTGTGGAGGCTATATATACCCCTCCACGTCCTCTTCATTCGTGGAGAGAGGCATCAGAACGAACCTACACTTCTAGCATACATTTTCTGAGAGAGAACTACCTACTCATGTGTTGAGGCCAAGATATTCCATTCCTACCATATGAATCTTGATCTCTAGCCTTCCCCAAGTTGCTTTCCACTCAAATCTTCTTTCCACTAGATCCAAATCCTATGAGAGAGAGTTGAGTGTTGGGGAGACTATCATTTGAAGAACAAGAGCAAGGAGTTCATCATCAACGCACCATTTGTTACTTCTTGGAGAGTGGTGTCTCCTAGATTGGCTAGGTGTCACTTGGGAGCCTCCGACAAGATTGTGAGTTGAACCAAGGAGTTTGTAAGGGCAAGAAGATCGCCTCCTTCGTGAAGATCTACCGCTAGTGAGGCAAGTCCTTCGTGGGCGACGATCATGGTGGGATAGACAAGGTTGCTTCTTCGTGGACCCTTCGTGGGTGGAGCCCTCCGTGGACTCGCGCAACCGTTGCCCTTCGTGGGTTGAAGTATCCATCAACGTGGATGTACGATAGCACCACCTATCGGAACCACGACAAAAACATCCGTGTCTCCAATTGCGTTTGAATCCTTCAAACCCTTCCCTTTACATTCTTGCAAGTTGCATGCTTTAATTTCCGCTGCTCATATACTCTTTGCATGCTTGCTTGAATTGTGTGAAGATTGCTTGACTTGTCCAAAGATAGCTAAAATCTGCCAAAGTCTAAAATTGGGAAAAGGTTAAGTTTTTAATTGGTCAAGTAGTCTAATCACCCCCCTCTAGACATACTTGAAGGTCCTACATCGGTTCAACTAAAGTTGGAGAAACTGACACCCGCTAGTCAGCTGTGTGCAAAGCACGGCGGTAAAACCAGTCTCGCGTAAGCGTACGCGTAATGTCGGTCCGGGCCGCTTCATCCAACAATACCGAACCAAAGTATGACATGCTGGTAAGCAGTATGACTTGTATCGCCCACAACTCACTTATGTTCTACTCGTGCATATAACATCTACGCATAAAACCTGGCTCTGATACCATTGTTGGGGAACGAAGTAATTTCAAAAAAATTCCTACACACATGCAAGATCATGGTGATGCACAGTAATGAGAGGGGAGAGTGTGTTCATGTACCCTCGTAGACCAAAAGCAGAAGCGTTAGCACAACGTGGTTGAAGTAGTCGTACGTCTTCACGATCCGACAGATCAAGTACCGAATGTACGACACCTCCGAGTTCAGCACATGTTCAGCTCGATGACGTCCCTCGAACTCCGATCCAGCCGAGCTTTGAGGGGAGTTCCGTCAGCACAATGGCGTGGTGATGATGATGATGTTCTACCGATGCAGGGCTTCGCCTAAGCATCGCTATGATATTATCGAGGTGGATTATAGTGGAGGGGGGCACCGCACACGGCTAAGAGATCTAAAGGATCAATTGTTGTGTCTCCAAGGGGTGCCTCCCTCCCCGTATATAAAGGAGTGGAGGAGGGGGAGGGGGCCGGCCACCCTAGGCGCGCCCCATGAGGAGTCTTACTCCCACCGAGAGTAGGACTCCCCCCTTCCAAGTGGGAGTAGGAGAGGAGAGGGAAGGAGAGAGAGGGGGAAAGCAAAGGGGGGCGCCGCCCCCCTCCTTGTCCAGTTCGGACTGGGGGGGAGGGGCGCGCGGCTGCCCTTGGCCGCCCCTCCTCTTCTCCACTAGGGCCCAATAGGCCCATTAGTCTCCTCGCGGGGATCCGGTAACCCCCCGGTACTCCGGTATATGCCCGATACTCCCTGAAACCATTCCGGTGTCTGAACATAGTCGTCCAATATATTAATCTTTATGTCTCAACCATTTTGAGACTCCTCATCATGTCCGTGATCACATCCGGGACTCCGAACTATATTGGGTACATCAAAACATATAAACTCATAATATAACCATCATCTAACTTTAAGCGTGCGGACCCTACGGGTTTGAGAACTATGTAGACATAACCGAGACACGTCTCCGATCAATAATCAATAGCGGAACCTAGATGCTCATATTGTCTCCCACATATTATACGAAGATCTTTATCGGTCAAACCGCATAACAACATACGTTGTTCCCTTTGTCATCGGTATGTTACTTGCCCGAGATTCGATCGTCGGTATCTCAATACCTAGTTCAATCTCGTTACTGGCAAGTCTCTTTACTCGTTACATAATGCATCATCCCGTAACTAACTCATTAGCTACATTGCTTGCAAGGCTTATAGTGATGTGCATTACCGAGAGGGCCCAGAGATACCTCTCCGACAATCGGAGTGACAAATCCTAATCTCGAAATATGTCAACTCAACAAGTACCTTCGGAGACACCTGTAGAGCACCTTTATAATCACCCAGTTACATTGTGACGTTTGGTAGCACACAAAGTGTTCCTCCGGTAAGCGGGAGTTACATAATCTCATAGTCATAGGAACATGTATAAGTCATGAAGAAAGCAATAACAACATACTAAACGATCAAGTGCTAAGCTAACGGAATGGGTCAAGTCAATCACATCATTCTCCTAATGATGTGATCCTGTTAATCAAATGACAACTCATGTCCATGGTTAGGAAACTTAACCATCTTTGATTAACGAGCTAGTCAAGTAGAGGCATACTAGTGACACTATGTTTGTCTATGTATTCACACATGTATTATGTTTCCGGTTAATACAATTCTAGCATGAATAATAAACATTTATCATGAAATAATGAAATAAATAATAACTTTATTATTGCCTCTAGGGCATATTTCCTTCACACCCACATATCAAATTATCAAAGTAACGAACGTGAATCATATGAACGTGATGAAAACTAGCTTGACGATAATTCCCATGTGTCCTCGGGAGCGCTTTTCTCTATATAAGAACTTGTCCAGGCCTGTCCTTTGCTACAAAAAGGATTGGGCCATCTTGCTGCACCTTATTTACTTTCATTGCTTGTTACCCATTACAAGTTATCTTATCACAAAACTATCTGTTACCTATAATTTCAGTGCTTGCAGAGAATACATTACTGAAAACCGCTTGTCATTTCCTTCTGCTCCTCGTTGGGTTCGACACTCTTACTTACCGAAAGGACTACGATAGATCCCCTACACTTGTGGGTCATCAAGACT
Organism: Triticum aestivum; assembly: GCF_018294505.1. NCBI lineage: Eukaryota > Viridiplantae > Streptophyta > Magnoliopsida > Poales > Poaceae > Triticum > Triticum aestivum. Next base: position 323,862,745 of record NC_057798.1, read on the forward strand.
CTTTTCTGGCGCCGTTGTCGGGGAGTGAAGCGCCTTTGGTAAGTGGAACTTGGTAAGGAAACATTTATATAGTGTGCTGAAATTTACTGTCACTTGTTACTATGGAACATAATCCTTTGAGGGGCTTGTTCGGGGTATCTTCACCCCGACCAGTAGAGCAAAGAGTTGCTCCTCAACCTATTGAACCTACTGAAAATGTTTACTTTGAAATTCCTTCGGGTATGGTAGAGAAACTGCTAGCTAATCCCTTTACAGGAGATGGAACATTGCATCCCGATTTACACCTAATCTATGTGGATGAAGTTTGTGGATTATTTAAGCTTGCAGGTATGCCCGATGATGTTATCAAGAAGAAGGTCTTCCCTTTATCTTTGAAGGGAGATGCATTGACATGGTATAGGCTATGTGATGATAAGGGATCATGGGACTACAAACGATTGAAGTTGGAATTTCACCAGAAGTTTTATCCTATGCATCTTGTTCATCATGATCGTAATTATATATATAATTTTTGGCCTCGCGAAGGAGAAATCATTGCTCAAGCTTGGGGGAGGCTTTAGTCAATGTTATATTCATGCCCCAATTATGAGCTCTCAAGAGAAATTATTATTCAAAAATTTTATGCTCGGCTTTCTCTGAACAATCGCTCCATGCTCGATACTTCTTGTGTTGGTTCTTTTATGATGAAGACTATTGAATTCACTGAGATTTATTGGAAAGAATTAAACGCAACTCTGAAGATTGGGATATCGACAAAGGTAAGGAGTCAGGTATGACACCTAAGTTTGATTGTGTTAAATCTTTTATGGATACCGATGCTTTTCGTGGATTTAGCACTAAATATGGACTTGACTCTGAGATAGTAGCTTCCTTCTGTGAATCATTTGCTACTCATGTTGACCTCCCTAAGGAGAAGTGGTTTAAATAAAATCCTCCCACTGAAGTAAAAGTAGTTGCACCTATTACAGTTGAAGAAAAGACTATCACTTATAATGATCCTATTGTTCTTTCCACTTATATTGAGAAACCACCTTTCCCTGTTAGGATAAAGGATCATGCTAAAGCTTCAATTGTGGTTCGTAAGAGTAATACTAGGACATATACACCACCTGAGAAAATTAAAGTTGAACCTAGTATTGCTATGGTTAAGGATCTCTTGGCTGATAATATTGATGGGCATGTTATTTATTTATGTGATGCAGGTGCTAGAATTGCTAGACCCGATGCTAAGAAACATAGACCAGTTCTAGGCATGCATGTTATTTCTATTAAAATAGGAGATCCTTGTTATCATGGCTTATGTGATATGGGTGCTAGTGCTAGTGCAATATCTTACTCCTTATATGAAGAAATTATGCATGACATTACACCTGCTGAGATAGAAGAAATTGATGTTACAATTAAGCTTGCCAATAGAGATACTATTTCACCAATTGGGATTGTTAGAGATGTTGAAGTCTTGTGTGGGAAAGTTAAATATCCTTCTGATTTTCTTGTTCTTGGTTCCCCACAAGATGACTTTTGTCCCATTATATTTGGTAGACCCTTCTTGAACACTGTTAATGCTAAGATAGATTGCGAAAAAGATGTTGTTACTATTGGTTTGGGGGATATGTCTCATGAGTTTAATTTTGCTAAGTTTCGTAGACAACCCCATGATAAAGAATTGCCTAGTAAGGATGAAATTACTGGTCTTGCTTCTATTGCCATGCCTCCTAATGATCCTTTAGAACAATATTTGCTAGCCCATGAAAATGATATGTTTATGAATGAAAGAAGGGAAATAGATGAATTATTCTTTAAATAGGGACCTATTTTGAAACACAACTTGCTTGTTGAAATCCTAGGGGATCCTCCACCACCCAAGGGTGATCCCATGTTTGAGCTTAAACCATTACCTGATACTCTTAAATATGCTTATCTTGATGAAAAGAAGATATATCCTGTTATTATTAGTGCTAACCTTTCAGAGCAGGAAGAGGAAAGATTATTGAAAACTCTGAAGAAGCACCGTGCTGCTATTGGATATACTCTTGATGATCTTAAGGGAATTAGTTCCACTCTATGCCAACACAAAATAAAATTGGAGGAAGACGCCAAACCAGTTATTGATCACCAACGACGGTTAAATCCTAAGATGAAAGAAGTGGTAAGAAAGGAAATACTAAAGCTCCTTGAGGCAGGTATAATTTATGCCATTGCTGATAGTTAGTGGGTAAGTCCTGTCCATTGTGTCCCTAAGAAGGGAGGTATTGCTGTCGTTCCTAATGATAAATATGAATTGATCCCACAAAGAATTATTACAGGTTATAGGATGGTAATTGATTTCCACAAATTAAATAAAGCTACTAAAAAGGATCATTACCCTTTACCCTTTATTGATCAAATGCTAGAAAGACTATCCAAACATACACATTTTTGCTTTATAGATGGTTACTCTGGTTTCTCTCAAATACCTGTGTCAGCAGAGGATCAAGAAAAGACCACTTTTACTTTCCCTTTCGGTACTTTTTCTTATAGACGTATGCCTTTTGGTTTACGTAATGCACCTGCTACCTTTCAAAGATGCATGATGGCTATATTCTCTGACTTTTGTGAAAAGATTTGTGAGGTATTGATGGGTGATTTCTCTGTTTATGGATCCTCTTTTGATGATTTCTTGAGCATCCTTGATTGAGTTTTGCAGAGATGTGAAGATACTAGTCTCATCTTGAATTGGGAGAAGTGCCACTTTATGGTTAATGAAGGCATTGTCTTGGGGCATAAAATTTCTGAAAGAGGTATTGAAGTTGATAAAGCTAAGGTTGATTCTATTGAAAAGATGCCATGTCCCAAGTCATGCCGGTTTTTATAGGAGGTTCATTAAGGACTTCTCTAAAATTTCTAGGCCTCTGACTAATCTGTTACAAAAAGATATTCCTTTTGTATTTGATGATGATTGTGTAGAAGCATTTGAAATACTTAAGAAAGCTTTGATTTCTGCACCTATTGTTCAGCCACCTGATTGGAATTTACCCTTTGAAATTATGTGTGATGCTAGAAATTATGTTGTAGGTGCTGTTCTAGGACAAAGAGTTGATAAAAAACTAAATGTTATTCAATATGCTAGTAGAACTCTAGACACTGCCCAGAGAAATTATGCTACTACTGAAAAATAATTCTTAGCAGTTGTATTTTCTTATGATAAATTTGGACCTTATACTGTTCATTCTAAAGTAACTATTCACACTGATCATGCTGCTATTAAATATCTTATGGAAAAGAAAGATGCTAAACCTAGACTTATTAGATGGGTTCTCTTTCTACAAGAATTTGATTTGCATATTATTGATATAGAAAGGGAGCTGAGAACCCCGCTTCAGACAACTTGTCTAGGTTAGAGAATGTTCTTGATGACCCACTACCTATTGATGATAGCTTCCCTGATGAAAAATTAGCTGTCATAAATGCTTCTCGTACTGCTCCATGGTATGTTGATTACGCTAATTACATTGTTGCTAAATTCATACCACCTAGTTTCACATACCAGCAAAAGAAAAAGCTTTTCTATGATTTAAGACATTACTTCTGGGATGACCCACACCTTTATAAGGAAGGAGTAGATGGTGTTATTAGACGTTGTGTACCTGAGCATGAACAGGAACATATCCTACGCAAGTGTCACTCCGAGGCATATGGAGGACACCACGCTGGAGATAGAACTGCACATAAGGTATTGCAATCCGGTTTTTATTGGCGTACTCTCTTCAAGGATGCCAGTAAGTTTGTCTTGTCTTGTGATGAATGTCAAAGAATTGGTAATATTAGTAGACGTCAAGAAATGCTATGAATTATTCTCTTGTTATTGAACCATTTGATGTTTGGGGCTTTGATTATATGGGACCGTTTCCTTCCTCTAATGGTTATACACATATTTTAGTTGTTGTTGATTATGTTACTAAGTGGGTAGAAGCTATTCCAACTAGTAGTGCTGATCATAATATCTCTATTAAGATGCTTAAAGAAGTTATTTTTCCAAGGTTTGGAGTCCCTAGATACCTAATGACTGATGGTGGTTCACACTTTATTCATGGTGCTTTTCGTAAAATGCTTGCTAAGTATGATGTCAATCATAGAATTGCATCTCCCTATCACCCACAGTCTAGTGGCCAAGTAGAGTTGAGTAACAGAGAGCTTAAATTAATTTTGCAAAAGACTGTTAATAGATCTAGAAAGAATTGGTCCAAGAAACTTGATGATGCATTATGGGCTTATAGAACTACATATAAGAATCCTATGGGTATGTCTCCATATAAAATGGTTTATGGAAAATCATGTCACTTACCTCTCGAACTAGAACATAAGGAATATTGGGCCATTAAAGAGCTCAATTATGATTTCAAACTTGCTGGTGAGAAGAGGTTATTTGACATTAGCTCACTTGATGAATGGAGAACCCAAGCCTATGAGAATGCCAAACTGTTTAAGGAAAAAGTTAAAAGATGGCATGACAAAAGGATACAAAAGCGTGAGTTTAATGTAGGTGATTATGTGTTGCTATTCAACTCTCGTTTAAGATTTTTTGCAGGAAAACTTCTCTCTAAATGGGAAGGGCATTACGTTATCGAGGAGGCCTATCTTTCGGGTGCCATAAAAATCAACAACTTCAAAGGCACAAATCCGAAGGTGGTGAACAGTCAAAGAATCAAACATTATATCTCAGGTAATCCTATAAATGTTGAAACTAATATTATTGAAATCGTGACCCCGGAGGAATACATAAGGGACACTTTCCAGAACATTTCAGACTCCAAAAAGGAATAGGTATATGGTACGGTAAGTAAACCGACTCCAAAACAGTTCTAATAGCAATTTTTCTCCGTTTTGGAATATTTAAGAAAATAGGAAAATAAGAAGTAGTCCGGGAAGGACACGAGGCATCCACGAGGGTGGAGGGCGCGCCCCCTGCCTCATGGGCACCTCGTGTGCTCTCCGGACTCCGTTTTCTTGCATGATACTTCTGTTGGTCGGTAAAAATTCATTATATAATCTCCCGAAGGTTTTGACCACCGTATCACGCATCTTCTGTCTTTGTTTCAAGCTGTTTCTGCCACAGATTAGAGCAATATGTATTCCCAGGATTCGGAGGGAGAAAGCTATGTGGCTGATTATCTTGCGGATTCTAGGGTCTACGGGGACTTGGAGCATTATGGTTGGACCACTGAGGAAGAAGAAGACTACGAGCCTAAGGGAAAGGAGGAGGCGATCTCAGATCAAGATGAAGTCCCATTACCTCAACCTGGGGACATGCATGTGGAGTTTAAAAAGTCAAGTCTCCCTGATAGAGCAAAGAAACCTAAGATCGAGTTTATCCCTTTTCGTCTCTTGCAGGAGAACAAACAGGAACTATGCAAAAGGATATTAAGCCTTGAGCAGGAGATCGATGACCTAAGGGAGAAAAATTCCGTTCTCAAGCACAAATTAAGGAAGAAGCCAACATCATCAACAACTCCATCATCACCACCTGCAAAGAAGGAGACATAAACACATGGGTATGGGCACTCCCCTTGGCAACTGCCAAGCTTGGGGGAGGTGCCCCGGTATCGTATCACCGTCACACTCCTATCTTTACCGTTTTTCTTAGTTTGATCCTTTTTGGTAATATCTTGATCTAGTAGAATAAAGTTTTGGTATGAATTAGTTTTGAGTTTTGCTTTGTGATCCCTCTATGTAATCGAGTCCGTGAGCTATATATAATAAATATTAGTGTTGATTCAAGGGCTTTGCTATCTTACTATGATCTTTAGGAAATAAAAGAACAAAAAGAAATAAAGAGACCACATTGATCTTATGGATAGTAATGACTTCACATATAAAGAGTATGATGATTAAATGTTGTTGAGGGTTGGCAAACATAGTTTTGGTCATCGTTCCAATTAATAGGAAGTAATAAAGAAAGAGAGGTTCTGACATATAAATATACTATCTTGGACATCTTTTATGATTGTGAGCACTCATTAAAGTATGACATGCTAAATAGTTGATGTTGGACAAGGAAGACATCGTAGTGGGTTATGTTTTCTCACATCTTAGCTAAAGTATATTGTCATGGATCATCCAACATGTTGAGCTTGCCTTTCCCCCTCATGCTAGCCAAATTCCTTGCACCAAGTAGAGATACTACTTGTGCTTCTAAATATCCTTAAACCCAGTTTTGCCATACGAGTCCACCATATCTACCTATGGATTGAGTAAGATCCTTCAAGTAAGTTGTCATGTTGCATGCAATAAAAATTTCTCTCTAAATATGTATGACTTATTAGTGTGGAGAAAATTATCTTTATATGATCTTGTGATATGGAAGAAATAAAAGCAATGGACTGCATAATAAAGGTTCATATCACAAGTGGCAATATAAAGTGACGTTCTTTTGCATTAAGATTTCATGCATCCAACCATAAAAGCACATGACAACCTCTGCTTCCCTCTGCGAAGGGTCTATCTTTTACTTTATGTCTTATACCTTATGCAAGAGTCATGGTGATCTTCGCCTTTCCTTTTTACATTTTATCCTTTGGTGAGCACCTCGTGTTGGAAAGATCCTGATATATATATATATATATATATATATATATATATATATATATATATATATATATATATATATATATATATATATATAGGGCTGGACTATTTTGTTACCGGTAACAGAATATTATTTTGTTACCGGTAGCAGAATATTATTTTGTTACCCTCGGTCCCTATAAGGGCCCGACGCGCAGACGACAGGAGAAACTCCCCGACCCGTCCCAAATCTAGCCCGCCTCCTACCGCCGGAGGCAACCGTCGCGGGCGAGGAGCGAGGGAGCCCGCGGCGCCGTGATGGGTAGCTCCTCCGACACACGTGCTGCCGCCGGGTGGCCGTCCGCACGCCTCACCGCCGATGGGCTAGCCGGCCCCTCCCCGCGCGCCTTCCTTCCAACGGGTGCTGCTCCCTCCATGCGCACCTCCCCGTCGACGACTGCTGTGGCCCGTCCCCGCCTCCGGCGGCTGCCCCGCGCCGTCCCAGCCTCCCTCCGCCGCCGCGCACCGCCATTCCCGCCCCGCACCGCCACCCCGAGCCCCTCCGCCGTGCGCCGTCACTCCGAGCCCCGCCGTCCTGCGCCTGTCACCCCCCGCCTTGCACAGCATCCTACCGGCCGGACCAGCCGCCGGCCGAATCCAGCCGCGCTCCCGAGCTTCGTCTTCTTCCTCGCCGAGACACGTGATAGCCACCCCAGTTCGGGCGTAGTAAGTACCTCAGTACGAGTTAAAAACGGTGGTCCGTTCGGAATAAAAGACATGGCCGAAATTCAAATTGTAAAAATTTAAGCAAAAAAAAGAAACCCCATGAAAATCCTGCTTAGTAAGTACCTCAGTACAAGTCGTAAAATGAGAGAAGTTCAGAACATCATTGTCAAAAAAATGTTGAGTTCAAAAAAAAGTGTACAGAATGTAGCTTAGCATTTGATAATTGTTTGCAACTTGTACAACCTATGGATAATTATGTAATTGTTTTCATGCGTTACCATATGTCCAACATTTTAGTATGTATTTTATAATCAGTTCAAAGGGCATATCAAATTCCGTATGGATTGTTGCATCAATGGTTACTATCACAAAACACAAAAACATTTCTTGGAGAAGAAAATTCAGCCAATTCAAGTATATAAACCATGCAAGTTCGGTGACGATGACACGTCGAAACACATTTTAAACTAAACCTAAAAGATACATTTCTACAAGTTCAAGTGATCAACCCCCTGAACATTCCGGATTGTGAAAAATAGCTCAGTACAAACACACACATATGTCAGTACGAGTACTTTGTGTATCAGACGGGAAAAGAACAGGATGTGTCTTGCCGTATTGAAAACTTTTTAAATAAATACAAAGTAAGTCTAGTATGTGGAAACACGCTCAGTACAAAATCATATAGACATCCGTTCAAGTACTTTTTGGGACCATTCAAAACTACTGTGAAAAATACCTCAGTACAAACACACAAATATATCAGTACGAGTACTCTGTTTTTTTGGAGGAAACACACCATGATGGGTCTCACCGTAATCCAAATTACTCTTCAACGGCTGCAAATATGAGAAAACGTTCAACATGACTAAGTTTCGCATTTTTGATAGCTATCCAACGGTATATTATTTTCCTCATTTCGATAAACTTTTAAAAAGAGCGCGTTCAAAATCAAATTTGACCGTATTCGAATTCGTTTTTAAACCGTAAGGAATTAGAAAAACATTTCAATACAAAAAATTTGCGCATTTTCCATCGCTTTCCAACGCCGTATTATTTGCATCAATCCGACAAACTGTTTGCAAAAAATCACGAAAATACGTTTCGCCCAGAATTTCACCGTTTTTCAAATTACTTTTAAATAATATAGAATTAGAAAAAACAATACATATATGGAAGATGCGGATTTTCACTAGCTTTCCAACGCCATCTTATTTGCTCAATTCCGACAAACCTTTTGAAAATTGAGTCCAAAATACGATTCACGTTTTCAGTTTTGAAAGAAACATTTTTTTTAAAACTGCTCTTAAACGATAATGATTTTGCAAAAATGTTCAATATACTTGAAATATGGTTGTCAAGAGCTTTCAATGATATATTACATGCCCCGTTCCGACAAAAAAATTACAAAAAGTTTTTGAACTAAAGAAGACACTCTGTTAAACATAAGTGAAAGCATAAGTTCAACTTCTTCGAAAACATCAGTACAACCACCTGAAACCGTCAGTTCAAAAAGGGTAACAAAATAATATTCTGTTACGCATAACAGAATAGCCCAGATGTATATATATATATAATATATATATATATATATAATATATATATATATATATATATATATCCAATTGGATGTAAGTAGCATGAACTATTATTATTGACATTACCCTTGAGGTAAAAGGTTGGGAGGAAACACAATAAGCCCCTATCTTTCTGTGTCTGATTAAAAATCCATAACCATAAGTATTGCATGAGTGTTAGCAATTGTGAAAGATTAAATGATAGTTGAGTATGTGGACTTGCTGAAAAGCTCTTATGGTGACTCTTTCCGATGTTATGATAAATTGCAATTGCTTCAATGACTGAGATTATAGTTTGTTGGTTTTCAATGAAGTTTCTGATTCATACTTGACATTGTGAATAGATCGTTACCTGATATATATATATATATATATATATATATATATATATATATATATATATATATATATATATATATATATATATATATGATGCCCTCATGTCCGTATTTTATTTTATCGACATCTCTATCTCTAAACATGTGGACATATTTTTCGATATCGGCTTCCGCTTGAGGACAAGCGAGGTCTAAGCTTGGGGGAGTTGATACGTCCATTTTGCATCATGCTTTTATATCGATATTTATTGCATTATGGGCTATTATTACACGTTATGTCACAATACTTATGGCTATTCTCTCTTATTTTACAAGGTTTACATAAAGAGGGAGAATGCCGGCAGCTGGGATTCTGGGCTGGAAAGGAGCAAATATTAGAGACCTATTCTGCACAGCTCCAAAAGTCCTAAAACTCCACGAAAGTCATTTTGGGAATTAATAAAAAATATTGTGCGAAAGAAGTACCAGAGGGGGTCCACACCCTGGCCACGAGGGTGGGGGGCGCGCCCTACCCCCCTGGGCGCGCCCCTGCCTCGTGGGCCACTTGGCAGCCCTTCGGTGCCCATCTTCTGCTATATGAAGTCTCTTACCCTGGAAAAAATCATAAGCAAGCTTACGAGATGAAACTCCACCGCCACGAGGTGGAACCTTGGCGGAACCAATAAAGGGCTCCGGCGGAGCTATTCTGTGATACGTCTCCGTCGTATCTATAATTTTTGATTGTTCCATGCCAATATTATTTACTTTTATATACTTTTTGGCAGCTTTTTATATTATTTTTAAGACTAACTTATTGATCCAGTGCCCAGTGCCAGTTCCTGTCTGTTGCATGTTTTATGTTTTGCAGAATATCCATATCAAATGGAGTCCAAACGGGATAAAAATGTACGGAGCTTATTTTTGGAAAATATGGAAAATACGGAAGAAAAATCCACGCGAGATGGTTCCCGAGGTGGTCACGAGGTAGGGGGGCGCGCCTGCCCCCCTGGGCGCGCCCCTACCCTCGTGAGCCCACCGTAAGGCAGTTGATGCTATTCTTTTGCCGCAAGAAAGCTAATACCCGGAAAAATATCACGGCGAAGGTTTCAGGCCAATCGGAGTTACGAATCTCCATATATACACGAAACGGTGAAACAGAGCCAGAACAGAACGCAGAAACAGAGAGATAGATCCAATCTCGGAGGGGCTCTCGCCCCTCCCACGCCATGGGAGCCATGGACCAGAGGGGAAACCCTTCTCCCATCTAGGAAGGAGGTCAGGGAAGAAGAAGAAGAAGGGGGGGCCTCTCCCCCTTGCTTCCGGTGGCGCCGGAGCGCTGCCGGGGGCCATCATCATCACCGCGATCTTCACCAACACCACCGTCATCTTCACCAACATCTCCATCACCTTCCCCCTTCTATATTCAGCGGTCCACTCTCCCGCAACCCACTGTACGCTGTACTTGAACATGGTGCTTTATGCTTCATATTATTTTCCGATGATGTGTTGCAATCCTATGATGTCTGAGTAGATTTTCATTGTCCTATCGGTGATTGATGAATTGCTATGATTGGTTTGAATTGCATATTTTATTATTGGTGCTGTCCTATTGTGCCCTCCGTGTCGCACAAGCGTGAGGGATTCCCGCTGTAGGGTTTGCAATATGTTTATGATTTGCTTATGGTGGGTGGCGTGAGTGACAGAAGCACAGACCCGAGTAAGTAGGTTGTTTGTGTATGGGCTTGATACTTTAATGCTATGGTTGGGTTTTACCTTAATGAATATTTAGTAGTTGCAGATGCTTGCTAGAGTTCCAATCATAAGTGCATATGATCCAAGTAGAGAAAATATGTTAGCTTATGCCTCTCCCTCAAATAGAATTGCAATAGTGATTACCGGTCTAGTAACATAGTCAATTGCTTAGGGATAATTCCACAACTCCTACCACCACTTTTCCACACTCGCTATATTTACTTTATTGCATTCTTACTTAAACAGCCCCTACTTTTTATTTAGCGTTCTTTACTTTCATTGCAAGCTTACCCAAAAACACCTACAAAGTACTTCTAGTTTCATACTTGTTCTAGGTAAAGCGAACGTCAAGCGTGCGTAGAGTCGTATCAGTGGCCGATAGGACTTGAGAGAGTATTTGTTCTACCTTTAGCTCCTCGTTGGGTTCGACACTCTTACTTATCGAAAGAGGCTACAACTATCCCGTATACTTGCGGGTCATCAAGACCTATTTCTGTCGCCGTTGCCAGGGAGTCATAGCGTGGGGTGAATATTCTCGTGTGTGCTTGTTTGCTTTATCACTAAGTAATTTTTATTTGCTGTTCTTAGTTGTTTTCTATCTTTAGTTATGGGTAGGAAACGCAAAATATCAAAAATCTTAGTTGTACCTACTGCTCCAATGGTTGAAGAACCACTCAAAATCTATCACACTACTGAAGCTTTTTACTTGGATCATCTTCGATCCCTATGTGCTCGTGCTGAAACCCCAACTAGCTTAGTTGAGGGCAAATCTTTAGATGAGCATGCTTGTTATGTGCGACACTGTATATCTGAAAAAGGGAAACTATTGTGGGGTCAAATTCAACGTTTGCAATGCTAGGCTTGGAATTTATGTGAAATATATGATGTTACTTGTTGTTCTGAAGACCCTAAGAAACACCTACCCTATCAATGCTTGTTTAGTGATAATGGAATCGTATCTTCGTATGCTAAGGGTGTTTACAATTACTATGATGTTCAACAAATTGAAGAATTTGTTGCTTTTAAGGGTGCTTATGAAATTGCTTCTTTGATTGAAACGTATGATGCTACTTTTCACAAATCTAAATTTTTTGCCATACTTGAATATTGTTATGATAATTATGCTTCTAATGCCTATGTTAAACATTTTATTGAGGAAGTCTCCGTTGTCCAAGAAGAGACTAATATTTTGCAGGAAGCTATGGAAGAAGAAATTGATGAAACTGTGAGCTCATTGGATGAAAAAGATGATGAGAAGAGCGAAGAACAAAAGGAGGAAGAGCAGATTGATCACCCGTGCCCACCTTCCAATGAGAGTAACTCTTCAACTCATACACTATTTAATCCCCCTTCGTGCTTACCGAAGGATGATTGCTTTGATGATTGCTATGATCCCTTGAATTTGTTTGAAATATCCCTTTTTGATGATGCTTGCTATGCTTGTGGCCAAGATGCCAATATGAATTATGCTTATGGAGATGAACATGCTATAGTTCCTTATGTTATGACTGAAATTGTTGCTATTGCACCCACGCATGATAGTCCTATTATCTTTTTGAATTCTCCAAACTACACTATATCGGAGAAGCTTGCACTTATTAAGGATTATATTGATGGGTTGCCTTTTACCATTGCACATGATGATTTTGATGAATATAATATGCATATGCTTGCTTCTCCTACTTGCAATTATTATGAGAGAGGAACTATGTCTCCACCTCTCTATGTCTCCAACACGATAGAATTGCAAGAAACTGCTTATACTATGCATTGGCCTTTACTTGGTGTGCCTGAATTGTTCTTTTATGACATGCCGATGCATAGGAAGAGAGTTAGAATTTGTTGTTGCATGATATATGTTACTTTGTGCTACTACTAAATTACAAATCATTGTTAATTAAAATTGGCTTTGATATACGTTGGGATCCGGGTGGATTCACTACTTGAGCACTATATGCCTACCTTAATGGCTTTAAAGAAAGCGCTGCCAGGGAGACAACCCGGAAGTTTTAGAGAGTCATTTATTTCTGTTGAGTGCTTTCATATAGTTTAAAAACAACAAAAATAAAGAGGGGAACCCAAAACTTTTCAAAAAGAGAAGTGAAAGTGAGAGAGACGAGCATTGTGAAAGTGGGGGACGTCCTTGAACATTGTTCATGCCCATGGAAACTTTGTGAATCTTAATTACAGAAACTTTTCAATAAAAATAATTATCCCCTTGTACAATTCCATTTTATTATAAAAATAATGTGCCAAGGTTTGCCTTTAGGATGTTTACAATGCTTGTTGGTTTGTACGGTGCAGGACAGAAACTTTGGCTGTAGTGCGTGATTTTAAATTTTTAACTGGAACGTCAATTGGTTCTGATTCCTTTTTCACTGTCTTGCTATACAACTTTTTTATTTTTCCTAATTTTGGTAGAATTTTTTGGGTATCATAAGTATGGTGGATGTTCAGATTTCTACAGACTGTTCTGTTTTAGATAAATTCAGTTTTTGATGCATAGTTTGCTTGTTTTGATGAAACTATCAATTTATATCAGTGGATTAAGCCATGAAAAAGTTATATTACAGTAGACACAATGCAAAAACAAAATATGAATTGGTTTGCAACAGTACTTAGAGTGGTGATTTGCTTTATTATACTAACGGATCTTACCGAGTTTTCTATTGAAGTTTTGTGTGGATGTAGTGTCTAATCGAGGATGTTTCGATGTGAGAAGAAGGAAGAGAGGCAAGATCTCAAGCTTGGGGATGCCCGAGGGACCCCAAGTAAATATTCAAGGAGACTCAAGCGTCTAAGCTTGGGGATGCTGGGGAGGCATCCCCTCTTTCTTCAACAAGTATCGATATGTTTCGGATTCGTTTCGTTCATGCATTATGTGCAAGTCTTGGAGCGTCTTTTGCAATTAGGTTTTAATTTTTCTTTTATGCACCATGCTGGAATGAGATAGTCCTTGCTTGATTTATAGAATTCTCATTGCATTTCACTTAAATCTTTTGAGTATGGCTTTATAGAATGCTTCATGTGCTTCACTTATATCATTTGAAGTTTGGATTGCCTGTTTCTCTTCACATAGAAAACCGCCATTTGTAGAATGCTCTTTTGCTTCACTTATATTTGTTAGAGCGTGGGCATATCTTTTGTAGAAAGAATTAAACTCTCTTGCTTCACTTATATCTATTTAGAGAGATGACAGGAATTGGTCATTCACATGGTTAGTCATAAAATCCTACATAAACTTGTAGATCGCTGAATATGATATGTTTGATTCCTTGCAATAGTTTTGCGATATAAAGATGGTGATATTAGAATCATGCTAGTGGGTGGTTGTGGATTGTAGAGACACTTGTGTTGAGGTTTGTGATTCCCGTAGCATGCACGTATGGTGAACCTTTTGTGATGAAGTTGGAGCACAATTTTATTTATTGATTGTCTTCCTTATGAGTGGCAGTCGGGGACGAGCGGTGGTCTTTTCCTTCTATCCCCCTAGGAGCATGCGTGTAGTACTTTGTTTTCAATGGCTTGTAGATTTTTGCAATAAGTATATGAGTTTTTTATGACTAATGTTGAGTCCATGGATTATACGCACTCTCACCCTTCCATCATTGCTAGCCTCTTCGGTACCGTGCATTGCCCTTTCTCACCTCGAGAGTTAGTGCAAAATTCGCTGGTGCAACCAAACCCCGTGATATGATACGCTCTGTCACACATAAGCCTCCTTATATCTTCCTCAAAACAGCCACCATACCTACCTATCATGGCATTTCCATAGCCATTCGGAGATATATTGCCATGCAACTTCCATCATCATCATATACATGACTTGAGCATTCATTGTCATATTGCTTTGCATGATCGTAAGATAGCTAGCATGATGTTTTCATGGCTTGTCCGTTTTTTGATGTCATTGCTATGCTAGATCATTGCACATCCCTGTACACCACCGGAAGCATTCATATAGAGCCATATCTTTGTTCTAGATATTGAGTTGTAAGTAAATAAAAGTGTGATGATCATCATTATTAGAGCATTGCCCCAGTGAGGAAGGATGATGGAGACTATGATTCCCCCACAAGTCGGGATGAGACTCCGGACTTTATGAAAAATAAAAGAGGCCAAAGAAGCCCAAATAAAAAAGAGAGGCCAAAGAAGCCCACCAAAAAAAAAGAAAAAATAAAAAATGAGAGAAAGAGAGAGAAGGGGCAATGTTACTATCCTTTTACCACACTTGTGCTTCAGAGTAGCACCATGTTCTTCATAGAGAGAGTCTCATATGCTTTCACTTTCATATACTAGTGGGACTTTTCATTATAGAACTTGGCTTGTATATTCCGATGATGGGCTTCCTCAAATGCCCGAGGTCTTCATGAGCAAGCAAGTTGGATGCACACCCACTTAGTTTCAGTTTGAGCTTTCATACACTTATAGCTCTAGTGCATCCGTTGCATGGAAATCCCTACTCACTCACATTGATATCTATTGATGGGAATCTCCATAGCCCGTTGATACGCCTAGTTGATGTGAGACTTTCTCCCTTTTTGTCTTATCCACATAACCTCCAGCATCATATTCTATTCCACCTATAGTGCTATATCCATGGCTCACGCTCATGTATTGCGTGAAAGTTGAAAAAGTTTGAGATTATTAAAGTATGAAACAATTGCTTGGCTTGTCATCGGGGTTGTGCATGATTAAATACTTTGTGTGATGAAGATAGAGAAACAGCCAGACTATATGATTTTGTAGGGATAACTTTCTTTGGCCATTTTGTTTTGAAAAGACATGATTGCTTTATTCGTACGCTCAAAGTATTATTGCTTTTATGTAAAATGATAGACTATTGCTTTGAATCACCCGTGTCTTAATATTCATGCCATGATTAGACATATGATCAAGATTATGCTAGGTAGCATTCCACATCAAAAATTATTCTTTTTTTATCATTTACCTACCCGAGGACGAGCAGGAATTAAGCTTGGGGATGATGATACGTCCCAGTCGTATCTATAATTTTTGATTGTTCCATGCCAATATTATTCAATTTCATATACTTTTTGGCAACTTTTTATATTATTTTTGGGACTAACTTATTGATCTAGTTCCCAGTGCCAGTTCCTGTCTGTTGCATGTTTTATGTTTCGCAGAATATCCATATCAAATGGAGTCCAAACGGGATAAAAACGGACGGAGCTTATTTGTGGAAAATATGGAAAAATACGAAAGAAAAATCCACGCGAGACGATGCCCGAGGTGGTCACGAGATAGGGGGGCGCGCCTGCCCCCCTGGGCGCGCCCCTACCCTCGTGAGCCCACCATAAGTCGGTTGATGCTATTCTTTTGCCGCAAGAAAGCTAATATTCGGAAAAAAATCATGCCGAAGGTTTCAGGCCAATCGGAGTTACTGATCTCCATATATACACGAAACGGTGAAACAGAGGCAGAACAGAACGCATAAACAGAGAGATAGATCCAATCTCAGAGGGGCTCTCGCCCCTCCCACGCCATGGGATCCAAGGACCAGAGGGGAAACCCTTCTCCCATCTAGGGAGGAGGTCAAGGAAGAAGAAGAAGAAGAAGGGGGGCCCTCTCCCCTTGCTTCCGGTGGCGCCGGAGCACCGTCGGGGGCCATCATGATCACCGCGATCTTCACCAACACCACCGTCATCTTCACCAACATCTCCATCACCTTCGCCCTTCTATATTCAGCGGTCCACTCTCACGCAACCCGCTGTTCCCTCTACTTAAACATGGTGCTTTATGTTTCATATTATTTTCCGATGATGTGTTGCCATCCTATGATGTCTGAGTAGATTTTCGTTGTCCTATCGGTGATTGATGAACTGCTATGTTTGGTTTGAATTGCATATTTTATTATTGGTGCTGTCCTATTGTGCCCTCCGTGTCGCGCAAGCGTGAGGGATTCCCGCTGTAGGGTTTGCAATATGTTTATGATTTGCTTATGGTGGGTGGCGTGAGTGATAGAAGCACAGACCCGAGTAAGTAGGTTGTTTGTGTATGGGATAAAGGGGACTTGATACTTTAATGCTATGGTTGGGTTTTACCTTAATGAATCTTTAGTAGTTGCAGATGCTTTCTAGAGTTCCAATCATAAGTGCATATGATCCAAGTAGAGAAAGTATGTTAGCTTATGCCTCTCCCTCAAATAGAATTGCAATAGTGATTACCGGTCTAGTAACATAGTCAATTGCTTAGGGATAATTCCACAACTCCTACCACCACTTTTCCACACTCGCTATATTTACTTTATTGCATTCTTACTTAAACAGCCCCTACTTTTTATTTATGCGTTCTTTACTTTCTTGCAAGCTTACCCAAAAACACCTACAAAGTACTTATAGTTTCATACTTGTTCTAGGTAAAGCGAACGTCAAGCGTGCGTAGAGTCGTATCAGTGGCCGATAGGACTTGAGAGAGTATTTGTTCTACCTTTAGCTCCTCGTTGGGTTCGACACTCTTACTTATCAAAAGAGGCTACAACTATCCCGTATACTTGCGGGTCATCATTCTGCCAGGGAAACTTCCTTCTGGGAGGGGGAAATCATCACCAACGATCCTCTCATCAGGAGGGGGTCAATATCCATCAACATCTTCACCAGCACCATCTCCTGTCAAACCCTAGTTCATCTCTTATATCCAATCTTTGTACCAAAACCTCAGATTGGTACCTGTGGGTTGCTAGTAGTGTTGATTACTCCTTGTAGTTGATGCTAGTTGGTTTATTTGGTGGAAGATCATATGTTCAGATCCTTAATGCATATTAATACCCCTCTGATTATGAACATGAATATGCTTTGTGAGTAGTTACGTTTGTTCCTGAGGACATGGGTGAAGTCTTGCTATAAGTAGTCATGTGAATTTGGTATTCGTTCGATATTTTGATGAGATGTATGTTGTCTCTCCTCTAGTGGTGTTATGTGAACGTCGAGTACTGACACTTCACCATTATTTGGGCCTAGAGGAAGGCATTGGGAAGTAATAAGTAGATGATGGGTTGCTAGAGTGACAGAAGCTTAAACCCTAGTTTATGTGTTGCTTCGTAGGGGGCTGATTTGGATCCACTTGTTTCATGCTATGGTTAGGTTTACCTTCATACTTCTTTTGTAGTTGCGGATGCTTGCAATAGGGGTTAATCATAAGTGGGATGCTTGTCCAAGAAAGGGCGGTACCCAAGCACCGGTCCACCCACATATCAAATTATCAAAGTAACGAACGCGAATCATATGAACGTGATGAAAACTAGCTTGACGATAATTACCATGTGTCCTCGGGAGCGTTTTTCTCTATATAAGAACTTGTCCAGGCCTGTCCTTTGTTACAAAAAGGATTGGGCCATCTTGCTGCACCTTATTTACTTTCATTGCTTGTTACCCATTACAAATTATCTTATCACAAAACTATCTGTTACCTATAATTTCAGTGCTTGCAGAGAATACCTTACTGAAAACCGCTTGTCATTTCCCTCTGCTCCTTGTTGGGTTCGACACTATTACTTAGCAAAAGGACTACGATAGATCCCCTACACTTGTGGGTCATCACATACGTGTACGGCAGCGCCGCCTCGCGGGGACTAATGGCCTGGGTCTCCATTCACAACGATCTTGGAGAAAAATAATATGAATCGATTCAAGCAGATTGACCGACAGGTGGACGGAATGGATAGGCATGGCTCAAATGCTCTATCCCCCAGCAAGCGCGATATATAGTTGGAGACTCACCTGGATCCGGTGATGCCACTCTCCATATGCTATTGTGTAGCCGCCACAAGAGTCTCGAGAGAGGGAGGAAGAGGACATGCTAAGTTTTCTTTGAGGTGAGGTAACCACCTCCGCCAGCCGATTCCCTCAGCACACCGCCACATAGGGAGAAGCCAGGTTTGAAGTAGACTACAGAAGACACTATCATATAGCAGTATATAAGTACATCAGGGTGAGGATGTAAAGGGAGTTTTGATTTCAAGGCTTGAAGGCCAATTCAGTGGGGGCATATTAATTGATGGAAGATGGAACACTACAAGGGAAAACCCTAGCAGTAGCGCGTGTTTAAAGCCTATCAGTAGCGCGGGGAACCGCACTACTAGTAAGGCGCTACAGCTAAAGGTTAGCAGTAGCGTCGGTTGGACCATGCTACTGCTACATTGACTTAGTAGCATGGCGTTCCACTATGAGCGTTACTGGTAATTAGTAGTGGCGCTTCTCCTAGCATGCACTACTACTATTATTCCATATTTCTTTTTTATTTCATGTTGTATTCATACACCTTTATACAAGTTTTCATACCACATCAATTTAGAGAATGATTTTACATCTTAATGAGTTATTATATCAGTGGGAGAAAGAATCGTGGACTAGTTTCAAGTGGATGGACATCCACTTGAAACTAATCTGTGGTTCTTTCACCCAATGATATAATAAATATCATCATCATCATCATCATCATCATATCATTAACAACTTATCATCATAATACATCATTTTCATATAACACCTCCTCATGATCATCGTTTTCATCAATGAGACGTCACATACAAGTTGGTCACTAGACATAATCACAACTATTCATCATCATCAACTCTCATAAACATATTGTACCTCATAGGACCTACTACATTCTCTTAGGACCTACTATATTATCTTAGGAAAAATAGCATAAAACAAGATAGCCCCTGACTCTCCATTATGGAGAATGGAGATTATCCTGTCTCCAATTCTTGCCTTTCGCACAATGTTGCTTCCAAGAACCCCCTTACAACTGTCCATACATTTCTTCCATTCTTTGATTATCATGTGTTCACCGTTTTTAGAAATCCGGTATGCACAGGTGAGATTCGTAGGACGACATGGATGTATGTTCAAAACATCAAGGCGACCATTCTGATACATCAAATGAGGCACACAATCTATCGGGATTTTCTGTTGAAAAACATAGTAATAACTTCGTAGTTAGCAATGTAGTTTAGTTTTAGAAGTATGCAAAAGATGGACGGATGTCGTAATAGTAAAAAAATCTCACCAGGATATCTCCATGCAAGTTATCATGGTTCAACACGTGCTCTAGTGGCACGTATTCACCATAATTTGGAGGAGTTCGATAAAAGGCATTGTAATTCTCAACTTCAGTACAATATGCGACCAGATGATTTTTCTCCTGATAAGTTAACTCAGAGCCATCGGTGTAGTTGGTTCTGTCTACCATCTTCTGCACACTCTTTGAAGAATGAAAATAAGCTATCAATGGAAATAAGTTATCAACTAGTTTGAAATAAACAATATAAATTACTTAATAACTATGTTTGAGGAACTCACATGGCGGTAGAATTGGAAGCGTATCAACAAGAACCCAAATGTCCAAATTGTTTTGGTCGATGTCAGGATCACCAAGATCCATGGTGACAAACATACCCTCTTGAAAACCATACATCTTGGAAAGTGCTTCCCAACCCGGGCAACCAAAATTGGATACACTCTCAGAATTGTATAGATTTACCTCAAAATCGATACCATGATGGGTCCTTAGGTTAATTTTCTTTGTTTCATTCCTCTCATGATCTTCAAGACCCATCCTCTCGAAGACATAGCGTCTTGCATGGCATGGGATAATCTAGTTGAATTGTAAAAGACGAAAATTACACGTTGAAGTAGTAGAAGTCGAGCTTAATTACGAAAAAACACTTAGCATCGTAGCGTACCATTTCACAATCGAAGGCCTCCTCGATCTTAATGCTGAAGCGCCGACCTTCGTCCAGGTGAGTCCTGTTGCAGAAACCTTGGTTTTCGCCGCACCACGAGCACTCCCCGGGACCTTCTTCGTCCGACGATGTTTCCTATGTTCATAATCCAAAGATTAAACTTG
This sequence comes from Triticum aestivum, assembly GCF_018294505.1. Classification (NCBI taxonomy): domain Eukaryota; kingdom Viridiplantae; phylum Streptophyta; class Magnoliopsida; order Poales; family Poaceae; genus Triticum; species Triticum aestivum. The sequence continues at coordinate 323,883,533 of NC_057798.1, forward strand.
TACAATTAAATATATGTACTACAAAAACTAAATTAGATCATTGTTATTCATCACAAGTTGACTATGGGTCTATCGAGTCTTTTCTTGAAAACTTTCAGCTCACGTGATGTATAATTCGACCATCGGTGATGGTAGCTCCTCCTTTTGTTCCCGAGTGCATTACACCAAATTGTCAAGCACATGGGAACGAAGGAGAAGCTACCCCCACGACAACAGTCGGGATTCTTCGTCCTCTCATATATGGTGGGTACTCTTCCTCACTGATTCCTCTCTGACATTTGCGACCATCGGTGATGGTCGTTACTCCTCCTTCCCCTAGTGCATAACAAATGTCTAGCACCCGGAGAAGAAGGAGAAACGACCCCCACGACAACAGTCGAGATTCTTCGACCTCGACAGTCTTAAAGTCAACCCGAAATATCGTTTAATTATCTTTCTAGAAAATCTAGGCCACTCGATATTTCCTACATATTCTAGCACAAGTCATGCCAAAATTCACGGAAAATTCCGGCATGGCCTTTGCTAAAACAGGACATATCGAGCGCCTGAAATTTGCCGGAATGGAAAAAAATCAACACTCTGGCAAAACATAGGCCACTCGGAGGTGTAACCTGCAAGCATGACCGACCACTTGGGCAACCACATATCCTATTTGAGCAACACAAGATATACATGTTTTTATCTACATCATATCTTATAGGACTCATATTGACATGGAGATTTGGCTAGTCTCACCTCGAGGTCAGAGGGGGTCGGTGACGGGTGTCGGTGTCAAAACCGGCGGATCACGGGTAGGGGGTACCGATCTGTGCGTCTAAGGCTGATGGTAACAGGAGGCAAGGGACACAATGTTTTACCCAGGTTTGGGCCCTCTCGATGGAGGTAAAACCCTACTTCCTGCTTGATTGATATTGATGATATGAGTAGTACAAGAGTTGATCTACCACGAGATCGTAGAGGCTAAACCCTAGAAGCTAGCCTATGATGATAATGATTTTGATCGTGTCTCTAAGGACTAAACTCTCCGGTTTATATAGACACCGGAGAGGGCTAGGGTTTACATGGAGTCGGTTACAGAGAAGGAAATATAATATCCAGATCGCCAAGCTTGTCTTCCACGCAAAGGAGAGTCCCATCCGGACACGGGACGGAGTCTTGAGTCTTGTATCTTCACGCTCCAATAGTCCGGACAAAGTATATAATCCGGCTGTCCGGATAACCCCTAATCCAGGATTCCCTCAGTAGCCCCTGAACCAGGCTTCAATGACGATGAGTCCGGCGCGTAGTTTTGTCCTCGGCATTGCAAGGCAGGTTCCATCTCCGAATACTCCAAAGTAATTATAGAACACCTGAACCGTGTCCGGATCTGCAAGATGATCTTCACATACCGCCGTAGAGAGCATAGCATAAATCTGATCTGCCGGCAATTTTTGTACGTCATGCCCCCGCATCGTGGCCCGGCCCAACACGAACCGGTTCTTCTCAGCCCACTTCGGTACGCATTGCGAGGCGGTTTTATTGGCACGCCCTGCCAAAGCAGAGGTTGTGTTCCCCTTATCGCGGGATCTTCCATCGATATGGGCGTGTGCAACCCCACGATGACTGTTGGTATGACTCTGTGTTTTTAGATAAGTCCCAAGCGATCACGCTGAGGACGCTTGGTATTCACCCCCTTTATAAAGGGGCCAAGTCCTATACCTCTTTTCCACCACCCTTGCGCCTTTTCGCATCTCGAGTGCTAACACCCAAGACCCAAGCTCAAACACCCCAGATCCTCCAATATGTCCGGATCCAACCCTCAAGGCCGGTGGGTGGCCTCCTCGGTCAAAGAGGAGGACATCGCGAGGCTTAGGGAGGTCGGATATCTGACTGCCGACATCCAGCACAGGTTCCTGCTCCAGGGTAGGTCATCCCTACTCCTGAGCCCAATGAGAGCGTCGTATTTGTTTCTCACTTCCTCCGCGGCTTGGGCCTCACACTTGATCCCTTTGTGAGGGGGCTCATGTTCTATTACGGGTTAGATTTTCACGATCTAGCTCCGGACGCTATCCTCCATATCTCGTCGTTCATCATTGTGTGCGAAGCTTTTCTCCACGTCACTCCACATTTCGGCTTATGGCTCAAGACCTTCAATGTGAAGCCGAAGATGATTGAGGGGCGACATGCGGAGTGCGGAGGTGTCGTAATAAGCAGGAACGCCGATGCCCCATGGACAAAGGGTTCTTTCCCAGAGGTATCCGATTTATGTCAGCGGAGGTGGTTTTACATCACGGCTCCCAGAGGCACAAAGTGGGTGGCTGCCCCCGACTTCCGTTCGGGCCCTCCTCCACAACTGGCATCATGGACCAATGTAGGATGGGATTGGGGGTCTGCTAGTGATGTACCAACACTGCAGAGCCGTATCTGGGAGCTTCTTGAGAGGGACATTAACCTTGTCAGCATAATTCAGGTAATGCTAATCCGACGGATGTTTCCGTGCAAACGCCGGCCTCTCTAGATGTGGGAGTTCAATCCAGAGGGTCTGCGGACTATTCTACACTTCTTTGGTCTGACGCTCGAAGGGACGTGTAAATTATTCTTCGGACCACAAGTAAAGTGTCCAGACACCACCAAGGATGCGGGCCTAAGCTGCAATCGCCCTGATACCCAAGTAAGTAACCCTGAAACCGAACACTTCGTTTATATTTATCATAATCATTATTCTGAATCCTCCGTGGCCAGGAATGGCTCAGCAAGGCGGAGAGAATCAGGTGTCTGACACCACTTCCCGAAGGCTCGCCTAGTCCTACCATAGCCAAGATGCTTGGTCGTATGCTTAGCAAAATGCCCTCAGGGAAAGACGAAGGGAAGAACAGAGAAGCAGAACTTCACACATTGCGCATCCAAACCGGGGGAATTGCTACCTCCCCAAAGGAGGATAGTCGAGGAGGGGATTCTAAGGCCTCCTCCCTGCGCGGGAAGAAGAGGGCTGCCTCCGAAGACTTGGAGACGGAGGTGCCCAAACAGGGGAGGAAAGCGTCACCAGGGGGCCCTGCCCTGAAGGGCATCCTTACCGCGTCATGCGCGCCAACGGGCCAGCCGTCAGCCGAGGTGTAAGTTAATCATAAATTCGAAGGTATTGCTTATCTCCGAGAACAATAACCACGATCCATTCTTTGCAGTCCGGCTAGCAGCTCTTCTCGACAGAGTTCGTCTTTCGGGGATCTCCTTTCGGAGATGATGGAGAGTGAGACCCCACCAACCTCTCCGCATCATGAGGCGGGCGACCCCGAGATGTCGTCATGGAGGAGTCCGGATCTGCCGAAGTCAGAAGCTAATCCTTCGGCCGCCCTGAGCCCGGAGCATTCGGCTCCCACGGGGGGCGATGAGAAGGGTCCAGCACAGTTTGGTGTCCGGCCGGACACACTGACGGGCCTTCTGGAGCAAGCTGCTCTCTCGGAGGAGCACCGTTCATTAATGAGCATGGTGCTTGAGAAGATTTCCTCCGCCACAATCGGGTTGAATGAAGCCTTTATGAGCCTACTCGGAGGCTTTGAGGTATGTAAAAAATACATAATTTTTGGCTGTGACACACGTTCTAGGTGTGCTCCATATAGATAGTAGCCCCTGAGACTCTGGTTGCCCGCCCGAGGCGGCAAACGGAGGATCATATTGTGTAAGTAATGATTGCGCTGTATGTATGCGCAGGTGTCTAAGGATCCAGCAGCCGACCGGTCCGTTGAAGTTGCCGAACTAAGGAGGCAGATTGGAGCTATTGATGCCGATATCACACTGGTGAACGAGCGGCTGAACGAGTCATAAGGTATGTGCTCTGCTTTCCCTATTATGTTGTATAGGAAAATATGAGAGGAGCATAATATTAATGCGATATGCTTGGACTACAGACGGTGCTGCTGCCGTGGAAGCCCTAAGGGCGGAACTTACCCAGGCCAAGGAACAAGCTCGGGCTAGCAATGCGGCTGCCCTAAAGGCGATCGAAGAGTTGAGAGCCGAACAGGCTGGTCATCGCCGAAGCAAAGACAAGATAGCCGAAATGGCTGTGGAGCTGAAAAATGCTACCGACCGGTATGAGCTCCTTGAAAAGGAGAATCAGGCTAATTCGGCTGACCTAGACAAGGCACTTGATGCGGCCAAGGAGATGCTGTCCGAAATCAGGGATGCGCGGGAGGAGCTTCGACAGGCCAGAGAAATCGCGGCTGGAAACCCCTACTTATTGCGGATGAAGTTTTTAGATCTGAAGTATGCTCCCCTGGATCGACGCTGGAGCCCTGCAGACGCGTATGCGGACTTGGCGAAGAGTACGGCTGATGCAGCCAAGTTTTTTGAGGATCAAGGTGATAAAGAAGTGGAGAAGCTGTTCTGGTCGCAATTCAATGCTCCCGCGCGCCCATTGCTGTTGAGTGAGAAGATGGCAGCTGTGGCTGAGCTTCATAGGCTGTCCGGTCTTGCAATGTGGTTTGTGATAGACCATCTTTGTCCGAAGGAGCCTAAGCCAGACAATTATTTTGGTTTAGTGCAACAATTCCTTGGTGCCGTATCACAGATCGATGCCATGAGGAGGTCGGCGTGTATAGAGGGTGCACGGATGGCTCTTGCCCGCGTTAAAGCATATTGGACAGATATGGAGGCCACCATCATTGCGACCCAGAATCCGGTGGGAGGCCGGGATCCGGCTGAGCACTACTTGGAGTAGGTAACAGAAGGTGCTCGCTTAATAGAGGCTCAGTGCTCGAAGAATGTCATGTTCGAGTGATAAATCATTTCATTGTAAAAACAATGCTATATTTAATTATGAAGGCTATTTTTATACTTTTTGCCTGAAAGTGTTATGGTGCCTCCTGTGCGGCCGTTTTATGTATAAATTTAGTCTGAAAGTTAGCAGTCGTTGGCTTCAGCCCCCACGCATACAATGCGGGGGTGTTCGCAAAAAATATGCATAATCACACTTGATCCAACGTCTTGGTCCATTAAGGAGGTGATCGCACGTCGAACTAGGCAATCAGACTATATAGCCGTAACACTTTCACTTAGCCATGGGAGTTTGATTGTGGGGCTACTATGTAGCCCCTGGTACCTTCGCGTGCATCCGAATACGGGCGCGTTTGTACCTGACCGGGAAACGGTCCTTTGTTAATGGAGGAATCCTAAAGATTCCAATAGGTCTTCGAGTGGTTGAACAGTCTCTCGCTGTATCATGATAGTCAGTTTTCGGCTTTCTCTACTGAGGTGCTCGTCTGGAATAACCAGGGCACAATCGCAGTAGTTCTCCTTTAGCCGCCTTAGCCGATAAGAACAGAATGTAAGGCGGCAAACCCAGGAGCCGGGCAAACCCAACATTTGACCAAAGACATGATTCGGAGCTGATGCGTATAAGGCCAAACTCGTGACGCCGAACACTCCCGAACGTATTCGGACTTTGTAACATAAAATGGGCTGAAGGATGCCCTTTCATTATGAACCCTGTATTTCCAGGTACGTGCATTGGTCTGTCGTGCCGAAATGCCAATAACGGCAGTATCTGCTGTGGGTATAGTACCCATGGGATGTGTAAACAACAAGAGACAATAAAAAATGTTTACACAGGGGCTTAATCTAAAGAGAAACCTTCGAGCGGGGCCCTGCTGCACGTCTGCGCCTTTGTCTCCGTTGTGCCGTGTCCTGGAAGGGTATCGCATGAATGGTGTCTGTAAAAAGAAAAACTAATGTAGAAGAGTGAGCGTGCGATGGATAGTAAAAGTGTAAGACATTGGCCTGTTAATGAGGTCAAGCCAACAGTGGGGCTTTATTAAATATCTATAGCCCCTGGTGTCCTCTATGGGATTACATATATGGCGCCCTAGCTCATGTTTATCTGGTCTGTCGGACTCGTCTAACCGTGTCCGTGGTCCTAACGACCAGTCATGCTTTCTGGTATTAGAGGCCGCTAAGAGTCCGGCCGCTGGAGCCGTCGCATATTCCTCCATGCTTGAAGAGCGCTCTGTGTTTCCGTTAACGGTGATGACGCCACGTGGACTGGGCATCTTGAGTGTAAGGTAGGCATAGCGATACTGCGTGGAAGCGGGCGAAGGCCGTTCTCCCAAGCAATGCGTGATAGCCGCTTTGGAAGGGGGCGATGGTGAAGAGTAGTTCTTCGCTTCTGGAGTTGCCTGGGGAACCGAATGTTACCTCCAGTACAATGGAGCCCCTGCCATAGGCTTCAACGCCTGGTATCACCCCTTCGAAGGTGGTGTTACTTTGGCTGATTCTGGATGGGTCTATCCCCATCCTGCGGGCAGTGTCTTGGTATATTAAATTAAGACTACTGCCGCCGTCCATGAGGACGCGAGTGAGATGGTATCCGTCGATTATTGGGTCGAGCACCAAGGCAGCCGATCCTCCGTGCCGCATACTAGCCGGGTAGTCCATATGATCGAAGGTGATCGGGCAGGCCGACCAGTGGTTAAGTGTGGGAGCGACGGGCTCTACAGCACATGTGTCTCTGAGCGCGCGTTCGCGCCTTCTCGTGGGTGTGCGAGTCGTGTGGATCATGTTTACTATTTTTACCTCTGGTGGGAATTTTTTCTGTCCCCCAGTGTTCAGTTGGCGAGGCTCATCCTCGTCTTCACTTGGTGTTTCCCTTCCCTTGTGTTCGGCATTTAATTTGCCGGCCTGCTTGAAGACCCAGCATTCTCTGTGAGTGTGGTTCACAGGTTTGTAGGGGGTGCCATGAATTTGGCACAGTCTGTCCAGGACTTTGTTCAGGCCGGACGGTCCCTCTTTGCTGCCTTTAAATGGCTTCTTTTGTTGACCGGGTCGAGATCCCCTGAATCCGGCATTGACCGTTGTGTTGTCCAGACTCTCTTCCTTGTTTTGACATTTGTTTTTATTGCGCCGTGGCTTCCTGTTGCCATCCCTGATTTCGGATGTACTTGGGTCGCTGGTGCCTTTACGGCCCAACCAGCTATCTTCACCTTCGCAAAAGCGGGTCATAAGGCTTGTTAAAGCTGCCATTGTCCTCGGCTTTTCTTGGCCGAGGTGTCTGGCGAGCCACTCGTCCCAGATGCTGTGTTTGAAGGCTGCTAAGGCTTCGGCATACGGACAATCGACAATTCGATTCTTCTTAGTGAGGAATCTGTTCCAAAGCTTGTGTGCGGACTCTCCTGGCTGTTGAATTATGTGACTTAAATCGTCCGCGTCTGGAGGCCTGACATAGGTCCCTTGAAAATTTGCCCTGAAAGCATCCTCGAGTTCCTCCCAACTTCCAATTGAATTTTCGGGGAGGCTTTTCAACCAGTGTCGAGCTGGTCCCTTCAACTTGAGGGGAAGGTATTTGATGGCGTGGAGGTCGTCCCCACGAGCCATGTGGATATGCAGGATAAAATCCTCGATCCAGACCCCGGGGTCTGTCGTTCCGTCATATGCCTTTGTGTTTACAGGTTTAAAACCCTGTGGGAGTTCTTGGTCCAGCACCTCTTCGGTGAAGCACAGGGGGTGAGCAGCCCGTCTGTATCTAGACGTGTTGTGGTATGCCATCGGCTGTTGTTGCGTCCGTTACTGATTCCGAACTGGTATGCCGTCGATCTAATTGTTTCGGTGACCATAGTCCTGCGCCGGGGCGTGTCCTTTAGATCCGTAGATGGACCTGGCCGCGCCAGCCTTTTTATCAGGAGCTCACGCAAATCGTGTGTGGCGTCGGTAGCTGCTTTATTGCGGTTGTGCAGTGGTTTGTCCGGCCTCCTGGCCATATTGTTTTTTGGTGGAACGGCCTCATCGTCGAATTCTGGCAGCAGCTTGCGTTTTGGGTAGCTCTTTGTGTGGTGATCGTCGCCGTACTTTTCTTCAGTGTCTAGGACTTTATTCCATCTGTGATTGAGCATTTCCTGTGCGGCCTTAAGCCTTTGCTTCTGCTTCTTTAGACTTCTTGCAGTGGCCATAAGCCTTCTGTGGAGGTTATCTCGTTCCAAGTGTGTTTCCGGGATGATGAATGCATCGTCATCCCGACTGTGCTCTTGTCTCGGGGCGGTTTGATGAGTTCGTCCCTCGGGATCATTGTGATCGAGCGTCTGCTCCGAACTGTGTTCGCCGTGATCTAGCTCATCCTGCTCCATGGCTGGGTCCATGTGGTCATTATTGCCTTCGGAGTTGACTGGGGTGTTGATCTTTTTGGCGCTTTTATCGCTATTTTTACTGTTGCTGGACTTGGAGCGGCGTCTGCGCCGTTGTTTTGGCTTTTGCCCGGGGGTTTTGTCCTCCGGTTTGTCGCCGTTGTCTTCTTTAGGCGTATCCACCATCTATATATCATATGACGAGGTGGCAGTCTAGTGCCATGTTAGTTCTGAGCCGTCTCCTGCGCCGACGTCCATACCGTCGGTATCATCGAAGCCGAAGTTAAGCATGTCTGATACATCGTCGACAGTGGCTATGAAGTGGGTGGTGGGTGGGCAATGGATTCCTTCATCGCTTGCTTCCCACTCGAGCCGGACATAGTTCGGCCAAGAGTCTTCTGACAAAGGGAGAGACTTTAACGACTTCAGCACGTTGCCAAACGGCGAGTGCTGGAAGATATCCGCAGCGGTGAACTCCATTACCGGAGCCCAACCAGATTCGGCAGGCTCGGGAGTGCGCGGACTGGAACCTACAGCCGGATATGAGTCCGGGGGTCCGGTGTCACAGGCTTCCTTGGGGGTGAGGCCTATGTTCGGCTCTACCATCGATGAGTGTGCAGCCTCTGGGGCGGGGTCCATCCACCCATCCTCGAGCGATGCAATCTGCTTCGAATTTAGTTCCGGGGCTCCTGCAGGGGAGATATCCCGAGCATTGTCCGACAGCAGGTCTAAGTCGTGCTCATCGTGACTGTCCGGTGCTCCTGGCGCAGGCCCGAATCCGTTGAAGATCAAGTCTCCGCGGATATCGGCCGTGTTGTTCAAGTTTGCGAACCTGACCTGGTAGCCAGGGGCATAGCTGTCGATCTGCTCCAGATGGGCAAGCGAGTTGGCCCGAAGTGCGAAGCCGCCGGACACGAAGATCTGTCTGGGGTGAAAAGTCTCACCCTGGACCACGTTGTTGTCGATGATTAAAGGAGCCATCAAGCCTTGCAGCGACGGCACAGAGGAACTCTCAATGAAAGAACCAATCTCGGTGTCAAAACCGGCGGATCTCGGGTAGGGGGTCCTGATCTGTGCGTCTAAGGCTGATGGTAACAGGAGGCAAGGGACACAATGTTTTACCCAGGTTCGGGCCCTCTCGATGGAGGTAAAACCCTACTTCCTGCTTGATTGATATTGATGATATGAGTAGTACAAGAGTTGATCTACAACGAGATCGTAGAGGCTAAACCCTAGAAGCTAGCCTATGATGATAATGATTCTGATCGTGTCTCTAAGGACTAAACTCTCCGGTTTATATAGACACCGGAGAGGGCTAGGGTTTAGATAGAGTCGGTTACAGAGAAGGAAATATAATGTCTGGATCGCCAAGATTGTCTTCCATGCAAAGGAGAGTCCCATCCGGACACGGGACAGAGTCTTGAGTCTTGTATCTTCACGCTCCAATAGTCCGGACAAAGTATATAGTCCGGCTGTCCAGATACCCCCAAATCCGGATGACAACGGGGATGATGGAGGGGCTCCTTGATTTCTGCAAAAACAAAAACCCTATAAGTTATCAGTAATACATCCTGAATAGTATCATACATATAACATCACTAATACAACTAAAACCCTAGCGGATGAGAGCGGGATAGGCATCGTCGACGTCGATCGACGTCGATGCGGGAATAATTGCTTAAACTAAAAAAATAACAACAAATGTGACATGTTCAACTAGTTGTTACTAAAAATAAACTTACTATAAATAGAAATAAACTAGTTCTTTCTAAAAGTAAACCAGTTCAACTAGTTATATTAATTTTCTTACTAAAAATGCATTAGTTCTATTAATTCAACTAGTTCTTACTAAAACCGAACTAGTTCAACTAGTTTATTAATTTACTTACTAATTATTTTAAACACTTACTAAAAATAGTAAAAAAACAACATTATACAATAGTAAAAAACAGAAAAAAAGAGATGGAGGGAGGAGGAAGAAGGAGAGAGGAGGAGGGGAAGGAGGCCGGTGGGATTGGAGGAGGGTGGGGGCGGGGGGAGGAGGGGGAGTGGGCGGCCGGAGGAGGAGGAGGAGGGAGGGGGCGGGGGCGGCCGGAGGAGGAGGAGGGAGGGGGCAGGGATGGAGGGGGAGGGGGCGGCCGGAGGAGGAGGAGGGAGGGGCGGTGGGAGGAGGGCGGCCGGAGGATGAGGGGGAGGAGGGAGTACCCCGGCGAGGAGCAGCGCGGCGGCGGCGGATGACGGGTTCGGTGCGGGCGAGAGCGAGTGAGAGGGAGAGGGTGAGTGAGAGGGTGCAGTGAACCTCTCTAGGATAAGGTAAGTAAGTAGTAGCGTGTTTCAGAGAAACACGCTACTCCTAAGGGACGTAGCAGTAGCGCTGGTCAGGCATACGCACTACTTCTAAGTGGGGCTAGCCATCTGCGCCCAGTACAAGTATGGCAGCAGCACGCTTTAGCAGAAGGCGCTACTGCTAAAGTAGTAGCAGTAGCGTGGTTTATTTAAACTCGCTACTACTAAGTAGCAGTAGCGCCCTGTTTTGTCGAGCACTACAGCAAAGATGTTGTGTATAAGGTTTTCCCTAGTAGTGGAAGGAACCATCAGGATAGGAAATGACACAATGTTTGTTTCAGTAAAAAAATAAGACAAAAAGGGAGACGGAAACAATCATCAGTGGATTTTGATCTGTTCGTATGGGTGGAATTGGAGGAGATGAATAGAATTGAAGAGAGCACGTATAGCCCAGCCATAATAACACATCAGGAAGGCAGCCAGAAAAGAGGATGACATGGAGGCATGAAAGGACAGAGAGTTAAAATTATTTGGGATCATAGGTGACGTGGCTGATGAGAGTGGTTGCTGATGTGGATAGCTTGCATGTCAAGAGAAATAAGGTAGTGGGGATGAACTATTTAGGTATTATAGATTGTTGAACTCTCATGCTTCACTTATATTATTTTGAGAGTCTTTTAGAACATCATGGTAATTTGCTTTGGCTATAAAACTAGTCCTGATATGATAGGCATCCGAGATGGATATAATAAAAACTTTCATATAAAGTGCATTGAATACTATGAGAAGTTTGATTCCTTATGATTGCTTTGAGATATGAAGATGGTAACATGAGACATAGGGACACGATGTTGAATCACCTCCATCAAGAGGTGATTCCTCCAGAAAGCATAAACTATGTCGGTGTCAAAATCGGCGGATCTCGGGTAGGGGGTCCCGAACTGTGCGTCTAGGCGGATGGTAATAGGAGACAAGGGACACGATGTTTTACCCAGGTTCGGGCCCTCTTGATGGAGGTAAAACCCTACGTCCTGCTTGATTGATATTGATGATGTGGGTATTACAAGAGTAGATCTACCACGAGATCGAGGAGGCTAAACCCTAGAAGCTAGCCTATGGTATGATTGCTGTTCGTCCTACGGACTAAAGCCATCCGGTTTATATAGACACCGGAGAGGGATAGGGTTACACAGAGTCAGTTGCAATGGTAGGAGATCTACATATCCGTATCGCCAAGCTTGCCTTCCACGCCAAGGAAAGTCCCATCTGGACACGGGACGGAGTCTTCAATCTTGTATCTTCATAGTCTTGGAGTCCGGCCGATCATGATAGTTCGGCTATCCGGACACCCCCTAGTCCAGGACTCCCTCAAATACTATGAGAAGTTTGATTCCTTATGATTGCTTTGAGATATGAAGATGGTGATATTAGAGTCATGCTAGTGGAGTAATTGTGAATTTGAAACTTGTGCTGAGGTTTGTGAGTCCCGTATCATGCATGTATGGTAACCATTGTGTAACAAATTTGAAGTATGAGGAATCTCTTTGATTGTCATCCTTTGTGTGGAGGTCGGGATCACGTGATGGTTAACTCCTACCAACCCCTACCCTAGGAGCATGCGCTTGGTACTTGGTTTTGATGACTTGTAGATTTTTGCAATAAGTATGTGAGTTCTTTATGACTAAGGTTGAGTCCATGGATTATACGCACTCTCACCCTTCCACCATTGCTAGCCTCTCTTGTGCCATGCAACTTTCGTTGGTACCATACACCCACCATTTACCTTCCTCAAAACAGCCACCATACCTACCTATTATGACATTTCCATAGCCATTCCGAGATAACATTTCCATGCAACTTTCCACTGTTCCATTCATTATAACACGCTTCATTATTATCATATTGTTTTGCATGATCATGTAGTTGACATTGTATTTGTGGCAAAGCCACCGTTCATAATTCTTTCATACATGCCACTCTTGATTATTGTACATCACGGTACACCGCCGGAGGCATTCATATAGAGTCATATTTTTGTTCTAAGTATCGAGTTGTAATTCTTGAGTTGTAAGTAAATAGAAGTGTGATGATCGTAATTATTAGAGCATTGTCCCATGTGAGGAAATAAAAAAGGAGGCCAAAGAAGCCAATCAAAAAAATTAGAGAAAAAGAGAGAAGGGACAATGTTACTATCCTTTTTCCACACTTGTGTTTCAAAATAGCACCATGATCTTCATGATAGAGAGTCTCTTATTTTGTCACTTTCATATACTAGTGGGAATTTTTCATTATAGAACTTGGCTTGTATATTCCAACGATGGGCTTCCTCAAATGCCCTAGGTCTTCATGAGCAAGCAAGTTGGATGCACACCCACTTAGTTTCTTTTTGAGCTTTCATACACTTATAGCTCTAGTGCATCCGTTGCATGGCAATCCCTACTCATTCACATTGATATCTATTGATGGTCATCTTCATAGCCCGTTGATACGCCTAGTTGATGTGAGACTATCTCCTCATTTTTGTCTTCTCCACAACCACCATTCTATTCCACCTATAGTGCTATGTCCATGGCTCACGCTCATGTATTGCGTGAAAGTTGAAAAAGTTTGAGAATATTAAAGTACGAAACAATTGCTTGGCTGAAACCGGGATTGTGCATGATTTGAATATGTGACAAAGATGGAGCATAGCCAAACTATATGCTTTTGTAGGGATAAGCTTTCTTTGGCAATGTTATTTTGAGAACACATAATTGCCTTGTGAGTATGCTTGAAGTATTATTATTTTTATGTCATTATTAAACTTTTGTTTTGAATCTTTCGGATCTGAACATTCATGCCACAATAAAGAAAATTACATGCATAAATATGTTAGGTAGCATTCCACATCAAAAATTCTGTTTTTATCATTTACCTACTCGAGGATGAGAAGGAATTAAGCTTGGGGATGCTTGATACGTCTCCAGCATATCTATAATTTTGATTGTTCCATGCTATTATATTAGCTGTTTTGGATGCTTAATAGGCATTTATATGATATTTTATATTAGTTTCGGGACTAACCTATTAATCGAGGGCCCAGTGCCAGTTTCTGTGTTTTTGCCTATTTTAGAGTTTCGCAGAAAAGGAATACCAAACAGGGTCCAAACGAAATAAAATCTTTGTGATGATCTTTCTTGGACCGAAAGCAAATCAGAAGACTTGGAGATGAAGTCGGAGACGCAACAAGGCGGCCACGAGGCAGGAGGGCGCGGCCAGGAGGGTAGGGCGCGCCCCGACCCTCGTGGGCCCCTCGTAGCTCCCTAACCTAGTTCCTTCGCCTATATATACTCTTATACCCTGGAAACATCCAGGGGAGCCACAAAACCACTTTTCCACCGCCGCAACCTTCTGTACCCGTGAGATCCCATCTAGGGACCTTTTCCGGCGTCCTGTCGGAGGGGGATTCGATCATGGAGGGCTTCTACATAAACACAATTACCTCTCCGATGAAGCGTGAGTAGTTTACCACAGACCTTCGGGTCCATAGTTATTAGCTAGATGGCTTCTTCTCTCTCTTTGATTCTCAATACCATGTTCTCCTCGATGTTCTTGGAGATCCATTTGATGTAATATTCTTTTGTGGTGTGCTTGCCGAGATCCGATGAATTGTGGATTTATGATCAAGATTATCTATGAATATTATTTGGTTCTTCTCTGAATTCTTATATGCGTGATTTGATATCTTTGCAAGTCTCTTTGAATTATCGGTTTAATTTGGCCTACTAGATTGATCTTTCTTGAAATGGGAGAAATGTTTAGCTTTGGGTTCAATCTTGTCGTGTCCTTTCCCAATGACAGTAGGGGAAGCAAGGTACATATTGTATTGTTGCCATCGAGGATAAAAAGATGGGTTTTTCATCATATTGCTTGAGTTAATTCCTCTACAACATGTCATCTTACTTAATGCGTTACTCCATTCTTTATGAACTTAATACTCTAGATGCATGCTGGATAGCGGTCAATGTGTGGAGTAATAGTAGTAGATGTAGGCAGGAGTCGGTCTACTTGACACGGACGTGATGCCTATGTTCATGATCATTGCCTTAGATATCGTCATAACTATGCGCTTTTCTATCAATTGCTCGGCAGTAATTTGTTCAACCACCGTAATATTTGCTATCTTGAGAGAAGCCACTAGTGAAACCTATGCCCCCCGGGTCTCTTTTCCATATTATTGAATCTCATTTACATCTTGCTAGTTTCCGATCTACTATTTTGCAATCTTTACTTTCCGATCTATAAACCAAAAATACCAAACATATTTACTTTATCGTTTATCTATATCTATCAGATCTCACTTTTGAAAGTGACCGTGATAACCCCTTTATCGCGTTGGGTGCAAGTTGTTGATTGTTTGTGTAGGTATTCGGTGACTTGTGCATTGTCTCCTACTAGATTGATACCTTGGTTCTCAAAACTGAGGGAAATACTTGTGCTACTTTGCTGCATCAACCTTTCCTCTTCAAGGGAAAACCAACGCAAGCTCAAGAGGTAGCAGTGATCAACCTGGCTCTGATACCAAGATGATGTAGGATTGTAACACCCCAAATTTTCAATTTGGAATGTTATACATTAGATCATCACTGCATATCATATTTTATTTCATTTTGGCTTGATCCTAGAAATTCTATGCAACTCAAGGACACACGGAGAGAGTTGGGGATTTCGTTATTTTCATATTTGCGTTTTCTCAAATTTTGAAAAGAGGATTGTTTGATTTTAATTATTTTTTCTTCAAATATTTCTTCTATGAAAATAAAAGATAGGGGATAAAATGACTTCCCCAAAATAAAGAAATATTGGAGATTTAATATTAAAATCAAATAAGTATTTTATTCGGAGTTTTATCGCTATTTTATTTGAATTAGGGAAAATATGTATTTTCAAAATTGCATTAGAGGCCCAAATAAATGTTCACTTTGTCCGCTATATTTTTAGAGGATGGGGAAAATTTATTTCAGGACTTTTGGAGTCCGTGTAGTATTTCTTTTATTTGTTTTTCTGCGCGCGGAATTATTTAAAAAAAATCCCACCGACCTAGCTGAGCCGTGCCCGACTAGGACTCCAGCCCGACTGGCCCTTTAAGAGGTGAGGCCTGAGCCGCCGAAACCCTAGCCCCACCCCAGCTCCGCCGATCTGCCGCCGCCGCCAGTCACCACCGCCACCGTCGCGAGTTCTGCCGCCGCCGCCTCCCGCCCGAGCCGCCGGAGCCCCGCCGCCACCCGTCGGTGCCGCCGGCCATCACCGGAGCCACCGCCGTCCCGCCGCCCGCTGATCCCGCCGTCGAGGTAGTCGCCAGATCCGCTGCCGGTTTTTGACGGTTAACCGTTCGGTTGTTTTAGAACCCGCGGTTTTTTTTAGATCTGATTATTTTTTTCCCGGTTTAGTTATTTGGCGAACGCCCATTCGTTCGTTCGTTTTAACGAACAGTTTTCACTCGTTAGCCGCAGATATCAAACGTTCGTTCGTTAGCCTGTTCGTCAGTTTTTCTTTTTCTAGGGTTTTTCCTCGATTATTTCCGATCGCGATTTCTGCCCTGATTTTCGTTTTAGTTTATTTTTTCGCTCGTTTATCAGAATCAGGCGATTCAAGCGCCCATATCTTCGTCTCGAAGCCCTCTTTCTGTTTAACCAACTTGAACAAGATTTTGCTACTATAAAATTTGACTTAAGTCTAGATTAGTAAATGGAGCTTCGTTCGATTTGATTCTTTTTGCAAACTGGAGTTCTTAAGTTGAACTTTCTGGTTAGATCTCTTATTCGAGTTTTACCCGTGTTTCTAGTAGAGTGCTTATTGTATGCTTATTTGTTTGCGATAGAGTACCCGGAGTGCAAAGCATGCTACTACGAGTCTCTAGGTTTCACGGATCATCAGCAAGGCAAGTAACACTTTGATCATACCTTTTTACTACCAAGTTTTATTGCATTAGATCAATCCTCAAACAATTGCATGGTTAGGATCTAATTAATATGTGGGTTTTGGGAAGTAGATGATGAGGTAGAACCTATTGCCCTGTTTACTATCAAAACTTTGGGAGTTACTTCTACGTTGCTTATATTGCTATGCAATGCTCGTAGACGTGGTTTGGTTCGAGTGATTCATGACAGATGTGAGAGTTATTATTTAATGGTTAACTTAAGGTGGCTACTTTAATACACATCTGGGTGGATTGCTTGAAGGCACCCTGGAGTACCCAGTGTTTGTCAGGGCACCTAGAGAATCCAGTGTTGTCCTAGGATATCCCAGAGTACCCGTGTGATCATCCTACGGTCCGCCACCCAGGCTCAAAGGGATCATAAGATTATTCATGCTAGAAACTTCCTTGTGCAGCCACAAGCTATTATGGGATCTAGCATAGTTGAGTACGTTGCAAGACCTCTTTCAGTGGTGGGCTAGTAGATGTAGGGGAAAGTAGGTGTAACTGTCCACCCAGAGTAAAGAGTTATTGTTTCAAAAAGACTGTGTCTCGTTTCTCCGACCATGGATGTATTCGAGTCTTGTGGGGAAAAGTGCGCAAACCTCTGCAGAGTGTACAAACTAATCATGGTTAGCCGTGTCCCCGGTTATGGACATTTTGAGTATCTACTTTCTTGGATTATCATGTTGATCTCATCACTCTTAATATAATTCTGATTGGGTTTAATGATGATGCTTAATTGGTATTGAGTTGGAGGAACCTTCTCAATGTTTAAAAACCACCATGATAGTTAAATAAAATTTATTCCTTTGTTGTAGGGAAAAAATGGCTTTATGCAAAACTATAACCATAGAGCTTTCCACCAGCCATATATGCATGTAGTGATATCATTTATTCTGTTCATTACTCTCTTGTGTTACATTGCCAGCATATTCCATGTGCTGACCCGTTTCGGGCTGCAATGTTCATGTTGCAGACTTTTCAGACAACGAGTAAGGTGCCATAGGTCGTTGTCTTTCACTCAGTGATGCCGTTGGAGTTGATGGACTCACTTTATCTTCCAAGCCTTCCGCTGTTATCGATTTTAGATGGCCTTAAGCCATATTATTGTAATAAGTTCTCTTTGGAGACATTCGATGTAATAAGTGTGTGATTGCTACTCTGTTATAAATTCTCGAGTACTATCCGTGTCAGCATTACCGATCTAGGGATGACACCGATGCACAGAGATCAGACTGTTTGAGGTCTAGTCGCTACAAGATGGTATCAGAACACACGCTGACTATAGGACACGACCACTAAGCTAAAGCCCTAGATCACTACTCTCTTCTCATTTCTGACTCCTCTCCCTTTTCTACTCTTTAGGATGGAGGATGCAAGGAACAAGTTCACTCAACCAGATGAAGATACACCTTTTGGACGACACTTGAAGGAAGTTACTAGGTACCTGAACATCGGAATACCAAGCTTCACCGGGACCTACATCGCCACTTTACGAGAAGAGGAGCGTTGGATGATTCAAGTTCAAGTTCCA
The DNA here is from genome assembly GCF_018294505.1 of Triticum aestivum. NCBI lineage: Eukaryota > Viridiplantae > Streptophyta > Magnoliopsida > Poales > Poaceae > Triticum > Triticum aestivum. The sequence goes on from NC_057798.1 coordinate 323,901,396, forward strand.
TGAAGGACGTTCATGCAAGTCACTGAGCCCATAGAGTTTTCCTTTGATGCACCAACCTGGAGTCTAGAAAAGAGCAAGGAAGCCCACATCACCATGGGACGCATTGGAGAAGTTTACCACAAGGATCTCAAGGATACTATCTACCAGATTTATGGGCGTTAAGATGAGCAATGGGAGATAATCAGCACCAGGAAGGATAGATCTATTGCAGCTTTCATCCAGGAGTTAAACCAACACATTTGTCACCAGGAGAACCAGATGTGCGCAAGCATGATAGATCTGAAGAAGGCATGACCAGGATCACGGAGCTGGAGGAAGAACTCAAGGCTACACACGATGGACATGAGGAGGAAATGACGATACTCATGGAGAAGAATGATGATCTGATCAAGAAGCGAGGAGTATTCATGGGAGACCCGCGCCAGGAGGAGAAGACGACGATTCCACTTGCCCAGAGAACTACATCATCATCGACGACACCGACTCGGACCCTGATGATAGCGATGATGACTATGTTGATGAAGCTAGAGCAGATATCATGGAGTCTTCCACTGATCAATTTTTCTAGTCGACCACCATATCAGTAGTAGAATTCCCCCTTGTATATAGTATAGTCCAAGCACTTTTGTAACGATAGTTAGATCGATGTATGCCCTTGTTTGAATTGACTGAAGTGATATGTTTGTGTTTGTCTCATGTGCATATGGGTAGTGTTTTCCCTCTAGATCTATTTCTATTCTATTTTCTCATCTTTTCTAAACCCATCAGATGCCTCCGAGACGCGACAATGGATTTGCTTTTCCCACCGGAGCTCACCTAGTTGATCCAGCAGCAGAATGCATTGATGCAGATACTAGTCCAGAATCAGAACCAGGGGAACAACAACAACAACAACCCACCACCTCTAACACCTGTTGATCACTTAGCCATTTTCTAAGGCTGAATCCGCCGGTGTTCTCCAGTAGCACCGGGCCGATAGTTGCAGATGATCCGCTCCGCAAGATTGCAAGGGAGTTGACCACTGCAGGATGCACAAATGCAGAGAGAGTGCATTTTGCTGCACATCAGCTTGATGGACCCGCAACATCATGGTGGGAGAATTTCGCAGCCACTTACCCCATCGACACTTTCACATGGGACCAGTTTTAGTAGGATTTTTGTACTACCCATGTTTCAGCAAGAGCTATGGCCATGAAGAAGCATGAGTTTCACAACTTGCGCCAAGGAGGACGCATGGTGGGCCAGTATGTGGATGATTTTAGTAAGTTAGCATGTTATGCCCCTGATGACGTTGCTACGGATGCAACCAAGCAGGAGAAGTTTCTGGAAGGACTAAATGATGAGCTGAGCATGCAGTTGATGGTGGCAACCTTCAACAACTACCAGGAGTTGGTAGATAGAGCTCTCATGATTGAAGGGAAGCAACAGCAGATTGAAAACCGCAAGAGGAAGTATGGACATGGGAAGCACAATTCTGGAGCTCAGCAGAGGCCCCGTTTTACCCCGAACTCGGGAGGACATATTCAACATTACCATGGAGGTCACAATCACAATGGAGGGAGTTCACATAACCATAGTGGCCCCAAGAATGGGAATGGTAATGGAGGAAGCAATGGATAGAACCGTTCCAACCCAGCAACGCCCGCCAAGAAGGATCTAAGTCACATTACTTGTTTCAAGTGTGGGAAGAATGGACATTATGCCACAGAGTGTTCTGAAGCAAAGAATGGAAATGGCAATGGAAGCTCTGGGAAGAAGCCCAACCCTTTCAACATGGGACAAGTGAACCACGTTGACGTGGACGAGGTTGAAGCGCAACCTGATGCAGTAATAGGTAAGTTTTTGGTTAAGTCCTTTACTGCAATCGTTCTTTTTGATACTGGTGCATCACATTCATACATATCAAGGGGATTTGTGGATAAGTATAAGTTGCCCACCAAAGTTCTTAGAACACCTATGTTAGTAAGCTCGCCAGGAGCAGAACATATGGCAGGCCAAGGATGTTTTCAGATGCCATTGACCATAGGTAGGCATGTTTTCCACTCAGACCTGATAATTCTGGAGTCGCAAGTTTTGGATGTGATTTTGGGTATGATTGGCTATTGATGTATGGATGAAACATTGATTGCGCCAGTAAGTCGATTATGCTCACCACCCCAAAAGGAAGAAGGATCAAGTATGTATCCCGACATGTGCCAGAGAGGACTCAAGTGAATTCCTTATCAGGAGTTGTACAGGAGGAAGTACCAGTGGTGAAGGATTTCCCTGATGTATTTCCAAAAGAGTTGCCAGGCATGCCACCGGATAGAGACATTGAATTTTTGATTGACCTTTTGCCAGGCACAGGGCCAATATCTAAGAGACCGTACATGATGCCTGCAAAGGATTTGGAGGAAATTAAGAAGCTGATTAAGGAGTTACTGGATAAAGGCTATATTCGCCCAAGTTCATCACCTTGGGGATCACCAGTGCTTGTAGTGAAGAAGAAGGATGGATCATTGAGGATGGTTGTTGATTATCGTGGACTGAATGAAGTGACAATCAAGAACAAGTACCCACTGCCGATGATCAATGATCTGTTTGACCAGTTGCAAGGAGCTAAAGTATTTTCCAAGATCGATCTGCGACCAGGATACCACCAACTGAAGATTCGAGAGCAGGATATACCCAAGACAACTTTTACCACAAGGTACGGGCTATATGAGTATGTCGTTATGTCATTCGGTCTGACTAACGCACCTGCCTATTTCATGAACATGATGAACAAGGTGTTTATGGAGTTTTTGGATAAGTTTGTCGTGGTGTTCATTGATGACATATCAGTCTACTTGAAGAATGAAGAGGAGCATAAGGAGCATTTGCGTTTGGTACTTGGGAAGCTCAGAGAACATCAGTTATATGCCAAGTTTAGCAAGTGTGAGTTTTGGCTGAAGGAAGTTGGATTCCTCGGACATGTTATATCTAGAGAAGGAATAGCAGTAGACCCCACCAAAGTGGTCACTGTGACAAATTGGGAAGCGCCCACGTCAGTTGGAGAGATCCGGAGTTTTCTTGGACTCGCAGGATACTACCGGAGATTCATTGAGAATTTCTCGAAGATTGCAAAGCCCATGACGGAGCTGTTGAAGAAGGACACCAAGTTCAAATGGACTGAGGAATGTGAGGCCAGCTTTCAGGAGTTGAAGAAACCTTTGGTTACAGCTCCAGTGTTGATTCTTCTAGATCAACGCAAGGATTACTAGGTGTATTGCGACGCTTCCGTCGAGGACTTGGAGCAGTGCTTATGCAGGAGGGAAGAGTTGTTTCTTATGCCTCATGATAGCTTAAACCCCATGAGTTAAATTATGCCACACACGATTTGGAGTTAGCAGCCGTAGTGCATGCGTTGAAGACGTGGAGACATTTTCTCATCGGAAACCATTGTGAGGTGTACACGGATCACAAGAGTCGGAGATATATCTTCACGCGGAAGGAGTTGAATCTCAGACAGAGGAGATGGTTGGTGCTCATCAAGGATTATGATATGAGGTTGCACTATCATCCCGGAAAGGCTAACGTAGTAGCTGATGCGTTGAGTTGCAAGAGTCATGTCAATACACTCATGACCGGAGAGTTACCCAAGGAGTTAGCAGAGGATCTTCGTGAGCTATGTTTGGAAATAGTTCCGAGAGGCTATATAGCAGAACTGGAAATTCAGTCTACTTTGATGGATAAGATCAGAGAAGCTCAGAAGACGGACAAGGAGATTGCCGAGATAAAGGAAAGGATGAGCAAAGGAAAAGCTAAGGGATTTCCTGAGGATGAACACGATACCTTATGGTTTGAGGACCGAGTATATGTGCCTAATGACCCTGAGATCAGGAAGTTGATTCTGCAAGAGGCCCATGATTCGCCATATTCGCTTCACCCAGGAAATACCAAGATGTATCTGGATTTGAAGGACAGTTTCTGGTGGACCGAAATGAAGAAGGATATTGCAGAGTATGTAGCAGTTTGTGATGTATGTCTGAGAGTGAAGGCAGAGCATCAGAAGCCAGCAGGAGTGCTACATCAATTGCCGATACCCGAATGGAAGTGGGATAAGCTAGGCATGGATTTTATCACAGGATTGCCCAGGACTCATTCAGGCTATGACTCGATATGGGTTGTAGTCGATTGTTTGACGAAGGTAGCTCATTTCATCCGAGTGAAGACCACTTATACCAGCGCTAAGTTGGCAAAGATATACATGACCAGGATCGTATGTCTGCATGGAGTTCCGAGGACCATTGTATCAGATAGAGGAACCTAGTTTACTTCAAAGTTCTGGAATCATTGCATGAAACTTTGGGTACCAGGCTAGAGTTCAGTACAACCTTTCATCCACAGACAGATGGACAGACCGAGAGAGTCAATCAGATTCTGGAGGACATGTTGAGAGCTTGTGCGCTAGATTATGGATCTAGTTGGGACGACAATTTGCCATATGTAGAGTTCTCTTACAACAACAACTATCAAGCCAGTTTGAAGATGGCCCCTTTCGAAGCTTTGTACGGAAGGAGGTGCAGGCCACCATTGTTATGGGATGAAGTTGGCGACCGCCAGTTGTTTGGACCAGATTTGATTAAAGAGTCTAAAGAGAAGGTTAAGCTGATTCGCGATAGGCTCAAGGTAGCTCAGTCCAGGCAAAAGAGCTATGCGGATTCTAAATGCAAGGAGACAGTCTAGGAAGTCGGAGACAAAGTGTATATTCGTGTGTCCCCACTTCGAGGAGTTAAGCGATTTGGAGTTAAAGGAAAGTTAGCACCACGTTTTGTGGGACCATACAAAGTTTTGGAACATATGGGAGAAGTTGCTTACAAGTTGGAGTTGCCCGAAGGATTGTCAGGAGTTCACGATGTGTTCCACGTTTCCCAGTTGAAGAAGTGCCACGCAGAGATGGCTGATATTCCTCTGAGAGATACAGTGCCACTGGAAGCGATTCAGTTGGATAGCGATTTGACCTACGAGGAGAAACCAGTGAAGATTCTCGAGTTTGCCAGCCGAGTCACACGCAGCAAGGTTATCAAATTCTGCAAAGTTCAGTGGAGCCACCATACCGAGGATGAAGCCACCTGGGAACGAGAGGAAGACCTACGGAAGGATCACCCACACCTATTTTCTAGCCAACCCGAATCTCGAGGGCGAGATGCATTTTGGCTTGATCCTAGAAATTCTAGGAAACTCAAGGACCCACGGAGAGAGTTGGGAATTTCGTTATTTTCATATTTGAGTTTTCTCAAATTTTGAAAAGAGGATCATTTGATTTTAATTATTTTCTCTTCAAATATTTCTTCTATGAAAATAAAAGAGAGGGGATAAAATGACTTCCCCAAAATAAAGAAATATTGGTGTTTTGATATTAAAATCAAATAAGTATTTTATTCGGAGTTTTATCGCTATTTTATTTGAATTAGAAAAAATATGCGTTTTTCAAAATTGCATTAGAGGCCCAAATAAATGTTCACTTTGTCCGCTATATTTTTAGAGGACGGGGAAAATTTATTTCAGGATTTTTGGATTCTGTAGTAATCTGTAACTCCCGAATACTTATCTAACTCCAACAATTCTGAAATAAATTGATGGACGTGAGGAATTTGTCAATTAATCTTATGCAAAAAGAATCAACTTAAAAGCGCTCTTCTGTTAAAATGACAACTAATCTCGTGAGCGTAAAGTTTCTGTTTTTTCAGCAAGATCAATTAACTTTCACCCAAGTCTTCCCAAAGGTTCTACTTGGCACAAACACTAATTACAACTTAAAACCACATCTAACCAGAGGCTAGATGAAATATTTATTACTAAACAGGAGCAAAAAGCAAAGAACAAAAATAAAATTGGGTTCCCTCCCAACAAGTGCTATCGTTTAACGCCCTTAGCTAGGCATTGAGATTTCGATGATGCTCACATGAAAGACAACAATTGAAGCGCAAAGAGAGCATCATGATACACGTGACAAACACATCTAAGTCTAACATACTTCCTATGCATAGGCATCTTATAGGCAAACAAATTATCATAGCAAGCAAAAACTAGCATATGCAAGGAAGCGGAAAGAAACAATAGCAATCTCAACATAACGAGAGGTAATTTAGTAACATGAAAATTTCTACAACCATATTTTCCTCTCTAATAATAATTACATGTGGGATCATAAGAAAATTCAACAAAATAGCTATCACATAAAATATTTTCAACACAATCCACATGCATCCGAAGTTGACAAAAAATTATAAGATTAACATTAACTAAAGTCATGACCTCTCCAAACCCACTTTTATCAAAAATTATAAGATTAAATATTCTCAAAATATGTGGATCTAAAGTTGACACTCTTCCAAACCCACTTTCAATATTATTGCAAACATTATTATCAATCTCATATTCATCATGGGGCTTAAATAAATTTTCAAGATCATAAGAAGAATCACCCAAATCATGATCATTGCAACAAATAGTAGTCATAGCAAAACTAGCATCCCCAAGCTTAGGGTTTTGCATATCATTAACACAATTCAAATCAATAGAATTTATAGTAAAATAATTGCAATCATGCTTTTTATTCAAGGAGCTATTGTGAATCTCTTCATAAATTTCTTCATCACAATTTTTAGATTCACGAATTTCAAGCAAAACTTCATAAAGATAATCTAGTGCACAAAACTCACTAGCAATTGGTTCATCATAATTGGTTCTCTTAATAAGATTAGCAAGTGGATGAGGATCCATAAACTTTTAGCAAATGAAGATGCAAGCAAAAAGAAGGCACATGGTAACACAAGCGAACAAAAGATTGAACGGAAGAAGGGTGAAGAAAATGTGAAGGTTTTCGAAAATCGTTTTAGAAGTGGGGGAGAGGAAAACGAGAGGCGAATGGAAAATATTGTAATGCAAGGGAGAAGAGTTTATGATGGGTACTTGGTATGACTTGACTTGGCGTAGATCTCCCTTGCAACGGTGCCAGAAATCCTTCTTACTACCTCTTGAGCTTGCGTTGCTTTTCCCTTGAAGAGGAAAGGGTGATGCAGCAAAGTAGCGTAAGTATTTCCCTCAGTTTTGAGAACCAAGGTATCAATCCAGTAGGAGACAACGCACAAGTCACCAAATACCTTCATAAACAATCAACAACTTGAACCCAACGCGATAAGGGGTTGTCAATCCCTTCACGATGATAATCCCCAAGTGCAGGGAATCATCATAGCAATTTCCAAAGGTGGAAGTGATAAGTATGGAGTGTCGAACCCACAAGGAGCTAAAGGTAAGATCAATATTCTCTCAATCCCTCTTTGCCACTGATACGACTCTACGTACACCGAACGTTTGCTTCCAACTAGAAACGGGAAATAAAACTACATTGTGGGTATGAAGAGGATAACTTTGCATGATATCGAAGAGCTAAAATATAAAAGTAGGTGCTGTTATCATAAAGTTAGAATATATTACTAAATATTATAAATAGCGAGTGTGGAATAATGATGGGTCGGTGTGCGGAATTATCCTAGGCAATTGTTAACAAGACCGGTAATCACTATTGCAATTTCATATGAGGGAGAGGCATAAGCTAACATACTTTCTCTTCTTGGATCATATACACTTATGATTGGAACTCTAGTAAGCATCCGCAACTACTAAAGATCATTAAGGTAAAACCCAATAGCATTAACATATCAAGTCCCCTTTATCCCATACGCAACAACCCCTTTACTCAGGTTTATGCTTCTGTCACTCAAGCAACCCACTATAAGCGAATCATGAACGTATTGCAACACCCTATAGCGGGAATCCCTCACGCTTGCGCGACACGGAAGGCACAATAGGACAACACCAAAATAAAACATACAACTCATACCAATCTAGATCATCAATCAACCCAAAGACAAAGGATTTCTACTCAAATCATCATAGGATGGCAACACATCATTGGACCATAATATGTGGCATAAAGCACCATGTTCAAGTAGGGATTACAGCAGGGTGCGGGAGAGTGGACTGCGTAAAAGAGATGAGGATGGTGATGACGATGGTGATGTTGATGAAGACGATCACTGCGGCGATGATTCCCCTCCCGATGGCACTCTGGCGCCGCCGATAGAGAGGAGGAGAGGTTCTCCCCCTTGTGCTTCCTCCTCCACCCCCCCCCCTGGATGGGGAGAGGTTCTCCCTCTGGTCCTTGGCCTTCATGGCGATGATCGCCCCTCCAGGATCCTCCTCCATGGCCTCCGGTGATGATGACCCCCTCCGGCAGGGTGCTAGAGAGGGCCTAAATTGATTTCTCGTGGCTACAGAGGCTTGCGGCGGCGGAACTTCCGACTAGGTTATTTCCCGAAGGTTTCTGTATTTATAGGAGGAGTTGGCGTTGATTTCACATTAGGGGGGCCCTCGGGGAGTCCACGAGGCAGGGGGCGCGCCCCCACCCTCGTGGGGCCCACGGGACTCCCCTCCGGTAGATGTTGTTCCAGTATTTTTCATATTTTCCAGAAAAAATCTCCGTTGATTTTCAGCGCGTTCCGAGAACTTTTATTTCTGCACAAATACAACACCATGGCAGTTCTGCTAAAAACAGCGTCAGTCCGAGTTAGTTCTAATCAAATCATACCAAAATCATATAAAACTATTGTAAACATGGCATGAATACTTCATAAATGATAGATACGTTAGAGACGTATCAGCATACCCAAGCTTAATTCCTACTCGTCCTCGAGTAGGTAATTGATAAAAGAAATAATTTATGAAGTGTGAATGCTAGCAAATGCATAAGTTTGATCAATGATTATGTCATAACAGTAGCTCATCTCATAAAACTTTTCATGATCAAGTAACAAGCTGTTCACATGTTAAATTATAGATCATAAACTTTCTTAAAACTAACAAACTATATTCTCAGTCATCAAACAATTGTAATTCATCTTATTTTCATGAAGGGTCTATGTCAGAGCTTTGATTTAGCAAACTCCACATACTATCATTTAATCTTTCACAATTATTAACACTCACGTGATATTTATGGGTTCAAAGTCTTAATCAGACACAGAGAAAGATAGGGGCTTTTAGTTTCACCTCCCAACCTTTTACCTCAAGGGTAATGTCGACAATAATAATTTATGAAAACCTACATCCAAGTGGATATATATATCCGGATCGCTCCAACACAAAGTGCTTGCCAAAGGAAAAAATGTAAAAAGGAAAGGTGGTGATCACCATGACTCTTGTATAAGGGTAGAAGATAAAGGTAAAAGATAGGCCATTCGCAGAGGGAAGCAGAGGTTGTCATGCGCTTTTATGGTTGGATGCACAAAATCTTAATGCAAAAGAACGTCACTTTATATTGCCGCTTGTGATAAAGACCTTTATTATACAGTCTGTCGCTTTTATTTCTTCCCTATCACAAGTTCGAATAAAGCTTATTTTTTTGCACTAATAGATCATACATATTTAAGGAGCAATTTTTATTGCATGTACGATGACAACTTACTTGAAGGATCTTACTCAATCCATAGGTAGGTATGGTGGACTCTCATGGCAAAACTGGTTAAAGGGATATTTGGAAGCACAAGTAGTATTTCTACTTGGTGCAAATAATTTGGCTAGCATGAGAGGGAAAGGCAAGCCCAACATGTTGGATGATGCAAGATAATATAACGTTTTGGATATAGGAAAACATAACCAATTAAGTTGTCTTCCTTGTCCAACATCAACTTTTTAGCATGTCATATTATAATGAGTGCTCACAATTACAAAAGATGTCCAAGATAGTATATTTATATGTGAAATCTCTCTTCCTTCAATATTCTTTCATGAATTGTTCAAGTGAACAATTCTGCATTTGCTAACTTTCAATGAGTTTACTACCTATACTTATTATGTGTGAAGTCATTACTCCCCATGTCATAAGCATATGAAACGTATATAAATTCAGATTTATGATATTCAATTCATTCAACCATTTACTCATAGGATATACGTGAAGCACGTGAGCAAATGATAAACTACTCCAAAAGATATAAGTGAAGAATAGTGAGTAGTCAAATAATTAACTAGCCATGGGAGGATTCTTTTTTGACAAGATTTCAGATCCAATGATTTTATTCAAACACAAGTAAAATTGAAAATACGCTCCAAGCACAACACATATCATGTGACGAATAAAAATATAACTCTGAGTAAGGTATACCAATAGGTTTGAAGACGAAAGAGGGGATGCCTTCCGGGGCATCCCCAAGCTTAGGCGCTTGAGTCTTCCTTGAATATCACCTCGGGGTGCCTTGGGAATCCCCAATCTTAGGGTCTTTCCACTCCTTATTCTCCTCATATCGGTATCTCATCCAAAGCTTGAAAACTTCAATCACATAAAACTTAACGGAACTTCGTGAGATAGGTTAGTATGATAAAGAGTAAACCATTCACTTTGTGTCAGGACCCCGACTCAATGCCACATCGATCTAGCATGTAACACCTCATATCACTTTGCGGCCTCACGCACGGTATTCCCACGGGTGTCGTCTTACCTTTGCCCGGGACCGTTTGCGTCTTTTGGCACACGTATATGGTAGTGTCGCTAGCATCCATATGGTAAGGAGTCCGGGCTGACATGGCTAGTCGTAAACCCAAAGTGGCACAAACTTACAGGGACAGGCATCCATGACCCAACATCGAACGTGTCGGTCATCAGCGAGTGAATCCGGGCTGTAGCACTGGGCTAGCAGGACTCCGGTGAACCGGGCTGTAGCGGGCTAACAGGACTCCGGTATTCATCGCGTGACATTTCCCCGAAGGGACAGACACAGGAACGAAGAAGGACACATGCCGGCCAGCCTAAGTGTTCCGAAGCAGTAGCAAGCTACCATGGCTCAGTGGAAACACTAGGAGACATTTCCCGGTAAGAGAGGCTACTAAGGATAAACAACTAGATAGTCAGATCCCACACATACCAAGCATTTCAACAACATACACACAATATGCTCGATATGTGCAGATACAACATGGCATCACAACATGACTCTACGACTCAAGTAATTATTTATTAGGCTCCGAGGAGCGAGATATTACAAACATGGGTCTCATGACCCAACACTCAGAGCATACAAATCAAAGCACAAGCGGAAGCTAACATGTCTGAGTACAGACAACTATAAATGAAAAAGGCTGAGAAGCCTGACTATCTACCAGATCCTGCCGAGGGCACAAGATCGTAGCTGAGGTAACAAGCTAAACGTCGAAGTCCAAGCGGAACTACTAGTGAGACTGAAGTCTCTCTGCAAAACATAAAATAGGCAAACGTGAGTACAAATGTACCCAGCAAGACTTACATCAGAACTATCTACATATGCATCATTATCAACAAGGGGTGGAGGGGTTTAACTGCAGCAAGCCAGCTTTGACTCGGTGGCTAACCTGAACTACGACTGCAAGTAACTCTTTTGAGGTGGCGCACACGAGTCCACATATTCACCATATCAATACACCACTATGGATCCGCTCCCGTCTCCCTACGAGAACGCCATCCATAGCACTCACGCTTATCTTGCGTGTTTTAGAGTATCCACTTTCACTTGTCTATGAACTGTACAAGGGGTCCAAGTTTCCATATCCGAGGAATCCGGCTATTCGAATAGATAATGATAACCCTGCAGGGGTGTACTTCTTCACACACGCTCTCGCCACTTACCGCCCTGTACACGTCATGTACCTCGGCAACCTTCAAGCGGAAGCCGGGCGAGGGAGTCGGCCACGACCTGACTAACCGAACAAGTCTCTAGTCCAGGTTTATCGCCTATTCGGGTTCCATCCGCAAGGAGATCCGGCCGGGGTGTCGCTTACGGCCCCAAACGATGTGTGCAGGGTTCCCAAGCCCACCAACCGGGTGCCACTTGGTACACCGGGCCACTGTGCCTAGTCTGTCCCAAGCCCACCTGTACCGGGTGCCACTTGGTAGACTACTAACACTACCTACAAACACCAGAAACTAGTTGCAACTCCTGGACAGAGATCATGTTGATTAATAAGTCGAGAGGGCTTGGAGCGCCGGAGCCCAATGTGTGGTAGTAACTGATCATGGATCACAAACACAGAACTCAGTTCCTGAGGACGGCTGCAATGAGACAACCCACCATGTACTCCTACATGGCCTCTCACCGCTACCTTTACCAAATCGTGTTCACACACTTAGCTCACACACATTGGGACATGTTCACACGCCTCTGATTCATCCCCGATGAATCAGACCTGACTCAACTCTAAGCAGTAGCAGGCATGACAAACAAGCATGAATGAGTAGGCACATCAGGGCTCAAACAACTCCTACTCATGCTAGTGGGTTTCATCTATTTACTGTGGCAATGACAGGTCATGCAAAGGATAAAGGGGTTCAGCTACCGCAGCAAGTAACAAATATATCGTTGTTGTCCTAATGCAGTAAAAGAGAGCAGGAGCGAGAGAGTGGGATTTTATCGGAATGAACAAGGGGGTTTTGCTTGCCTGGCACTTCTGAAGATAATATAGCTCTTCATCGGTGTCATCGATCACATCGTCGGTACACGTCTATCGAGAGGGGACAATTACCGGCAAATACAGAAAAAACACGATCAATGCAATGCACAATATGATGCATGCTATGACATGGCAATATGAATGTGTTTTGGGCTAATGCACCTAAAACCAGATTAAATGAAGTTGGTTTGAATCCAAGATTCAAATTCAAACTCCATATGTGGTTATTTAAATGTCATTCACTTCATTTGTCCTAAACAGTAGTGATAAGTTGTTCTAACATGCATGAAAATGGTACAGATGGATTCCTTGAATTTTTCTGATAATTTTTCATATATAAATTATTTAATTTGGAGTTACGGTTGAATTTCTATGATTTATTGAAGTTTTAGCTATTTTCTGGAATTTCCTGATTATTTTTAAATCCAGAAAATCCTTATTGCGTCAGCCCCACGTCACAGTGACGTCAGCAGGGTCAACTGGGCGCCCCAGGTCAAACCTGACGTGTGGGGGCCACACGTCAGTGACACAGGAGCTAATCCCGGTCAAACCCAGCGCTAACTGAGGTTTGACCAGGGGTGGGGCCCACAGTCAGTGGCCTAGGGGGTTGGTTAGGGCGTCATTAGCGCTAATTAAGCGTGCCACGTCGGCAGTCGCCGGAGTTTCGCCGGCGACGACCCAAAACGCGGCGGAGACGCACCGGGGTGGCTCGGGTTTCGTCTATACTGCACCGTTCGGTGCGCCCTTTGGCTCTACGGGGAGCTGGCGCGATGGCGCGTCGGATGGTCGTGGTCTCCGGGCCTGGGGTGGCCGGAGTCGACGGCGGCGAGCTCGGTTGCGGCCGCCGGAGCTCGGGTGAGACACAGGCGACCACTAGGGGGCACGAGAGGGCGAGCTGCGGCAGGCAACGGGCTCGTGGAGACGTTCTGAGCACGATGGTGCACTCAGGTGGGAGCTCCAGTGGCTCTGGCCACGACGGCGACGAGGCACGGCGGCGGCGAGCTTCGGCCGTGGTGGAAGAAGGAGCTAGGGGACGAAATCAGGTGCGGGGAGTGAGGGGAAGAGAAGAGGAGCTCACGGGGAGTCGGACGAGACGCTAAGTGGGCTCGGGGACGTCCTGTCGGCGGCGAATCGAACGGCGGCGATTGCCGGCCGTGGCGATGAAGATGGCGGTGATGGCGTGGCTACAGGGCACCCGGCGTCGCATGCGTCGTGGTGGAGCTTCATGGGGTCGGGACGGAGCTCAGGGGTGTGGAGAGGGAGCGAGGGGGTGGCTGTGGCCGCGAGGGAGCTCGTCGGTGACGGCGGCTCCGTTCGGTCCAGGCGGAGAGAGGGAGCAGAGGAGGGAGGGTCGAGGGGGGAGAGTGAGCGAAACGGTCAGCGGGATCGGGACGGCCTGCGGGAGTCGTCCACGCGGCCAGGGGCTCGTCGGCAAGCAGGAGGTGGCCGCGCGGCCGTGCGCGTGCGAGCACGCAGCTGCTTCGGGGCGAGGGGAGGAAGACGACGGAGGGCTGCAGTGGTGGGCTGGGCCGGCTTCTGCTGGGCCACCAGGTGGGTGGGCCTCAGGTAAGCGTCGGGTAAGTTTTCTCTGCTCTGTCTTTTACTTATTGTTTTCTATTTTTTTCTGCAGCTTTGTGGCTTTATTAAAAATACTAAATCAATCCCAAAAATCATGCAACTGCTCATGACCACTGTTAGAAATATATCCTACAGTAAACATTTCAGTTTGGGATTATTTGAGCATTTAAAATATTTTATAGTATTTAAATGCCCAAATGCAAATAAGTAATGATTTAAATTCAAAGTCCCAAAAATAAATCCTTTTAAAATGTTCATCATTTTTGGTTTGGATCAAAACCCTTGCCAAAAATATTAAACATCTAAGGAGAGCATTTTGGAGCAATGAATGAGATTTTAGGGTTTTTGCCCTTCTTTTATTTAGGGTTTTGAGGCTTCCAATTTCCCTCAGTTCAAATTTCAGAATTTAAACATGATGCACACACGAAGCTAGCCTAGAGCATTACCAGAAGCTAGGGATGTGACAACTCACCCCCACTAAACAAGAATCTCGTCTCGAGATTCAAGCGTAGGGTAGGATGAAGGGGAAATGCAAACTAGTACAATCTTCACGATCCAGGTTGCACTTCAAATGAACGTTGATTTGAACACCATCTTTGTCTTGTCGTCTTGCTCTGAGAATTCCAGCTAATCATGACAAGAAGAGGAAAGGAAAACTCTAGAAGGATCGGTCTTCTCGAAGGTCGAACAACTCAGGATTAACTCCCGGAATGTGACATAGCAACATCTCTCGAGCTGAGAGACGAAGCATACCTCTAGAGGGATGGAGTGGAGCAGGTGACGAGGTTCACTAGGTAGACAACAATTCCAGACTTAAGAATGTGGCGATCGGTTGTCAACGTAGCGAGGAGTTGAATGGCCATGACACCACGACGAAACATCCTGGAGAAGGGTGATTCGTAGATTATTATCTTAAGTGGCAAAAAGAATTACCTTTGATATAGAGATCATTGAGACTCTCTATATCAGCCGAAGGCAAATCACAGCAATCGATTGGCGGGGGTCGGTAGAATGGCATACTCGGACTTGGATGATGTGGATTACCTTGTTGAAGACAACGTAATGGATGAATTTGCTTATCACCGGAGATGGAAGAGACCCATGGTAGAATGGCACATTGGCGGTGCAAGCTAGGAACAAAATGCAAATGCTGAGAATGATTCTGGTAACTGGGGAAAACCCAACAACAGAGAGTGAATTCACTGTTTGAAAAGATCATAGCATTGCCGAGGAAACTGAGAGCAAACCCAGTTAGTGCCGATGATAACACCTAGCGCTTGTGCGTGCTCTCAAGAACTTGAGCATTTCCATATTCATCAAGGTTTTACCAACATCCGTGTCAAGGATCCTGGCAACACAACATACCACCATGATGAACAACGATGGACGATGCAGATGCATAGGAAGATAACATCAACTCAGATTTCACCCTAGCGAGGCCAAGGAAACAAAATCTGGATGATCGACCGAGAGACATTTAGCACTCCGCTTCTAATGTTCTCCTTGACGTGCTAGTGTAACCCATTCATAGATATGGTTTGCTAACTAGAACATCAAGTAAAGGTCGGACTTCGGGAGCAATAGAATCCATAAGGAACAGTTACGGAGGTAAATCCTACGAAATCCTTATGGGGAGGTGGCCAACTTCCTCAAACAAGATACTACAATAATAGGTCTTCCGGCTGGGTGTGTTGGCCACGACATCCACCTTACCGGTTATCGAGGGACCAATATTATAGTTCTTGGGAAATATTCCAACCATCATATCTGCCTGAGACTCAGATCTGGTTGGTGTCAGGATATTCCAGACTCATCGAGTCTAGGAAGAAAAATGAAAGTTTGCAACACAAATCGACGAGATGACGTTGCGAGATTCTCAGGAAATGAACTACGATAGCAAGCTCCAAAACATGAGCTGGTTCTGCTACAAACATGTGAACACGTTGTTCCAGACAAGCATGCCCACATGGTAGTCTTACAATAAAACACTACCGAGTTCTGGTTGGGAGCCATCATCGAGGATATCGAAGTCTTTACGCAAGTCCATGGATTAGATCCCAAGCATAGACTTCTTTTCCTTGAACAAGTCAATCAGTGGCTTGGTGTGCTAGGATATACATATGGAATGAAGATGATCAGTCTAACAGACCACAGAATTCTTCGCACGTGCATGACCGACTTGGGATGATTCCAAAGGAGCAAAAACAAACTTTCTCGAATTCACGACGGCAACTTACATCAAAATGCACGTGAATCAAAGGAAGTCACTCCTTTCATCAAACAAGTACTTCATGAGCTAGCATGAAGAAAATGCTTTCAAAAGTTTCCAACACTAACTTAATGTTCAACAACATCATGGAGGAGATAAGGATGTTGTCAATGGGCTCAACAACAACTCATCGGAATTTCCATATCACTGGACTTCCACCATCATGTGAACACGGTGATAGCATTGATCAGACCCAAAAGATATAATGGTGTATGCTCGAGGGATCAACCACGAGTAAGACAACATTACGAACATCGTTGGTTCTGACTTGATTTGACGATAGCCCACACTCAAATCAAAGGATTGATAAGACAATAGGTCCAGCAACTGATCACAGGGACCAATCGATGAAGATATCATCTTTCTTCAATACACACTACACAAGAATATCCCTTTGGAACGAACTAAGTCAGGCAAGCTTTTATCTTCCAACCCTCCAAGTTGTCGTTTAGCTTAACCAACTAGCTCAGGGATATCTAACACCGACTCTTGGAGAGAAGGTGGTTCACAAGAAACCAACTTGATCACGAGCTCAACATAGCGGTCAGGTGACAACCTGGTAATACTTCTGAGAAGATATTCAGAAAATCACGAACCACCGGTATGTTACTAAGCTCGAGAACAATCTTGCTTTTCAGGGCAAGACGATATGATCAATAGAGCAAGGATTTGAAATAATCCTAACTCATCGATCGAGGAGTGAACCAGGAGAATGGACTAGGTAGCACGATCAATCTTAGAATGATGATTCAATAACCAACACACTAAGAATGAAATTATTGTCCTTTAACTACCCAGCAACGAGGTTGCTAGGCGTATTGATTTCACACATCACAATTCATTTGTCGGTATTCCGGTTGCATCAACACGAAGACCGAGGAATGACTAATGATGGCAAGAAGTATCACTGTACCAAGAGTTCATAGGATGGTGTGCAATTCCTATAACAATCCCGATATAAAGATGGTAATACTCCAAGGTAGAACAGAACAAAAGCTGGATTAGCAATTTGATCTGCGGAGCACAACTTCTTTGACCCAATCCTGGATATGGAAGAGGTACTGGAGTTTGTTTCTCCTAGTCATTCTGCGATAGAATGGCTTGACGGACCACAAGAGTAATAGGCATCGATAAACGAACGCACGCATACTCTTGACTATCAATTGATAGACGAGGGTCAGAATGCAACTAAAGAGAACAACTCAAAGGAACATATAATTTTCTGAGTTGTGGATGCATAGATTAGTATGTCGAACCAAGTTCAACATATTTCTTCCGGATAACCCATGCAGAAAGGTAGAACTGGCAGAGTCACGATTTATGAATGGAGAACTCCTCAAGAATAATCCTGTTGTGATATTTCAGTTCAACGAGGAACTTCTGCCATAAGTAGTTCATGGTATCTGGAAGAAGAAGATACCACGGACTTCAAGGACTATCGCAAAGGTTACTAATATCCTAAAGGCGCTAGCAATTACTATCAACATGAAGTAAGTAGAGTGAATCTCGGGTTCAAGAACCCAGGAATAGAATACCTACTACTAAGTAGCATCACGGGATGCTTTCGAGAATGATGGCCAGAATCATCACACTGGGAACACAAATCATGGCTAAATTACTAGATGATCCCCTAAGACACCTAGGGTCATAATACTAGCTCCAACATATATGTCAAGGCAATAAAGTACCTCAACTCACTGATTTGTGTGATTAATCTGACCAAAGGCACATCGGAAACAGGAGGAAGGGATTTGCAAATGCATCCGACTATTTAGAAACCTGGGATGACTCGGACAGCATAACGGCTGTAAATGCTCAGAAAAGATTTGAGACATTCACAAAAATGGTGGCATAACCACTCAGAAACACAATATCAAGGTTTCGAGATCAACAGTTAACGTACGGAAGTAGTAGAAACTGAACTCAAGCTTAAATCCAACAATCTTATAAGTCTACGGATTAGTAACACGTGATCCTGATAGAAAGAAGAGATAGCCTAGTTCTTAATCCCCGTAGGAAAGATAAGATGACTCAGATCAGAAGGGCATAAGGTATAAGGAGTAAAAAGAGCCTTACGTTCCATCCCACAATCAATTCCCTTACATATAACTAAAGCATTTCTAGACTCAACTTCGACCAGTTTGGCTTGGTAATCCTACAGGCAGTCAAGCTCTGATACCAACGCTGTCAGGACCCCGACTCAATGCCACATCGATCTAGCATGTAACACCTCATATCACTTTGCGGCCTCACGCACGGTATTCCCACGGGTGTCGTCTTACCTTTGCCCGGGACCGTTTGCGTCTTTTGGCACACGTATATGGTAGTGTCGCTAGCATCCATATGGTAAGGAGCCCGGGCTGACATGGCTAGTCGTAAACCCAAAGTGGCACAAACTTACAGGGACAGGCATCCATGACCCAACATCGAACGTGTCGGTCATCAGCGAGTGAATCCAGGCTGTAGCACTGGGCTAGCAGGACTCCGGTGAACCGGGCTGTAGCGGGCTAACAGGACTCCGGTATTCATCGCGTGACATTTCCCCGAAGGGACAGACACAGGAACGAAGAAGGACACATGCCGGCCAGCCTAAGTGTTCCGGAGCAGTAGCAAGCTACCATGGCTCAGTGGAAACACTAGGAGACATTTCCCGGTAAGAGAGGCTACTAAGGATAAACAACTAGATAGTCAGATCCCACACATACCAAGCATTTCAACAACATACACACAATATGCTCGATATGTGCAGATACAACATGGCATCACAACATGACTCTACGACTCAAGTATTATTTATTAGGCTCCGAGGAGCGAGATATTACAAACATGAGTCTCATGACCCAACACTCAGAGCATACAAATCAAAGCACAAGCGGAAGCTAACATGTCTGAGTACAGACAACTATAAATGAAAAAGGCTGAGAAGCCTGACTATCTACCAGATCCTGCCGAGGGCACAAGATCGTAGCTGAGGTAACAAGCTAAACGTCGAAGTCCAAGCGGAACTACTAGTGAGACTGAAGTCTCTCTGGAAAACATAAAATAGGCAAACGTGAGTACAAATGTACCCAGCAAGACTTACATCAGATCTATCTACATATGCATCATTATCAACAAGGGGTTGGAGGGGTTTGACTGCAGCAAGCCAGCTTTGACTCGGTGGCTATCCTGAACTACGACTGCAAGTAACTCTTTTGAAGTGGCGCACACGAGTCCACATATTCACCAACCAATACACCACTATGGATCTGCTCCCGTCTCCCTACGAGAACACCATCCATAGCACTCACGCTTATCTTGCGTGTTTTAGAGTATCCACTTTCACTTGTCTATGAACTGTACAAGGGGTCCAAGTTTCCATATCCGAGGAATCCGGCTATTCGAATAGATAATGATAACCCTGCAGGGGTGTACTTCTTCACACACGCTCTCGCCACTTACCGCCCTGTACACGTCATGTACCTCGGCAACCTTCAAGCGGAAGCCGGGCGAGGGAGTCGGCCACGACCTGACTAACCGAACAAGTCTCTAGTCCAGGTTTATCGCCTATTCGGGTTCCATCCGCAAGGAGATCCGGCCGGGGTGTCGCTTACGGCCCCAAACGATGTGTGCAGGGTTCCCAAGCCCACCAACCGGGTGCCACTTGGTACACCGGGCCACTGTGCCTAGTCTGTCCCAAGCCCACCTGTACCAGGTGCCACTTGGTAGACTACTAACACTGCCTACAAACACCAGAAACTAGTTGCAACTCCTGGACAGAGATCAAGTTGATTAATAAGTCGAGAGGGCTTGGAGCGCCCGGAGCCCAATGTGTGGTAGTAACTGATCATGGATCACAAACACAGAAATCAGTTCCTGAGGACGGCTGCAATGAGACAACCCACCATGTACTCCTACATGGCCTCTCACCGCTACCTTTACCAAATCGTGTTCACACACTTAGCTCACACACATTGGGACATGTTCACACGCCTCTGATTCATCCCCGATGAATCAGACCTGACTCAACTCTAAGCAGTAGCAGGCATGACAAACAAGCATGAATGAGTAGGCACATCAGGGCTCAAACAACTCCTACTCATGCTAGTGGGTTTCATCTATTTACTGTGGCAATGACAGGTCATGCAAAGGATAAAGGGTTCAGCTACTGCAGCAAGTATCAAATAAATCGTTGTTGTCCTAATGCAGTAAAAGAGAGCAGGAGCGAGAGAGTGGGATTTTATCGGAATGAACAAGGGGGTTTTGCTTGCCTGGCACTTCTGAAGATAATATAGCTCTTCATCGGTGTCATCGATCACATCGTCGGTACACGTCTATCGAGAGGGGACAATTACCGGCAAATACAGAAAAAACACGATCAATGCAATGCACAATATGATGCATGCTATGACATGGCAATATGAATGTGTTTTGGGCTAATGCACCTAAAACCAGATTAAATGAAGTTGGTTTGAATCCAAGATTCAAATTCAAACTCCATATGTGGTTATTTAAATGTCATTCACTTCATTTGTCCTAAACAGTAGTGATAAGTTGTTCTAACATGCATGAAAATGGTACAGATGGATTCCTTGAATTTTTCTGATAATTTTTCATATATAAATTATTTAATTTGGAGTTACGGTTGAATTTCTATGAATTTTAGAAGTTTTAGCTATTTTCTGGAATTTCCTGATTATTTTTAAATCCAGAAAATCCTTATTGCGTCAGCCCCACGTCACAGTGACGTCAGCAGGGTCAACTGGGCGCCCCAGGTCAAACCTGACGTGTGGGGGCCACACGTCAGTGACACAGGAGCTAATCCCGGTCAAACCCAGCGCTAACTGAGGTTTGACCAGGGGTGGGGCCCACAGTCAGTGGCCTAGGGGGTTGGTTAGGGCGTCATTAGCGCTAATTAAGCGTGCCACGTCGGCAGTCGCCGGAGTTTCGCCGGCGACGACCCAAAACGCGGCGGAGACGCACCGGGGTGGCTCGGGTTTCGTCTATACTGCACCGTTCGGTGCGCCCTTTGGCTCTACGGGGAGCTGGCGCGATGGCGCGTCGGATGGTCGTGGTCTCCGGGCCTGGGGTGGCCGGAGTCGACGGCGGCGAGCTCGGTTGCGGCCGCCGGAGCTCGGGTGAGACACAGGCGACCACTAGGGGGCACGAGAGGGCGAGCTGCGGCAGGCAACGGGCTCGTGGAGACGTTCTGAGCATGATGGTGCACTCAGGTGGGAGCTCCAGTGGCTCTGGCCACGACGGCGACGAGGCACGGCGGCGGCGAGCTTCGGCCGTGGTGGAAGAAGGAGCTAGGGGACGAAATCAGGTGCGGGGAGTGAGGGGAAGAGAAGAGGAGCTCACGGGGAGTCGGACGAGACGCTAAGTGGGCTCGGGGACGTCCTGTCGGCGGCGAATCGAACGGCGGCGATTGCCGGCCGTGGCGATGAAGATGGCGGTGATGGCGTGGCTATAGGGCACCCAGCGTCGCATGCGTCGTGGTGGAGCTTCATGGGGTCGGGACGGAGCTCAGGGGTGTGGAGAGGGAGCGAGGGGGTGGCTGTGGCCGCGAGGGAGCTCGTCGGTGACGGCGGCTCCGTTCGGTCCAGGCGGGAGAGAGGGAGCAGAGGAGGGAGGGTCGAGGGGGGAGAGTGAGCGAAACGGTCAGCGGGATCGGGACGGCCTGCGGGAGTCGTCCACGCGGCCAGGGGCTCGTCGGCAAGCAGGAGGTGGCCGCGCGGCCGTGCGCGTGCGAGCACGCAGCTGCTTCGGGGCGAGGGGAGGAAGACGACGGAGGGCTGCAGTGGTGGGCTGGGCCGGCTTCTGCTGGGCCACCAGGTGGGTGGGCCTCAGGTAAGCGTCGGGTAAGTTTTCTCTGCTCTGTCTTTTACTTATTGTTTTCTATTTTTTTTCTGCAGCTTTGTGGCTTTATTAAAAATACTAAATCAATCCCAAAAATCATGCAACTGCTCATGACCACTGTTAGAAATATATCCTACAGTAACCATTTCAGTTTGGGATTATTTGAGCATTTAAAATATTTTATAGTATTTAAATGCCCAAATGCAAATAAGTAATGATTTAAATTCAAAGTCCCAAAAATAAATCCTTTTAAAATGTTCATCATTTTTGGTTTGGATCAAAACCCTTGCCAAAAATATTAAACATCTAAGGAGAGCATTTTGGAGCAATGAATGAGATTTTAGGGTTTTTGCCCTTCTTTTATTTAGGGTTTTGAGGCTTCCAATTTCCCTCAGTTCAAATTTCAGAATTTAAACATGATGCACACACGAAGCTAGCCTAGAGCATTACCAGAAGCTAGGGATGTGACACTTTGGTACTGTCAAAGAAAAGTTTCATAATTGTTATCACA
Source organism: Triticum aestivum (assembly GCF_018294505.1). NCBI lineage: Eukaryota > Viridiplantae > Streptophyta > Magnoliopsida > Poales > Poaceae > Triticum > Triticum aestivum. The sequence goes on from NC_057798.1 coordinate 323,924,096, forward strand.
CAATTCCTACTGTACCATATCATTTATACAATTTATATTGAGAAATATAAGTCATAGAAACTAGAAAACAAGCAAACTATGCAATGAAAACAGAATCTGTCAGAAACAGAACAGTCTGTAATGATCTGAACAGCAACCATACTTATGCTACTCCAAAAATTATGAAATAAATTGGTGGACGTGAGTAATTTGTCTATTAATCATCATCAAAAAGAATAAACCTAAAATCTCTCTCCAGTAAAAGGTTGCATCTATTCTTCTGAGCGCAAAGTTTCTGTTTTTTACAGCAAGATTGCAAAGACTTCACCCATGTCTTCCCAAAGGTCTTACTTGGCACTTTACTGAAACAAAAAGCTATAAAACATGATTACTACAGTATATTAATCATGTAAACACACAAAAACAGTAAGGGTAAATATGGGGTTGTGGTGCGGAGCATCCCTCGTCCATCCACATGGACACGACATCACCATCGCAAGCACCGAGATGACCGGTGACAAGAGCACGTGCACGCAACATCGACAACGAGGTCACTTCTTTCCTCTTCGAGTCTTGTTCAGTATCGCATATGAATCGGGTCCTACCTCAAACGGAGATGTTATGCTTTCTTAGGTACTTGGGAGATCGTCACGAGGAACACAGAGGGAAACACCAAGTTCACCCGGAGACACATGCACCTACGGTCAAGAAGAAGGAGAAGGAGAGAAGCGAGAAGAACGATAGGAGTCGGAGCTCCCTGGACACCCTGGGTGCCCGGACTCTTTGGCACCGGGTGCCCGGCCGCTGCCTGGGCATCACCCCCAGCCGGCCCCGGGTGCCCGGCCGCTCCCAGCCGCACAGGGTGCCCGGCCCCGCAGCCCCGGGTGCCCGGGTCACCTCCAGCCGCCGGCCCATCCCACTCCGGGTGCCCGGCCTCTCTGCCCCGGGTGCCCGGGCCACCTCCTGCGCCGGCCCAGCACACCCCCGGGTGCCCGGGCTTTGGGGCCCCGGGTGCCCGGCCAAAGCCGCCCAGCCCCCTGCACCGAGCCCGGGTGCCCGGGCCTGAGTCCCCCGGGTGCCCGCACCACACCGAGAGCCTGCGTGCCTCCTTGGGGCTTTGCCCTTGTATCCCCTTTCCTCTCTTATTTCGTCCCTAAACTATATAAGGGCATCACCTAGCTCATTTAGAGGGGATATCTAAGAATAGAAACAAATCATAGAGCTTAGCTCATGTACCTCCCCTTGTGGGATTCCTCTTGAGAGAGAAGACTCCATTGGAGTACAAGACCTCCATTGGAGACGATCCCTAGGGATTCAAGCCCCCCTTGAGGGACGGATCTACCTATATCATCAAGCCCTCATCTCCTTCATAGGATTTGGGATGAACTCTACCATGTATCTTATTTCCCTTTGATTGTTCATGTACCTTGTGGATCTTGTGTGTTTGTTGGTCTAGTGGATGTGTGATTGGACTTGTTCTTGAGTGTTCCTCTTGTTATCTCTCTTGTGTTCATCTTGTTATTGGAGATTCCCCCTCCAATTCGTGAAAGATCTTCACTTAGGGTTTTACCCTACAACATCTTGGTATCATGAGCCACGTTTATCACGAAATTGGAGCCTCCCCTCTTTGTTTTCTAGCCTAATTTTATTGTGTTCTTCCCAATTTTGAAAATTCCCCACCAAAAATATCCCCAATTTTTTTGTGATTTGTTGGTTTGATGAGATTTTGTTGGATTTGATCCATGGATTTGCTTGGTTTCAAGTGGATCTAGCCTTCCCCCCATCCATATCCACCTTTCCCTCCACGAAATCCACCAATTTCTCCCATTTTCCCACGAATTTCCGACCAAATCCGACACCCCCGGGCACCCGGACCTCAAACCCCGGGCACCTGGAACCCCCCGCCCACCCCCGCTGACCACCCCGGGCACACGCACCCCCGGGCTATTTGCCTCGGACCACCCCGGATGCCCGCACCTTCCACCCCCGGGCACCCGCACCCCCAGAATCAGCCGCGTGCACTTTACATTTTTCCTCATAACTTTCATTCCCGAACTCCGATTTGGGTATTCTTTGTCTCGTTGAAAAGCTAGAGACGTACCCGAGCTGTTCATCTTGGTTTTACCACAATTTGACTCCATCAAAAATTTGGCATTTTGGCATCTTTGCCTCGGCAATCCACCATATCATCCGCAAAACCACCATAACTTTCCGCAACGTAACCCATTTTTAGTCCCATATAGCATTTGTGGTTGCTTGAGTGGTAACTTGAGTCTCCTAAGGTGTTTTGGCTACTTAGGGACGGTTGCTTCATCATCAACCACCACCACCACTTTCGCTTTGCTAACTCCGGAACCACCATCGCATTCCGCTACCACCATTTGACATTTTCCTTGAGATTTTGAGTTCGCGTTTTTTTATCGTTACCTAGGGTGTTTCGGCTACTTAGGGACGGGTCTACATCATCTTGATATCTACATCAAGAACACCACCACTCATCATCACCGCGAGGTCGTCATTGACATCAACCACTTCACCATTTTGTCAACCTAACCTTAAGCAAGAGCGGTAACCTCTATATCATCTTGGTATCGTGGTATCCTATCATTGTACATTCTTGCCATTACATTGTTAACCCCTTAGCCCATTTTGCGTCACTTGCCTATCGAGACTAGCCTCTGAGTATTGTCGGCAATGTTACTTGTGCACATTAGTGATCCATACCTTCCATTACATACATACCATATCATATTGGTATCATCTTGGTATCATCATATCATCCCTTGTGTCACAATATTGTTCCCGCATATACACAATTGCTATCTTAGTTTGTGCATTTCGCATAAGTGGCCATACAAAAAAAAGAATAAGCTTTTAAGCAAAAAGAGAGCAAAGAAGCTTGTGAGCAAGAGCCATAGCATCATACCACATTGCACATAAGATTGTCATATCCGATCATCTTGGATCACCTTAAGAAGAACATCGGGAACATCATACACATAGCATCCTTGGGATAGAAAGCTCATACATTTTTCATCCTACAGGTTGTGCACAAGTGTCGTATCCGCCTATTGAGCAATCGTGCTAGCGTCTCTCTTGAGTTGTGCAACACGAGCGTTTTCCGTGGATTCCACATTTTGTGCTCATTCCTTGGTTGCACAACCCCATTTATCTATCCTTGTGTGTGTTTCCGTGTGCCACATATTGCTATTGGTCTACTTGTTTCACTTGCGAATTTGTGAATCTTTTCCAACATTATTGAATCTTGCTAATATTTTGCATCAAATTTTTGTGCCACTATCCTCACCGAGCTCCACCTTAAGCTTTACTTGATAGGTGTGAGTGAACAAGTCCGGTACCAATTCAACTATTCTTTCATCTCACATTGAGTGAAACGGGATACATCCTCAACTTTGGGAAAAGGTAACTTGGTATTGTTTATTTTATTTCCTACTCACCTCTACTCGAGTCTTGTGATGGATAGGCAAGGCATTTCATCTCCGGTCTTCCACGACAACAACAACGCAAGCAACTACATCACCAAAACGTCCATCTTCGGACTACAACGAGCAATGCAAGGCATTGAGCGACTCGCCATCGACATTTGCCAAAACGAAGCAAGGATAAGGGACTACCTCGACACCAAGTTGGCCGAACAAAGGGATCAAGTATGAGACATGGTGGCCAACTACAAGTCTTCTTCCCCTTCGTCATCTTCAAGGCGGCGACGCTCAAGTGGCCAATCTTCGGAATGTCATCGAGCTCAAGAACTACAACACCATCAAGATGAAGCTGCTCGCGATGCGTACACCTACAAGTCCCAAAAAGCTCTACATCAAGCTACGGTCAGACATCATGAGCATAAGAGAATACCGCGAGACAAGCACCACCAAGACGGAGCTACGACTACTACGACCACTTTGGCATCTTCGCCAAGTGTCATCAAGGCATCTTCGCCTTTGGATGTATGGCATCTTCGCCTACCTCCGACGAGTACGCCTACATCGGCCTTCCTCCACGGCGACGGCGATGAGATGGTTGGGCATGGGATTTTCCCTTCGACCACGGTGACATATGATGACTTGAGTGACTTGTGCCACCATATTGAGAGTGAGAGTGACTTCACCACTAGCCCCATATATGATGAGTTGCCATAATTTCCATGTGAGGAGAGCCACCACCACCACCACTTGAGTGACTCCACCATATGTGACTTTGAGTTCACCTACCTTGAGGGAGTCAGTGAGCCACCACCACATAGAGAGAGTGAGGTAGTTGATACGGCATGTGAGGCCATTTCGATTTCTAACAACTTAACCTCTACCTCTATTGTGCCTTCTCATTTGGTGATAGGTCCCATATATGATGATGCGCCGATCCTCGATGACTTGGTCCTTCCTATGGACAAGACGATGGCCATGGTGGAATAAGATGCACCCCCCACATGGTTCCATCACGATGAAGATGATGACCACCATTTGGTCTTTGCCACCTCACCTACACCACATGAGTGGAATGACATCGGTAACATAGGTGACGGTGATGCTCTTGTCCGACTAGTGGACATTCTAGAAACTGATTGCTTGCATGATGTTGACCCACCTATTACCGTGCTTCATGCTAGTATGATTTCCCCATGCGATGATTTACCCATTTATGATGAGTTTGATGATTTCCATGCGGAGTCTAGTAGTTGTGATGCCATGTTACATATGATTTCTTGTGACAATTCTCTAGGTCACATCATGTTTGACAATCTGCTTGACTTGTCATATGCTATGCATGAGATCAACCATATGTCATATTTGCAATCTCATCTTAGTGACTATGCATATGCCATCAACATAAACCCAATTTGCACATATGGCATAGATGGCAAGCCCGTGGTTATTGGCATTTGTTTTTCTTGTGATGATTTTGATATGCTCCCTTTGCATCATTTATCTCATATGCCATGCTATGACCACCTAGCTTCGGATATGCATTGTTTTGGATGTCGTCAATATTTTCCATGTGATGTTTCCAATATTGCTCATGAGGAGACCCCCATAGTTTCCTCATACATTTTAGGAGATTTTGATTCATCCTATCCATTGCATGATCCCAATACTTGTGTGCACAATATGCTTCCCATGAATAAACATGCTATTGATGTGCCATATACTTCTATGCTAAATTTGCATCTCCATCGTGTCATACACAATAACTATTATTTCGTGATGGATGACATGTTCTTATACCATGCATCAAATTTCTTTTGAGCGATGCTTATCTTGTGCTAACTCACATGTGCACATACACATCATGATGGATGATGTGTACATTTACCACATGCACAATTTCTTTGGTTTGTGTTTCTTTTGTATAGGTACCCATGAGTACTTGTCAACCTCACAATCCCATGAGTTGACAAAACGAGCTCTAGAGAGCAACGATGACTTGGGATCACATGGATTGCCTTTCCCACCGCTCTCTTCGCGCAAAGACTTCGCGTATTTCTTCTGCATGGCTCTCACATGGTTATGGGTTGTCGTCCATTACATCTTATATGCCCATCTTGCCATGTTCACTTTGCATGATATGCTCATTCCTATGCATTTGCCATGCATTTGTGACCCATGCTTTGCATTACACATGATGATTGATTCTACTACCTGTATGTGTATTTGCAAGATTGGTGGAGATATTGCTTGTTATTGCCATGTTTCCTATGTGCCCCATACCTACAATGATACTATGATCTTGCTTTGTGTTCGTGCTCGCGATATGTCATCTACATTGCCTATATCTCTTATCTGTTCACATGACATGATTGCCATGATTTCCTCTAGTGTGTTGCATCTTCGCTCCACTAGTTTGCATGACTTGATTTCTATGCTTTCTCATGTTGCATCCAATTCTTGGATTACTCGCTCCTATCACATGTTTGGTTGCAACCATGTCATTCTTTCACATATGCCATGTCCCATTGATTGCTACATGCTTGCCTTGATTGCCTCACACATGATGAACAATTGCTATTTCCATTGTGTTGAGTGCCACATTATCTTCACCACACCATATACACATTATGCTTGGATTGTCTTGCACTTGCATGTGTTTAGACATATCATCTTCTTTGGTGTTGTGAATGATTCTTATGCTTACCATCGACCATTTGTTGAGTGCTTTATGCATGTTTACTATGATCTTGAGGTAGACGCTTATTCTCTTGACACACATATTTGCATCGCTACCTCCCATTTACATGCTCGTTTCAATGATGTCCTTGATTTTGCTCAATTTACGTACTTACATGCCATGCCACACTCCCTTGTCACACCATATGCTATGCTTGATGATCACACTTGTTGGGTGAATCACCTCTTGAATGTTTGGTTTTGCTTTAATGCCAACCACATTTGTTTTTCCAAGTGCTTGTTATCTTTGCTCCTTTTGAAGGAATTACAAGACGGTGCGACATTGGAGAGTGACCATTTCGAGCTTCAATATCATACGTGCTTGGTGGTTGTCCAATTCTACATGACGACGCCATCACTTTCCCATGGTGATGAAGATCATGATCCATGGACGGATCTCTCCCAAGGGGGGGGGGAGATGATGCGGAGCATCCCTCATCCATCCACGTGGACACGCCATCACCATCACAAGCACCGAGAGTACCGGTGACAAGAGCACGTGCACGCAACATCGACAACGAGGTCACTTCTTTCCTCTTCGAGTCTCGTTCGGTATCGCATATGAATAGGTTCCTACCCCAAACGGAGATGTTATGCTTTCTTAGGTACTTGGGAGTTCGTCACGAGGAACACGGAGGGAAACACCAAGTTCACCCGGAGACACATGCACCTACGGTCAAGAATAAGGAGAAGGAGAGAAGCGAGAAGAACGAGAGGAGTCGGAGCTCCCTGGACACCCCGGGTGCCCGGACTCTTTGGCACCAGGTGCCCGGCCGCTGCCTGGGCGTCGCCCCCAGCCGGCCCCGGGTGCCCGGCCGGTGGAGCCCCGGGTGCCCGGCAGCTCCCAGCCACCGGCCCAGCCACACCGGGTGCCCGGCCCCGCAGCTTCGAGTGCACGATCACCTCCAGCCGCCGTCCCAGCCCACTCCGGGTGCCCGGCCTCTCTGCCCCGGGTGCCCGGGCCACCTCCCGCACCGGCCCAGCACACCCCCGGGTGCCCGGCCGAAGCCGCCCAGCCCCCTGTACCGACCCCGGGTGCCCGGGCCTGAGTCCCCCGGGTGCCCGCACCACACCAAGAGCCTGCGTGCCTCCTTGGGGCTTTGCCCTTGTATCCCCCTCCTCTCTTATTTCGTCCTTAAACTATATAAAGGCATCACCTAGCTCATTTAGAGGGGATGGCTAAGAATAGACACAAATCATAGAGCTTAGCTCATGTACCTCCCCTTGTGGGATTCGTCTTGAGAGAGAAGACTCCATTGGAGTACAAGACCTCCATTGGAGAAGATCCCTAGGGATTCAAGCCCCCCTTGAGGGAAGGATCTACCTAGATCATCAATCCCTCATCTCCTTCATAGGATTTGGGATGAACTCTATCATGTATCTTGTTTCCCTTTGATTGTTCATGTACCTTGTGGATCTTGTGTGTTTGTTGGTCTAGTGGATGTGTGATTGGACTTGTTCTTGAGTGTTCCTCTTGTTATCTCTCTTGTGTTCATCTTGTTCTTGGGGATTCCCCCTCCAATTCGTGAAAGATCTTCACTTAGGGTTCCACCCTACAACAGGTTGTCTCCCAACAAGCGCTTTTCTTTAATGCCTTTTAGCTAGGCATGATGATTTCAATGATGCTCACATAAAAGAAAAGAATTGAAACATAAAGAGAGCATCATGAAGAATATGACTAGCACAATTGAATCTAACCCACTTCCTATTCCTAGGGATTTTGTGAGCACATAATTTATAGGAACAATAATCAACTAGCATAGGAAGGCAAAACAAGTATAACTTCAAAACTTTAAGCACATAGAGAGGAAACTTGATATTATCGCAACTCCTACAAGCATATATTCCTCCCTCATAATAATTTTCAGTATCATCATGAATGAATTCAACAACATAACCATCACATAAAGCATTCTTTTCATGATCTATAAGCATAGAAATTTTACTACTCTCCACATAAGCAAAACTCTTCTCATTCGTAATAGTGGGAACACTAATTCCTAAAGTTGACACTCTTCCAAACCTACTTTAGATGATAGTATTATTCATACTCCAAAAGATATAAGTGAAGTTCATGGAGAATTCTACAATTAATATAGACTAACCAATATCCAAGCTCAAAAATATGTAAGTGAAGCACACGAAGCATTCTATAAAACCATACTCAAAAGATTTAAGTGAAGCACAAAGAGCAATTCTATAAGATCATACTTAAAAGATATAAGTGAAGCACATGAAGTATTCTATAAATCAATGAAGGGTTAACTCATACTAGCATGGTTTTTAAAGGGAAAAAACAAAAACACAAAGGACACAAATCATGTGAACAAAAAAAACCGAGGTATACCGATATTTGAAAGATGGGATGCCAACCGGGGCATCCCCAAGCTTAGATGCTTGAGTATCCTTTGAAATATTTACGTGGGGTGCCTTGGGCATCCCCAAGCTTGAATTCTTGCCTCTCTTTATTCTTCTCATATTGATAGCTCCTCGATCTTCGAACACTTCATCCACACAAAACTTTAACAAAAACTTTGTGAGATCCGTTAGTGTAATAAAGCAAACTACCACTTTAAGGTACTGTAATGAACTCATTCTTTATTTATATTGGTATTAAACCTACTATATTCCACTTCTCTATGGTTCATACCCCCCGATACTAGCCATAGATTCATCAAAATAAGCAAACAACACGCGAAAAACAGAATCCGTCAAAAACAGGACACTCTGTAGTAATCTGGAAGTTTAGTAAACTTCTGTAACTCCAAAAATTATGAAATCAATATGACAATTTAAAAAATTTGTACAGAAGTAATGTGCAAAAAGTTTTAGACCCATTTGACCTTCCAGTAAAAAAATGTAAAATCACGCGCTACAACCAAAGTTTCTGTTTTTGTTCTGCACATAGTAAACAAGCAATCTAATCATCCTAAAACCAAATCTTGGCACATTATTTTTATAATACAATGGATATACACAAGGGGATAATTATTTATAGAGAAACTTCCATGAAAAACACTACATTGTTTTCATGAGCATGAACACAAGTGCTCAAGGTCGACCTTCACTTCTTCAATGCATAACTTTCCAATCACTTCTCTTTTTGAAAAACTTTTTAGGCATGAGAGGCAAGTAAAAAAATTGGTCTTTTCATTCTTTATTTTTTTTGTATGTTTCACCCACAACTAAACAGAAACAAAAAGGAAAAACAAAATCTACTTAGTGAAGAAAGCAAACAAGCACACACGACAATATCAACCCCACGCTATTGCTCCCCAGCAACGGCGCCAGAAAAGAGCTTGATAATCCCCAAGTGCAGGGAATCATCGTAGCAATTTTCAAAGGTGGAAGTGATAAGTATGGAGTGTCGAACCCACAAGGAGCTAAAGGTAAGATCAATATTCTCTCAAGCCCTATCTGCCACTGATACGACTCTACGTACATGTGACGCCCCCAATTCAATCGTACACTAATCATACACGCAAATGTGTATGATCAAGATCAGGGACTCACGGGAAGATATCACAACACAACTCTAGACACAAATCAAAATAATACAAGCTTTATATTACAAGCCAGGGGCCTCGAGGGCTCGAATACAAGCTCGATACACAAGAGTCACCGGAAGCAACAATATCTGAGTATAGACACCAGTTAAACAAGGATGCCTTAAGAAGGCTAGCACAAAAGCAACGTCGATCGAAGAGGCAAGGCCTCCTGGCTGGGACCTCCTAACTACTCCTGGACGTCGGCGGTCTTCACATAGTAGCATCCATGGCAGTGGCATCTGGCTCCAAGGATCCACCATCTGGTTGCATCAACCGGAAAGAAGAAAGAAGGGGGGGGGGAAGGGGTAGCAAAGCAACTGTGAGTACTCATCCAAAGTACTCGCAAGCATCAGATCTATACTAAGTATGCATTGGTATCAAATGGAAGGCTGTATCTATGGACTGAACTGCAGAATGCCAGAATAGAGGGGGAAGGCCTAGCCTATCGAAGACTAGCATCTTCACGCAGCTCCGAGCATCTTGCAGCATGTAGAAGAGTAAAGAATAGCAGTTTAATATTTAACAAACATGTTGTAACATTAATGCCCAGAGATCCTTCCTTGACTCCATGCGAGTAAGCAATCCCGGAGGCACATATTCAAGTATCCATTTGTAGTTGTATAAGATCAGGATATAAGTCTGAACGTCCATTACCGTGGACACGATATTCGAATATATAACTTGCCTGCAGGAGTGCACCACGTTACCCAACACGCTCGATCACTCTGGCCGGACACACCTTTCTGGGGTCAATGCCCGCCCTCGGAAGATCAACACGTCGCAGCCCTACCTAGGCTCAGCAGAGAGGTCCCCGCCGGTCTACATCCTAAGAACTCCGGGGTCTTGGGCCCATCGCTCGCAACACTCTGGGTCGTTGTGTGCAGGGTGGATACCAGCACCGCCTCGGATGGCCAGCATGATCCGACCGCGCCACAATGCTGAACTGGACGTCTGACAAAGCTTCGGCTGATACCACGACGTCAAGGCCCATAACTATTCTCGCGTGGTGGTTAGTGCGTAAAGGCCAAAGGCCAACTCAGAACAAATACCCAAACCATAGTGTGTTATTAGCTTGCGGAGACGAGCAGAGACTCACGATCGAAAGTGACCCCGTCGCCCCGTCTCATGGACTTACGACAAGGGCCTAGAATGCCCAGCCGTGCCACGTCATTATCTTGTGGGTGCTCTTCGGGCCCGCCCGACTTCCACCAAGGTCTCAAGTAAAGTCATTGTAACTGTATGTCCAAACATCAAGGAGAAAACCCGAGGAATCACCCCCGATGGATTCCACTCAATGTAATCATCAAGGTGAACGTAAGAGGGACCACCGTCGAGGTTCACACTTGAGGTGTTGAATGACAGAGTCGTATCGAAAATGGTGAAAGAGGAAATCACCCTCGATGACCACGACTGAATAGCTACACTACATAATTATCATCGGGAGTGCATTATGAGGGTCACCCTCGGCACTCCATAGTAGCTCTGCAGAGTCGAGCAACTAAAGGGGCGTGATGTGATGTGAGGTGTCGGGCTCTGGTCGTCGATCACGTCAATCGAGGCATCGATGATGAAGCAGGGGCAACAAGGACAAGGTGGGGGTCACTGATGGATCACTAACCAACCTATACTAAGCAGTTTAGGATAAGCAGGTAGGTAACAATAGCAGGTACAAAAGCAGGCTATGCATCAGAATAGGAGCAAGCAATAACAGTAGCAAAATCTAATGCAAGCAAGAGAGTATAGAATGGGCGATATCGGGATGATCAAAGGGGGGGGCTTGCCTGGTTGCTCAGACAAGAAGGAGGGTCGTCATCAACGTAGTCGATCACAGTGGCATCAGCAGCGGTCTCGGGGTCTACCGGGGAGAAGAGGGGGAAAACAGTAAATACACGCAAACCTATGCATAACATGACAATAAGCGAGGCTAGAGGTGTTCTAACGCAGCGCTAGGCGATACTGGCGAAGGGGGAAACATCCGGGAAAGTTTTTCCAGTTCCGGACATCTGTCAAACAGATGAACCAGAGGGGGAAAGTTCAACGTTTGCTATGATAGGGACGTGTGGCGGATGAAAGGACCGAGTATTCGGATTCGTCTCATCGTTTTGAGCAACTTTCATGTACAAAGTTTTTCGATCCGAGCTACGGTTAATTTTCAATGATTTTTCAAAGTTTTAAATGATTTTCTAATTATCTTAATTCGAAAATTAAGTGACTAAATACTTTTGTCACATGGGGCTGTGCTAGCCAGGGTATATGACAGTGGGCCAGGGGGGATGAGTCAGCAAGGTCAACAGTCAAGATTGACTGTGTTGACTAGTCAACTCTAGGCAGTGAGGCCTAGGTGTCATAGACACAAGTTTAATAGTTTTGATAAATGGATAAATAGAAGGGGTGGGGGCACATGGCAGTGTGCCACTACTAACCTAACACACACACATACACACACTAATTACACAGGGCCGACCACACACGGCCGTGGCCAAGCCGGCCACACACACACCACAAACAGGACGCGACACAATATGTTATGGGGTTAATTATGTTCTCTCTTAATAGAAGATAGCAATTTGTGATTTTTGTAGGATTTAAACCATGCATCAAAAGTATTTGGTCTAGTGGGATAAAATGAAGTTTGACAAGTGTACTACATGCGCATATTTTTCTTAGACTTGTTAACAGTTGTTTAACTGCAGTTTAGAGACTGTCTAGGGGGTTAGTCAATGTAAAATTCATAAAGCTAGCCATAGCTACAGTAAATAGCAGCAGCAACTAGCAGAAAATAGCAGCGGCAATAGTAGCATGAGCGTCAGCGACTAGCGGTAGGATGCAGCAGCAGAGCCGTGGTAGCAAGCAGCAGCAGGCGGCGACAGCAGCACGTAGAGCAGTGTAGCAACTAGCAGGCCAGGGGCGCGGCCCGGGCGGACGTCCGCGCGCAAGGAGCAGCAGGAGCAGTACGTACGCGAGAGCAGTGTTCGCACACGAACACGCCATCGTGTACCCTCGACGCCGGGGGTGATACACCACAGCTCACGTCGAAGAAGACCCGTACGGAAGCGCGGTACGCAGGCAATCCGGCAGGCGCTTTTGTAGACCCGAAACCCCACACGCCCAGGAGGGACCCCGTCAGGGCGCGCGGCGTCTATGGGCTGCCCTAGGTCAACCTGATCGCCCCTAGGGCCTCGTGGATCGCCGCCCTGCAACTAGAAGAACGAACGAAGAACGAGGAAGAAGAAGAACAAGGGAGAGAGATAAAGGTAAAGGTAAAAGATGATAGATTGATGGTTCAATTGTGTGTTATTCAATCGGCCGTCACCTCTTACATATATATATGAGGCGGCTGGACTTTCCGTACAAGAAAAGGACTCAAATCCCGTCCAAAACATCAAAAGATAACCTAACTCGGACTACGAGGGCCGGAACTTCCGGTCAGCCCGGAACATCCGGGCTAAAATTACATCAAGTTGCCCTCTTGCACAGCTCCTGCAGGTCGCATATGGCTTCGGATCACGATGGTCCCAAAAGAAAAGTTGTAGATCTTGCAATGGAGAAAAATTCCTTAGTTGATCACTTTTTCATCCGAGGTCATCTTCATGTCAAAATTGGCCCCGCAAATCTGCAAATAATGTTAAATTCCAGTTTTCGTGGCGCACCGCGTGCAAACTTTCGGTTTAGCCCGAACCTCCCCGGAAGTTTTGCCCGGAACTTCCGGGGCAAACTTATGCAGCGCACTATTTTGGCTCTAACTTTTATATACGCACTCCGATTTAGACGTTTCTTATATCAAAATCAATCGTTTCGACGAGACGAAGACAATCCATGTAGAAACATTTCTCATATGAGGCCATCTTGGAGGCGTAATCAGCCAAATAGTGTTCTACACCGGCCATGCATTGACATACTCTTAGGACGATAGGTAAATATCGGTCATTATCCATGTAAACTTCGTTCAAAGCACATATAGCCGAAACAAACAAACGGAATGTCAAATCAAGTATTTCGGCCCTTTGGATCAGCAACAAACTTGTAGCTAACCAAATGTATAGTGACTTGGTAATACCCTTTCATGATGTAAGAAATTATATTGCATCCATGGATTAAAATAAGCCCATTAAGGGTTACCAATCATACCTGATGATGAATTCCATGGCATAAGTGTTAATGAAATAGTTGAAGAATATGGATAATGTGTAGACCGAAGATGCTGAAACCTTCGTCTTCGTCCTTCATAGTTTTCACTTTTTTCATTCTCCACCTTTGCCATACTTCTTGTAATGGAAGCTTGCACATAATTCTTATTTTGAGCACTTTCTTTGGGAACCCATGCCATGTTCCTATCTTCAAGTTCTTGTGCACTAAGTTTTTGTAATTTCTTCTTTTGCCAATATGATAAGCCGAGTGGGCACCCCGGCTGTGATTTTGTTTGAAGCAGTGGCAATTCTTGTTTTACCTTGTGCACTCTCAACTTCTTTTCTCCAGATTTGGCACTCTGATTTTTATCAATTGATTGCTTCACTTCTTTGCCTTTTGTAGCCAATGTCAACACTTTAATTGACTCTTTGTTATTTGAGATCAAATCTAAAGTAGCACACTTATGACCATCTCTTTTCACACGGTAAACTTGCTTTACCACCTCTTTCTTCTTCCTTGAGCTCTGGACCAATTCCTTATGATTGAAACAGTCTTTGATGCATGATTGTTCAAATGTTAATCTTCTTGGAGCTGCATAGTATTGGTGAGATGGTCTAGAATAAGATGGAGAATGTGCCCTTGTATCATACCTGTCCCATGATGAATATGTATCTATATAAGAATAGGGAGGCATCCACGGCATTGGCATTGGCGGCCAAAAATAAGGATATGAATATGCTGCATTAAAATTATCACTTTGCCAATACCAATCCTCATATTTGCGCCTTGGGGGTGATCTTGGTTTCTTTGCATGATTTGGCCGATAAGCATTCTTCTCTTCACTCTTCTTTTGATATTTATCTAATAGTTCAGCGAAGGTGATTTTTGATCTCTTACACTTGCGCTTATTTCGGCCTTTGTTTTCTTTTGGTTTGCTTTCATCGATCATTGGATTTTCTTGCTGCCCCCCAGTCCTTGGCGTCTCCATTATAGCTTCGATGGAATTCTCGCCCTCAAGATTATGTTCGTTATGCTCTTCAACAACTTGTTTACTTGAAAGCTTGATCCCATCACCTGCAGCTTTTACATTCTCTTTAAATGGATCGGCTTGAAGCAGCCGATGCAAAAACTTTTTGTCATCGGGACCAATCGGAATAGACTGGTCATCTCTGGGTGTTTCAACAAACTTTAATCGTCCTTTTTCAGTGTCCGATTTAACTATTTGACGAAACGTGTTGCAATCCTCAAAATTATGCTTGGACGAATCATGCAACTTACAATAAATTCATCCTTGGATTGATGGCTTAACATGGTGATCAAGAATTGTAATGTAATTATTTTTCAGCAACAAATCAAATATTTGATCACACGTGCTTGAATTGAAGGTATACTTCTTGTTTTCTAGCCGATCTTGCTGTTTGAACGGCTTTGGAGATAAGCAAGCGAATGGTTCAGATTTGGAATCTCCCCATTCAGCTATGCATTGTGTTTTCCACTCTATCTTCGATGTCTTTGGATAAGATATTATATTAGCATCGGTTTTCTCAATAGAATTTAACCTTGGCTTTAAATTTCTGAAACGAAGATATTTAGAACATACATGTCTCAGTTGAGACCAAGTGCAAGCCAAGTACGAAATAAGCAAAGCTACCCAACTAGATATGAACTTTGGATAAAGCAACAGGGAAAGCTTTGGCTGTAACAATAAGTCATTATTGGTCTTTATAAATGGCGCAATGGGTTGACCGATGTGTTCCATAACAAGTTTATTGCTAACAAGTAAATTACTCTTCTTCATAGGTCTTTCAAAATTACTTATGAGAATATTTGTTATAGATGCACCAATAATGAAGTTGCGACCAAATCTGAAAATAGGTAAATTACTCTCTATGCATACCTCTTCAAATATGTTGCGAGAGCATGATGGTGGTGCCACTTGAAGAACATCTTGCTTCATCTTTGGATGGCTCCCCAACACCTTGTCATTATCTTTTTCTTGATTCCGTGCAACATGTTAGCCGAATTTTGTTCGGCTACTTTTTCTGGTCCTTGAGGCTTGTCAATTTCTATGGCACGGAACTCATAAGGCAGGAAGTAGGTTCCATTGACTTCGGAAAAATCAAGTATTGCTATTTTTCTATGCTTTCCATGCCCTTTCTCAATAATGCTTGCCTCTTTGGATTTGATGGACTCGGAATATATACTACTTGATTCAGCTTTTCTAATAACCGAATTTTCTTTGTTACCTGAATCAACAACTTTATCTTTTTGAATTTGCAAGGCTTCTCGCTCTCGTCTAATTTTAGCCCACATCTCAGCTTGGCGAGCTTTAAACCTTTTCATCTCAATTTCCATCCACTCGTCATGAGATTGCCCCCCAATACTTTGAGACTCTTTCGGCAATGAGGTGCCGAAACTTTGTGATTGTTTAGGTGGTACACTAGATGGTACAACACTGGGCGACTGCATCATTTGCACAACTCTAGCTTTTACAACAGCAAAATCATGAGGCTTCCCGCCATCTATTAGTCCCTGGCGAATAGAGTTGCACAAATCCGAAAAGAATGTAAGCTTGTTCTCAATTACCCAGTCTAGATATGGTTGCCCCCCAATGCTTTTAGACTCTTTCGGTAATGAGATGTTGTCGAAATTCTGTAATTGTGTAGGGGGGACATGATATGTCACGGTAGTAGGTGAATGCATTTGTGCTCTTGCAGAAGTTTCACTTATTTGGCCATGACCATTAAGGTGCGGAGCCGAATTATGGACATCAACAGTTGCGTATGGTGCCAAAAAACTAGTAGCATGAGGTGTAGCATATGATGTTTGAGGGTAATTGGTCGAATAACTAGTAGTAGCATGGCCAATTCCCCTATCCACCAGCATGTTTGGATTAACATGTTGCAAATTAGTTGTCGATGAATAAAAAGATGAAACACTATGTTGCATGCCATTGAAAGATCCTACATGGGGTGTTTCAACTTGATTAACCGAACTCATCATGTTGTTCATCGGCATATAGATTTGTGGGGTTGCCGATGCATGGGAGTTGGGATACATATGTTGCATGTTGCCAAAATTATATAAAGTTGAAGCATGAAGATTATTCTAAATCGGCTGTTGCACATAATTAGATGCATGATTGATAAAAATAGGGCTAGCCGATACATTATGTTCATTAGACGATCTAGCAACAACATATGCATTATTTGCATCTACATAAATGAATCGAGTATTCATATTACCTTTGTAGATCGCAAACCCTAGATGACGATCTCTTCGTAGCAAGAACGGGCCGGAGACTGCTCAAAGCTTCGTCCCCAGCGGAGTCGCCAAAAAGTGTGTTCGCACACGAACACGCCACCGTGTACCCTCGACGCCGGGGGTGATGCACCACAGCTCACGTCGAAGGAGACCCGTCCGGAAGCGCGGTACGCAGGCAATCCGGCAGGCGCTTTTGTAGACCCGAAACCCCACACGCCCGGGAGGGACCCCGTCAGGGCGCGCGGCGTCTATGGGCTGCCCTAGGTCGACCTGATCGCCCCTAAGGCCTCGTGGATCGCCGCCCTGCAACTAGAAGAACGAACGAAGAATGAGGAGGAAGAAGAACAAGGGAGAGAGATAAAGGTAAAGGTAAAAGATGATAGATTGATGGTTCGATTGTGTGTTGTTACTCAATCGGCCGTCACCTCTTACATATATATGAGGCGGCTGGACTTTCCGCACAAGAAAAGGACTCAAATCCCGTCCAAAACATCAAAAGATTACCTAACTCGGACTACGAGGGCCGGAACTTCCGGTCAGCCCGGAACATCCGGGCTAAAATTACATCAAGTTGCCCTCTTGCACAGCTCCTGCAGGTCGCATATGGCATCGGATCACGATGGTCCCAAAAGCAAAGTTGTAGATCTTGCAATGGAGAAAAATTCCTTAGTTGATCACTTTTTCATCCGAGGTCATCTTCATGTCAAAATTGGCCCCGCATATCTGCAAATAATGTTAAATTCTAGTTTTCGGGGCGCACCGCGTGCAAACTTTCGGTTTAGCCCGGAATCTCCCCGGAAGTTTTGCGTGGAATTTCCGGGGCAGACTTATGCAGCGCACTGTTTTGGCTCTAACTTTTGCATACGAACTCCGATTTTGACGTTACTTATATCAAAATTGATAGTTTCGACGAGACGAAGACAATCCGTGTAGAAACTTTTCTCATATGAGGCAATCTTGGAGGCGTAACCAGCCGAATAGTATTCTGAATACAAAATCTGAATACTTCAAACACAACTTCGGCCTTAGAGATGAGATCGGATGGCTACGACCCAAATATCAAATTTTCTCCTTTTGACAATACGGAACTTTCTCACTTTGAACACTTCTCCATTTGAGACCATCTTAATTAAGTTCTTAGCCGTGCCAAAATCTGGTGTCAACAAGCAGCAGCAGTACAAGGAGCAGCAGAGCAGTGGCAGGGTCGCGGGCGCGGTCAGGGAGCAGCGGGCGCGAGCCAGCGAGGCCGAACGTGGCCAGAGGTGAGCGAGCGCGGACAACGGCACAGTGAGCGCGAGCTCCGACGGTGTTGGGCACAGCGGTAACGGCGGCCTACGGTGGTACGCGGACAGACGACGGGGATGCTCTAGAGGAACGGATCGATGTAGGAAAAGGGAGGAGAAGGCGCTGGGTGTCACAGTGGTGGCGACGGCGAGATCAGGTGGTTCGGGGAGGTTCGGACGACGGTGGATCGAAGCCGTGGCTGAGGCGAACGCTGACGGAGGGGATCGGCGCGGTCCGGTAATGCAGCGAGGATGGACTCGATCTGGCCCTCATAGACGAAGCAGAGAGCAGCGGCGGTTCTTCTAGACTTGCTAACTCGACGTGGGGTCGATGTTGGCCGCGGCGAGGAGGTGGTTCAATGCCACGGCGGCGGTTGTGCGTACTGTGTGGAAGGGGGCGACGCGAGGAAGAGGGGAATGGCGTAGGGTTCGACCGAGGGGAACGAGGGCGCCGGGTAGATATAGGAAGGGGGCCGCGGTGGATGGGCGCCACGGCATCGCCCTGTGCCGTGGCGGCCATCGCCGGCGTCCACGGTAGCGTGAACAAGGGAGAGGGGAGAGTTTGGCGAGGGTGGGCCGGTCTAATGACTTACTGGGCCAAAGCCCGGGGGGCGGTTGTTTTGTTTTATTTTTTATTCATCTCTGCTTATTTGTTTTACTAGTTATTTTAGCTTTAGCAAACATCTAAACAGTACCCAAATTAGTGTTACTAAATAAGCTACTGCCATAAAAGTTTTGGCACCTATTCGAAGCAGTTTAATATTTTATTAATCATAAACCGCTTTTAATTAATTTTCTAAGTCACCTTTTTAAATTATTTTTGAGCACTTAAACAATTTATAAAAAAATATTATTTCTCCACCAAAATTTTCTTTGGATCACTGTTTACACATTTTAGTTTTGACATTTTGAAAACTTTTAATTTTGACTTTAATTTAAATTTGAATTGGAACCGGTTTCGAACCAACGTGAGCTTAACAACAATAATCGCGGTGATGTGGCATCATTAACAAGGCATTACTGTAGCTTAATTATCCGGGCGTCACAATTCTCCTCCACTACAAGAAATCTCGTCCCGAGATTGAAGGGGTGGAGTAAGGGGGAAAGACTCGGGAAGGACGGAGCTCAACACAAGATAGGTACCTGGGGACTATCTCAGTGAACATGGCATAGAGGCATCTCTCGAGTTGAAATTCGAGGAAGTCATCGAGAGCAAGGTAAGGAGGTGCAATAAGAAGCTTCAACCAGGTAGGCAATCATTTGTTGCCTGAAACAGAGGGTGAAAGGGGTTCAGAGCATCAAGAATAAGTATTGCATCTGATACCAGAACAGATCACAAGAAGGTGGCTCATGAATTACATACGAAGCCAAGCGCGAGGAACAATTTTGGAAGATAGGGATGTACAGGAGAGTCAGGTTTCGATCCTAGGACCTATGGGTTATGGACCCACCATGTGGGTTAAAACCAGGAAGGCGCTAACATATTGCATGGTTAAGATAGCAAGGCAGGTCTGAGGATATCCTACCAGTTATGTTGGCAACAACGTTGGTACCAAGGGCGCGGGACAAAGAGAACCAGTTTCCTACTCGTTAAGACGAGGCGGACCAATAGGCAAAGTTCTCGTCCATCGATGGCTACCGGAATGTCATCAACAATAGTGACAAGGTCTTACTGATAGAGTTTGTGCACCGAGTTGTTTACATAAGCAGGGAATTATCACTGCTCAGATATGTTAGGTTACAAGAAAGGTTAAACAAAGCAATGGAGACCTGAATCAATTACCGGTGTTCTTGAGTGTCTAACAACTTAGAACCCGTGGAAAATTTGAATCGGCAAGAATAATAGTTGATGAAAAACTCATAAGAAGTTATGTAGTTCCGTGATATTCTCGAGATACCAGAGGGTAACACTCGAAGGTAGATCAAAGTAGAGGCTTGACATGTGAAATGATCTGAAGAAGACAAGTACTTTAACTCGCCCTAGAAATGCAATCGAAGGATAACAGTCATGGTCGAAACCACGGTTGCCAAGGACCAAGCATAGATACAATATGAACTCATCAAAAGGGGATTATTATTACAAGAAACTTCCATGGTAAGTTCCACATAGGGTCCATGGGCATGAACACAAAGGTTCAAGGTCGACTCCCACTTCTCTAATGCACAACTTTCCATTCACTTCTTGTGTTCGAAGAAGTTGTAGAATTGAAAATTTATCCGAAGAAACACTAGTAGATATAACTCGCATAATCTCCGGGTTCACGCGGATTTAGGTAAGACAAATATTCAACCCATCGGGGCATCTGAGGAACACATACCACAAACTTCATGAGTAAAAAAACTCAATCCCGAGAGTAGAGCATGGTTGAGGAAGCAGAAGATACAATTTACCAAAGGCATTATGTATCCGAGGAAAAGCTCACAAGGTTACTGTATATGAAGGACGCTGTTGGATAGAACCCCACAAAGGATCTAGTGGTTCACAAGGGATCTGATGAGCATCAGTACTCAACTAGAAGTAGAAAGAATGCAAGGATATCAGATTATAGAAGCAACTGACTAATTCAGAGTTCAAATGCAAAGGAATTATGATTTCCAAAATCAAGGGATCATAAGCAAACGCTCTGACCAAGGATGGTTAAGTTGAATAGACTTAGGGCACAATCGATGGCAATCTAATTGGACGAGAACTAGCTCATGTTCAGGAAGACGTCTGAGCCAGAAAGATAATCCAGGATCAACTGATGATTGCGATACAGACATATCAAATCGAAGACTCAAGATGATAATGACAAAGGACATCAATGGATACTGCTAGGCATAGGGAATTAACCAGAGTGTAGGCAGGTAAGACCTTATAGAGCAATAGGCGACACAGGTCATCGAAAGCTCAGATTGTATTACAAAGTATCTTATGAAGCACAAGAATAACTGGGATGAATGGATACTCGATAAGAGCGAGTAATTATCCGCAGGGGTATTCGTGCGGTAAGGACTATAGGGCAGTAAGCATAAAGGATCCTCGGAACATCGAAGAGTATTTCAGGACATCTTGTAATAGCAAGAGCAACTGGGCATGAAGGTATGAATGGCAACATAGGTAGTTACGCATGAGGATTTATCGGTGACAGGGATCGCAACGGCGAAGGTTACAAGTGACTCGGTAAAACATCGGAGAGTATCTTCAGAATCTTCTGGTGCACCAAGCAATCATCTGGAGTGAGGGGCTCTCCGGGAGAAGGTGTTTACGAGAACCTAGAGTTAGAGTTAAGAAAATCAATTAACCCAAATAGAAGAGAGATCAGAGTCCCAGAGTAAAGGTCGAGGAGTAAAAGATCCTAATACCACCCAATGGCGACGTGGGCCGATAAGCCACACAACCATGTTAGTAAAACAGTTTTCAAAGACTAGACTCAACCTCGGCCAAGGAGTTGGAAAGGGGATTCCTACAGGCAGTCGACTCTGATACCAACTTGTGACGCCCCAGATTCAATCGTACACTAATCATACACGCAAATGTGTACGATCAAGATCAGGGACTCACGGGAAGATATCACAACACAACTCTAGACACAAATCAAAATAATACAAGCTTTATATTACAAGCTAGGGGCCTCGAGGGCTCGAATACAAGCTCGATACACAAGAGTCAGCGGAAGCAACAATATCTGAGTACAGACACCAGTTAAACAAGGATGCCTTAAGAAGGCTAGCACAAAAGCAACAACGATCGAAGAGGCAAGGCCTCCTGCCTGGGACCTCCTAACTACTCCTGGACGTCGGTGGTCTTCACGTAGTAGCATCCATCGGAGGTGGCATCTGGCTCCAAGGATCCACCATCTAGTTGCATCAACCGGAAAGAAGAAAGAAGGTGGAAAAGGGGTAGCAAAGCAACCGTGAGTACTCATCCAAAGTACTCGCAAGCATCAGATCTATACTAAGTATGCATTGGTATCAAATGGAGGGGATGGGCGCGCTCCGGCGATGCAGCGAGGATGGACTCGATCTGGCCCTCGTAGACGAAGCAGAGAGCAGCGGTGGTTCTTCTAGACTTGCTAACTCGACGTGGGGTCGACGTTGGCTGCGGCGACGAGGTGGTTCAATGCCACGGCGACGGTTGTGCGTACTGTGTGGAAGGGGGCGACGCGAGGAAGGGGGGAATGGCCTAGGGTTCGGCCGAGGGGAACGAGGGCGCCGGGTAGATATAGGAAGGGGGCCGCGGTGGATGGGCGCCACGACATCGCCCTGTGCCGTGGCGGCCATCGCCGGCGTCCACAGTAGCGTGAACAGGGGAGAGGGGAGAGTTTGGCGAGGGTGGGCCGGTCTAATGACTTACTGGGCCAAAGCCCAGGGGGGCGGTTGTTTTGTTTCATTTTTTAATTCATCTCTGCTTATTTGTTTTACTAGTTATTTTAGCTTTAGCAAACATCTAAACAGTACCCAAATTAGTGTTACTAAATAAGCTACTGCCATAAAAATTTGGGCACCTATTCAAAGCAGTTTAATATTTTATTAATCATAAACCGCTTTTAATTAATTTTCTAAGTCACTTTTTTCAATTATTTTTTAGCACTTAAACGATTTATAAAAAAATATTATTTCTCCACCAAAATTTTCTATGGATCACTGTTTACACATTTTAGTTTTGACATTTTGAAAACTTTTAATTTTGACTTTAATTTAAATTCGAATTGGAACCGATTTCGAACCAACGTGAGCTTAACAACAATAATCGCGGTGACGTGGCATCATTAACAAGGCATTACTGTAGCTTAATTATCTGGGTGTCACAGTACACCGAACGTTTGCTTCCAACTAGAAACGAGAAATAAAACTACGGTGTGGGTATGAAGAGGATAACTTTGCATGGTATCGGAGAGCTAAAACATAAAAGTAGGTGCTGTTATCATAAAGTTACAATATATTATTAAATATTATAAATAGCGAGTGTGGAATAATGATGGGTCGGTGTGCGGAATTATCCTAGGCAATCGTTAACAAGACCGGTAATCACTATTGCAATTTCATATGAGGGAGAGGCATAAGCTAACATACTTTCCCGTCTTGGATCATATGCACTTATGATTGGAACTCTAGCAAGCATCCGCAACTACGAAAGATCATTAAGGTAAAACCCAACCATATCATTAAAGCATCAAGTCCCCTTTATTCCATACGCAACAACCCCCTTAGTCGGGTTTAAACTTCTGTCACTCTAGCAACCCACTATAAGTGAATCATGAACGTATTGCAATACCCTACAGCGGGAATCCCTCACGCTTGCGCGACACGATGGGCAAAATAGGACAACACCAAAATAAAACATACAACTCATACCAATCTAGATCATCAATCAACCCAAAGACAAAGGATATCTACTCAAAACATCATAAGATGGCAACACACCATTGGATCATAATATGTGGCATAAGGCACCATGTTCAAGTAGGGATTACAGCGGGGTGCGGGAGAGTGGACCGCGTAAAAGAGATGAGGATGGTGATGATGATGGTGATGTTGATGAAGACGATTACCGCGGCGATGATTCCCCTCCCGATGGCGCCGGCGCCACCGAGAGAGAGGAGGAGAGGTTCTCCCCCTTGTGCTTCCTCCTCCATGGCCTCCCCCCTAGATGGGAAGAGGTTCTCCCTCTGGTCCTTGGCCTTCATGGCGATGATGGCCCCTCCGGGATCCTCCTCCATGGCCACCGGTGATGATACCCCCTCCGGCAGGGTGCCAGAGAGGGCCTAGATTGATTTCTCGTGGCTATAGAGGCTTGCGGCGGCGGAACTTCAGATCTAGGTTATTTCCCGAAGGTTTCTGTATTTATAGGAGGAGTTGGCGTTGATTTCACGCCAGGGGGCCCTCGGGGAGTCCACGAGGTAGGGGGCACACCCCCCACCCTCGTGGGGCCCATAGGACTCCCCTCCGGTAGATTTTTGTTCCAGTATTTTTCATATTTTCCAGAAAAAATCTCCGTTGATTTTCAGCGCGTTCCGAGAACTTTTATTTCTGCACAAAAACAACACCATGGTAGTTCTGCTGAAAACAGCATCAGTACGGGTTAGTTCTAATCAAATCATACCAAAATCATATAAAACTATTGTAAACATGGCATGAATACTTCATAAATTATAGATACGTTGGAGACGTATCACACGGTCACTTGCAAAAGTGAGATCTGATAGTGATAGATAAATGATAAAGTAAATATTTTTGGTATTTTTGGTTTATAGATCGGAAAGTAAAAGATTGCAAAATAGTAGATGGGAAACTAGCAAGATGTAAACGAGATTCAATATAATGGAAAAGAGATCCAGGGGCCATAGGTTTCACTAGTGTCTTCTCTCGAGATAGCAAATATTACGGTGGGTGAACAAATTACTGCCGAGAAATTGATAGAAAAGCGCATAGTTATGATGATATCTAAGGCAATGATCATGTATATAGGCATCACGTCCGTTAAAAGTAGACCGACTCCTACCTGCATCTACTACTATTACTCCACACATCGACCGCTATCCAGCATGCATCTAGAGTATTAAGTTCATAAAGAACGAAGTAGCGCATTAAGAAAGATGACATGATGTAGAGGAATTAACTCAACAATATGATGAAAACCCCATCTTTTTATCCTCGATGGAAACAATACAATACATGCCTGGCTGCACCTACTGTCACTGGGAAAGGACACTGCAAGATTGAACCCAAAGCTAAGCACTTCTCCCATTGCAAGAAAGATCAATCTAGTAGGCCAAACTAAACCGAAAATTCGAAGAGACTTGCAAAGATATCAAATCATGCATATAAGAATTTAGAGAAGAACCAAATAATATTCATAGATAATCTTGATCATAAATCCACAATTCATCGGATCTTGGCAAACACACCGCAAAATAATATTACATCGAATAGATCTCCAAGAACATCAAGGAGACACATGGTATTGAGAATCAAAGAGAGAGAAGAAGCCATCTAGCTAATAACTATGGACCCGAAGGTCTATGGTAAACCACTCATGCTTCATCAGAGAGGTAATGGTGTTGATGTAGAAGCCCTCCATGATCGAATCCCCCTCCAGTAGGATGCTGGAAAAAGTCCCTAAATGGGATCTCATAGGTACAGAAGGTTGCGGCAATGGAAAAGTGGTTTCGTGGCTCTCTTGGATGTTTTCAGGGTATAAAAGTATATATTGGCAAAGGAACTAGGTCAGGGAGCCACTAGGGGCCCATGAGGGTGGGGGTGTGCCCTACCCCCCTGGGCGCGCCCTCCTGCCTCGTTGCTTCCTCGTTACGTTTCCGACTTCATATCTAAGTCTCCTGGTTTGCTTTCGGTCCAAGAAAGATCATCGTGAATGTTTCATTCCGTTTGGACTCCATTTGGTATTCCTATCCTGCGAAACTCTAAAATAGGCAAAAAAAACTAGCACTGGCCCCTCGGTTAATAGGTTAGTCCCAAAAATAATATAAAATAGCATATAAATGCCTATTAAACATCCAAAATAGATAATATAATAGCATGGAACAATCAAAAATTATAGATATGTTGGACACATATCAGCGCCTCGCAGTCAAGGCCAGTCAGCTTGACAATGGCGGCGATGTCGTCTGTGTCAGTGGTTCGTCGAACTTCTTTAGCGGTGTGACCACGACCTTTGGTGTCATCTTGTCCTTCGGGGCAAGCCCTCTGAGCTCTGATGTCTACTACGCAACCTTTTCCTTGTAGACGTTGTTGGGTCTCCCAGTGCAGAGGTTTGTAGGACAGTAGCAAATTTCCCTCCAGTGGATGACCTAAGGTTTATCAATCCGTGGGAGGCGTAGGATGAAGATGGTCTCTCTCAAGCAACCCTGCAACCAAATAACAAAGAGTCTCTTGTGTCCCCAACACACCCAATACAATGGCAAATTGTATAGGTGCACTAGTTCGGCGAAGAGATGGTGATACAAGTGCAATATGGATGGTAGATATAGGTATTTGTAATCTGAAAATATAAAAACAGCAAGGTAACAAGCAATAAAAGTGAGCGTAAATGGTATTGCAATGCTAGGAAACAAGGTCTAGGGTTCATACTTTCACTAGTGCAAGTTCTCTCAACAATAATAACATAACTGGATCATATAACTATCCCTCAACATGCAACAAAGAGTCACTCCAAAGTCACTAATAGCGGAGAACAAACGAAGAGATTATGGTAGGGTAGGAAACCACCTCAAAGTTATCCTTTCTGATCGATCTATTCAAGAGTCCGTAGTAAAATAACACGAAGCTATTCTATCCGTTCGATCTATCATAGAGTTCGTACTAGAATAACACCTTGAGACAGAAATTAACCAAAACCCTAATGTCACCTAGATACTCCAATGTCACCTCAAGTATCCGTGGGCATGATTATACGATATGCATCACACAATCTCAGATTCATCTATTCAACCAACACAAAGTACTTCAAAGAGTGCCCCAAAGTTTCTACCGAAGAGTCAAGACGAAAACGTGTGCCAACCCCTATGCATAAGTTCATTGAACCCGCAAGTTGATCACCAAAACATACATCAAGTAGATCACGTAAATATCCCACTGTCACCATAGGTAAGCATGGCAAGTCATACATCAAGTGTTCTCAAATCCTTAAAGACTCAATCCGACAAGACAACTTCAAGGGGAAAACTCAATTCATCACAAGAGAGTAGAGGGGGAGAAACATCATAAGATCCAACAATAATAGCAAAGCTCGCGATACATCAAGATCGTGTCACCTCAAGAACACGAGAGAGAGAGAGAGAGATCAAACACATAGCTACTGGTACATACCCTCAGCCCCGAGGGTAAACTACTCCCTCCTCGTCATGGAGAGTGTTACGTCTTGAGCTTGCGTTGGTTTTCCTTAAAGAGGAAAGGGTGATGCAGCAATAGTAGGGTAAGTATTTCCCTCAGTTTTTGAGAACCAAGGTAACAATCCAGTAGGAGGCTCCTCAAAAGTCCCACGCACCTACACAAACAAACAAGAACTCGCACCTTCAGGGCCACTTGCGAAAGTGAGATTTGATAAAGATAGTATGATAAGACAAATATATTTTTGGCATTTTATAATATAGATTGGAAAAGTAAAGATGGAAATAAAAGTAGATTGAAAGCTTATATGATAAGAGATAGACCCGGGGGCCATAGGTTTCACTAGTGGCTTCTCTCAAGATAGCATAAGTATTACGGTGGGTGAACAAATTACTGTCGAGCAATTGATAGAAAATCGAATAATTATGAGATTATCTAGGCATGATCATGTATATAGGCATCACGTCCGTGACAAGTAGACCGACTCCTGCCTGCATCTACTACTATTACTCCACACATCGACCACTATCCAGCATGCATCTAGAGTATTAAGTTCATAAAGAACAGAGCAACACATTAAGAAAGATGACATGATGTAGAGGGATAAACTCATGCAATATGATATAAACCCCATCTTTTTATCCTCGATGGCAACAATACAATACGTGCCTTGCTGCCCCTGCTGTCACTGGGAAAGGACACCGCAAGATTGAACCCAAAGCTAAGCACTTCTCCCATTGCAAGAAAGATCAATTTAGTAGACCAAACCAAACTGATAATTCGAAGAGACTTGCAAAGATAACTTAATCACACATAAGAGAATTTAGAGGAGATTCAAATATTTCTCATAGATAAACTTGATCATGAACCCACAATTCATCGGATCTCGACAAACACACCGCAAAAAGAGTTACATCGAATAGATCTCCAAGAAGATCAAGGAGAACATGGTATTGAGATTCAAAGAGAGAGAAGAAGCCATCTAGCTAATAACTATGGACCTGAAGGTCTGTGGTAAACTACTCACAACTCATCGGAGAGGCTATGGTGTTGATGTAGAAGCCCTCCATGGTTGATTCCCCCTTCGGCGGAGCGCCGATGAAGGCTCCAAGATGGGGTCTCGCGGATACAGGGGGTTACGGTGGTGGAAATAGTTTTTCATTGTCGCCTTTGATGTTCTCGGGGTACGTGGGTATATATAGGAGGAAGAAGTAGGTCGGTGGACGCCCGAGGGGCCCACGAGATAGGGGACGCGCCCAGTAGGGGGGCGCCCTCCACCCTCGTGGCTTCCTCGATTGCTTCTTGACTTGCACTGCAAGTCCTCTGGGTCACGTTTGTTCCAAAAGTCACGCTCCCGAAGGTTTCATTCCGTTTGGACTCTGTTTGATATTCCTTTTCTTCGAAACACTGAAATAGGCAAAAAAACAGCAATACGGGCTGGGCCTCCGGTTAGTAGGTTAGTCCCAAAAATGATATAAAAGTGTAAAGTAAAGCCCATAAACATCCAAAACGGGTAATATAATAGCATGGAACAATAAAAAATTATAGATACGTTGGAGACGTATCAAGCATCCCCAAGCTTAATTCCTGCTCGTCCTCGAGTAGGTAAATGATAAAAACAGAATTTTGATGTGGAATGCTACCTAGCATAATTCTCAATGTAATTTTCTTTATTGTGGCATAAATGTTCAGATCCAAATGATTCAAAATAAAAGTTCATATTGACATAAGAAATAGTAATACTTCATATCAAAGCAATCATGTCTTCTCAAAATAACATGGCTAAAGAAAGTTCATCCCTACAAAATCATATAGTTAGGCTATGCTTCATTTTCCTCACACAAAATTGCTCCCATCTTATACACCCCCGATGACAAGCCAAGCAATTGTTTCGTACTTAAATAATCTCAAACTTTTTCAACTTTACGCAATACATGAGCGTAAGCCATGGATATAGCACTATGGATGGAATAGAATATGATGATGGGGATTGTGTGGAGAAGACAAAAAAGGAGAAAGTCTCACATTGACGAGGATAATCAACAGGCTATGGAGATGCCCATCAATTGATGTCAACATGAGGAGTAGGGATTTCCATGCAAGGGATGCACTAGAGCTATAAATGTATGAAAGCTCAATAAAAGAAACTAGTGGGTGTGCATCCAACTTGCTTGCTCACGAAGACCTAGGGCATTTTGAGTAAGCTCATCGTAGGAATATACAAGCCAAGTTCTATAATGAGAAATTCCCACTAGTATATGAAAGTGACAACATATGAGACTCGCTATATGAATAACATGGTGCTACTTTGAAGCACAAGTGTGGAAAAAGATAGTTACATTGCCCCCTTTTTTATTTTTATTTTTTTGGGCCTTTCCTTTTTTTTGGCCTTTATTTTTTTATTTGGCCTTCCCCCTTTTTTTATTTGGCCTTTTTCTTGGGACAATGCTCTAATAATGATGATCATCACACTTCTATTTATTTACAACTCATGAATTACAACTCAAAACTAGAACAAGATATGACTCTATATGAATGCCTCCGGCGGTGTACCGGGATGGGCAATGAATCAAGAGTGACATGTATGAAAATTTATGCATGGTGGCTTTGCCACAAATACGATGTCAACTACATGATCATGCAAGGCAATATGACAATGGTAATGTGTGTCATGATGATGAATGGAACAGTGGAAAGTTGCATGGCAATATATCTCGCAATGGCTATGGAAATGTCATAATAGGTAGGTATGGTGGCTGTTTTGAGGAAGATATAAGGAGGTTTGTGTGTGATAGAGCGTATCGTATCACGGGGTTTTGATGCACCGGCGAAGTTTGCACCAACTATCAAGGTGAGAAAGCGCAATGCACGGTACCGAAGAGGCTAGCAACGATGGAAGGGTGAGAGTGCGTATAATCCATGGACTCAACATTAGTCAAAAGAACTCATATACTTATTGCAAAAATCTACAAGTCATCAAAAACCAAGCACTATGCGCATGCTCCTAGGGGGATAGATTGGTAGGAAAAGACCATCCCTCGTCCCCGACCGCCACTCATAAGGATGCACAATCTAAGAACACCTCATGTTTCAAATTTGTTACACAACTTTAACCATACGTGCATGCTACGGGACTTGTTAACTTCAAGACAAACATTCTTTAAATTCATAATCACCCAAATATCATGACTCTAATATCACTACCTCCATATCTCAAAACAATTATCAAGTATCAAATTGATCGTAGCATCCAATTCACTTCCTATGAAAGTTTATATTTTACCCAACTTGGATGCCCACCATTCTAGGAACAATTTTATAACCATAGCAAATACCATGCTGTTCTAAGGGACTATCAAAATAATATAAGTGAAGCATGAGAGACTAACAATTTCTACAAAATTAAGCCACCGCCGTGCTCTAAAAGTTATAAGTGAAGCACTAGAGCAAAAACTATCTAGCTCAAAAGATATAAGTGAAGCACATAGAGTATTCTAATAAATTCTAATCAAGTGGGTTTCTCACAAAAGGTGTGTACATCAAGGATTATTGTGGAAAACTAAAAATCAAATACTAATATCATACAAGACGCTCCAAGCAAAACACATATCATGTGGCGAATAAAAATATAGCTCCAAGTAAAGTTACCGATGAACGAAGAGGAAAGAGGGGATGCCTTCCAGGGGCATCCCCAAGCTTAGGCTTTTGGCTATGCTTGAATATCTTGGGATGCCTTGGGAATCCCCAAGCTTAGGCTCTTGCCACTCCTTATTCCATAGTTCATCAAATCTTTACCCAAAACTTGAAAACTTCACAACACAAAACTTAACAGGAAATCTCATAAGCTCCGTTAGTGAAAGAAAGAAAAACCACCACATAAGGTACTGTAATGAACTCATTCTTTATTTATATTGGTGTTAAAACTACTGTATTCCAACTTTTATATGGTTCATACCCTTACATACTAGCCATAGATGCATCAAAATAAGCAAACAACACACGAAAGGCAGAATCTATCAAAAGCAGAACAGTGTGTAGCAATCTGTAACTCTCGAATACTTCTGGAACTCTAAAAATCCTACAAAAATAGGAAGTCCTGGGAAATTTGTCTATTGATCTACAGAAAAAAGAATCAACTAAAAATCACGTTTATATGAATTACTAAAATTATTTTGGTGTGTGCAAAGTTTCTGTTTTTCAGCAGAATCAAATTAACTATCACCGTAGGTTATCCTATAGGTTCTACTTGGCAAAAACACTAATTAAAACATAAAACCACATCTAAACAGAAGGTAGATGATTTATTTATTTAATAACAGCAAGGAAAAATATTGGGTTGTCTCCCAACAAGCGCTTTTCTTTAAAGCCTTTTTAGCTAGGCATTGAGATTTCAATGATGCTCACATGAAAGACAAGAATTGAAGAATAAAGAGAGCATCATGTAGCATGTGAAAAACACATCTAAGTCCAACATACTTCCTATGCATAGGCATCTTGTAAGTAAACAAATTATCAAGGCAAGCAAAAACTAGCATATGCAAGGAAGAACAAAGAGATGATAGCAATCTCAACATGAAGAGGGGTAATTTAGTAACATGAAAATTTCTACAACCATATTTTCCTCTCTCATAATAATTACATGTAGGATCATAAGCAAATTTAACAAAATAGCTATCACATAAATTATTTTCAACATGATCCACATGCATGCGAAGTTGACACTCTTCCAAAATAGTGGGATTAACATTAACTAAAGTCATGACCTCTCCAAGCCCACTTTTATCAAAAATTTCATAAGATTGATCAAAATCCAAATATGTGGGACCTAAGTTGACACTCTTCCAAACCCACTTTCAATAATATTTCGAACTCTATTATCAATCTCATATTCATCATGGGGGTTAAATAAATTTTCAAGATCAAAAGAAGAATCACCCCAATCATGATCATTGCAACAAGTAGTAGACATAGCAAAACTAGCATCCCCAAGGTTAGCGTTTTGCATATTATTAGCACAATTGACATGAAAAGAGTTTATAGTAACATCATTGCAATAGCCAAGTATGGGTGCAATAGCAACGATCTCATGTTTAACATAAGGAACTATAGCAAATTCATCTTCATAAATATTGGCATCATGGCCACAAGAATAGCAAGCATCATGTTCATCAAGGGATATTTCAATCAAATCATCGGAATCATTATTTATAGATTCATGCATATCATTATTTTCTTCCAGAGCAACAGTCATTCTCTCAATAAATTCTTTGACATAGATATTATGAGCATAGTTTTCATAGCAATATTTAAGTATGTCAAAATTTTCAGATTCGTAGAGAGTAATGTCATACTTTTCAATCAAAGAAGCAACTGATGAGGATACAGACCTAGGGTAGGGTCATAGGCCTGACCTACACGTCCTACCCAAGGTCACTGCCCCAGAAGATAAAAGGACCAAGGATCCACTCGATGACCTAATCACTCGACCGTCATTCCCCACTGTCACTCGACCATATGGGGGGTCACTCGACTATATCGAAGACCAGGAGTCGGAAGAACACACAACGAATGGGCATTCATTCCTTAGTCTTCATGAGCATTAAGAGTATTTAAGACTGCTGTTACCAGTAACGCCCTTACTTTATGTACATTAAGCCCCTTGTAATGGAGGTTGGCGGGGGTCCTGGCGCACTCTATATAAGCCACCCCCTCCTCTGGGACAAGGGTTCGCACCCCTGTAATACCATACGCATAATCCAATCGACCGCCTCCGGGCACCGAGACGTAGGGCTGTTACTTCCTCCGAGAAGGGCCTGAACTCGTAAAACTCGTGTGTACACCTTCTCCATAGCTGAGATCTTGCCTCTCCATACCTACCCCCTTTCTACTGTCAGACTTAGAACCACGACAGTTGGCGCCCACCATGGGGCAGGTGTCTTAGCGACTTATTGGTGAAGTTGCAAGTGTTTCCGATCATCATCATCATGGTTTCCGGCGGCGAGATGGTTGAGAGCCGTGAGATCCATCTTGGCACGCTCATTTTCGTTGCCGACGACTCGGTGTGGCTTCAGGAAGCTCCGCTCGATGTTGAGGCGCTCCCCGTTCGAGGGGCGACGCACTTTCGCGCGTGCGTTCATGGCGTCCTTCTTCGGCAGCCGTCGACCCAGTATCAGTCGGCTCCGATGGCATCTTCCCTCCCCGCTGTTCGCCGCTGCAAGCGATCCGGTCGGTCGCGGCTTCAACGATGGGTGAAGCATGCGGTGGCTCGGCGTTCGACCACTCATCAAGTCACAGCAATCGAGCCCGACGAAACTCTCCACAGCCTGTTCGATCTGTCGACTGGCTCCGCGGAGACCGCATCCGAGTGCGATAGCAGCGATCCTGCGGCCGATGTCTTGATGGTCGATGGGCCTTGCAGCCCGCACGGCTTCCGTCGCGAAGGCGGCAGAGACAGAGGTGGCGATCCGTCGCACGTCCATGAGGAATACCGCCCCGAGCCCCTCTCTTCGCAGCAGAGGGAAGAACTTCATCGCTGCAACATGGATGCACTCCACACGCCCATCGTTGGAGAAACCCCCGAGGCTCGGGCCTTGGAGGAGGTGCGCCTAGCTAACTTGGCTAAGTGCACTCGACTGGATAACCTTTAGAGCGGATCCATGAGTCCAGTCGACGACAGCTTTTTCCGCCTCCACCTAAGGTATACCGCACTTCGATTCAGAATCTCATAGCTGTGGCCCGAATAGCAGAGTCGATCCAACCTTCCCAGTCAGAAGCTGGCAGAGGGTTGATGCAGACCCGGGCCCTGCTCAGGGCAGCAGGAGAGCAGAATATAGTAGTATCTCAATCGCGGAATAGGATTCACAGCAGATCCGTTGCAGCGGACACAGTTCAGTCGGCTTACAGCCCAAGATCTCCTCCGCGACGTGAAGGCCATGGACAGTATGATCATCCACTCAACCGTGACAATCGTCGTCGAGGACCCATGCCTCCTCCAAGGAGTGCGTCGTATGTGCCTCGGCGGAACGATGACAGGCGTCGTCACAGTGGTGAGTGCAGGATTTCAGTTGACCCAAGGGAACCAGGCTTCGACGCGAGGTCTATCCTCGTTCAAGGCCTGGTCGACCGAAACAGAGCACACAAAGAAGACCCTGGCAGAGATCGTCCAAGTGGCAGCCGAGTGCATGTTTCTGGTCCCAAGTGCTTTAGCAGAGCCATCAGGGCAGCAGTGATACCTCCCAACTTCAGGTTGGCGTCCGGGGTCAGTAAGTTCACTGGTGAATCTAAGCCTGAAACTTGGCTTGAAGATTACCGAGTGGTTGTGCAGATTGGAGGCGGTAACGACGAGATAGCGATGAAGCATCTCCCTCTTATGTTGGAAGGGTCGGCACGAGCGTGGCTGACTCAGTTGACTCCGGGCAGTATCACAGTTGGGAAGAACTATCTCGAGTGTTCGTCAAAACTTTTGAGGGCACGTGCAAGCGCCCAACAGGATTGCCCAAGTTGCAGCATTGTGTGCAGACGCCGAATGAGACTTTGAGGGAGTTCATCCAGAGATGGTCCACTTTGCATCATACCAACGAGAATGTTTCAGATCATCAAGTTGTATGTGCTTTCAAAGAAGGCGTCAAATACAGGGAGTTGGTCTTGAAATTCGGTCGAACTGGGGATATGACTCTGACTCGAATGATGGAGATAGCCACCCGGTATGCTAACGGGGAAGAAGTGGATCGACTCTGTAGCAGGAAGAGCAAACCAGTCGGCCAAGAGGCCGGTGGAGGTAACTCCAGTCGGAAACAGAAGCATAAGGCCGAGCTAGCGGCACCTGGAGAGATTGCGGCAGTGAATCAAGGAAAGTTTAAGGGAAAACCTAAGGGGCCCTGGCCCCCTAAGAAGGTGAAGGATCAAGATGGTAATGACGTGCTGGATTTGCCATGTCACATCCACACGAAGAAAGATGAAGAAGGTAATCTAATTTACCCAAAGCATACCACTCGGCAATGTCAACTCTTGATCCAACAGTTTCGGGAGAAACAACCCAATGAGAAGGAGAAAGAGTCAGACAGAGATGAGGAGGAGGAAGAAGATGATGGTTACCCAAGGTCAATTCCACTCTCATGGTTTTCACTGATGTTGAGAGCAAGAGTCGGTTGAAGGTTATCAACAGAGAGGTGAATATGGTTGTTCCGGCGACAACGACCACGTACCTAAAATGGTCCCAGACAACCATCACATTCGACCATTCATACCATCCTACTCGCGTAGTCACCCCTGGGAGGCAAGCGCTGGTGGTCGACCCGGTGGTCGGTGGCACTCGACTGACTAAAGTGCTGATGGATGGTGGTAGCGGTCTGAATATCCTGTATGCTGAAACCTTGAAGGGGATGGGCATCCCGATGTCCAAGCTTAGCGAGAGCAATATGAGCTTTCACGGTGTTATCCCCGGAAAGAAAGCCGAATCACTCGGCCAGATCACTCTCGACGTGGTTTTCGGTGATTCCAAGCATTATCATAAAGAAAAGCTGACATTTGAAGTCGTGGATTTCCAGAGTCCCTATCACGCCATCCTGGGGAGGCCGGCATACGCACGTTTCATGGCTCGACCGTGCTATGTGTATCTCAAGCTGAAGATGCCTGGTCCCAAAGGTGTGATCACAGTCACTGGCAATCGGCAGAAAGCAGAAAGCAGAAGAATGTTTCCAGAAAGGTTCCAAAATCGCCGATGCACAAATGGCGGCAGTTGAATTCCAGGAGTATTAGAAGAGTGCAGATCCGAGTGATTTGCTCCAAGCCAAGAAGCCTGCTACAGACTCTGCATTTCAGTCGACTGGTGAAACGAAACCGATTCATATTCACCCGACCGACCCCAATGCTGCCCCGACTCATATATCAGCAACACTCGACAGCAAATAGGAAGAAGCGCTCATCCAGTTCCTCCGTGAGAACTGGGACATCTTCGCATGGAAACCCTCTGACATGCCAGGTGTACCCAGAGAACTGGCTGAGCACCATTTGCGTGTCGATCCCAAGGTAAAACCCGTC
Organism: Triticum aestivum; assembly: GCF_018294505.1. Lineage (NCBI taxonomy): Eukaryota > Viridiplantae > Streptophyta > Magnoliopsida > Poales > Poaceae > Triticum > Triticum aestivum. The sequence goes on from NC_057798.1 coordinate 323,960,345, forward strand.
AAAGAACACCTTCGGCGGTCCGCCGTTCAGAAGAGAAAAGCAATCGGCGAAGAAGTGGCTCGACTGTTGGCAGCAGAGTTCATCCGTGAAATCTACCACTCCGAGTGGCTTGCCAATGTCGTCATGGTCCCCAAGAAGGACGATTCACTTTCCATGTGCATTGATTTCAAGCATATCAATCAGGCCTGCCTGAAAGATCACTTCCCTCTCCCCCGTATTGATCATATTGTTAACTCGACTACGGGGTCTGAGCGCCTGTCTTTCCTAGATGCGTATTCCGGGTATCATCAAATCCGACTGTATGGCCCCGATGAAATAAAAACAGCTTTCATCACCCCATTCGGGTGTTTTTGATATGTCACCATGCCATTCGGTCTTAAAAATGCCGGAGCCACATTCATGAGAATGATCCAGAAGTGCTTGCTCACCCAAATCAGTCGGAATGTGGAGGCGTACATGGATGACATCGTGGTCAAGTCTCGCAAAGGTTCCGACCTATTGACTGACCTTGCTGAAACCTTTGCCAACCTAAGAAGGTACGATATCAAGCTTAATCCATCAAAGTGCACATTCGGAGTTCCAAGAGGAAACTTGCTCGGTTTTCTCGTTTCCAAACGAGGGGTCGATGCCAATCCAGGAAAAGTCGATACCATCCTCCGAATGAAACGCCCCGTGCGAGTGCATGACGTTCAGAAGCTGACTGGTTGTTTGGCCGCCTTGAGTCGATTCATTTCTCGTCTCGGTGAAAAGTCCTTGCCTCTTTACCGACTGATGAAGAAATCTGATAAGTTCGAGTGGTCTGAAGAAGCTGATGCAGAGTTTGCAGAGCTCAAAGCCCTGCTTTCCACCCAGCCGGTGCTCGCTGCGGCAATCAGCATAGAGCCTTTACTACTTTACATTGCAGCCACTGGACAAGTTATCAGTATAGTACTCACGGTCGAGCGAGAAGAGGAAGGAAAAGCTTACAAGGTTCAACGCCTAGTTTATTATCTCTCTGAAGTTTTGACTCCGTCCAAGCAACGATATCCTCATTATCAAAAGCTTGTCTATGGAATTTACATGACCATGAAGAAGGTTGCACATTACTTCTCTGATCACTCTACTACAGTCGTCAGCGATGCACCGTTGTCTAAGATTCTGAATAACAGAGATGCAACTGGTCGAGTAGAAAAATGGGCGATTGAACTCCTTCCACTAGACATCAAGTTTGAGGCAAAGAAAGGTATCAAGTCCCAAGCAATCACAGATTTCCTTACCGAGTGGATTGAGCAGCAACTACCGACTCAAGTGCACTTGGAACACTGGACTATGTTCTCTGATGGTTCCAGGATGCTAAACGGATCAGGTGCTGGAGTAGTATTGGTGTCCCCCCGTGGAGACAAGCTTAACTATGTTCTCCAGATTCATTTTGATTCCTCCAATAATGAAGCAGAATACGAAGCACTTTTATATGGGTTGTGTATGGCCATTTCACTCGGCATCCATCGCCTCATGGTATACGACGACTCGGATTTGGTGGTTAATCAGGTGATGAAAGAATGGGATGTCAGAAGTCCAGCCATGACTGGTTACTGCAATGATGTCAGGAAGCTGGAAAAGAAGTTTGAAGGGTTGGAACTTCACCATGTACCTTGATTGAAAAAACAAGCTGCAGATGAGTTGGCAAAGATAGGTTCAAAAAGAGAGGCCATTCCCCGCAATGTGTTTTTGGAACATATTCATTCGCCTTCAGTTCAGGAAGATCCCTTCACAGAAGAGTCGCCATAGCCCAAGAGTGCCACAGATCTGACTGAAGTTGAAATTCCAGTCATGGTCAACTTAGTCATGGAGGTTCTGGTCATCATTCCCGACTGGACAGTGCCGTACATTGCATACATTCTTAGGAAAGAACTTCCAAAAGATGAAGAAGAGGCTCGACAGATCGTCCGGCGATCTAAGGCCTTTACTGTGATAAAGGGGCAGTTGTTCAGAGAAAGTGCAACTGGAGTCTGCCAGAAGTGCATCACACTGGAAGAAGGTTGAGTGATCCTCAATGATATTCACTCAGGAACCTGCGGTCACCACGCATCCTCTCGGACCATCATGGCCAAAGCATACCGAGCCAGGTTTTACTGGTCGCGGGCCAATGAGATGGCTAAGGAGATAGTGGACAAGTGTGAAGGCTGTCAGTTTTACTCCAAGATGTCTCATAAACCTGCATCAGCCCTGAAAACAATTCCACTAGTCTGGCCTTTCGCCATGTGGGGGCTGGACATGGTTGGACCTCTAAGGACGGGCAGGAGTGGATTTACTCATGTGTTGGTAGCAGTCGACAAGTGTAGGACCTTGAAGTATGTCTAGAGGGGTGGGTGATTAGACTACTTGACCTATTAAAACTTAACCTTTTCCCAATTTTAGACTTTGGCAGATTTTAGCTATCTTTGGACAAGTCAAGCAATCTTCACACAATTCAAGCAATCTTCACAAAATTCAAGCAAGCATGCAAAGAGTATATGAGCAGCGGAAATTAAAGCATGCAACTTGCAAGAATGTAAAGGGAAGGGTTTGGAGGATTCAAACGCAATTGGAGACACGAATGTTTTTGTCGTGGTTCCGATAGGTGGTGCTATCGTACATCCGCGTTGATGGAGACTTCAACCCATGAAGGGTAATGGTTGCGCGAGTCCACGGAGGGCTCCACCCACGAAGGATCCACGAAGAAGCAACCTTGTCTATCCCACCATGGTCGTCGCCCACGAAGGACTTGCCTCACTAGCGGTAGATCTTCACGAAGTAGGCGATCTCCTTGCCTTTACAAACTCCTTGGTTCAACTCCACAATCTTGTCGGAGGCTCCCAAGTGACACCTAGCCAATCTAGGAGACACCACTCTCCAAGAAGTAACAAATGGTGCGTTGATCATGAACTCCTTGCTCTTGTGCTTCAAATGATAGTCTCCCCAACACTCAACTCTCTCTCATAGGATTTGGATCTGGTGGAAAGAAGATTTGAGTGGAAAGCAACTTGGGGAAGGCTAGAGATCAAGATTCATATGGTAGGAATGGAATATCTTGGCCTCAACACATGAGTAGGTAGTTCTCTCTCGGAACTGGTAAGTTGGAAGTGTAAGTTTGTTCTGATGGCTCTCTCTACGAATGAAGAGCAGGTGGAGTGGTATATATAGCCTCCACACAAAATCTAATCGTTACACACAATTTACCTATCTCGGTGGGAATGAATTAAGAAACTCGGTCGGACTGATTCAGTAAACCTAGTGACCGTTAGTGATTTCGGTGGGACCGACATGCAACTCGGTAGGACCGATATGGTTAGGGTTAGGGCATAACGTAATCTCGGTGAGACCGATTACACAAACTCGGTGAGACCGATTTTGGTAATTAGCTAACCAGAGAGTTGGTCAGGTAAACTCGGTGGGACCGATTCGCTCTTTTCGGTGAGACCGAAATGTTACGAAAGGGAAACAGAGAGTTTACATTGCAATCTCGGTGGGACCGATCGCTCACTTCGGTTAGACCGAAACGTTACGAAGGGAAACAGAGAGATTACAATCCCATCTTGGTGAGACCGAGATCCCTATCGGTGAGACCGATTTGCCTAGGGTTTGTGGCAGTGGCTATGACATTTGAACTCGGTGGCACCGGATAGAAAGAATCGGTAGGACCGATTTTGACTTTGGGTTTAGGTCATATGTGGATGTGAGAAAGTAATTGAGGGTTTTTGGAGCATATCACTAAGCACTTGAAGCAAGAGGCTCATTAAGCAACACCTCATCCCTCCTTGATAGTATTGGCTTTTCCTATAGACTCAATGTGATCTTGGATCACTAAAATGTAAAATGTAGAGTCTTGAGCGTTTGAGCTTGAGCCAATCCTTTGTCCTTAATATTTTGAGGGATCCACTTTCATCATCCATGCCATGCCATTCATTGAGCTTTCCTGAAATATTTGTCTTGGAATAGCATTAGCTCAATGAGCTATATGTTGTTATGAATTACCAAAACCACCTAGGGATAAAGGGGCAGTTTTGGAACCTAAACTAGTGAACTCGGTAAGACCGAGTCACAGTTCGGTGGCACCGAGACTACTAGGGTTTCACAAAGTTCTAAAATCGGTCACACCTATTAGCAATTCTCGGTCAGACCGAGAGTTACTAGTGCAATGGCGTTAGCCGAATCGGTGGGACCGAGTTTTTCAACTCGGTGGGTCCGAGATGGTTTCGGCGGAAACTTGACCCTAAATTTTCAAATCGCATCTATTCTAAGGATTGTTTTGACTGGATAGAGGTGTTTCAATCGTGGCAAGAATCATAATGAACACAATGTGTTGAGAATCAGACGAGGATAGCACTGTGATCGATTTCATACCCTAGTTCGGCGATGAACTCGCTACGGCAGCAAAAGCGGAGATGAAATCCGTTGACGGTGGTGGAGACCAGCGATAGGAGGCGGCTGGCGACGAAGTCGACGATCCGGAGACCTAGAAGGCAGAGCGAGCTATGCGCAGGCGAAGAGGTTTGGAGAAAGTTTTCCAAATTTTTGCCTGTGTGAATATATAGCCCGACACTGTCGGTGTGACCGAGTGGAACGACTCGGTGGCACCGAGATGCATAACTGTTGACAGTTATAGCAACTCGGTGTGACCGAAAAGTTCAAATCGGTTGCACCGAGATTGAAAACCTAGATCAACTTAGTGATCTCGGTATGACCGAAATGGAAGAATCGGTCAGACCGAAAAGCACAAAGATGTTTTGGAAGTTTAAGTCTATGACGAATCGGGGACTCCGAGTGCTCCTCACACACAGTGGTTCGAATCTGACTTGATCAAATTTTATGATGTAGCATGAATAGAGTTTGAGACGAGAAAAGCATAGATAGCTAGAGAAGGTTCTTAGGCATTCTTGTCCATCCACTTGGCCAAAGAAAAAGAAACCAATCAATCAAAACAACAAGTGGATGTCCTCGAATGAGTAAAATATGCAACCAACATGCTCACACAATAAAATGGCAAATGAAATATGTGGCAAAGCATGCACAACCAATTCTAGCATCTATCAAACAATTGGCGATGACTAGGTCATCTATATATGAGTATATTGACTTAGGAGTCAAATGAGAACATTTGATCATAGGTCATACTCATCGTTTAATCTCAAGTGGGGTTACCACTTTTACATAATGCATTGATGTGTTCACATCATTAGAGTTGCTTTGACTCAATTCTTAGAGTTAAGCTCCCCCTAGATGTGAGATCCCCCTTAGAGGGATGAACTAACCTTGGGTTTTGTCGATGATGACTTCATGTAGGTGTTGAAGATGTGGATGCTCAATGTTGATGTAGATCATTTGGAGCAATCCTTTGGAGTGAGTTGCACTTTCAATACCTACATGGGTTAGTCCCACAAGGAACAAACAAGAATGTCCATAGACATAGAGTGATGCACACACAAGATGATGTCCATGAAAACATTAGGTTACCTTGTCCCTTGCTTTACCAACATGAGGGTTTGTGACTCCTTGAACTAGTGCAAGATATGAAAGTTGATTGCACTTGTCCTTGCCATAATGATATGAGTGAAGAATGTTGGCGGAGTCACCCTCAAGAACTCTCTAGTTCTTCTTCTTCGGGATCCACATCATCTTGATGGGAATCCTTGGAGTTGTAGTTGTACTTGATGAAGTAGAACTTGACGTAGTCTTGGGAACCCACTTGACCGAGGCCTTAGGTGCTTCTTCAAATGCATCAATCTCCTCTTGAAGCTTGTCCTTGCCTTTGTTCTTGTGGTCTTGTGGTGGAAGATCATCTTGTGCTTGTGTTCCCTTGAAGGAAGTAGGATCATAGTTATCTTGTTGAGGAACAAACTTCGTCTTGGGGTATTGATCTTCTTCCCACTCAACTCCATTGGCATTGAACTTTCGTTCAAAACCAACACCTTGATTCTTCCGGTGCCTTCCTTGCTTGCGTACAATTTCCTCGAATTGCTTACTCCCGGCAAGACTCTTGTATACACCTTTCTCTATAATTCCCTTGAATAAGCTATTTTCTTGCTCAAGTGTAACTTGGCTAAGAGAATCATTACTGGAATCAAGAGTGCCACAGATCCGACTGAAGTTGAAATTCCAGCCGTGGTCAACTTAGTCATGGAGGTTCTGGTCATCATTCCCGACTGGACAGTGCCGTACATTGCATACATTCTTAGGAAAGAACTTCCGAAAGATGAAGAAGAGGCTCGACGGATCGTCCGGCGATCTAAGGCCTTTACTGTGATAAAGGGGCAGTTGTTCAGAGAAAGTGCAACTGGAGTCTGCCAGAAGTGCATCACACCGGAAGAAGGTCGAGTGATCCTCAATGATATTCACTCAGGAACCAGCGGTCACCACGCGTCCTCTCGGACCATCGTGGGCAAAGCATACCGAGCCGGGTTTTACTGGCCGCGGGCCAATGAGATGGCTAAGGAGATAGTGGACAAGTGTGAAGGCTGTCAGTTTTACTCCAACATGTCTCATAAACCTGCATCACCCCTGAAAACAATTCCACTCATCTGGCCTTTCGCCATGTGGGGGCTGGACATGGTTGGACCTCTGAGGACGGGCAGGAGTGGATTTACTCATGTGTTGGTAGCAGTCGACAAGTGTAGGACCTTGAAGTATGTCTAGAGGGGGGGGGTGATTAGACTACTTGACCAAATAAAACTTAACCTTTTCCCAATTTTAGACTTTGGCAGATTTTAGCTATCTTTGGACAAGTCAAGCAATCTTCACACAATTCAAGCAAGCATGCAAAGAGTATATGAGCAGCGGAAATTAAAGCATGCAACTTGCAAGAATGTAAAGGGAAGGGTTTGGAGGATTCAAATGCAATTGGAGACACGAATGTTTTTGTCGTGGTTCCGATAGGTGGTGCTATCGTACATCCGCATTGATGGAGACTTCAACCCATGAAGGGTAACGGTTGCGCGAGTCCACGGAGGGCTCCACCCACGAAGGATCCACGAAGAAGCAACCTTGTCTATCCCACCATGGTCGTCGCCCACGAAGGACTTGCCTCACTAGCGGTAAATCTTCACGAAGTAGGCGATCTCCTTGCCCTTACAAACTCCTTGGTTCAACTCCACAATCTTGTCGGAGGCTCCCAAGTGACACCTAGCCAATCTAGGAGACACCACTCTCCCAGAAGTAACAAATGGTGCGTTGATCATGAACTCCTTGCTCTTGTGCTTCAAATGATAGTCTCCCCAACACTCAACTCTCTCTCATAGGATTTGGATCTGGTGGAAAGAAGATTTGAGTGGAAAGCAACTTGGGGAAGGCTAGAGATCAAGATTCATATGGTAGGAATGGAATATCTTGGCCTCAACACATGAGTAGGTAGTTCTCTCTCGGAACTGGTAAGTTGGAAGTGTAAGTTTGTTCTGATGGCTCTCTCTACGAATGAAGAGCAGGTGGAGTGGTATATATAGCCTCCACACAAAATCTAACCGTTACACACAATTTACCAATCTCGGTGGGAATGAATTAAGAAACTCGGTCGGACTAATTCAGTAAACCTAGTGACCGTTAGTGATTTCGGTGGGACCGACATGCAACTCGGTAGGACCGATATGGTTAGGGTTAGGGCATAACGTAATCTCGGTGAGACCGATTACACAAACTCGGTGAGATCGATTTTGGTAATTAGCTAACCAGAGAGATGGTCAGGTAAACTCGCTGGGACCGATTCGCTCTTTTCGGTGAGACCGAAATGTTACGAAAGGGAAACAGAGAGTTTACATTGCAATCTCGGTGGGACCGATCGCTCACTTCGGTTAGACCGAAACGTTACGAAGGGAAACAAAGAGATTACAATCCCATCTCGGTGAGACCGAGATCCCTATCGGTGAGACCGATTTGCCTAGGGTTTGTGGCAGTGGTTATGACATTTGAACTCGGTGGCACCGGATAGAAAGAATCGGTAGTACCGATTTTGACTTTGGGTTTAGGTCATATGTGGATATGAGAAAGTAATTGAGGGTTTTTGGTGCATATCACTAAGCACTTGAAGCAAGAGGCTCATTAAGCAACACCTCATCCCTCCTTGATAGTATTGGCTTTTCCTATAGACTCAATGTGATCTTGGATCACTAAAATGTAAAATGTAGAGTCTTGAGCTTTTGAGCTTGAGCCAATCCTTTGTCCTTAATATTTTGAGGGATCCACTTTCATCATCCATGCCATGCCATTCATTGAGCTTTCCTGAAATATTTGTCTTGGAATAGCATTATCTCAATGAGCTATATGTTGTTATGAATTACCAAAACCACCTAGGGATAAAGGGGCAGTTTTGGAACCTAAACTAGTGAACTCGGTCAGACCGAGTCACAGTTCGGTGGCACCGAGACTACTAGGGTTTCACAAAGTTCTAAAATCGGTCACACCTATTAGCAATTCTCGGTCAGACCGAGAGTTACTAGTGCAATGGCGTTAGCCGAATCGGTGGGACCGAGTTTTTCAACTCGGTGGGTCCGAGATGGTTTCGGCGGAAACTTGACCCTAAATTTTCAAATCGCATCTATTCTAAGGATTGTTTTGACTGGATAGAGGTGTTTCAATCGTGGCAAGAATCATAATGAACACAATGTGTTGAGAATCAGACGAGGATATCACTGTGATCGAGTCCATACCCTAGTTCGGCGATGAACTCGCTACGGCGGCAACGGCGGAGATGAAATCCGTTGACGATGGTGGAGACCAGCGATAGGAGGCGGCTAGCAATGAAGTCGACGATCCGGAGACCTAGAAGGCAGAGCGAGCTATGCGCGGGCGAAGAGGTTTGGAGAAAGTTTTCCAAATTTTTGCCCGTGTGAATATATAGCCCGACACTGTCGGTGTGACCGAGTGGAACGACTCGGTGGCACCGAGATGCATAACTGTTGACAGTTATAGCAACTCGGTGTGACCGAAAAGTTCAAATCGGTTGCACCGAGATTGAAAACCTAGATCAACTTAGTGATCTCGGTATGACCGAAATGGAAGAATCGGTCAGACCGAAAAGCACAAACATGTTTTGGAAGTTTAAGTCTATGACGAATCGGGGACTCCGAGTGCTCCTCACACAGAGTGGTTCGAATCTGACTTGATCAAATTTGGTGATGTAGCATGAATAGAGTTTGAGACGAGAAAAGCATAGATAGCTAGAGAAGGTTCTTAGGCATTCTTGTCCATCCACTTGGCCAAAGAAAAAGAAACCAATCAATCAAAACAACAAGTGGATGTCCTCGAATGAGTAAAATATGCAACCAACATGCTCACACAATAAAATGGCAAATGAAATATGTGGCAAAGCATGCACAACCAATTCTAGCATCTATCAAACAATTGGCGATGACTAGGTCATCTATATATGAGTATATTGACTTAGGAGTCAAATGAGAACATTTGATCATAGGTCATACTCATCGTTTAAGCTCAAGTGGGGTTACCACTTTTACATAATGCATTGATGTGTTCACATCATTAGAGTTGCTTTGACTCAATTCTTAGAGTTAAGCTCCCCCTAGATGTGAGATCCCCCCTTAGAGGGATGAACTAACCTTGGGTTTTGCCGATGATGACTTCATGTAGGTGTTGAAGATGTGGATGCTCAATGTTGATGTAGATCATTTGGAGCAATCCTTTGGAGTGAGTTGCACTTTCAATACCTACATGGGTTAGTCCCACAAGGAACAAACAAGAATATCCATAGACATAGAGTGATACACACACAAGATGATGTCCATGAAAACATTAGGTTACCTTGTCCCTTGCCTTACCAACATGAGGGTTTGTGACTCCTTGAACTAGTGCAAGATATGAAAGTTGATTGCACTTGTCATTGCCATAATGATATGAGTGAAGAATGTTGGCGGAGTCACCCTCAAGAACTCTCTAGTTCTTCTTCTTCGGGATCCACATCATATTGATGGGAATCCTTGGAGTTGTAGTTGTACTTGATGAAGTAGAACTTGACGTAGTCTTGGGAACCCACTTGACCGAGGCCTTAGGTTCTTCTTCAAATGCATCAATCTCCTCTTGAAGCTTGTCCTTGCCTTTGTTCTTGTGGTCTTGTGGTGGAAGATCATCTTGTGCTTGTGTTCCCTTGAAGGAAGTAGGATCATACTTCTCTTGTTGAGGAACAAACTTCGTCTTGGGGTATTGATCTTCTTCCCACTCAACTCCATTGGCATTGAACTTTCGTTCAAAACCAACACCTTGATTCTTCCGGTGCCTTCCTTGCTTGCGTACAATTTCCTCGAATTGCTTACTCCCGGCAAGACTCTTGTATACACCTTTCTCTATAATTCCCTTGAATAAGCTATTTTCTTGCTCAAGTGTAACTTGGCTAAGAGAATCATTAGTGGAATCAAGAGTGCCACAGATCTGACTGAAGTTGAAATTCCAGCCGTGGTCAACTTAGTCATGGAGGTTCTGGTCATCATTCCCGACTAGACAGTGTCGTACATTGCATACATTCTTAGGAAAGAACTTCCGAAAGATGAAGAAGAGGCTCGACAGATCGTCCGGCGATCTAAGGCCTTTACTGTGATAAAGGGGCAGTTGTTCAGAGAAAGTGCAACTGGAGTCTGCCAGAAGTGCATCACACCGGAAGAAGGTCGAGTGATCCTCAATGATATTCACTCAGGAACCTGCGGTCACCACACGTCCTCTCGGACCATCGTGGCCAAAGCATACCGAGCCGGGTTTTACTGGCCGCGGGCCAATGAGATGGCTAAGGAGATAGTGGACAAGTGTGAAGGCTGTCAGTTTTACTCCAACATGTCTCATAAACCTGCATCAACCCTGAAAACAATTCCACTCGTCTGGCCTTTCGCCATGTGGGGGCTGGACATGGTTGGACCTTTGAGGACGGGAAGGAGTGGATTTACTCATGTGTTGGTAGCAATCGACAAGTGTAGGACCTTGGAGTATGTCTAGAGGGGGGGTGATTAGACTACTTGACCAACTAAAACTTAACCTTTTCCCAATTCTAGACTTTGGCAGATTTTAGCTATCTTTGGACAAGTCAAGCAATCTTCACACAATTCAAGCAAGCATGCAAAGAGTATATGAGCAGCGGAAATTAAAGCATGCAACTTGTAAGAATGTAAAGGGAAGGGTTTGGAGGATTCAAACGCAATTGGAGACACGAATGTTTTTGTCGTGGTTCCGATAGGTGGTGCTATCGTACATCCGCGTTGATGGAGACTTCAACCCATGAAGGGTAACGGTTGCGCGAGTCCATGGAGGGCTCCACCCACGAAGGATCCACGAAGAAGCAACCTTGTCTATCCCACCATGGTCGTCGCCCACGAAGGACTTGCCTCACTAGCGGTAGATCTTCACGAAGTAGGCGATCTCCTTGCCCTTACAAACTCCTTGGTTCAACTCCACAATCTTGTCGGAGGCTCCCAAGTGACACCTAGCCAATCTAGGAGACACCACTCTCCAAGAAGTAACAAATGGTGCGTTGATCATGAACTCCTTGCTCTTGTGCTTCAAATGATAGTCTCCCCAACACTCAACTCTCTCTCATAGTACTTGGATCTGGTGGAAAGAAGATTTGAGTGGAAAGCAACTTGGGGAAGGCTAGAGATCAAGATTCATATGGTAGGAATGGAATATCTTGGCCTCAACACATGAGTAGGTAGTTCTCTCTCGGAACTGGTAAGTTGGAAGTGTAAGTTTGTTCTGATGGCTCTCTCTACGAATGAAGAGCAGGTGGAGTGGTATATATAGCCTCCACACAAAATCTAACCGTTACACACAATTTACCAATCTCGGTGGGAACGAATTAAGAAACTCGGTCGGACTAATTCAGTAAACCTAGTGACCGTTAGTGATTTCGGTGGGACCGACATGCAACTCGGTAGGACTGATATGGTTAGGGTTAGGGCATAACGTAATCTCGGTGAGACCGATTACACAAACTCAGTGAGACCGATTTTGGTAATTAGCTAACCAGAGAGTTGGTCAGGTAAACTCGGTGGGACCGATTCGCTCTTTTTGGTGAGACCTAAATGTTACAAAAGGGAAACAGAGAGTTTACATTGCAATCTCGGTGGGACCGATCGCTCACTTCGGTTAGACCGAAACGTTACGAAGGGAAACAGAGAGATTACAATCCCGTCTCAGTGAGACCGAGATCCCTATCGGTGAGACCGACTTGCCTAGGGTTTGTGGCAGAGGCTATGACATTTGAACTCGGTGGCACCGGATAGAAAGAATCAGTAGGACCGATTTTGACTTTGGGTTTAGGTCATATGTGGATGTGAGAAAGTAATTGAGGGTTTTTGGAGCATATCACTAAGCACTTGAAGCAAGAGGCTCATTAAGCAACACCTCATCCCTCCTTGATAGTATTGGCTTTTCCTATAGACTCAATGTGATCTTGGATCACTAAAATGTAAAATGTAGAGTCTTGAGCTTTTGAGCTTGAGCCAATCCTTTGTCCTTAATATTTTGAGGGATCCACTTTCATCATCCATGCCATGCCATTCATTGAGCTTTCCTGAAATATTTGTCTTGGAATAGCATTATCTCAATGAGCTATATGTTGTTATGAATTACCAAAACCACCTAGGGATAAAGGGGCAGTTTTGGAACCTAAACTAGTGAACTCGGTCAGACCGAGTCACAGTTCGGTGGCACCGAGACTACTAGGGTTTCACAAAGTTCTAAAATCGGTCACACCTATTAGCAATTCTCGGTCAGACCGAGAGTTACTAGTGCAATGGCGTTAGCCGAATCGGTGGGACCGAGTTTTTCAACTCGGTGGGTCCGAGATGGTTTCGGCGGAAACTTGACCCTAAATTTTCAAATCGCATCTATTCTAAGGATTGTTTTGACTGGATAGAGGTGTTTCAATCGTGGCAAGAATCATAATGAACACAATGTGTTGAGAATCAGACGAGGATATCACTGTGATCGAGTCCATACCCTAGTTCGGCGATGAACTCGCTACGGCGGCAACGGCGGAGATGAAATCCGTTGACGATGGTGGAGACCAGCGATAGGAGGCGGCTAGCAATGAAGTCGACGATCCGGAGACCTAGAAGGCAGAGCGAGCTATGCGCGGGCGAAGAGGTTTGGAGAAAGTTTTCCAAATTTTTGCCCGTGTGAATATATAGCCCGACACTGTCGGTGTGACCGAGTGGAACGACTCGGTGGCACCGAGATGCATAACTGTTGACAGTTATAGCAACTCGGTGTGACCGAAAAGTTCAAATCGGTTGCACCGAGATTGAAAACCTAGATCAACTTAGTGATCTCGGTATGACCGAAATGGAAGAATCGGTCAGACCGAAAAGCACAAAGATGTTTTGGAAGTTTAAGTCTATGACGAATCGGGGACTCCGAGTGCTCCTCACACACAGTGGTTCGAATCTGACTTGATCAAATTTTATGATGTAGCATGAATAGAGTTTGAGACGAGAAAAGCATAGATAGCTAGAGAAGGTTCTTAGGCATTCTTGTCCATCCACTTGGCCAAAGAAAAAGAAACCAATCAATCAAAACAACAAGTGGATGTCCTCGAATGAGTAAAATATGCAACCAACATGCTCACACAATAAAATGGCAAATGAAATATGTGGCAAAGCATGCACAACCAATTCTAGCATCTATCAAACAATTGGCGATGACTAGGTCATCTATATATGAGTATATTGACTTAGGAGTCAAATGAGAACATTTGATCATAGGTCATACTCATCGTTTAAGCTCAAGTGGGGTTACCACTTTTACATAATGCATTGATGTGTTCACATCATTAGAGTTGCTTTGACTCAATTCTTAGAGTTAAGCTCCCCCTAGATGTGAGATCCCCCCTTAGAGGGATGAACTAACCTTGGGTTTTGTCGATGATGACTTCATGTAGGTGTTGAAGATGTGGATGCTCAATGTTGATGTAGATCATTTGGAGCAATCCTTTGGAGTGAGTTGCACTTTCAATACCTACATGGGTTAGTCCCACAAGGAACAAACAAGAATATCCATACACAGAGAGTGATGCACACACAAGATGATGTCCATGAAAACATTAGGTTACCTTGTCCCTTGCTTTACCAACATGAGGGTTTGTGACTCCTTGAACTAGTGCAAGATATGAAAGTTGATTGCACTTGTCCTTGCCATAATGATATGAGTGAAGAATGTTGGCGGAGTCACCCTCAAGAACTCTCTAGTTCTTCTTCTTCGGGATCCACATCATCTTGATGGGAATCCTTGGAGTTGTAGTTGTACTTGATGAAGTAGAACTTGACGTAGTCTTGGGAACCCACTTGACCGAGGCCTTAGGTGCTTCTTCAAATGCATCAATCTCCTCTTGAAGCTTGTCCTTGCCTTTGTTCTTGTGGTCTTGTGGTGGAAGATCATCTTGTGCTTGTGTTCCCTTGAAGGAAGTAGGATCATACTTCTCTTGTTGAGGAACAAACTTTGTCTTGGGGTATTGATCTTCTTCCCACTCAACTCCATTGGCATTGAACTTTCGTTCAAAACCAACACCTTGATTCTTCCGGTGCCTTCCTTGCTTGCGTACAATTTCCTCGAATTGCTTACTCCCGGCAAGACTCTTGTATACACCTTTCTCTATAATTCCCTTGAATAAGCTATTTTCTTGCTCAAGTGTAACTTGGCTAAGAGAATCATTAGTGGAATCAAGAGAACTACTAGAAGCAACAATATTGGATTTAGCATTATTATTGTTACTACTAGAGGAAGAATCTTTCTTGTTCTTGTTACTAGACTTGACTTGAGGCATGTAAGTAGATAAGAGTAAATGCTTGGCAATGTAAGAAGAACTTTTCTTACGGAGATCATCGTTGATTGCCTTTAATAACTCATGCTCTTGCTCAAGATTGAGCTTTTCAAAGCGTAACTTCTCATGAGCCCTTAAAAGTTCTCGATGATCTTCGAAGATAGTTTCATGAGCTAACTTAAGAGTGTTTAGTTCTTTAGTTAGAAGATCAATCTTCTCCTTATCATTGTCGTTCATTTTATCTTGATTAGCATGATTAATTGATGTTTCATCATAGTAAACATTACTAGAGTTGTCAATAAGTAAATCATCATCACCTAACAAGTCATCTTCATCACTATTAAAATCAACATACTTGGGGTGTGTTACCTTAGGACCTTTGGCCATGAAGCATCTTCCAATTCCTTCATTTGGTGAATCAAATATGTCGTAGGAGTTGGTTGACACAAGTGCTAGACCGGCAACACCTTCATCTTGAGTATATTCGGAGTCGGAGTGATAGCTTCTCCCGGAGTGATTGTCGGAGTCGCAGTCGGATACCCATTCACCAACATGAGCTTGATGTCTTTGTTTTGTGTAGCTCTTTGATGACTTGTCCTTCCTTTCCTAATCCTTGCTTCTCCGTGAGGGTCTTCGTTCATAACGATCATCTCTACTCCTTCTCTCTCTTGGTGGTGATTCTTCTCTTCTACTTCTTCTTTTTGGAGAATCTTCTCTTCTTTTGTAGGGTGCCGTACACTCATTGGAATAGTGTCCGGGTCTCCCACAATTGTAGCAATTGCGCTCTCGACTAGAAGATCTTTTGTCATTGTAGGACCTGGACTTAGAGCTTCTTTCTTTGCTTCTACTCTTGTAGAATTTGTATAAGTTCTTCACCATTAAGCTCAATTCTTCATTGAAGATTTGTTTCTCACTTGATGATGTGTGGGCTTCACATGAGGCTTTGTAAGCACCACTTGACTTGTTGTGAAGTTCCTCCTTATCCTTGAGTGACATCTCATGAGCAAAAATTCTTCCAATGACTTCTGTTGGCTTGAGATCTTTGTAATTTGGCATCATTTGGATCAATGTGCACACGGTATCATATTTTCCATCCAATGCTCTTAGGATCTTCTTGATGATGAATCTGTCGGTCATCTCTTTACTTCCTAAGCCGGCAATCTCATTTGTGATAAGAGCAAGCCTAGAGTACATTTCAGCGACACCTTCACCATCCTTCATTTTGAACTTGTCAAGCTGAATTTGGAGCACATCCAACTTGGATTCCTTGACGGAGTCGGTACCTTCATGCATATCAATCAAAGTATCCCAAATTTCCTTTGCATTCTCAAGACGACTGATTTTGTTGAATTCTTCGGGGCACAAGCCATTGAAGAGGATATCACAAGCTTGAGTGTTGTATTGTAGCATCTTCAATTTATCCGCACTAGCTTCACGGTTCAGCTCTCTCCCATCAAAGAATTCACCTTGCAAGCCAATACACACAATAGCCCAAACGGCGTGGTTATGTCCGAGAATATGCATTTTCATCTTATGCTTCCAACTAGCAAAATTAGTGCCATCAAAGTAAGGACCTCTACGGTGATAATTTCCCTCGCTAGACGCCATACTCTCCTAGGTTGTGAAACCAAGGCTATGACCACCAAAGCGATGGAAATCAAAGCAAACGGAGACCAAAGCTCTGATACCACTTGTAGGACCTTTAAGTATGTCTAGAGGGGGGGTAATTAGACTACTTGACCAATTAAAAACTTAACCTTTTCCCAATTTTAGACTTTGGCAGATTTTAGCTATCTTTGGACAAGTCAAGCAATCTTCACACAATTCAAGCAAGCATGCAAAGAGTATATGAGCAGCGGAAATTAAAGCATGCAACTTGCAAGAATGTAAAGGGAAGGGTTTGGAGGATTCAAACGCAATTGGAGACACGGATGTTTTTGTCGTGGTTCCGATAGGTGGTGCTATCGTACATCCACGTTGATGGAGACTTCAACACACGAAGGGTAACGGTTGCGTGAGTCCACGGAGGGCTCCACCCACGAAGGGTCCACGAAGAAGCAACCTTGTCTATCCCACCATGGCCGTCGCCCACGAAGGACTTGCCTCACTAGCGGTAGATCTTCACGAAGTAGGCGATCTCCTTGCCCTTACAAACTCCTTGGTTCAACTCCACAATCTTGTGGGAGGCTCCCAAGTGACACCTAGCCAATCTAGGAGACACCACTCTCCAAGAAGTAACAAATGGTGTGTTGATCATGAACTCCTTGCTCTTGTGCTTCAAATGATAGTCTCCCCAACACTCAACTCTCTCTCATAGGATTTGGATATGGTGGAAAGAAGATTTGAGTGGGAAGCAACTTGGGGAAGGCTAGAGATCAAGATTCCTATGGTAGGAATGGAATATCTTGGCCTCAACACATGAGTAGCTAGTTCTCTCTCAGAACTGGTAAGTTGGAAGTGTAGGTTTGTTCTGATGGCTCTCTCTATGAATGAAGAGGAGGTGGAGGGGTATATATAGCCTCCACACGAAATATAACCGTTACACATAATTTACAAATCTCGGTGGGACCGAATTAACAAACTCGGTCGGACCGATTCAGTAAACCTAGTGACCGTTAGTGATTTTGGTGGGACCGACATGCAACTCGGTAGGACCGATATGGTTAGGGTTAGGGCATAACGTAATCTCGGTGAGACCGATTACACAAACTCGGTGAGACCGATTTTGGTAATTAGCTAACCAGAGAGTTGGTGAGGTAAACTCGGTGAGACCAAAATGTTACGAAAGGGAAATAGCGAGTTTACATTGCAATCTTGGTGGGACCGATCGCTCACTTCGGTTAGATCAAAACGTTACAAAGGGAAACAGGGAGATTACAATCCCATCTCGGTGAGACCGAGATCTCTATCGGTGAGACCGATTTGCCTAGGGTTTGTGGTAGTGGCTATGACATCTGAACTCGGTGGCGCCGGATAGAAAGAATCGGTAGGACCGATTTTGACTTTGGGTTTAGGTCATATATGGATGTGAGAAAGTAATTGAGGGTTTTGGGAGCATATCACTAAGCACTTGAAGCAAGAGGCTCATTAAGCAACACCTCATCCCTCCTTGATAGTATTGGCTTTTCCTATAGACTCAATGTGATCTTGGATCACTAAAATGTAAAATGTAGAGTCTTGAGCTTTTGAGCTTGAGCCAATCCTTTGTCCTTAATATTTTGAGGGATCCACTTTCATCATCCATGCCATGCCATTCATTGAGCTTTCCTGAAATATTTGTCTTGGAATAGCATTAGCTCAATGAGCTATATGTTGTTATGAATTACCAAAACCACCTAGGGATAGTTGCACTTTCAACAAGTTTACCAAATGGATTGAGGCAAAGCCCATCAAAAGCCTTGAAGCAAGCACAGCTGTGAGTTTCATCAGAGAACTTATATTCAGATATGGCATCCTGCACAGCATCATCATGGATAACGGCTCAAACTTCGATTCTGAAGAATTCAAAGCCTTTTGTGCCTCCCAAGGCACGAGAGTCGACTACGCTTCGGTCACGCATCCTCAGTCGAATGGGCAGGCCGAGCAGCCAAATGGATTGATTCTCAAAGGATTGAAACCTCGGTTGATGCGCGACCTGAAACATTCAGCAGGAGCTTGGGTCGATGAGCTCCCATCAGTACTTTGGGGATTGAGGATAACCCCTAACCGATCGACTGGGAGGACTCCCTTCTTCTTAGTAAGCCGTACTCCTCAATGATTTGCTCCATAATGCACCTCGAGTCGAGCTCTTCTTAGAGGAAGAAGCGGAGCAAGCTCGACAAGATGCAGTCGATCTCCTAGAAGAGGAAAGAGAGATGGCTTTGATCCGGTCGACCATTTACCAGCAAGACTTGCGTCGATTTCATGCCAGAAATGTGAGGGGTCGGGCATTTCAAGAAGGAGATCTGGTTCTTCGAGTGGACCAGCAGAGACCTCATAAGCTCGCTCCTGCTTGGGAAGGCCCCTTTGTCATCACCAAGCTGCTCCAACAGAGCATACCGTCTCTTCAACGTCGAACATAATAAATATGAGCCACGCGCCTGGAATGCGGATCTGCTCCGCCCTTTCTATTCTTAAATGTCTAGGCTAATGAGATGTAATAAGAAATACCTTTTAGTTTGGTTATCAAAAGACATAATTTACTCCTTCCGAATTATTGTTGTTTATTTCTTTTGTACGTATTACCTTAGCTGCGAATCTATTTCGCCTAGGACAAAGTGATAAAAATCCTACCGAGTGGTGAGTCCGCTTCCCACTCGGGGGCTTAGCTGCAGCCCAGTGCTTGCCTAAGTGATAAAAATCCTACCGAGTGGTGAATCCGCTTCCCACTCAAGGGCTTAGCTGTAGCCCAGTGCTCGCCTAAGTGATAAAAATCCTACCGAGTGGTGAGTCCGCTTCCCACTCGGGGGCTTAGCTGCAGCCCAGTGCTCGCCTAAGTGATAAAAATCCTACCGAGTGGTGAATCCGCTTCCCACTCGGGGGCTTAGCTGCAGCCCAGTGCTCGCCTAAGTGATAAAAATCCTACCGAGTGGTGAATCCGCTTCCCACTCGGGGGCTTAGCTGCAGCCCAGTGCTCGCTTAAGTGATAAAAATCCTACCGAGTGGTGAGTCCGCTTCCCACTCAGGGGCTTAGCTGCAGCCCAGTGCTCGCCTAAGTGATAAAAATCCTACCGAGTGGTGAATCCTCTTCCCACTCGGGGGCTTAGCTGCAGCCCAGTGCTCTCCTAAGTGATAAAATCCTACCGAGTGGTGAGTCCGCTTCCCACTCGGGGGCTTAGCTGTAGTCCCGTACTCGCCTAAGTTTGAAAAATCCTACCGAGTGGTGTGCGATCCTCCCACTCGGAGGCTTAGCTGCAGCCAAGTGCTCGCCTAAGTTTGAAAAATCCTACCAAGTGGTGAGCAACCCTCCCACTCGGGAGCTTAGCTGCAGTCCCGTACTCGCCTAAGTTTGAAAAATCCTACCGAGTGGTGAGCGATCGTCCCACTCGGAGGCTTAGCTGCAGCCCAGTGCTCGCCTAAGTTTGAAAAATCCTACTGAGTGGTGAGCAACCCTCCCACTCGGGGGCTTAGCTGCAGTCCCGTACTCGCCTAAGTTTGAAAAATCCTACCGAGCGATGAGCAATCCTCCCGCTTGGAGGCTTAGCTGCAGCCCAGTGCTCGCCCAAGTTTGAAAAACCTTACCGGCTGGTTGACAGGAGCGTCAAGACCATTGCTGAGTGCCTTGGATATGAGCTGATCAACGCTAATCAAGGATCACCCAGTCAGTTGACAGGAACGTCAAGACCATTGCTGAGTGCCTTGCTGATGAGCTGATCAATGCTACTCAAGGATCACCCGATTGGTCGACTGGAACGTCAAGACCATTGGTTAGTGCCTTGCTGATGAGCTGATCAATGCTACTCAAGGATCGGCCGATCAGTCGACTGGAACGTCAAGATCGTCGCTGAGTGCCTTGCTGATGAGCTGATCAATGTTGCTCAAGGATCGCCCGATCGGTCGACTGGCCATTCTTCTCCAGAAACTACATCAAGCAAACAGACAACAATTCGAGAGAAAAACGAATTTCGTTCGAAGACAAACGCAATATATGAGATGATAAATCCAAAGTTTCTTAACCGCAGAATAAAGTGCTCGGGCATCAGGCCCGAAGGTGTTTTAACGGTTACAAATTCACTCGGCATTCCGAGGAAAATAAAAGTGAGGCATAATGTTTTTTACCACTCGGCAGGAGAAGGACTGGCCGGGTCACAGAAGCTGTCAAGGTCGATGCTGTCGGCGATGTGAGTAGCTACCTCGAGGAAGGTGTCCATGATGTCCTGGAAGGAGTGCTTCTTAGTGTTTGCCACTTTGAGAGCTGCCAGCAGTGCACTCGGACCAAAGACAAGGCGACATCGGCACCACAGCGGGCTGAAGATTTCTTCCACTCTTGCACTCGGCCTGGAATCTGGTTTAGTCGAGTCATCAGGGACTTGAGGTCTTGAGACAGCTCCGTCCGAGGCCAGAGTTCAGCATCCACTTGAGCCATCGCCGCCTTCAGCCGAGCGAGATAAGCAACCGCACCATCTAAGCATGACTCCAACCAAAGCAGATTCATTGCAGTGTCATCTTTCACAGGACAGTTGATGGGGTCGAGACCTGTCTCAACCCGCCCAGTTTCAGCTTCAAAGTCCTGACACAGTTCTGTCCCATTGTAAAAAGTGGTGAGTCGACGGCATGACAACAAAGTTTAGTCGGCAACAAGTTAATCGTAGTCGACTGATCATACCTTCAAGCTTCAGAACAAGTTTGGCAGCGAGTTGCTCCAGACAGGACTCTAGCTTGTCTGTCTTGGTCTTGAGGCCGCCGACTTCAGTGGTCAGGTTCTCCTTGTCCTTCTTCAGCTGCTCGACTTCTCGATTAGCGTCCGAGATGGCAGTCTTCAGCTTCACGTTCTCCTCCTCCAACTTGCTAATTGAAGCCAGCTTCTGGTCCGCAAGCTTCGTCTTCTCGCTTGCTTCCTTCTGAGCGGCTGCCAGATCCAGATCCTTCTGCTCCAAAGTCTCCTTCATCCTCTCTAAAGAAACAACACTCTTCAGACGAGACTGAAGTTGACGATTTTCACTATGCACTTTTTCTTGTGTGAAATCACTCGGTTCAAAGAGACTGAGAGAAAAACCAGTGCAAAGTGTGAAGCTACAAAACGGTCAAAATGGTCGAGCGATCACCTCCCGTGATGGCCATTTCTTGTTGGGCAGTCTTCAGATTCTTCTTCGCAAGTTTGAGGTCAAGTTCAACGCTGATGTGCTTCTTCTTTAACTCGGTGAGCCGAGCTCCAAGATCACAAGACCTCTGCAGCCAGAAAGACAGACATGTCAGTCGACAGATACAAGGAAAAGAATTACTCTAAGACTACCGCCGAATCAAATATTCAGCAGTAGTCTCGGGGACTACACCCAGTGGGTGCACTTAGCGTGCCCCCACTGGATCAGATCAATACTCAGCATGAGTTCAAAAAAAAGAAAGAAAGAGAGATATATCATTAGACCTCAGTCGACTGCCAGCAGCCGACCGTGGTCTCGGGGACTACACCCAGTGGGGGCACTCGATGTGCCCCCACTGATTCGAAAAGTGCAGAATTGAAGATTTCCTGAGTTCTAAACGAAGGAACACCCAGTGGGTGATCAGATATAAAGCAACATTCAAAAGTTCAGTCGGAATTTTGCTGACCTAAACATTGGTCTGAAGGGAAGTGCTGGCGTTGTAAGCTATCTGACTGGCTTCATGCATCACTTTCACCTGCTCCATGACAAGATTCGCCTGGTGAAGAGCTTCCCTAGCGGCACCCGGCGAGTCGTCTGGAGTTTGATATGTAGCAAAGAGGGATGGCTCCAGAGGGGTCGAAGTAGTTGCCGGGTCGGATGAGTGGAGTTGCACCGGTGTAGCAGGTGTCTGTGCAGTCGACCCCGACGGACGATCAGTCGTCAATGGGTTAGCGAATGTGACGTTGGCCCGGACTATCTCCTCAGGCGCCGGTGTCGACTGAGGAACCTGGACTTCAAGCTTCCTCCTGCTTGAGCCTCCACTCTTCTTCCTCCTCTCCTGTAGAGGCACTTCTTCTTCTTCGTCATCAGGAAGCACAATGATGTCTTGCGGAGCTACATAAGAAGAGAAGTATCAAATTTTCAGTCAATTGACCATCCACTCGACTAAACAGAACTTGGTCGAACGAACTTACCAGCTCATGAGGTGGCCTCTTCGTCTCCGGGTGCCTTGTCAATGTCCATGTCAGTGGCAGCAGAGGTGGGGCTGGAAAGACACAAGAATTGGTCAGTCAGATCAAGAGAATCTTCAGTCGACTTGCGGAAACACAAACAAGATACCTACCCTGAGGCAACGGGGACGTCCATCTTGATTCGCGGCAATGTCTTCCGGGCCTTGGGAGGAGCATCTTTAGGCTGCTTGGCCACCTTCTCCGTTGGCTCCGGAGTCGATGTTCGAGTGCGCTTCTGAGTATTGGCACTCGGACCCACGCTTTTCCCACGCCCGCCGGCCGGATAATGCTGCTGTTTGGATCGACGTTCGGAGCACGGCGGCGAGTCGACTTCCTCCTCCTTGTCCGACTCCTCGCTCTCCTCCTCCTCATCGTCTCCCTGAGAATCCCACTCGCACTCTCTTCTGCGTTGTCTTCCCCCTCCTGGGCTTGCTCCAAAGCTTGTTCACCATTGGGCATCGAGTGCATCTCAGTGAACACCTGCAGAATAAATTGGTCGAACGAGAGTTGGTCAATATCAAGTGCAGTCGGAGCATGAATGAGAAGCAGTCGGAACAAAAAGCATACCTTGTCAGGTGGATTTACGCTGCTGAAGGGAACAACTCGCCTAGATCCTCTGGGATTGTCCTGGTTGCCTGTGATGCTCCTCAGCCACAAAGCTATGTCTCGGACGACACTTCTTCTGGGTGGACCCGAGAAGTATCATCCGGTCCAGAATACAACCACATTGGATGATCGCGAGCTTCGAGAGGTTGGATGCATCGATTGAGGAACACTTCTAGCAAGTCCATGCGGGTAATGCCATCATTGATAAGCTGGACCACCCTATCCACCAACATCCTTGTCTCCATGGTCTCGTCAGCAGTCACTTTCAGTGGAGCAGGGGTTTGAACACGGTCAAGCGAGAAGTGGGGGAGACCAGTCGACTGACCTGGAGCTGCAACATCCTGGCAATAGAACTAGGTCGACTACTAGCATCTAACGAAGTCAGGAGGAGTCATGGCAGGAAAAGCACTCCTATTCTGCTTTTGGATACCTAAACCCCCACACATCTGGATGACATGGGTTTTTGAGTCACTCGACTTCGCCTTTTTTACCGACTGGGAACGAATGGTGAAGATGTGTTTGAAAAGACCCCAGTGTGGTCGACACCCCAAGAAGTTCTCGCACATCGACATGAAAGCAACTAAATACGTGATGGTGTTGGGGGTGAAATGGTGGAGTTGAGCACCGAAAAAGTTCAAGAACCCCTGGAAGAAAGGATGCGGGGGAAGTGAAAAATCGCGGTCGATGTGGGTGGCGAGCAGAACACGCTCACCCGATCAAGGCTGGGGACTCATCTCCCCCTCCGGCAGCCTCACCGCTCCCTTGGCGATTAGCCCCGACTCCGCCTGCTCGTCCAGATCTGCCTGCCGAATTGAAGACCGGATCCAATCGCCCTGGATCCAGCCTGGCGGCAGCCCCCCGCGCGACAACGACCCACGTTGCTACTTCTTGCCCTTCGCCACCTCCTTCATCTTCTTTGCACGTTCCAGCGCCGCCGTCTTGTCCTTCACCATGGCGACGGGGCAGCGGCATCGGAGCAGAAGAGTAGGGCGCAGCAGAGAAGTGGAGAGAGAAGAAGGAAGAGAAAATGTGCATAGTGCGGATGCCTCGGTCCGGTCACCTTATAAGGGATCGTTTCCGAGTGACTAACGCGTGGGACCAAGAGATCCCGTCAAATCCTGCAACAGTCACGCGTAGTGTACGTGGCGAAAAAGGCGGCTTGGGAATCAAGGAATCACTGTTTATCCGCTCCGCCCACTTCGGCACTCCCCGTCCAGCGCTCTTCCCCAAAATTTTGTATCCCGCGAAATCCAGGATACACTGCAGACAATCGCGCACAAGATCCCGCGCTCCAACACAGCACTCAGCACATGAGATCACCAGTTCACTCGACAGTCCACTGAATGGATCAAGGCGACCGAGTCGACAGCGAAATACCGACGCAGAAAGCATTTGTGAGATCCCGAAGCTCGGAACAGGTTCAATTTCAGTCTACTTTGCACTCACACCTTAATCCATTCGGGGGCTCCTAATGAGGATACAGACCTAGGGTAGGGTCATAGGCCAGACCTACACGTCCTACCCAAGGTCACTACCCTAGAAGATAAAAGGACCAAGGACCCACTCGACGACCTAATCACTCGACCGTCATCCCCCACCGTCACTCGAGAATATGGGGGGTCACTCGACTATATCGAAGACCAGGAGTCAGAAGAACAGACAACGGCTGGGCATTCATTCCTTAGTCTTCATGAGCATTAAGAGTATTTAAGACCGCCGTTACCAGTAATGCCCTTACTTTATGTACATTAAGCTCCTTGTAATGGAGGTTGGCGGGGGTCCTGGCGCACTCTATATAAGCCACCCCCTCCTCTGGGACAAGGGTTCGCACCCCTGTAATACCATACGCATAATCCAATCGACCGCCTCCGGGCACCAAGACGTAGGGTTGTTACTTCCTCCGAGAAGGGCCTGAACTCGTAAAACTCGTCTGTACACCTTCGCCATAGCTGAGATCTTGCCTCTCCATACCTACCCCCCTTTCTACTGTCAGACATAGAACCACGACAGTAACTTCATAAGCACCCTTAAAAGCAACAAATTCTTCAATTTGTTCGATATCATAGTAACTATAAACACCTTTTGCATAAGAAGATAAGATTTCATTTTCAGTAAACTCACATAGGTAGGGAAGGTGTTTTTTAGGGTTCTTAGAGCAACAAGTAAAATCATACATTTCACAAAGATTCCAAGCATAACACAACAATCTGTTTATTTGATCCCATAAGAGTCTCCCCTTTTCAGACAAACGATGACGCACAAAATGAGCATGCCCATCTAAAGATTTCCCATCAACTAGGCTAGTTGGGGTTTCAGCACGAGCGCATAAGAATCGAAGATGATCCAAGTAGAACACTTTAAGTGGATCCATACCGATAGATTTTTAGCAAGCAAAGATGCAAGCACATAGAAGGCACATGGAGACACAAGCAAACAAAGGATCGAATGGAAGAGGGGGAAAGAAAGCGGCAAGGGTGAAGTGGGGGAGAGGAAAACGAGAGGCAAATGGCAAATAATGTAAATGCGAGGGAGATGAGTTTGTGATGGGTACTTGGTATGTCTTGACTTGGGCGAAGACCTCCCGGGCAACGGCGCCAGAAATCCTTCTTGCTACGTCTTGAGCTTGCGTTGGTTTTCCTTGAAGAGGAAAGGGTGATGCAGCAATAGTAGCGTAAGTATTTCCCTCAGTTTTTGAGAACCAAGGTATCAACCCAGTAGGAGGCTCCTCAAAAGTCCCACGCGCCTACACAAACAAACAAGAACTCGCAACCAACACAATAAAGGGGTTATCAATCCCTTCACAGCCACTTGCGAAAGTGAGATCTAATAAAGATAGTATGATAAGATAAATATATTTTTGGTATTTTATTATATAGATTGGAAAAGTAAAGATGCAAATAAAAATAGATTGAAAGCTTATATGATAAGAGATAGACCCGGGGGCCATAGGTTTCACTAGTGGCTTCTCTCAAGATAGCATAAGTATTACGGTGGGTTAACAAATTACTGTCGAGCAATTGATAGAAAAGCGAATAATTATGAGATTATCTAGGCATGATCATGTATATAGGCATCACGTCCGTGACAAGTAGACTGACTCCTGCCTGCATCTACTACTATTACTCCACACATCGACCGCTATCCAGCATGCATCTAGAGTATTAAGTTCATAAAGAACAAAGTAACGCATTAAGAAAGATGACATGATGTAGAGGGATAAACTCATGCAATACGAAATAAACCCCATCTTTTTATCATCGATGGCAACAATACAATACGTGCCTTGCTATCTTTGCTGTCACTGGGAAAGGACACTGCAAGATTGAACCCAAAGCTAAGCACTTCTCCCATTGCAAGAAAGATCAATCTAGTAGGCCAAACCAAACTGATAATTCGAACAGACTTGCAAAGATAACTTAATCACACATAAGAGAATTCAGAGGAGATTCAAATATTTCCCATAGATAAACTTGATCATAAACCCACAATTCATCGGATCTCGACAAACACGCCGCAAAAAGAGTTACATCGAATAGATCTCCAAGAAGATCAAGGAGAACATGGTATTGAGATTCAAAGAGAGAGAAGAAGCCATCTAGCTAATAACTATGGACCCGAAGGTCTGTGGTAAACTACTCACCACTCATCGGAGAGGCTATGGTGTTGATGTAGAAGCCCTCCGTGGTTGATTCCCCCTCCGGCGGAGCGCCGGCGAAGGCTCCAAGATGGGATCTCGCGGATACATAAGGTTACGATGGTGGAAATAGTTTTCCATGGTCGCCTCTGATGTTCTCGGGGTACGTGGGTATATATAGGAGGAAGAAGTAGGTCGGTGGACGCCCGAGAGGCCCACGAGATAGGGGCGCGCACAGTAGGGGGGGCTCCACCCTCGTGGCTACCTTGATTGCTTCTTGACTTGCACTCCAAGTCCTCTGGATCACGTTTGTTCCAAAAATCACGCTCCCGAAGGTTTCATTCCATTTGGACTCCGTTTGATATTCCTTTTCTCGGAAACACTGAAATAGGCAAAAAAACAGCAATACAGGTTGGGCCTCCGGTTAGTAGGTCGGTCCCAAAAATGATATAAAAGTGTAAAGTAAAACCCATAAACATCCAAAACGGGTAATATAATAGCATGGAACAATCAAAAATTATAGATACGTTGGAGACGTATCAGAGAGCGTCGGGATGGTGAAGATGGCCACCGTTGGTGGATTACCCCTCCGGCAGGGTGCCGGAACGGGCTCCCGAGAGGTTTTTGGTGGTACAGAGGCTTGTGGCGGCGGAACTCCCGATCTAGGTTATGTTCTGGGGGTTTCTGTATATATAAGAGGTTTTGGTGTCGGGAACAATTCAGGGGGGTCTCCGAGGCGGCCACGAGGTAGCGGGGCATGCCCAGGGGGGTAGGGCATGCCCCCACCCTCGTGGGTGCCTCGGGACTCTTCTGGACCATCTTCGGTACTCCGTGGCCTTCTTCTGGTCCAAAAATAAACACCGTGAAATTTCAGGTCAATTGGACTCCGTTTGATTTTCCTTTTCTGCGATACTCAAAAACAAGGGAAAAAACAGAAACTGGCACTCGGCTCTGGGTTAATAGGTTAGTCCCAAAAATGATATAAAAGTGTATAGTAAAGCCCATAAACATCCAAAACAAGTAATATAATAGCATGGAACAATAAAAAATTATAGATACATTGGAGACGTATCAAGCATGCCCAAGCTTAATTCCTGCTAGTCCTCGAGTAGGTAAATGATAAAAACAGAATTTTTGATGTGGAATGCTACCTAGCATATTTCTCAATGTAATTTTCTTTATTGTGGCATGAATGTTCAGATCCAAATGATTCAAGATAAAAGTTCATATTAACATAAAAATAGTAATACTTCAAGCATACTAACAAGTAATCATGTCTTATCAAAATAACAAAGCCAAAGAAAGCTTATCCCTACAAAATCATATAGTTAGGCTATGTTTCATTTTTGTCACACAAAATACTCCCATCATGCACAACCCCGGTTTCAGCCAAGCAATTGGTTCATACTTTTTAACGCGCTTCAGCTTTTTTCAACTCTCACGCAATACATGAGCGTAAGCCATGGATATATTACTATGGGTGGAATAGAATATGATTATGGAGGTTGTGTGGAGAAAACAAAAAAGGAGAAAGTCTCACATTGACGAGGCTAATCAACGGGCTATGGAGATGCCCATCAATTGATGTCAACATGAGGAGTAGGGATTGCCATGCAACGGATGCACTAGAGCTATAAATGTATGAAAGCTCAACAAAAGAAACTAAGTGGGTGTGCATCCAACTTGCTTGCTCACGAAGACCTAGGGCATTTTTAGGAAGCCCATCATTGGAATATACAAGCCAAGTTCTATAATAAAAAATTTCCACTAGTATATGAAAATGACAAAATAAGAGACTCTCTATCATAAAGGTCATGGTGCTACTTTGAAGCACAAGTGTGGAAAAGGATAGTAACATTGCCCCCCCTTTTTTTATTTGGCCTTTCTCCCTTTTTTTGGCCTTTCTTTTCAAGGGATAATGATCTAATAATGATGATCATCACACTTCTATTTACTTACAACTCATGGATTACAACTCGATACTAGAACAAAATATGACTCTATATGAGCGCCTCCGGCGGTGTACTGGGATTGGGAAATGAGTCAAGAGTGACATGTATGAAAAATTATGCATTGTGGATTTGCCACAAATACGATGTCAACTACATGATCATGCAAGGCAATATAACAATGATGAAATGTGTCATAATAAATGAAACAGTGGAAAGTTGCATGACAATATATCTCGGAATGGCTATGGAAATGCCATAATAGGTAGGTATGGTGGCTGTTTTGAGGAAGATATAAGGAGGTTTATGTGTGATAGAGCGTATCGTATCATGGGGTTTGGATGCACCGACGAAGTTTGCACCAACTCTCAAGGTGAGAAAGGGCAATGCGCGGTACCATAGAGGCTAGCAATGATGGAAGGGTAAGAGTGCGTATAATCCATGGATTCACATTAGTCATAAAGAACTCATATACTTATTGCAAAAGTTTATTATCCCTCGAAGCAAAGTACTACTACGCATGCTCCTAGGGGAAGGGTTGGTAGGAGTTAACCATCGCGTGATCCTGACCTCCACTCATAAGGAAGGCAATCAAAAGAGCATCCCATGCTACAAATTTGTTACACAACTTTCGCCATACGTGCATGTTATGGGACTTGCCAAGTTTAACACAAGTATTTCTCAAATTCATAATTACCCAACTAGCATGACTCTAACATTACCACCTTTATATCTCAAAACAATTATCAAGTATCAAATTTATCATAGTATTCAATGCACTTTCTATGATAGTTTTTATTATACCCAACTTGGATGCCCATCATATTAGGACCAATTTTATAACCAAAGCAAATACCATGCTGTTCTAAAAGACTCTCAAAATAATATAAGTGAAGCATGAGAGATCAATAATTTCTACAAAATAAAACCACCGCCGTGCTCTAAAAAGATATAAGTGAAGCACTAGAGCAAGATTGTCTAGCTCAAAAGATATAAGTGAAGCACATAGAGTATTCTAATGAATTCCAAATCATGTGTGTCTCTACCAAAAGGTGTGTACAGCAAGGATGATTTTGGTAAACTAAAAATCAAATACTCATATCATACAAGACGCTCCAAGCAAAACACATATCATGTGGTGAATAAAAATATAGCTCCAAGTAAAGTTACCTATAGACGAAGACGTAAGAGGGGATGCCATCCGGGGCATACCCAAGCTTAGGCTCTTGGTTTTCCTTGAATATTACCTTGGGGTGCCTTGGGAATCCCCAAGATTAGGCTCTTCCAATTCCTTATTCCAAAGTCCATCAAATCTTTACCCAAAACTTGAAAACTTCAGAACACAAAACTCAACAGAAAACTCGTAAGCTCTATTAGTATAAGAAAATAATTCACCACTTAGGTACTGTTGTGAACTCATTCTAAATTCATATTGGTGTAATATCTACTTTATTCCAACTTCTCTATGGTTCATACCCTCCGATACTACTCATAGAATCATCAAAATAAGCAAACAACACATAGATAACAAAATCTGTCAGGAACAGAACAGTTTGTAGTAATCTGTATCAAACGTATACTTCTGTAACTCCAAACAATCTGAAATAAATTGGTGGACCTGAGTAATTTGTTTATTAATTATATGAAAAAAGAATCAACCTAAAAGCACTCTCCTGTAAATAATGTAAGCTAATCTCGTGAGTGCTAAATTTTCTGTTTTTTACAAGATCATAAAGACTTCACTCAAGTCTTCCCAAAGGTTCTACTTGGCACAAACATTAATTAAAACATAAAAACACATCTAAACACAGGCTAGATGAATTATTTATTACTAAACAGGAGCAAAAGCAAATAACAAAAGTAAAATTGGGTTGCCTCCCAACAAGCGCTAACGTTTAACACCCCTAGCTAGGCATGATGATTTCAATGATGCTCACATAAAAGATAAGAATTGGAAACATAAAGGGAGCATCACGAATAATATGACTAGCACATTTAAGTCTAACCCACTTCCTATGCATAGGGATTTTGTGATCAAACAACTTGTGGGAACAACAATCAACTAGCATAGGAAGGCAAAACAAGCATAACTTCAAGATTTTAAGCACATAGAGAGGAAAGTTGATATTATTGCAATTCCTACAAGCATATGTTCCTCCCTCATAATAATTTTCAGTAGCATCATGAATGAATTCAACAATATAACCATCACATAAATCATTCTTTTCATGGTCTACAAGCATAGAATCTTTATTACTCTCCACATAAGCAAAATTCTTCTTATTCGGAATAGTGGGAGTATCATAAGAGACTCGAATACTATTAAAAGAGTAATTTTCAGAAAAGGCTAATCATAATCATGACAAGTTTTATAAATATAATCATCAAAACTTTTTATATCATAAGTTTCATCACAATAATCATCATAAGTAGCAACTTTGTTCTCATCATAATCAATTGAAACCTCTTCAAACATAGTGGATTCATCACTAAATAAAGTCATGACCTCTCCAAATGCACTTTCATCAATATAACCATCATAAATAGGAGGCATGCTATCATGATAATAAATTTGCTCATCGAAACTTGGGAGGCTAAAAATATCATCTTCATTAAACATAGCATCCCCAAGCTTGGGACAAACATTAATTGCAGCAAATATATTCTCAAACATGTCATTCTCATCAAACATAGCATCCCCAAGCTTGGGCCTTTTCATATCATAAGCATGATCACTCTCATCATTAATAGTATGGATAGCACCAATAGTATAACAATTATCATCATCACAATGAGTAATAGGAGAAACATCATTTGGAGGGATACCTTTCTACTTTTGCTTCTCCATCTTTTCTTTTTCTTATTCACATCGTGTGTGGGGTTAACCCTGTTCTTTGAGCTCCTTATTAATGAGATTGGTTGAATAGAAAGATCCTCCTTGTTACCTGATTCATCATAAGAAATAATAGGAGGATATTGGGAAGTCTCTGCCCTTTCATTAGTATTCTCTTCATCTTCTATTTGCCTTCTTTTCTTTATGTAATTCGCAATATAAGAATTTTCAGTGCAATTCACCGCACAATACATAAAAATTTCTTCTAGATAAAAATCAAGAACTTTATCAAGGACAAATTCTGGCATATCTTTAGTTAAACGTTTCATTTCTTCACAACCAATAAGAAAACTAAGTTCATTATGATGTGCAAGGGAAATCAAGTCATAACAATTTTTGGACACGATGCGATCATGAAACAATTTGCATTAGGGATTTAATTGATCACGTTCATTGCAAAGTTCACAAGGATGGCAAAGAAATTTTAAATTTTTAGCACAAACATCTAGCCTTTCTTGCAACCATTTAGTTTCTAAATACTTACGCCTCTTGCAAAATCTGTCTTCCCTATTTCATGTGTACTTGCAAACTCTATGCACTCCACAAAAGTTGACATGCTTATAAGAGACATTTTCATCATGACTAGTGAAATCATCATTAGTACTATGGATATTCAAAGAGTTCATACTAACAACATTGCAATCATGCTCATCATTCAAATATTCAGTGCCAAACATTTTATAGACTTCTTCTTCTAGCACTTGAGCACAATTTTCCTTTCCATCATTCTCATGAAAGATATTAAAAAGATGAAGAGTATGAGGCAAACTCAATTCCATTTTTTTGTTTTCTATTATAGACTAAACTAGTGATAAAAAAAGAAACTAAAAGATTCAATTTCAAGATCTAAAGATATACCTTCAAGCACTCACCTCCCCGGCAACGGCGCCAGAAAAGAGCTTGATGTCTACTACGCAACCTTTTCCTTGTAGATGTTGTTGGGCCTCCAAGTGCAGAGGTTTGTAGGACAGTAGCAAATTTCCCTCAAGTGGATGACCTAAGGTTTATCAATCCGTGGGAGGCATAGGATGAAGATGGTCTATCTCAAGCAGCCCTGCAACCAAATAACAAAGAGTCTCTTGTGTCCCTAACACACCCAATACAATGGTAAATTGTATAGGTGAACTAGTTCGGCGAAGAGATGGTGATACAAGTGCAATATGGATGGTAGATATAGGTATTTGTAATATGAAAATATAAAAACAGTGAGGTAACAAGCAATAAAAGTGAGCGTAAACGGTATTGCAATCCTAGGAAACAAGGCCTAGGGTTCATACTTTCACTAGTGCAAGTTCTCTCAACAATAATAACATAACTGGATCATATAACTATCCCTCAACATGCAAAAAAGAGTCACTCCAAAGTCACTAATAGCAGAGAACAAACGAAGAGATTATGGTAGGGTACGAAACCACCTCAAAGTTATCCTTTTTGATCGATCTATTCAAGAGTCCATAGTAAAATAACACGAAGCTATGCTTTCCGTTCGATTTATCATAGAGTTCGTACTAGAATAACACCTTAAGACACAAATCAACCAAAACCCTAATGTCACCTAGATACTCCAATGTCACCTCAAGTATCCGTGGGCATGATTATACGATATGCATCACACAATCTCAGATTCATCTATTCAACCAACACAAAGTACTTCAAAGAGTGCCCCAAAGTTTCTACCGAAGAGTCAAGACAAAAATGTGTGCCAACCCCTATGCATAAGTTCATTGAACCCGCAAGTTGATCACCAAAACATACATCAGGTAGATCACATGAATATCCCATTGTCAACACAGATAAGCACAGAAAGACATACATCAAGTGTTCTCAAATCCTTAAAGACTCAACCCGACAAGATAACTTCAAGGGGAAAACTCAATTCATCACAAGAGAGTATAGGGGGAGAAACATCATAAGATCCAACTATAATAGCAAAGCTCGCGATACATCAAGATCGTGTCACCTCAAGAACACGAGAGAGAGAGAGAGAGAGAGATCAAACACATAGTTACTGGTACATACCCTCAGCCCCGAGGGTGAACTACTCCCTCCTCATCATGGAGAGCGCCAGTATGATGAAGATGGCCACCCTTGGTGGGTTGCCCCTCCGACAGGGTGCTGGAATGGGCTCCCGAGAGGTTTTTGGTGTCTAAAGAGGCTTGCGGCGATGGAACTCTCGATCTAGGTTATGTTCCGGGGGTTTGTGTATATATAAGAGGTTTTGGCGTCGGGAACAAGTTAGGGGGGTCTCCGACGCGGCCACGAGGTAAGGGGGCGCGCCAGAGGGGTAGGGCATGCCCCCACCCTTGTGAGTGCCTTGGGACTCTTTTGGCCCATCTCTGGTACTCCGTGGCCTTCTTCTGGTACAAAAATAAACTCCGTGAAATTTCAGGTCAATTGGACTCCATTTGATTTTCCTTTTCTGCGATACTCAAAAAGAAGGAAAAAGCAGAAATTGGCACTGGGCTCTGGGTTAATAGGTTAGTCCCAAAAATGATATAAAAGTGTATAGTAAAGCCCATAAACATCCAAAACGGGTAATATAATAGCATGGAACAACAAAAAATTATAGATATGTTGGAGACGTATCAAGCTCCTGGATGAGGTGGAGAGCGGCACGCTGGGCGACCGGGACACTACATCCAAAGGATGCCTGACAGATGTTGTGCCGCGTGCGGGCGGATGATGCCCATGTCTTGGGAGGGGCAGATGAATGGTGCCTCGACGACGGTGGCGCAGCAAGGACGGCCAGCTACACAACAGCGAATAGACTTGGAGTGGCAGCCTGCTCAACCTCTTCGCGCTTCCCTCCAATATGCAGATGATCGACCTGTTGCATGATTGCAGAGACGTGGAACCCGACAGTTGTCGACACTGGTGCTGCAACACAAGGGTACTCCATGGGTTGTGCGAGATCAACGATGCATGACAACATGTCTTCCTTGGAGAGTTCGTCGTTGTTGTCCCTAACATCGATCTTGCGGTCCTGGCATGGGGTGGGACGCTCCACCGTCTTCGTAAGCCAACAAAGTGTTGAGTGCCTCTAGCATGGCATTCCCCAACTCCAACTGCATCACATCAGTGCGTGGCGGGGGAGAGAGGGCGCGGCAACCAGAGAAGGAGAAGAAGGCCGCCACAGGGTCTGGGTCATTGTCTGCCTGAAGGGGGGCGGCCCGGGCCAGAAGAGGTTGATATGTCTGTTTTGCATCATATTTTCCTACTGTTATTTATAGAGTTTTTATGCTTTATAACACTTTATGGAGTAATTATAATGCCCTTTCTCTCATAATATGCAAGGTTTACACAAAGAAGGAGAACACCGGCAGCTGGAATTCTGGACTGGAAAAAGCTATATCAGATATACCTATTCTACACATTTCCAAATGAGCTGGAATTTTACGGAGAATTATTTTGGAATATATAATAATTATTGGAAATAAGAACTACCAAAGGAGGGCAGCCAGGTGCCCACAAATCACCAGGGCGCACCACCCCCTAGCGCGCCATGGTGGGTAGGGGGCCCCTGGCCCACCTCTGGTGCCCACCTTCTGGTATACAAAGTCTTTGACCTAGAAAAAGAATAATGAGAGAGACTTTCTGGACGGAGCACCGCCGTCTCGAGGCGGAACTTGGGCAGGAGCACTTTTTCCCTCCGGCGGAGCGATTCCACTAGGGGAAATTCCCTCCCGGAGGGGGAAATCGAAGTCGTTGTCATCACCAACAACCCTCTCATCTTTGGGAGGCCAATCTTCATCAACATCTTCAATAACACCATCTCATCTCAAAACCCTAGTTCATCTCTTGTGTTCAATATTTGTACTCGAACCTCTGATTGGTACCTGTGGTGACTAGTAGTGTTGATTACATCTTGTAGTTGATGCTAGATGGTTTATTTGTTGGAAGATTATATGTTCAAATCCATTATGCTATTTAATATGCCTCTGATCTTGAGCATGAATGTTATTTGTGAGTAGTTGCCCTTGTTCTTAAGGCCACAGGAGAAGTCATGTTGCAAGTATTCGTCTAAATTTGATATTTGTTCGATATTTTGATATGTATGTTGTGATTCCCTTAGTGGTGCTATGTGAACGTCGACTACATGACACTTCACCATCTTTGGGCTTAATGTAATGCATTGTGGAGTAGTTATTAGATGATGGGTTGCTAGAGTGGCAGAACCTTAAACCTTAGTTTATGCACTATTTCGTAAGGGGCTGATTTGGATCCATATGTTTAGTGTTATGGTTAGGTTGTTACCTTAATTTTTTTTCGTAGTTGCGGATGCTTGCGAGGGGGTTAATCATAAGTGGGAGGCTTGTTCAAGTAAGACCAACACCAAAGCACTGGTCCACCCACATATCAAATTATGAAAATAGCAAACGCGAATCAAACCAACATGATGAAAGTGACTAGATGAAATTCCTGTGTGCCCTCAAGAATGCTTTGTTTATTATAAGAGATTGTTTTGGACTGTCCTTTGCTACAAAAAAGATTGGGCTACCTTGCTGCACTTTATTTATCGTTACTATTACTTGCTTGTTACAAATTGTCTTACTATCAAAA
Source organism: Triticum aestivum (assembly GCF_018294505.1). Lineage (NCBI taxonomy): Eukaryota > Viridiplantae > Streptophyta > Magnoliopsida > Poales > Poaceae > Triticum > Triticum aestivum. Next base: position 323,996,540 of record NC_057798.1, read on the forward strand.
TACTCCCTCCATCCCCAAATAAGTGACTTGACCTTGTACTAACTTTGTACTGAGGCTAGTACAAAGTTGAGTCACTTATTTTGGGACGGAGGGAGTACTTCTTATCGATAATTTCAGTGCTTGCAGAAATTACCTTGGTGAAAACTGCTTGTCATTTCCTTCTGCTCCTCGTTGGGTTCGACACTCTTACTTATCGAAAGGACTATGATTTATCGCCAATACTTGTGGGTCATCAAGACTCTTTTCTGGTGCCGTTGCCGTGGAGAAGCGCTCTTGGTAAATGGAAATTGGTAAGGAAAAATTTATACTATGTGCTGAAATTTATTGTTACTTGCTACTATGGAAAACAATCCTTTGAGGGGTTTGTTCGGGGTATCTTCACCTCAACCGGAAGCACAAAGAGTTGCCCCTCAACCTACTGCACCTACTGAAAATATTATTATGAAATTCCTTCGGGTATGATAGAGCAACTGCTAGCTAATCCTTATGCTGGAGATGGAACGAAGCATCCCGATATGCATTTGATACATGTGGGTGAAATTTGTGGATTGTTTAAGCTTGCAGGTTTACCCGGAGATGAAATTAAGAAGAAGGTTTTCCCTTTGTCTTTGGGGGGAAAATCATTGACATGGTATAGGCTATGCGATGATATTGGATCTTGGAATTGGAATCGATTGAAATTGGAATTTCACCAAAAAATATCATATGCATCTAGTTCATCGTGATCGGAATTACATATATAATTTGTGGCCTCGTGAAGGAGAAAGTATCGCTCTAGCTTGGAGGAGGCTTAAGTCAATGTTATATTCATGCCCCAACCATGAGCTCTCAAGAGAAATTATTATTCAGAATTTTTATGCTCGGCTTTCTCGTAATGATCAATCCATGCTCGATACTTCTTGTGCTGGTTCTTTTATGAAGAAGACTATTGAATTCATGTGGGATCTTTTAGAAAGAACTAAACACAACTCTGAAGATTGGGAACTCGGCGAAGGTAAAGAGTCGGGTATTAAGCTTGAGTTTGATTGTGTTAAATCTTTTATGAATACCGATGCTTTTCAGAAGTTTAGCACCAAAAATGGACTTGACTCAGAGATAGTGGCCTCTTTTTGTGAATTAGTTTCTACTCATGTTGATCTCCCTAATGAGCAGTGTTTTAAATATCATCCCTCTATTAAAGAATAAGTTAAAGAATAGGTTATAGTTAAAGATGAAACTATCATTTATGATGTTGATCCAGTTGTGCCTGCTGCTTATATTGAAAAACCACCTTTCCCTGTTAGGATAAAGGAACATGCTAAGGTATCAACAGTGGTTCGTAAAAGTAATATTAAAGCACCTAAACCCTTTGAAGAAATTAAAGTAGAACCTAGTGTTGCTATGGTCAAAGATCTCTTGGTCAATAATATTGTTGGGCATGTTAGTTATTTCTATGATGAAGCAGCTAGAATTGCCAAACCCGACACTAAAGATAAGAACAAGCCTATTGTTGGCATCCTGTCATCTCAGTTAAAATAGGAGATCATTGCTATCATCGTTTATGTGATTTAGGTGCTAGTGTGAGTGTTATCCCTTTTAGTTTATACCAAGAAATTATGAATGATATAGCACCCGCTGAAATAGAAGACATAGATGTCACTATTAAACTTGCTAACAGAGATACCATCAGACCACTTGGAATTGTTAGAGATGTTGAACTCTTGTATGGAAAAATAAAATACCCTGCTGATTTTCTAGTTCTTGGATCCCCACAAGATGACTTTTGTCCCATAATTTTTGGTAGACCTTTCTTTAACACTGTCAATGATAAGATAGATTGTGAGAAAGAAACTATCAGTGTTAGTTTTGGTGATGTGTCTCATGAGTTTAATTTCTCTAAGTTTCGCAGGCAACCTCTTGATAAAGAGTTACCTGGTAAGGATGAAATAATTGGTCTCGCTTCTATTGTTGTACCTCCAATTGATCCACTAGACCAATATTTGCCAGACCATGAAAATGATATGCACTTGGGTGAAAGAAATGAAATAGATAAAATATTGTTTGAACAACAACCTAACCTTAAACACAATTTGCCTATTGAAACTCTAGGAGGCTCTCCTCCATCTAAAGGTGATCATGTGTTTGAATTAAAACAATTGCCTGACACCATGAAGTATGCTTATCTTGATGAGAAAAAGATATATCATGGTATTATCAGTGCTAACCTTTCAGAACATGAGGAAGAAAGATTATTAAATTTTTTGAGGAAGCACCGTGCTACTATTGGATATACTCTTGATGATCTAAAGGGCATTAGTTCCACTCTCTGTCAGCACAAGATTAATATGGAACCTGATGCTAAAACCGTTGTTGATCACCAACGGTGGTTGAATCCTACGATGAAAGAAGTGGTAAGAGCTGAAATAGTAAAGCTTCTCAAAGCAAGTATAATCTATCCCATAGCTGATAGTAGATGGGTAAGCCATATTAATTGTGTCCCTAAGAAAGGAGGTATCACTATTGTTCCTAATGATAAAAATGAACTCATTCCACAAAGATAGTGACTGGCTATAGAATGGTAATAGATTTTAGAAAATTAAATAAAGCTACTAGAAAACATCATTACCCTCTTCCTTTCATTGATCAAATGTTAGAAAGATTGTCAACGCACACACACTTTTGCTTTCTTGATGTATATTCCGGTTTCTTTCAAATACCTGTATCACAACCCGATCAAGAGAAAACCACCTTTACTTGTCCTTTTGGAACTTATGCTTGTAGACGTATGCCCTTTGGTTTATGTAATGCACCTGCTACCTTTCAAAGATATGGCTGCTATATTCTCTCATTTTTGTGAAAAGATTGTTGAGCTTTTCATGGATGGTTTTTCGTTTACGGAACTTCTTTTGATGATTGCTTAAGCAACCTTGATCGAGTTTTGCAGAGATGTGAACAAACTAATCTTGCTCTTGAATTGGGAGAAGTGCCACTTTATGGTTAATGAAGGCACTGTCTTGGGGCATAAATTTCTGAATGAGGTGGATAAAGCTAAAGTTGATGCAATTGAGAAAATGCCATGTCCTAAAGACATTAAAGGTATTTGTAGTTTCCTTGGTCATGCTGGTTTCTATAGGAGGTTTAACAAAGATTTATCTAAGATTTCTAGGCCTCTTACTAATATTTTACAAAAGGATGTTCCATTTGTTTTTGATGATGATTGTTTAGAACCCTTTGAAACACTTAAGAAAGCCTTAACTTCAACACCTATTGTTCAACCACCTGACTGGAACTTGCCTTTTGAAATTATGTGTGATGCTAGTGATTATGTTGTTGGTGTCGTTCTAGGACAAAGAGTTGATAAGAAATTAAATGTTATCCATTATGCTAATAAAACTCAAGACAGTGCCCAAGTAAATTATGCTACTACCGAGGAAGAATTTTTAGCAGTTGTGTTTGCTTGTGATAAATGCAGATCTTACATTGTTGATTCCAAAGTAATTGTTCACACCGATCATGCTGCTATAAATATCTTATGGAAAATAAAGATGCTAAACCTAGACTCGTTAGGTGGGTTCTCTTGGTACAATAATTTGATTTGCATATTACTGATAGGAAGAGAGCTGAGAACCCCATAGCTGATCACTTGTCTAGGTTAGAAAATATTCTTGATGACCCACTACCTATTGATGATAGCTTCCCTGATGAACAACTAGCTGTCATAAATGCTTCTTATAATACTCCTTGGTATGATGACTATCTTAGTTATATTGTTGCTAAATTTGCACCACCTAGTTTCACATACCAACAAAAGAAAAAAATTCTTCTTTGACTTAAGGCATTACTTTTGGGGTGACCCACATCTTTATAAAGGAGTAGATGGTATTATTAGACATTGTATACCCGAGCATGAAAAGGAACAAATCCTATGAAAAATTTCACTCCAAAGCTTATGGAGGGCATCATGCTGGAGATAGAATTGCACACAAGGTATTACAATCTAGTTTTATTGGCCTACTCTTTTCAAAGATGCCCGTAGGTTTGTCTTATCTTGTGATGAATGTCAAAGAATTGGTAATATTGGTAAGCGTCAGAAAATTCCTATGAATTATTCACTTGTTATTGAACCATTTGATGTTTGGGGCTTTGACTATATGGGACCTTTTCCTTCCTCTAATGGGTATACACATATTTTGATTGTTGTTGATTATGTCCGTAAGTGGGTAGAAGTTATTCCAACTAGTAGTGCTCATCATAACACCTCCATTAAAATGCTTAAAGAAATTATCTTCCCGAGGTTTCGAGTCCCTAGATATCTAATGACTAATGGTGGTTCACACTTAAATCATGGTGCTTCCCGTAAATTGCTTGCTAAATATGATGTTAACCATAGAATTGCATCACCCTATCATCCTCAATCTAGTGGTAAAGTTGAACTTAGCAGTAGAGTAATAAAATTAATATTACAAAAAACTGTCAATAGGTCTTGAAACAATTGATCTAAGAAACTAGATGATGCACTTTGGGCTTATAGAATAGCTTATAAAATCCTATGGGTATGTCTCCATATAAAATGGTTTATGGAAAAGCTTGCCATTTGCCTCTTGAGTTAGAACATAAAGCATATTGGGCAATTGAAGAACTCAATTACGACTTCAAACTTGCTGGTGAAAAGAGGCTTTTTGATATCAGTTCACTAGATGAATGGAGAACCCAAGTGTAATATCCCAATTTTCAATTTGGATGTTATACATAGACCATCATATGCATATCATGTTTATTCTTGCATTTTGGTTGAGATCCTAGAAATCTTAAGTAACTCAAGGACCCACGGAGAGAGTTGGAGGTTCAACAGAATTAATATTTGAATTAATTTCAAGAAAGGATCAATTTGGTTTTATAATTTTTCTCTCCAAATATTTCCACTATCAAAAATAAATGAGAGAAGATAATATGACTTCTTCAAATTAAGAGAAATATTGGAGAAAGATTTTTAAAATCAAATTATGATTTTTTTGGTATTTATTTGCTATTTTATTTGAATTAGAAAAATATGCATTTTTCAAAATTGCATTATTAGGCGAGAAAAAGTTTCACTTTGTTCTAAATATTTCATTTAGACGGTGAACATTGTTTTTGGCATTTTTAGATTTTTTTTATAATTTATTAGGATTTTTCTGTTTGGGCGAAATTATTTTTAAAAAAAATTGTTTCGCGGAGTGAACTGGGCCAGCTGCCCAGCCGGCCCGTCAGCGCCACTACCCTCCCGTGCGTAGTCGAGCCGGACTCCTGCCGGAGTCAGGGATGCCGCCGCCGCCGCCATGGCCTTGCCCCCTCCCCAAGTCGGGCACACACCCCCCTCCTATTTAATGTGCCGCCGCCCCCCCTGGAGCCCCAAGCCGCCTCCGACGCCGCCGCCCTCGCCCGCCGCCGCCGCTCGCCGCCGCCTGCCGCGCCGCTCGTCGCCGACGCAGCCCCGCCCCGCCGCCACCTACCGCTGCCGCAGCCGGCCGGAGCCGCCGCCCTGCCCCGCCGTACTCACCGGAGCCGCCGGAGTCGCCACCGGTTTTTTCGGTTTAGGTATAAGAAACCGCTCGATTTTTTTATAAACCCTAGATCCGTTTTTTAAAAGATCGGTTCGGTTTTTCGTCAGTTTATTTATTTAGCGGATGTTCGTCCGTTCATTCGTTTTAAGGAACGTTGTTTGCCGGTTAGGTTCAGACAGCGAACGTTTGTTTGTTAGTCTGTTCGTTTTAGTTTTATTTTCCAGGATTTTATCTGCGATTATCTTTATCGTGATTTCTGCCCTGATCTTCATACTAGTATAATTTTTTACTCGTTTATCCAAATTAGATGAAACCAGCGCCTAAATCTTCGTCTCGAAGCCCTCTTTCCAGTTAACCAACTTGAACATGATTTTGGTACTATAAAATTTGACTTTAGTCCAGATTAGTAAATAAATCTTGTTTCGCTCGTATCTTGTTTCACTAGACACATGTACTTTCTGTTAAGATCTAATTCACAGGTTAATAATGTTGTTAGGTTTTGACTCTTGTTAGTTTAAGTCGTTGCTTGTTTCGTGTTCGATTTGGATCTTTTCTCGAGTTTTCTCGTGTTTCGTTTGAGTGATTTCTTATGTATGCTATTGTTTGTCTACGCTAGATTACCCGGAGTGCGAACCTTGTTACTACGAATCTCTAGCGTTTGCAGATTGTCAGCAAGGCAAGTTACACTTTGATCATACTCTTTTATACCCAGCTTTACTATGCATTAGTTCTGCTCCACAAATACTTGCATTGGTAGGATTGGGAACATGTGGTTTTGGTTGTAGTGCTTTAGGTAGGAACCTAATACCTTTTGATCACCCCGGGAATATACATTATATTTATTATTGTTTAGCCATGCTCGTAGATGGGGATTGGATCGTGATTCCCACATGGAAGTTTGAGAGTTATTTAACCAGTTAACATTAAGGTGGCAACTTTAATACAAATCTGGGTGGATAGGTTGAGGCACATGGAGTAACCAGTGTTGTCTGTTTTGGAAATCCCAAAGTATCCGTGTGATTATCCTATGGAATTCCACCCAGGCCCAAAGGGATCATAAGATTATTCATGCTAGAAACTTCCGTGTGTAGCCACAAGCCATTATGGGCTCTGGCATAGTTGAGTAAGTTGCGTGAGCTCTTGAAGAGGTAGACTAGCAGATGTAGAGGGTTGTAGGTGGTACTGTCTACCCGGAGTAGAGAGTTAATGCTTCAGAAGGCTATGTCCCGATCATCCGATCAAGGATGCGGTCGAGTCTTGTGGGGAAAAGTGAGCAAACCTATGCAGAATGTATAAACTAATCATGGTTAGCCGCGTCCCCGGTTATGGACATCTTGAGTATCTATTACTTGAATCTATTGATGTGATCTCATCACGTTACTCTAATTAATTTTGATGTTGGGTTAATGATGATATTTTTAATTGGGATTTGAGTTGGAGGTACCTTCTCAAATAATGGGCAACATGGGAGTAGTTAAATAAATTTATTCCTTTGTTGTAGGGGAAAACTAGCTTTATGCAAAAACATGAAACTTACAACCTCCACCAGCCCAATATTACATGTAGATATAGTTCTTGCATTATCATTTCTTTACAGAGTAACTATGCCAGTATATTCCATGTGCTGACCCATTCCGGGCTGCAACGTCTTATGTTGCAGACTACTCAGACAATGAATAAGGTGTTATAGGTCATTATTTTGCACTCAACTATGTTGTTGAAGTTGATGGACTCATTTACCTTTGAAGCCTTCCACTGTTATCTAGTTTAGATGGCCTTCAGCCATGATTTATTTATGTAATATTACTCTCTATGAGGACTCGATGTAATAAGTGTGTGATTGAAACTCTGTTATAAATCCTCGAGTACTGTGCATGTCAGCATTACCAATCTAGGGATGACATTGAAGCACAGAGACTTGATCGTTTGAGGTCTGGTCGCTACAAGATGGTATCAGAGCACATGCTGATTGTAGGACGTGACCACTAGAATGAGCCACAGGATTTCTCTTTTTTACTCATTTCTAATTCTCCTCTCTTCTACTCTATAGATGGCGGATCCCAGAAACAAGTTCACTCAGCCAGATGACGACACCCCTTTCGGAAAGCACTTGAAGGAAGTCACTAAGTATCTAAACATCGGATTACCAAGCTTCACGAGGGCTTTCTCTACATATGTACCGGAAGAGGAGCGTTGGAAGATCAAAGTCTGGATACTTGGGAGGACCTTCGCACCAACAATGGAGCCTATTGATTTCTACCTGGATGCACCAAGCTGGAGTATTGGAAAGAGCATGGCCGCGCATATCACCTTTGGACGCATATGTGAGGTGTATCACAAGGAGCCGGAGAATACCGTCTACTAGATATGTGGCCGCTGAGATGACAAATGGGAGATGATTCGTACCAGGAGGGATGGATCAATTGCAACTCACATTCAAGAGATGGGAGATCATATTCGTCGACAGGTCAACAGATTATCCACATGAAGAAGATCAAGAAACTGGTGAGGAGAAACAACGAGCTGGAAGAGGAGATCAAGTCTACACGCGATGGATACAAGGAGGAGATTGCTATATTAGTGGAAAAGAATGACGACCTGACAAGGAAGCTAGGAGTATTCATGGGAGACCCCGCGCCAAAGAAGGACAACCATCCTGGAGACTACATCATCCTCGACGACATCGACTCCGACCCTGATAGCGATGATGACTACGTTGATGAAGCTAGAGCAGACATTATGGAGTCTTATTCTGATGAAAATTTCTAGATGACCACCATTGTAATTAGTAGTATTTTCCCTCCAAGTAGTTGCAACGATCGAGTTAGTAGTTATAGGTTAGACCGCTTTTGTAATCTTGTGTGCTATTGATTGAAGTGAAATTGATTGTGTTAGTCTCATGAGCATTATGGGTAGTGAATCTCTCTTAGACCCTTATTCTATTCTGTTTTCTCACCCCCTCTAAACCCATCAGATGCCTCCGAGATGTGCCAATGGATTTGCCTTCCCACCGGAGCTCACTCAGTTGATCCAGCAGCAGAATAACCTAATGCAGCTTTTAGTCCAGAATCAGAACCAAGGCAACAACAACAACCCACCCCCACCACCCCCTGTTGATCACCTAGCCCATTTCCTAAGGTTGAATCCGCCGGTGTTCTCTAGTAGCACCAAGCCAATTGTTGCACATGATTAGCTCCGCAAGATTGGAAGAGAGCTGACCACTGCAGGACGCACAGATGCGGAGAGAGTGTGTTTTGCCGCACATCAGCTTGATGGACCCGCAACATCATGGTGGGAGAATTTCACAGCCACTTAACCCATTGACACTGTTACGTGGGATCAGTTTCAGCAGGCTTTCCGCACTGCCCATGTCTCAGCTGGAGCCATGAGCATGAAGAAGCGTGAGTTTCGCAACTTGCGCCAAGGAGGACGTATAGTGAGCCAGTATGTGGATGAGTTTAGTAAGTTAGCACGCTATGCCCCTGATGATGTAGCTACAGATGCCACTAAGCAGGAGAAGCTTCTGGAAGGACTGAATGATGAGCTAAGCATGCAGTTGATGGTGGCAACATTCAACAACTACCAGGAGTTAGTAGACAGGGCTCTTATGATTCAAGGCAAGCAGCAACAGATTGATAATCGCAAGTGGAAGTATGGACAGGGGAGGTACACTTCAGGAGCTCAGCAGAAGCCCCGCTATTCCCCGTACTCGGAAGGACAAACCCACAACCATGGAGGTCATAACCATGGAGGACACATGCACAATGGAGCAAACTCGCACAACCATAATGGCACCAGGAATGGCAATGGGAATGGAGGAAGCACCAGCCAGAACCATTCCAATCCTTCAACACCGGCCAAGAGGGATCTGAGCCACATTACCTGTTTCAAGTGCCATAAGACTAGACATTATGCTACTGAATGTCCTGAAGCAAAGAATGGAAATGAAATGGAAGTTCTGCCAAGAATCCCAACCCCTTCACCAAAGGTCAGGTGAACCACATCAGCGTGGAGGAGATTGAGGATCAACCCGGTGCAGTTGTCGGTAAGTTTTTGATTAATGCATTTACTGCACTTGTTCTTTTTGATACTAGTGCATCACATTCACACATATCAAGGGGATTTGTGGATAAGTATAACCAGCCAACCCAAGCCCTTAGGTCACCCATGTTAGTAAGTTCGCCAGGAGCAGAGTATATGGCCAGCCTATGGTGTGATCGGTTACCCTTGAGGATTGGTAACTATGTGTTTCCCTCGGACCTAATAGTTTTGGAGTCACAAGGATTGGATATAATATTAGGCATGGATTGGTTATCGAAGTATGGAGGGAACATTGATTGTGCTAGTAAGTCAATATTCCTTACCATCCCAGAAGGAAGAAGGATCAAGTACGTATCCCGGCATGTGCCGAAGAGGACTCAAGTGAATTCCTTATTAGGAGTTGTACAGGAGGAAGTACCATTGGTGAAGGATTACCCCGACGTATTTCCAGAGGAGTTACCAGGCATGCCACTGGATCAAGACATTGAGTTTTTGATTGAGCTATTGTCAGGCACTGGGCCAATATCAAAGAGACCATATCGGATGCCCGCAAAGGATTTGGAAGAAATTAAGAAGCAGATTAAGGAGTTACTGGATAAAGGTTATATTCGACCAAGTTCGTCACCTTGGGGAGCCCTAATGCTTCTAGTGGAGAAGAAGGATGGATCATTAAGGATGGTTGTTGATTATCTTGCGTTGAATGAAGTGATGATCAAGTACAAATAACCTTTACCGATGATCAATGATTTGTTTGACCAGTTGCAAGGAGCTAAGTTTTCTCTAAGATAGATCTTCGATCGGGTTATCACCAGTTGAAGATTCGAGAGCAGGATATACCGAAGACAGCTTTTACCACAAGGTACGGGCTATATGAGTATACCGTTATGTCATTTGGTCTGACTAACGCGCTTGCCTATTTCATGAATATGATGAACAAGGTGTTTATGGAGTTTTTGGATAAGTTTGTCGTGGTGTTCATTGATGATATATTGGTCTACTCGAAGAACGAAGAGGAGCATAAGGAGCATTTGCGTTTGGTTCTTGAGAAGCTCAGAGAACATTAGTTGTATGCCAAGTTCAGCAAGTGCGAGTTTTGGCTAAAGGGAGTTGGACTTCTTGGACATGTTATATCCGAAGAAGGAATAGCAGTAGACCCTACCAAGGTTGTTTCTGTAACTAAATGGGTAGCACCCACATCAGTTGGAGAGATCAGGAGTTTTCTTGGACTCGCAGGATATTATCGGAGGTTCATTGAGAATTTCTCCAGGATTGCAAAGCCCATGACATAGTTGTTAAAGAAGGACAACGAGTTCAAATGGACTGAGGAGTGTGAAGCTAGTTTTTAGGAGTTGAAGAAACGTTTGGTTACAGCCCCACTGCTAATTCTTCCATATCAACGAAAGGATTATCAAGTGTATTGCGGCGCCTCACGTCGAGGACTTGGAGGAGTGCTTATGCAGGAGAGAAGAGTTGTTTCATATGCCTCACGACAGCTTAAATCTCATGAGCTGAATTATACTACGCATGATTTGGAGTTAGCAGCCGTAGTGCATGCCCTGAAGACATGGAGACATTTCCTCCTCAGAAACCATTGTGAAGTATACACGAATCATAAGAGTTTGAAATATATCTTCACGCAGAAGGAGTTAAACCTCAGGCAGAGGAGATGGTTGGAGCTCATTAAGGATTATGATATGAAACTGCACTATCATCCAGGAAATGCAAATGTAGTAGCGGATGCGTTGAGCCGCAAGAGTTATGTTAATATGCTCATGACCAGAGGATTACCCAAGGAGTTAGTAGAGGATCTTCGCGAGCTAGGTTTGGAAATAGTTCCAAGAGGTTATGTAGCAGCATTGGAAATTCAGTCCACTTTGATGGGTAAGATTGGAGAAGCCCAGAAGACTGACAAGGAGATTGCCGAGATAAAGGAGAGGATGAGCAAAGGAAAGGCTAAAGGATTTCATGAGGATGAGCATGATACTTTATGGTTTGAGGATCGCGTATATGTGCCTAATGACCCCGAGATCAGGAAGTTAATTCTGCAAGAGGCCCATGATTCGCCGTATTCAATTCACCCAGGAAACAATAAGATGTATCTGGATTTGAAGGAAAGTTTCTGGTGGACAGGAATGAAGAAGGATATTTCCGAGTACGTAGCAGTATGTGACATATGTCAGAGAGTTAAGGCAGAGCATCAGAAGCCAGCTGGATTGCTACAGACATTGTCGATACCCGAATGGAAGTGGGATAAGCTTGGCATGGATTTTATCACTGGATTGCCCAGGACTCGTTCAGTCTATGACTCTATCTGGGTTGTAGTCGACCGTTTGACGAAAGTAGCTCATTTCAGCCCGGTGAAGACCACTTATATGAGTGCTAAGTTGGTAAAGATATACATGACCAGGATCGTATGTCTGCACGGAGTTCCGAGGACCATTATATCGGATAGAGGAACCCAGTTTACCTCAAAGTTCTGGAATCAGTTGCATGAGACTTTGGGTACTAGGCTAGAGTTCAGTATAGCCTTTCATCCACGACAGATGGACAGACCGAGAGAGTCAATCAGATTTTGGAGGACATGTTGAGAGCTTGTGCGCTAGATTATGGATCCAGTTGGGACGATAATTTGCCGTATGCAGATTTCTCTAATAGGAACAGTTATCAAGCCAGTTTGAAGATGGCCGCTTTTGAAGCTTTGTGTGGAAGGAGGTGCAGGACACCATTATTGTGGGATGAAGTTGGAGATCGACAGTTGTTCGGACCAGATTTAATCAAAGACTCTAAAGAGAAGGTTAAGTTGATTTGCGACAGACTCAAGGTAGCCCAGTCCAGACAGAAGAGTTATGCGGATTCTAAACAGAAGGAGACAGTTTACGAAGTCGGAGACAGAGTATACCTTCGAGTGTCCCCACTCCGAGGAGTTAAGCTTTTTGGAGTTAAGGGAAAGCTAGCACCACGTTTTGTGTGACCATACCGAGTTTTGGAACGTATGGGAGAAACTGCTTACAAGCTGGAATTGCCAGAAGGATTGTCAGGAGTTCACGATGTGTTTCATGTTTCCCAGTTGAAGAAGTGCCACGCAGAGATGGCTGATAATCCTATGAGAGATACAGTGCCACTGGAAGCGATTCAGTTAGACAGTGATTTACTTATGAGGAGAAGCCGGTCAAGATTCTCGAGTTTTCCAGCCGAGTCACTCGCAGCAAGGTTATCATGTTTTGCAAAGTACAGTGGAGCCATCAAACCAAGGAGGAAGCCACCTGGGAGCGACAGGAAGACCTTCGTAGAGACCACCCAAACCTTTTTCTGACCAGCTCGAATCTCGAGGGCGAGATTCATCTTAAGGGGGGTAGGTTTGTAACATCCCAATTTTCAATTTGGATGTTATACATAGACCATCATATGCATATCATGTTTATTCTTGCATTTTGGTTGAGATCCTGGAAATATTAAGCAACTCAAGGACCCACGGAGAGAGTTGGAGGTTTCACAAAATTCATATTTGAATTTATTTCAAATTTGAAGAAAGGTTCAATTTGGTTTTATAATTTTTCTCTCCAAATATTTCCACTATCAAAAATAAATGAGAGAAGATAATATGACTTCTTCAAATTAAGAGAAATATTGGAGAAAGAATTTTAAAATCAAATTATGATTTTTCTGGTATTTATTTGCTATTTTATTTGAATTAGAAAAGTATGCATTTTTCAAAATTGCATTTTTAGGCCACAAAAATATTCACTTTGTTCTAAATATTTCATTTAGACGGTGAAAATTGTTGTTGGCATTTTTAGATTTTTTTTATAATTTATTAGGATTTTTCTGTTCGAGAGAAATTATTTTTTTTAAAAAAAATTGTTCGCGGTCCGAATTGGGCCAGCGGCCAAGCCGGCCCGTCGGCGCCACCGCCCTCCCGCGCGTAGCCAAGCCAGACTCCTACCAGAGTCCGGGATGCCGCCACCATGGCCTTGCCCCCTCGCCAAGTCGGGCACACCCCCCCTCCTATTTAATGCGTCGCCGCCGCCCCCCTGAGCCCCAAGCCGCCGCCGATGGTGCCGCCCTCGCCCGCCGACGCCGCTCGCTGCCGCCTGCCGCGCAACTCGCTGCCGACGCTGCACCGCCCCACCGCCTGCTGCAGCCGCGCCACCGCCCAAGCCACCGCCCCGCCTCACCGGACTCGCCGGAGTCGTCGCCGGGTTTTTTCGGTTTAGGTATATGAAACTGCCCGGGTTTTTTATAAACCCTAGATCCATTTTTTAATAGATCGGTTTGGTTTTTCGTCGGTTTATTTATTTAGCGAAAGTTCATCCGTTCATTCGTTTTAACGAACGTTGTTCGTCGGTTAGGTTCAGACAGCGAATGTTCATTCGTTAGTCTATTCGTTTTAGTTTTATTTTCCAGGGTTTTATTTGTGATTATTTTTATCGTGATTTCTGCCCTGATCTGCACACTAGTATAACTTTTTACTCGTTTATCCAAATTAGATGAAACCAGCGTCTAAATCTTCGTCTCGAAGCCCTCTTTCCAGTTAACCAACTTGAACATGATTTCGGTGCTGTAAAATTTGACTTTACTCCAGATTAGTAAACGAATCTTGTTTCGTTCGTATCTTGAGTTTCGTTGCTCCGTTTGAGTTGAATCTTTTTGCGAATCATAGCTAGACACGTGTACTTTCTGTTAAGATCTAATTCATAGGTTAATAATGTTGTTAGGTTTTGACTCTTGTTAGTTTAAGGCGTTGCTTGTTTCATGTTCGATTTGGATCTTTTCTTGAGTTTTCTCGTGTTTTGTTTGAGTGATTGCTTATGTATGCTATTGTTTGTCTACCCTAGATTACCCGGAGTGCGAAGCTTGTTACTACGAATCTCTAGATTTTGGATACGGTTAGCAAGGCAAGTTACCCTTTGATCATACTCTTTTATACCCTGTTTTACTATGCATTAGTTCTGCTCCATAAATACTTGCATTGGTAGGATTGGGAACATGTGATTTTGGTTGTAGTGCTTAAGGTAGGAACCTAATACCTTTTGATCACCCCGGTAATATACGTTATGCTTATTATTGCTTAGCCATGCTCGTAGGAGGGGATTGGATCGTGATTCACACATGGAAGTTTGAGAGTTATTTAATTGGTTAACATTAAGGTGGCAACTTTAATACAAATCTGGGTGGATTGGTTGAGGCACCTGGAGTACCCAGTGTTGTCTGTTTTGGAAATCCCGGAGTACCCGTGTGATTATCCTATGGAATTCCACCCAGGCCCAAAGGGATCATAAGATTATTCATGCTAGAAACCTCCATGTGCAGCCACAAGCCATTATGGGCTCTGGCATAGTTGAGTAAGTTGTGTGAGCTCTTGAAGAGGTAGACTAGCAGATGTAGAGGGTTGTAGGTGGTACTGTCTACCCGGAGTAGAGAGTTAATGCTTCAGAAAGGCTATGTCTCGATCATCCAATCATGGATGCGGTCGAGTCTTGTGGGGAAAAGTGCGCAAACCTCTGCAGAGTGTATAAACTAATCATGGTTAGCCGTGTCCCCGGTTATGGACATCTTGAGTATCTAGTACTTGAATCTATTGATGTGATCTCATCATGTTACTCTAATTAATTTTGATGTTGGGTTAACGCTGATATTTTTAATTGGGATTTGAGTTGGAGGTACCTTCTCAAATAATGGGCACCATGGGAGTAGTTAAATAAATTTATTCCTTTGTTGTAGGGAAAACTAGCTTTATGCAAAAAAATGAAACTTATTGTCTCCACCAGCCAAATATTGCATGTAGATATAGTTCTTGCATTATCATTTCTTTACAGTGTAACTATGCTAGCATATTCCCTGTGCTGACCCATTTCGGGCTGCAACATCTTATGTTGCAGACTACTCAAACGATGAATAAGGTGCGATAGGTCGTTGTTTTGCACTCAGCTATGCCGTTGGAGTTGATGGACTCATTTATCTTCGAAGCCTTCCGCTGTTATCTAGTTTAGATGGCCTTCAGCCATGATTTATTTATGTAATATTACTCTCTATGAGGACTCAATGTAATAAGTGTGTGATTGAAACTCTATTATAAATCCTCGACTACTGTGCGTGCCAGCATTACCGATCCAGGGTGACACTGAAGCATAGAGACTTGACCGTTTGAGGTCTGGTCGCTACACCAAGCCTATGAAAATGCCAAACTATTTAAAGAAAAAGTTAAAAGATGGCATGAGAAAAGAATTCAAAAGCGGGAATTCAAAGTTTGGGAACATGTTCTCATTTTAGAGTTTTTGCAGGAAAACTTCTTTCCAAATGGGAAGGACCATATATCATCGAAGAAGTTTATCACTTTGGGGCCATTAAGATTACTAATGTCGGGGGTACCAATTCAAAGGTGGTCAATGGACAAAGAATTAAGCACTATATTTAGGGTACGCCTATTAATGTTGAAACTAACATTATTGAAACCATGACACCAGAGGAACACATAAAAGAGACCTTCCAGAACACTGAAAAGGAAGAGGTACGTGATACGGTAAGTAAACGAACTCCGAAAAATCCGCAAAAATATTTTCTGTCATTTTTGGAATATTAGAAAAAATAAAAAACAACCGGGAAGCCAACCCAGGTGCCCACAAGGCACCAGGGTGCGCCTGCCCCACCTGGTGCGCCCTGGTGAGTAGTGGGCCCCTTGGGCACCTTCCCGACTATGTTTTCCTTCCATATACTTGTTTCCCAAGATAAAAAAAATCTTTATATATACCCCCGGACGATTTGACCACTATATCGCAGAGAAATCCTCTGTTCTTGTTCTGTGCTGAATTTTCTAACAGATCTAGATCACCATGGCTGCCCCAAGCTCCTCCATGGACAAGTTCTTCGAGAAGGTCATGAACCCCTACCTACCGGAGGTGTTGAAGCACCCTCAAGCCATTGAGATGTTGAAGCTCCACATCTAGGACGTTCAATTCCCCAAGAGGACGGGATGTGTGGAGGCCAGGCTCGAGGCGGTGGAGCAGGAAATCTTCAAGGGCCAAGGGATGGTGGAGCGTGGACTCAACGCCAAACACTCCATGATCATGAATTCACCTGTGATCACAAAGTTGATGGCCGGTCTATGAAGGACATTGTCTTCACCCTCAATGAGCAAATCAATTTTCTGCTAAGTCAAATCTATGATCTTCAAAATCAAGTTTTTGAGTATGAAGCAAGATTTAAAGGTATGAGTTTAGCTGCCGGTTTCAGGACTCGGGAGACTCGGGCATCCTCTTATGATGGTGAACCCCTGCCATGGAAGCCGGAGGACAAGCTTACTACCTCATCTACACCGCCACCTTCATCATCATCACCAAAGAAGGAGACTTGAGTACACGAGTATGGGCACTCCCCTTGGCTTGTGCCAAGCTTGGGGGAGATGCCCCGGTATCGTATCACCATCACTTCTATTACCTTCACCTATCTTAGTTTGATCCTTAGCAATTTTGTGATTTAGTTGAATAAAAGTTTAGTATGATCTATTTTCGAGTGTTAGTTTTGTGATCTATCTATCTATCTATGTAATGGAGTGAGAGTTATATAATAAAGATTAGTTTGAGTTTTTGCTTCTTTACTTTTATGTTCCAATCAAAATAAAGGAAAATAATGAAAAAGATCATATGCTAATCTTATGGTAAGTAATGACATCACATAAGGAAAAGTATAAGTGGTAAAATTTATTAAAAGTTGACAAACATAGCATTGGTGAATGATGCAATTCATGAAAGAATTAATAAGGGAAGAGAAGATTCACATGCAAATATACTATCTTGGACATCTTTTATGATTGTGAGCCCCCACTAAATAGCTTGTGCCAAATTGTTGACGTTGGGCAAGGAAGACAATGTAATGACTTACGTTTGTTCATATTCACATAGAAGTTATAGTGTCATAGGTCCTCCAACATGGGGTGCTTGCCCAACTTCTTTGCTAGCCAAAAATCCGCACTAAGTAGAGATACTACTTGCGCATCCGAAAACCCTTAAGCCCAAATTCATATTTTGAGAGTCCACCATACCTACCTATGGATTGAGTAAGATCCTTCAAGTAAGTTGTCATCGGTGTAAAAAGGTAATAAAAATTGCTTCTAAATGTGTTTGATCTTTTAGCGTAAGGGAAAGTAAGTGTTGTACGAACTTGTGATGGCAAAGTAATAAAAGCGATGGACTTCGTAATAAAGGTTGCTATCATAAGGGTCAATATAAAGTGACGTTCTTTTGCATTAAGAGATTGTGGATACAAAACCAAAAAGCGCATGACAACCTGTGCTTCCCTCTATGAAGGGCCTATCTTTTACTTTTATGTATTTACCTTTTATGCAAGAGTCAAAGTATTTTCATCTATTCCTTTTTATTTTTCTTTGGCAAGCATCACGTGGTGGGGAAAGATCTAGACACATATATCCAGTTGGATATGAGTGAGCATGAGTTAATATTGTTGACAACACCCTTGAGGTGAATAAGTTGGGAGGCAGAACTATAAGCCCATATCTTTCTATGTGTCCGGTTGAAACTTTTTGCTCATATATATGTTGTAAGTGTTAGCAATCATAGAAGACTAAATGATGGTTGAGTATGTGGACTTGCCAAAAAGGCTCGGATACGAGACCCTTCCTGAAATATGATGAATTGTAGTTGCAAAGTTGACTGAGAACATAGTTTGTTGGTTTTCAATAAAGTTTATGCTTTCTACTTCAATGTTGTGATGAATTATTACTTGTTCATCAGAAGCTATATGATAAAGTTTTATGCTAAAGTTTGTTATTGTTATAATAATAAGCATGATGCTACTATGTCTGTATTCTGTTTTTATTGACACCTCTCTCTCTCTAAACATTGGACATGCTTTTCGATATCGGCTTTTGGTTGAGGACAAGCAAGGTCAAAGGTCGGGGGAGTTGATACGTCCATTTTGCATCATGTTTTCCTACTGTTATTTGTAGTGTTTTTATGCTTTATAACACTTTATGGAGTAATTCTAATGCCTTTTCTCTCATAATATGCAAGGTTTACACAAAGAGGGAGAACACCGGCAGCTGGAATTCTGGACCTGAAAAGCTATGTCAGAGATACCTATTCTGCACATCTCCAAATGAGCAAAAAAATTACGGGGAATTATTTTGGAAAATATAATAAACATTGGAGAGAAGAACTACCAGAGGAGGACAGCCAGGTGCCCACAATGCACCAGGGCGCGCCAGCCCCCCTAGCATGCCCTGGTGGGTAGTGGGGCCCTGGCCCACCTCTGGTGCCCATCTTCTGGTATATAAGGTCTTTTGACCTAGAAAAAAATAATAGAGGACTTTCGGGACGGAGCACCGCCATCTCGAGGTGGAACTTGGGTAGGAGCATTTTTGCCCTCCGACGGAGCGATTCCGCCAAGGAAATTCCATCCAGGAGGGGGAAATCGAAGTCATCGTCATCACCAACAACCCTCTCATCTTTGGGAGGCCAGTCTTCATCAGCATCTTCAACAGCACCATCTCATCTCAAAACCCTAGTTCATCTCTTGTGTTCAATCTTTGTACCGGAACCTCAGATTGGTACATGTGGGTGACTAGTAGTGTTGATTACATCTTGTAGTTGATGATAGATGGTTTATTTGGTGGAAGATTATATGTTCAGATCCATTATGTTATTTAATATCCTTCTGATCTTGAGCATGAATATTATTTGTGAGTAGTTCCCTTGTTCTTGAGGCCACGGGAGAAGTCATGTTGCAAGTAATCATGTGAATTTGATATTCGTTCGATATTTTGATGATATGTATGTTGTGATTCCCTTAGTGGTGTTATGTGAACGCCGACTACATGACACTTCACCATCTTTGGGCCTAAAGGAATGCATTGTGGAGTAGTTATTAGATGATGGGTTACTAGAGTGACAGAAGCTTAAACCCTAGTTTGTGCGCTATCCCGTAAGGGGGTGATTTGGATCCATATGTTTAATGTTATGGTTAGATTGTTATCTTAATTCTTCTTTTGTACTTACGGATGCTTGCGAGGGGGTTAATCATAAGTGGGAGGCTTGTTCAAGTAAGAACAACACCCAAGCACCGGTCCACCCACATATCAAATTATCAAAGTAGCAAACGCGAATCAAACCAACATGATGAAAGTGACAAGATGAAATTCCCGTGTGCCCTCAAGAACGCTTTGTTTATTATAAGAGATTGTTTGGGCCTGTACTTTGCTACAAAAAGGATTGGATACCTTGCTACACTTTATTTACCATTACCATTACTTGCTCATTACAAATTATCTTACTATGAAACTACTTTCTACTGACAATTTCAGTGCTTGCAGAAATTACCTTGTTGAAAATTGCTTGTCATTTCCTTCTGCTCCTAGTTGGGTTCGACACTCTTAATTTTTGAGATAAACGGAAACTTTATTCATTAGAGATAAAAAGTACATTGTTTGTGAGGATCATTACAATTTCATTTAAAGGTACCTCAAACCAATCAGAAATCAACGAAAATCTAGCTAAACTCACAAGCTCATGAGCTACTTTATTTGCTTCTCGGTTACAGTGTTCAAATCTAGTAGCAACGAAGTCACAAGCATAATGAAAATAATCGTCGAAAATTGCCGCCACCGCATGATGTCTACTATGCAACCTTCTTCTTGTAGACTCGTGTTGGGCCCCCAAGCGTAGAGTTTTGTAGGAGAGTAGCAAATTTCCCTCAAGTGGGTGACCTAAGATTTATCAATCCGTGGGAGGCATAGGATGAAGATGGTCTCTCTCAAACAACCCAGCAACCAAATAACAAATAGTCTCTTGTGGCCCCAACACACCCAATACAATGGTAAATTGTATAGGTGCACTAGTGCGGAGAAGAGATGGTGATACAAGCGTGATATGGATGGTAGATATGAGTTTTTGTAATCTGAAAATATAAAAACCGCAAGGTAATTAGTAACAAAAGTGAGCGAAAATGGTATTGCAATGCTTGAAAACAAGGCCTAGGGTTCATACTTTCACTAGTGCAAGTTCTCTCAACAATGATAACATAATTAGATCATATGACAATCCGTCAACGTGCGACAAAAGTCACCCCAAAGTTCCTATCGTGGAGAACATAAGATGAAATTGCCTGTAGGGTACAAAACCACCTCAAGGTTATTCTTTCCGATAAATCCATTGGGCTATTCCTATAAGTGTCACAAACAGCCCTAGAGTTCGTACTAAAATAACACCATATGAGACACATCAACCAACCCTAATGTCACCTAGATACTCCAATGTCACCACAAGTATCCGTGTGTCAATTATATGATATGCATCAAACAACTTCAGATTCATAATATCCAATCCAACACAAAGAACCTCAAAAAGTGCCCCAAGATTTCTACCGGAGAAACAAGGGTGAAAACATGCATCAACCCCTATGCATAGATTACCCCAATATCTCTACAGGAATCCGTGAGTTGAGTGCCAAAATATATATCAAGTGAATCATTAGAATACCCCATTGTCACCATGGGTATTCCACGCAAGACATACATCAAGTGTTCTAAAATGCATAATAGTAATCAATCCCATAATAGTGAAACCTCAAAGGTAAAGCTCAATTCATCACAAGGAGATAGAGGGGAGAAACACCATATGATCCAACTATAGTAGCAAAGCTCGCGGTACATCAAGATCGTGCCAAATCAAGAACACGAGAGAGAGAGAGAGAGAGAGAGAGAGAGAGAGAGAGATCAAACACATAGCTACTTGTACATACCCTCAGCCCCGAGGATGAACTACTCCCTCCTCGCCAAGGAGAGCGTCGAGATGATAAAGATGGCCATCGGTGATGGTTTCCCCCTCCGGCAGGGTGCCGGAACGGTGTCTCGAGAGGTTTTTCATGCCTACAGAGGCTTGCACTGGCGAAACTCCCGATCTAGGTTTCTTTCTGGGGGTTTCTGGATTTATAGGAATTTTTTGTGTCAGTTTCACGTCAGGGCAGGGGGGTCACGAGTTAGCGACAAGGCAGGGGGTGCCCTAGGGGGGTGGGCGCGTCCTCCACCCTTGTCATTGACTCGAGACTCTTCTGGCCCAACTCTTGTTGTTCGGGGGCTTCTTCTAGTCCAAAAAAAATCACCGTAAATTTTCAGCTCGTTCGGATTCCGTTTGATATTCCTTTTCTGCAAAACTCAAAAAGAAGGGAAAACAGAAACTGGCACTGGGCGTTAATAGGTTAGTCCCAAAAACAATATAAAATAGCATATAAATGCATATAAAACATCCAACATGGATAATATAATAGCATGGAACAATCAAAAATGATGGATACGTTGGAGACGTATCAAGCATCCCCAAGCTTAATTCCTGCTCGTCCTCGAGTAGGTAAATGATAAAAACATAATTTTTGATGTGGAATGCTACGTAACAAATTTATCCATGTAATCTTCTCTATTGTGGCAAGAATATTCAAATCAAAAAGATTCAAAACAAAAGTTTAATATTGACATAAAAACAATAGTACTTCAAGCATACTAATAAAGCAATCATGTCTTCTCAAAATAACATGGCCAAAGAAAGTTATCCCTACAAAATCGTATAGTCTGGCTATGCTCCATCTTCATCACACAAATTATTAAATCATGCACAACCCCGATGACAAGCCAAGCAATTGTTTCATACTTTTGATGTTCTCAAACTTTTTCAACTTTCATGCAATACATGAGTGTGAGCCATGGGTATAGCACTATAGTTGGAATAGAATACGTTGCTTGTGGAGAAGACAAAAAGGAGATAGTCTCACATCAACTAGGCGTATCAACGGGCTATGGAGATTCCCATCAACAAATATCAATGTGAGTGAGTAGGGATTGCCATGCAACAGATGCACTAGAGTTATAAGTTTATGAAAGCTCAAAAAGAAACTAAGTGGGTGTGCATCCAACTTGCTTGCTCAACCTAGGGCAATTTGAGGAAGCCCATCATTGGAATATACAAGCCAAGTTCTATAATGAAAATTTCCCACTAGTATATGAAAGTGAAAATATCGGAGACTCTCTATCATGAAGATCATGGTGCTACTTTGAAGCACAAGTGTGGTAAAAGGATAGTAGCATTGCCCCTTCTCTCTTTTTCTCTCATTTTTTTATTTTGGGCTCTTTAGCCTCTTTTTTTGTGGGCTACTTTGGCCTCTTTTCTTTTCTTTTCTTTTCATCTAGGGTCTCATCTCGACTTGTGGGGGAATCATAGTCTCCATCATCCTTTCCTCA
Organism: Triticum aestivum; assembly: GCF_018294505.1. Classification (NCBI taxonomy): domain Eukaryota; kingdom Viridiplantae; phylum Streptophyta; class Magnoliopsida; order Poales; family Poaceae; genus Triticum; species Triticum aestivum. Next base: position 324,019,343 of record NC_057798.1, read on the forward strand.
CATGGGACAATGCTCTAATAATGATGATCATCACACTTTTATTTACTTATAACTCAAGAATTACAACTCGACACTTAGAACAAAATAATACTCTATATGAATGCCTCTGGCGGTGTACCGGAATGTGCAACGACTCAAGAGTGACATGTATGAAAGATTTATGAATGGTGGCTTTGCCACAAATACTATGTCAACTACATGACCATGCAAAGCAATATGACAATGATGAAATGTTTCCTAATAAACGGAATGGTGGAAGTTGCATCGCAATATATCTTCGAATGGCTATGGAAATGCCATAATAGGTAGGTATGGTGGCTGTTTTGAGGAAGGTATATGGTGGGTGTATGGTACCAGCGAAAGTTGCACGGTACTAGAGAGGCTAGCAATGGTGGAAGGGTGAGAGTGCGTACAATCCATGGACTCAACATTAGTCATAAAGAACTCACATACTTATTGCAAAAGTCTATTATCTATCTAAATAAAGTACTACGCGCATGCTCCTAGGGGGTTAGATTGGTAGGAAAAGACCATCGATCGTCCCCGATCGCCGCTCATAAGGAAGACAATCAATAAATAAATCATGCTCCAACTTCGTACATAACAGTTCACCATACGTGTATGCTACGGGAATCACAAACCTCAACACAAGTATTTCTACAATCCACAGTTACTCAATAGCATGACTCTAATATCACCATCCTCATATCTCAAAACAATCATAAGGAATCAAACTTCTCATAGTATTCAATGCACTTTATATGGTAGTTTTTATTATATCCCTCTTGGATGCCCCTCATATTAGGACTAAATTCATAACCAAAGCAAATTACCATGTTGTATAAGACTCTCAAAATAATATAAGTGAAGCATGAGAGTTCATCAATTTCTTCAAAATAAAGCAATGGCCATTCTCTAAAAAGATATAAGTGAAGCACTAGAGCAAATGACAAACTACTCCAAAAGATATAAGTGAAGATTAATGAGTAGTCGAATAATTATGTAGCTATGTAAGGACTCTCTAACATTTAAGAATTTCAGACCTTGGGATATTATTCAAACAACAAGCAAAACAAAATAAAATAAAATGACGCTCCAAGCAAAACACATATCATGTGGTGAATAAAAATATAGCCCCAAGTAAGGTTACCGATGAACGAAGACGAAAGAGGGGATGCCATCCGGGGAATCCCCAAGCTTAGATGCTTGGTTGTCCTTGAATATTACCTTGGGGGTGCCTTGGGCGTCCCCAAGCTTAGGCTCTTGCCACTCCTTATTCCGTAGTCCATCGAAACTTCACCCAGAACTTGAAAACTTCACAACACAAAAATCAACAGAAAACTCGTAAGCTCGTTAGTATAAGAAAATAAAATCACCACTTTTGGTACTATTGTGAAATCATTCTTTGTTTATATTGGTGTTATATCTACTGTATTCCAACTTCTCCATGGTTCATATCCTCCGATACTACCCATAGATTCATCAAAGTAAGCAAACAACACAATGAAAACAGAATCTGTCAAAAAAGAACAGTCTGTAGTAGTCAGGAAACTTTCCATACCTCTGTAACTCCAAAACTTCTGCAAACTTAGGACAGCATAGAAATTTTTTAAATCAATCTTGTGTAAAAAATTCAGATCAAAAGCATGTTCCATTGAATTTTCAAAATTCCTGGACTGAGAGCAAAAGTTTCTGTTTTTTGCACAGAATCAAGTCAACTATCATCCACACTATCCCAAAGGCTTTACTTGGCACTTTATTGAGACAAAAGATATAAAACATGATTACTACAGTAGCATAATCATGTGGACACACAAAAATAGTAGGTATAACTATTGGGTTGTCTCCCAATAAGCGCTTTTCTTTAATGCCTTTTTAGCTAGGCATGATGATGTCAATGATCCTCACAAAAAAAAGATAAGAATTGAAACATAATGGGAGCATCATGATACATATGTCTAGCATATTTAAGTCTAACTCACTTCCTATGCATAGGGATTTTGTGATCAAACAATTTATGACAACAAGAATGAACTAGCATAGGAGGGCACAACAAACATAACTTCAAGATTTTCAACACATAGAGAGAAAATTTGATATTATTGCAATTCCTACAACATATTATTCCTCCCTCATAATAATTTTCAGTAGCATCATGAATGAATTCAATAATATAACCATCACATAAAGCATTATATTCATGATCCACAAGCATAGAAAATTTATTACTCTCCACATAAGCAAAATTCTTCTTCATAATAGTGGGATCAAACTCAACAAAATAACTATCATGCGAGGCATAATCCAATTGAAGATGACAAGTTTCATGGTTATCATCATTCTTTACAGCATACATGTTTTCACAATAATCATCATAGATAGCAACTTTGTTCTCATAATCAATTGGAAACTCTTCCAAAATAGTGGATTCATCACTAAATAAAGTCATGACCTCTCCAAATCCACTTTCATAAATATTATAAGAGTCAACACCCTACAAAATAGTGGGATCACTAATATATAAAGTTAACACTCTTCCAAACCCACTTTCATAAATATAATCATCATAAATAGGGGGCTCTCTATCATCATAATAAATTTTCTCATCAAAACTTGGGGGACAAAAAATATCATCTTCATCAAACATAGCATCCCCAAACTTGTTGCTTTGCATATCATTAGCATCATGGATAATCAAGGAATTCATACTAACAACATTGCAATCGTGCTCATCATAGAAAGATTTTATGCCAAACATTTTATAGACGTCTTCTTCTAACACTTGAGCACAATTTTCCTTTCCATCATTTTCATGAAAGGTATTAAAAAGAAGAAGCATATGTGGCAATCTCAATTCCATTTTTTTATAGTTTTTTTAAGACTAAACTAGTGATAAAACGAGAAACTAAAAGATTCAGTTGCAAGATCTAAAGATATACCTTCAAGCACTCACCTCCCCGGCAACGGCGCCAGAAGAGAGCTTGATGTCTACTACGCAACCTTCTTCTTGTAGACTCGTGTTGGGCCTCCAAGCGCAGAGTTTTGTAGGACAATAGCAAATTTCCATCAAGTGAATGACCTAAGGTTTATCAATCCGTGGGAGGAGTAGGATGAAGATGGTCTCTCTCAAACAACCCTGCAACCAAATATTAAAGAGTCTCTTGTGTCCCCAACACACCCAATACAATGGTAAATTGTATGGGGGCACTAGTTCGGCGAAGAGATGGTGATACAAGCGTAATATGGATGGTAGATATGGGTTTTTGTTATCTGAAAATATAAAAACTGAAAGGTAATTAGTAACAAAAGTGAGCAAAAACGGTATTGTAGCTTGAAAATAAGGCCTAGGGTTCATACATTCACTAGTGCAAGTTCTCTCAACAATATAACATAATTAGATCATATGACAATCCCTCAACGTGCGACAAAAGTCACTCCAAAGTTCCTATCACGGAGAACATAAGATGAAATTGCTTGTAGGGTACGAAACCACCTCAAAGTTATTCTTTCCGATCAATCCATTGGGCTATTCATATAAGTGTCACAAGAATCCCTAGAGTTCGTAGTAAAATAACACCATATGACACACATCAATCAACCCTAATGTCACCTAGATACTCCAATGTCACCACAAGTATCCCTGGGTCAATTATACGATATGCATCAAACAACTTTAGATTTAGAATATTCAATCCAACACAAAGAACCTCAAATAGTGCCCCAAGATTTCTACCGAGAAACAAGGATGAAAACGTGCATCAACCCCTATGCATAGATTACCCTAATGTCTCCTCGGGAATCCGCGAGTTGAGTGCCAAAACATATATCAAGTGAATCAATAGAATACCCCATTGTCACCATGGGTATCCCACGCAAGACATACATCAAGTGTTCACAAATCCATAATAGTAATCAATCTGATAATAGTGAAACCTCAAAGGTAAAACATAATTCATCACAAGGAGATAGAGGGGGAGAAACCCCATATGATCAAACTATAGTAGCAAAGCTCGCGTTACATCAAGATCGTGCCAAATCAAGAACATGAGAGAGAGAGAGAGATCAAACACATAGCTACTGGTACATACCCTCAGCCCCGAGGGTGAACTACTCCCTCCTCGTCATGGAGAGAACCAACATAATGAAGATGGCCCCGATGATGGTTCCCCCCTCCGATAGGGTGCCGGAACGGGGTCCCGAGAGGTTTTTCGTGGCTACAGAGGCTTGCGGTGGCGCAACTCTCGATCTAGGTTTCTTTCTGGGGGTTTCTGCTTTTATATGAATTTTTGGCGTCGGTTTCACGCCAGGGGGTCCACAAGTCAGCAACAAGGCAGGGGCACGGCCTAGGGGGTGGGCGCGTCCTCCACCCTTGTCGTTGACTCGGGACTCTTCTGGCCGAACTCTTGTGCTTCGTGGGCTTCTTTTGGTAAAAAAAATCACCGTAAATTTTCAGCTCGTTTGGACTCCGTTTGATATTTCTTTTCTGCAAAACTCAAAAACATGGAAAAAAACAAGAAGTGGCACTAGGCTCTAGGTTAATAGGTTAGTCCCAAAAATAATATAAAAATAGCATATAAATGCATATAAAACGTCCAAGATGGATTGTATAATAGCATGGAACAATAAAATATTATAGATATGTTGGACACGTATCACCGCACCCGCCGACTGTCCTCTGTTCTTCATGGTATCAATCACCTCCAGGTTGTCTGAGTTAATAATATGGCTATTACATCCCGCCCTTTGCGCCAGTGTTATACCATATTTAAGAGTTGAGCTTCCTCCATCAACACATCTGCGCAATATTCAATCTTCTCGTTCCCTCCCGCGATAAACCTACCTGTTTCATCTCTCAAAACCGCCCCCATCGTGCCCCTAAGCAGGTTGTGGTCAAAATAAGCATCAATGTTAAGTTTCACAAAACCCCTAGGAGGACATGACCAATCCCCCTTTTTTATAGAAGCCTTGGGGGATGATGCATTTACGAAGTTTGACGTAAGGGCTAGAATCCCCATTGAAATCTGAAGTGCATTCTGAGTTGTCTCCTTGTGCACTAACTTCCGTCTTTCCCACCATAGATACCATGCTGAGACAGCAATCATTTCACACGCATTGTGATAACCCATTATCCTCAATCCTTGGTCTGGTAGAAGTAGTAGGTACTCCAACACCGCCTCTCCAGCAAGGTCAACCTCTCAAGCTTTATCAATGATATCATCCATCCCCAGCCTTGTCCAAACCTCCTTTGCTCTACTGCAAAGGAAAAGCATATGCTTTATATCTTCAGAACCCTCAGAGCAAGTAGGACAAACGGGCATGACCTTCATATGTCTATTTGCGAGCGTAACCCGGCATGGAAGCGTTCCATGTAATGTATGCCATATAAATTTTTTGACTTTTGCTGGACACGATAACTTCCATATCTTATTCCAAATAGGATTAAATGTGGTTCGCCCCATCCCATTAGAATTTCTTAGTCTACTTCCATACTAATGGTCCCACTCCACAAAATAAGCAGACCGAACCGAGAACATACCATTTTTCCTATAACTCTAAGCAATGAAATCTGGCATATCATGTTGCGAGATTGGAATTGAGAGAATCCGTTGAACATCAATGGGCCACATTGTTTGTGTAATCAGGTCTTCATCCCAAGTATTCGAAGTAGGATCAATCAGATCACCCGCCTTAGTTAATAGTTCCCCCCCCCCTTAGGTGTCACAACTTTCCTAGTAGCAAAATTTGGGATCCAGGCATCTTCCCAAATATTGATATTTTGTCCATTTCCCACACGCCAAATATAGCCACGTTTCAGAGAATTCATGACAGCCATAATACTTTGTCAGGTAAAAGAAGATCCTTTCTTTTGCTTAGAATTTAACAAATTGCCATCAGGATAGTGTTTAGCACTTGGAATTGTAGCACACAAAGAATCAGGATTATCCAGAAGGTGCCGTGCCTGTTTGGCGAGCAGTGCCAGATTGAAATAGTGAATATCACAAAATCCCATCCCTCCTTTGTTTTTAGGTACGCACATTTTCCACCAGGCCATCCAGTGCATCCTCCTCCGGTTCTCCTCGCATCCCCACCAAAAATGCACTATCGCGTCAATGATTCCTTTACATTTTTTTAGGAAATTTAAAGACCGACATTGCATAGGTGGGTATGGCCTAGATCACAGCCTTGAGCGGGATCTCCTTTCCCTCAGCAAACAATAATTTTTCCTTCCAGCCACTAATTTTCTTGACAACCCATTCAATCAGAAATTGGAAACAGTCTATTTTATCTACACCCACATTTGCTGGCAAGCCCAAATATTTATCACTGAGGGCCTCCATCATTATATTCAGCATTGTACACAACTGTTCTCTAATCTCCACCTTCATGTTTGGGCTAAAGAAAATGCTGGATTTTTCAACGCTTACCAATTGTCCCGATGCCTGACAAAATAAATGTAACGCTATTTTTAGAGCTTCCGCATTGTGTTGGTTGGATTTCATGAGAATCAAAGAATCATCTGCAAAGAGAAGGTTTGTGAAGGGCGGGGCATCTCTACAAACTTTTACTCCTGAAATATTTCCATTTTCCTCCGCCCGTGTAAGTAGAGCATTCAATCCCTCTGTACACAACAAGAAAAGGTATGGTGACAACGGGTCACCCTGCCACAAACCCCTTGTTGGCTTAAAACTCTCACTTTCCTCCGCGTTCATCCTTACTCTATATTCGACAGTTGCGATGCATTGCATAATAAATTTCACCCAATCTTGATAGAAACCTAGTCTTAGCATAATCTCCTTCAGAAAAGGCCACTCAACTCTGTCATAAGCTTTGTGCATATCAGGTTAAATAGCACACAAGCCCTCTCTACCTTCTCATTTATTCTTGATTGTGTGAAAAAACTCATAAGCTACTAATATATTATCTGTTATCAGTCTGCCAGGCACAAAGGCACTTCGAGTCAGGCTTATAATATCTGGTAGGAGAACCTTCAAATGAAGGGCCACCATCTTTGCAATTATTTTATATACCACATTGCATAAGCTGATCGTCCTAAATTGGGTTACCTTTTCTGGTGTGTTTGGAATCATCACGATCACATTATCATTCCAACCAACTGGTATAGTACACGTATTGATGGCTTGTAGGACCTCCTCAACTAGATCGTCCCCTAACTTAGGCCAAAATATTTTATAGAAGATAGCATGGAGTCCATCTGGCCCTGGAGCTTTTAAGTCCCCAATCTCGGACAACGCCTTGTAAACATCTTCAGTAGTATAAGGGGCAAGAAGAGCATTGTTCATTTCAGTTTTCACTCTCCTACGACCTAGGGACAAAACCTCTTGATTCGGATGATGGACTTCCGACATGAAGAGCTCTGAAAAATAATCAGTAATGTGATTCTCCAGCTCCTTACCTTCTCTCCAAATCCCAGAATCATCTAAAAGTTTATTTATATTATTTCTCTTTTTCCTGGCCGTGGCCGAATTATGGTAGAACGACGTATTATGATCCCCGTGCATCAACGAGTTTGCACGACCTCTTTGTAGCCAGAAAATTTCCTCTTAGTCCAATAGGTTCTCAATTACCACAATAATCTCCTTCTGTCGGCAGTGTGATTCTATGTTCAAGGGACCACACCTCAGTCTCTCTAAATCTTTTTTTAATTTATTAATTCTCCACTTTGGGCCCTTGAGAGTTACACGATCCCAAGCGTGAAAATCGGCATGCACGGCTCAAGTTCGATCAGGTAGTGAAGGGCCAGTACCTGCTAACTTTGCTTTTTCCCAAGAAGCCTTAACAATTTTAGTGACAGTCTCTTCCTTTAACCACGTAGCTTCAAATTGCTTCACGCGCCCCTCTGATCGTCTGAAAATATTGTCATCGAAATAATCCATGTCCAAGACCAGCGATCGATGATCAAAACGAACATGTTCTTCATTAATCACCGCCGCATGAGGAAATTTATGTTCCCACCCCCACATTGCAAACTGTCCGATCAAGACGCTCTTGAATTTCACCTCTACTCCAAGTAAAAGGATTGCCCATGTAACCTAAGTTCTCTAGCCCACAGTCCATAAAGCATTCATGGAAATCCCTCATCATTCCATTTGGTCTCGCATTACCGCCCTCTTTTTCTAAGGAATATAAAATTTTATTAAAATCCCCCAAAACCACCCAAGGGTGGTCGCCCTTACTATGTAAATTACGAATATCATCCCAAGATAAATGACATTCGTTCTAGTTCGGATGACCATAAAAGCCCATGAATCGCCACTGTACAACATCCTCGTACATAAACAGAACATCAATAAAATAAGACGATACATAGTTCAACTCGATTTTATTCAAGTTATGATAAAACAAAACAAGGCCACCGGCCCAACATCACTTTCCACTACAAACATAGAATCAAAATTTAAAACACGACATAGCTCATCGGCTTTACATTTATTCAAATGAGACTCAGAAAGAAAAATTAAATCTGCCCTTGTGCGCCCCTATAGGTCCAAGAGCTCGCGAACTGCCGTGTGGGAGAGCATACGATGGTGCTTCCATCCTAACATTTTCATTTGGCATGGCAAACCTCCTCCTTGGAGGCCGCCGATGTGCCATTTTCGCCCTTCTTTTCTCCAACCGATTCAACCACTTGATGTTCATACTCCTCTTCCTTCTCAACTATCTCCTTTGCAACATGTGTGACCACCCCCTTCGTGTCATGCACTACTTCAACTCTTCTCGTGCACACCTGCTTGGAAGAGATATCACCATATAATATGAGCTCATAGCTATCCAGGGTTTTCTCAAAAGAAAATTCTAGGTCATTACCCGTCGGATGAGCATCAGAAATGTATCTCGTTTTTTACCTACGACATGCCTGCGTGCATCCTCAGATCTCTCTATCTCCATTTTCTCTATCTTTTGTCCCCTTCTTTTTTGGATGGCCTTGTGTAGGATTCCCAACAGCACTGAAATTGAAACATGTGTCTGCATGTGTTGTATCACCCATGGCAGCAGCAAGCCATGCAGCTACAGCACCTGAGAGGGCCTCTAGTACCCCGGGCTGGAACAAAAATTGGCCATCTCCAGCGGCCACGGATGGGGCGTGGTTGGATGCCCCCTGCACCTATTTCCCCATTCCCTCTAAGCCAGCCTGGAGCTGGTCCTTTACAACAGCAACGTACATGTTTGGGCTCGAAGCATACATGTTTGGGCGTTCCAGCCATAGTAGGTGGTTTTCCTCCCATTCTGGCAGCACACCAAGAAAAGATGCATCCCCACTCACCATCCCATGGCCCTCCGGGGCGAGGCTGACCGGGATAGTAGGAGCAACTTCCCGGTCCTTCTTACCAGGCATATTACCAACTGGAACCAGCGCAGGGACCCCCTGAACCCGGTCCTCCTGACCGAGCAGGAGGATGGCCTGGACAGTCCCTGTCATCGCCTCGATAGCCGCCTTGGCGGGAGCAGCAACCTCCTTGTCATAGACCGTGAGACCACTCACAGCCGTGGCCACCTTGACGACTGATGTCTGCTAGAACTGCATCGACATTTCCCCAAAGAGGAAGGAATGATGCAATATAGCGACTGTAGGTATTTCCCTCAGTGATGAGACCAAGGTTATCGAACCATTAGGACAATCTCCTCACACCACATAAACAACACCTACACACAAATAACAAATACTCGCAACCCGACGTGTTAAAGGGGTTGACAATCCCTTTCGGGTACGGTGCCTCAAGATAGGCAAATAATGTGAGGTAAAAAGTGGTAGATAGGATAAATAGATCACGGAACAAATAAATTGCAGCAAGGTATTTTTGTATTTTTGGTTTAATAGATCTGCAAATAAATGCAAAGGAAAATAGATCGCAAAGGCAAAATATGATGAAAAGAGACCCGAGGGCTATGGTTTCACTAGTGGCTTCTCTCGAGAAAAATAGCAAATGGTGGGAAAACAATTACTGTTGGGCAATTGATAGAACTTCAAATAATCATGACGATATCCAGGCAATGATCATTATATAGGCATCACGTCCATGATTAGTAGACCGACTCCTGCATGCATCTACTACTATTACTCCACACATCGACCGCTATCCAGCATGCATCTAGTGTATTAAGTTCATGGAGAAACGGAGTAATGCAATAAGAACGATGACATGATGTAGACAAGATCTATTTATATAGACCCCATCTTGTTATCCTTAATAGCAATGATACATATGTGTTGTTTCCCTTTCTATCACCGGGATCAAGCACCATAAGATCGAATCCATCACAAAGCACCTCTTCCCATTGCAAGATAAATATATCAAGTTGGCCAAAAAAACCCAATATCGGAGAAGAAATATGAGGCTATAAGCAATCATGCATATAAGAGATCAAAGAAGACACAAATAACTTTCATGGATAAAAACATAGATCTGATCATAAACTCAAAGTTCATCGGATCCCAACAAAGACACCGCAAAAAGACTTACATAATTTGGATCTCCAAGAGACCATTGTACAAGAGAGAGAGAGAGAGAGAAAGAGAGAGAGAGAGAGAGGACGCCATCTAGCTACTAACTACGGACCTGTAGGTCTACAAAGAACTACTCCAGCATCATCAGAGAGGCCCCAATGGAAGTGGTGAACCCCTCTGTGCTGGTGTCTAGATTGGATCTGGTGTTTCTGGACTCTACAACAGCTGGAATTGATTTTCGTCGACTCCCCTAGGGTTTCTGGAATATTGGGGTATTTATAGAGTAAAGAGGCGGTTCAAGGGGCACCCGAGGTGGGCACAACCCACCGTGGCGCGCCTGGGCCCCCAGGCGCGCCCTGGTGGGTTGTGCTCCCCTCGGAGCACCCCCCAGGTGCTTTCCTGGCCCACTGGATGTCTTCTGGCCCAAAAAAAATCCTCAAAAAGTTTTTCTACGTTTGGACTCCGTTTGGTATTGATTTCCTGCGATGTAAAAAACATGCAAAAAACAGCAACTGGCACTGGGCACTATGTCAATAGGTTAGTACAAAAAAATGATATAAATGACTATAAAATGATTGTAAAACATCCAAGAATGATAATATAACAGCATGGAACAATCAAAAATTATAGATACGTTGGAGACGTATCAGCATCCCCAAGCTTAATTCCTGCTCGTCCTCGAGTAGCTAAATGATAAAAACAGAATTTTTGATGTGGAATGTTGCCTAACATGTTCATCACATTTCTTTTCTTTATAGCATGGACATTTGGACTTTTATATGATTCAAAGCAATAGTCTAGTTTTGACATGAAGACTTTCTACTCAAAAATACCAACAAGCAACCATGTCTTTCCAAATATGAACACTAAAGCAAGTTATCCCTAGCCCATTATGCTCAATCATTAATCCATTCAGAAACACACTCGAATATCAGCTACACCCAATGCTCAAATACGATCATAGTGCCCCTTGGTGCTTTATAAGAGAAGATGGAGACTCAAATTCAAAATAAAAATTGCATAAGTAAAAGAAAGGCCCTTCGTGGAGGGAAGTAGGGATTTGTAGAGGTGCCGGAGCTCAAAGCTTAAATTGAGAGATAAAAACATTTTTGAGAAGCATACTTTTCCCACCAATGAAAATGACTTAGAGCTCCCAACACTTTCCATGCTAGATACATCATAGGTGGTTCCCAAAAAGAAAATAAAGTTTATTCCTTTTTCCACCATTACTTTCACTTTCCATGGCTAGCCGAATCCACGGTTGCCCTCCATACCAACACTTTCCAAGGAAATTATTATTTGACAACATAAAGTAAATTCATTTTTCATTTTGGGACTGGGCATCCCTAATACCTTTGTTGTACTCTAGTGCAATGACAAGTGAATAAACACTCACTGTGAGAATAACACATCTAGCATGGAAAATATTGGCCACCCTTCACCGCCTGGCGAGTAGTAGAGCACACAAGAGAGAAATTTATTTTGAGAATTAGAGATGTCACATGCAAATTGGCTTAGAACGGCATGGAAATACCGCAGATAGGTAGGTATAGTGGACTCATAAGGCAAAACTAGTTTAAAGGGTTTTGGATGCACAAGTAGTGATCATACTTAGTGCAAAATGAAGGCTAGCAAAAAGATTGAGAAGCGACCAACCAAAAAAACAAAAAATCTTGTACCCAAGAATTAAGCATAAGTAACACCGAATAATGCACCATATATAGGATATAAATTTCATTGCATAACTATTGACTTTCGTGCTTGCATAGGGAATCACAAACCTTAACATCAATATTCTTACTAAAGCACAATTACTCATCAACATGACTCACATATCATATCGTCATATCTCAAAACCATTACTAAGAATCAAGTTTATTTTATCCAATGATCTTCATGGATTTTTTTATTATATCCTCCTTGGATATCTATGACTTCGGGACTATTTTTATATCTTGCTTTTGATAAGCTCAAACAAATATAAGTGAAGAACATGAGCATAAATTTTTTTCTTTCTCTCAAAATAAACTAAGTGAAACAAGAGAGAATTTCTGAAAATTTTACTAACTCCCAAATAAATCTAAGTAAAGCTTGAGAGCATTTCTTCGAAAATAACAAAGCACACTGTGCTCAAAAAGATATAAGTGAAGCACTAGAGCAAATCCATGGCTCTAAAAATTTAAGTGAAGCATAGGAGCAATCATAACATAATTTTTGGCTCTCTCAAAAAGGTGTGTCCAGCAAGGATTCAAGACATAGAACACAAATAAAAACAAGCAAAGACTCATATCAAAAGACGCTCCAAGCAAAACTCATAATATGTGACGAATAAAAATATAACTTCAAGTAAAATATCGATGGCTGTTAGAAGAAAGCGGGGATGCCACTCGGGGGCATCCCCAAGCTTAGTTGCTTGCTACTTCTTGAATAGTATCTTGGGGTTCCTCAGGCATCCCCAATCTTAGCCTTTTGCTAATCCTTATTCCTTCATCCATCATAAGATCACCCAAAACTTGAAAACTTCAATCACACAAAACTCAACAAAATCTTCATGAGATTCGTTAGTATAGGAAAGCAAACCACTACTATAAGTACTATTGCAAACCCATTCATATTTTGTTTTTGCATTATATCTACTGTATTCCAACTTTTCTTTGGCAAAAACTCATCAAAGAAAACCATAGAATCATCAAAACAAGCACACAACGCAAAGAAAACAGAATCTGTCAAAAACAAAACAGTCTGTAGCAATCTGGATATTTCGAATACTTCTGTAACTCCAAAAATCTTGAGAAATTAGGAAAACCTGGGCAATTTGTATATTAATCTTCTGCAAAAATAGCACGTTTTTGTGATTTATGAAAACTATTTTTGTGAGTGCATAAGTTTCTGTTTTTCAGCAAGATCAAATCAACTTTCACCCAAATCAACCCAAAGGCCTTGCTTGGCATGAACACTAATTTAGACCACAAAAACACATCTAAACAAAGGTATAGTTGTGTATTTTATTGAAAACAGCAAGAAAACCAAAAAGCAAAAAAGATACAAGTTGGGTTGCCTCCCAACGAGCGTTATTGTTTTACGCACCTAGCTAGGCATAACGCGTAGGATCTATGTGTTGTCATCTTTATCCTTCAATTCTTTGATTGAACACTTAGGACTTTACAAGGATTTTGCGTATAAATTCTTGACAACAAGACTTCTAGGCACAAGATTGAAAAACTTATTTTCGCAAAAAGGGTCTCTTATGACTTCAATAAAGTTGGGATGGACACTAATCATCTTAAGATCTCCTTTATCATTGCTAGAAGTTGCACCTTTGTCTTTAGTGACTTGAGTAGTCTTACTAATTTTCACGGGAGTTTTAGTGGAAGCAAAAGCCATACCTAGATTAGAAAAAAATTCTTCCAGTTTATCAATCCTAGATGGTCTCCCTTTGATTCTTTCATGAACTATAGTTCCCTTTTCTTTTAACAACTTAAAAAGGTCTCCCGCTTTTGACCCAATTTTACTATCATAACTTTGCATCTTTCTATCGAAGTTTTCAATATGTTCTACAGTAAGCATTTTCTTTTCAATAGCATCTAGTCTTTCCATAACATGCTCGAGAGTCAATATTGTTTCATTGATCATGAGTGGTGGTGAACCCACTAAATTTCCCAAAGCGTTAAAAGCATCAAGAGAAGGACACATCAAGAAATTCCCACCGGTAATCGTATCAAGGATGAATCTATACCAAGTGGTAATGCCCACATAAAAACAACGAAGAAGAATAACGGTAGATTGCTTACGGATAGATCTATTATGAGCACTGCAAATCCTATACCAAGCATCTTTTAAAATCTCTCCTCCCCTTTGTTTAAAGTTGAGAACCTCATTCTCGGGGGTGCACGCAATACTAGAAGAAATATCCATAACGACAAAAAGTGATCACAAGATTGCACACAAAAACAGATCTGACGAGAAAAAGGCGAACGGAAAAAGAGGGCGAATAAAACGGAAATTTTTTGTGAAGTGGGGGAGAGAAAAACAAGAGGCAAATGAGAAATACTGTATATTGCAAGGAGATGAGATTTATGATTAGGAACCTAGTTGATGTTGAAGATCCTCCCCGGCAACAGCATCAGGAATTCCTTTTGATGTCTGCTAGAACTACGTCCATATTTCCCCAAAGAGGAAGGGATGATGCGGTATAGCGACGGTACGTATTTCCCTCAGTGATGAGACCAAGGTTATCGAACCAGTAGGAGAACCTCCTCACACCACGTAAACAGGACCTGCACACAAATAACAAATACTGGCAACCCGACGTGTTAAAGGGGTTGTCAATCCCTTTCGGGTATGGCGCCTCAAGATAGGCAATAACATGATGTAAAAAGTGGTAGATCGGATAAATAGATCGCGGAACAAATAAATTGTAGCAAGGTATTTTTGTATTTTTGGTTTCATGATCTGAAAATGAATGCAAAGGAAAATAAATCGCAAAGGCAAAATATGATGAAAAGAGACCCGGGGGTGTAGGTTTCACTAGTGGCTTCTCTCGAGAAAAATAGCAAACGGTGAGAAAACAATTACTGTTGGGCAATTGATAGAACTTCAAATAATCATGACGATATCTAGGCAATGATCATTATATAGGCATCACATCCAAGATTAGTAGACCGACTCCTGCCTGCATCGACTACTATTACTCCACCCATCAACCGCTATCTAGCATGCATCTAGTGTATTAAGTTCATGGAGAAACGGAGTAATGCAATAAGAACGATGACATGATGTAGACAAGATCTATTTATGTAGAAATAGACCCCATCTAGTTATCCTTAATAGCAACTATACATACGTGTCATTTACCTTTCTGTCACTATGATCAAGCATCGTAAGATCGAACCCATTACAAAGCACCTCTTCCCATTGCAACATAAATAGATCAAGTTGGCCAAACAAAACCCAAATATCGGAGAAGAAATACGAGGCTATAAGCAACAATGCATATAAGAGATCAAAGAAGACTCAAATAACTTTCATGGATAAAAACATAGATCTGATCATAAACTCAAAGTTCATCGGATCCCAACAAATACACGCAAAAAGACTTACATCATATGGATCTCCAAGAGACCATTGTACTTATAATCAAGAGAGAGAGGAAGCCACCTAGCTACTAACTACGGACCCGTAGGTCTACAAAGAACTACTCACGCATCATCAGAGAGGCACCAATGGAAGTGGTGAACCTCTCTGTGATGATGTCTAGATTGGATCTGGTGTTTCTGGACTCTGCCGCGGCTGGAATTGATTTTCGTCGACTCCCCTAGGGTTTCTGTAATATTGGGGTATTTATAGAGCAAAGAGGCGGTTCAGGGGCACCCGAAGTGGGCACAACCCACCCGGGCGCGCCTGGGCCCCCAGGCGCACCCTGGTGGGTTGTGCTCCCCTCGGAGCACCCCTAGGTGCTTTCCTGGCCCATTGGATGTCTTCTCGCCCAAAAAAATCCTCAAAAAGTTTCGCTGTGTTTGGACTCCGTTTGGTAATTATTTCTTGCGATGTAAAAAACATACAGAAAACAGGAACTAGCACTGGGCACTATGTCAATAGGTTAGTACAAAAAAATGATATAAAATGACTATAAAATGATTGTAAAATGATTTTAAAACATCCAAGAACGATAATATAACAACATGGAACAATCAAAAATTATAGATACATTGGAGACGTATCAACGACGTCCATGGTCTTAGCCTTGTTCTCGTTGTCGATGCCGGCAATCGGGTTCTTCCCACCACGAGAGGAGCTCCCAAGATTAAGAACTCTCTTCCTTACACCTAGACTCTTCCAGTAGGCCTCTACACTTAGATTTCTTTGGATAACTAGCTATCTTCTTCTCACTTGGGATATTACAAAATCTCTCAGGTGCATGACCTACAACCCCACAATACTCACAATACAAATGTAGTTTTTCATACCGTACATCATATTTAACTATCTTTGAACTACCCAAAGGGGTAAATTCTACTATGCTCTTAAGAGGTTCATGCAATAAAACTTCCACATGCACACGCAAGAATTTTTTGATAATGACATGATTACGATGTGGCACCTCAAGCAGCTCCCCCATTTGATCCCCGAGAGTCCAACCCATACTCTCTGTCTTGAGCTCAAATGGGAGATCGCGTACCTGGGCCCAAATGGCCATTACACCAAGGTTGACCTCCGTCGGGTCGCCCTTGCCGTTGAACCAGCAAAGATGAGACCATCCCGCTTAAAGTGCCTCGGTTGTGCCTTTAGCACGAACCATCGGTCCCCCTCAGCGGCGAAATTGAGGAAAAACCTCCCATTGTCGCTGGCGACCTCCTGGATGGTGACCACCCCTTGGTTCTTCCACGTCGTGGATCGGAGGTCGTCGATGATGACCCGCGGATTGGCCTGTAAGGGGGGCAGAAGGCGTCCGACCACCAGATAGCCGCTTACGGCCTTGCAAGCAGCCTCCATGTCGATGACAAGAGAAGAAACATCGCCTCCGGGGAGACTCGATGCCATCTTCCCCAATCAATCTAGAGTGGACAGAATCAACGAGAATCAAGCCCCGACCTTGGCCAGCGACAATCGCTGCACCACCGCTGCACTCAACACCCCTCTCGAACTCACCACACTCTCTTGTTCCACCTCCATTGACCTATTCTTTTCCTCCCCCTGACCCGCCATGGCACTCGCCCCTGAGCCCTAACTCGAAAGGGAAGAACCATTGTACAGAGGACTGTGAACGATGGACCTTTGTGAATAGGGACGGCCCCCGATGCAACAGATATGGACCCAGTATCCTCCTCCCTCACAACACCTAATGCAAAATTGATACATTTAACAAAAAATGCATGACCATGAATATGCCATTTCCTAAACATTCCAGTGGAAATGACTCCCTTGCCTTTGTTAGCATCAAAATCGACAACTCTCAAGGGCAAATCCGTTGCCTGGGCCATATCCCCCCGATTCCTCTCTCTAATTCCTAATCCAATTAAAGAACCTACCAAATGCACTGGCCTCGTACTAAAATCCCATATGGCAGGCTCAATGGATTCCACCGGGGTGCCCCTTTCCAAATCAGCAGGTATCCTGGTTTTAACCGACCAGATCAAAGCTTCCTGATAACCCACAAGTATAAGGGATCGCAATAGTTTTCGAGGGTAGAGTATTCAACCCAAATTTTATTGATTCGACACAAGGGGAGCCAAAGAATATTCTCAAGTATTAGTAGTTGAGTTGTCAATTCAACCACACCTGGATAACTTAGCATCTGCAGCAAAGTATTTAGTAGCAAAGTAGTATGGAAATAACAGTAATAGTGGCAAAAGTAACGGTAGCAGTTTTGTAGTAATTGTAACAGTAGCAACGGTAAAGTAAATAAGCAAAGCACAATATGTGAAAAGCTTGTAGGCATTGGATCAGTGATGGATAATTATGTCGGATGCGATTCCTCATGTAATAGTTATAACATAGGGTGACACAGAACTAGCTCCAGTTCATCAATGTAATGTAGGCATGTATTCCGAATATAGTCATATGTGCTTATGGAACAGAACCTGCATGACATCTTTTATCCTACCATCCCGTGGCAGCGGGGTCCTAGTGGAAACTAAGGGATATTAAGGCCTCCTTTTAATAGAGTACCGGACCAAAGCATTAACACATAGTGAATACATGAACTCCTCAAACTACGGTCATCACCGAGAAGTATCCCGATTATTGTCACTTCGGGGTTGTTGGATCATGACACATAATAGGTGACTATAGACTTGCAAGATAGGATCAAGAACTCACATATATGCATGAAAACATAATAGGTTCAGATCTGAAATCATGGCACTCGGGCCCTAGTGACAAGCATTAAGCATAGCAAAGTCATAGCAACATCAATCTCAGAACATAATGGATACTAGGGATCAAACCCTCACAAAACTAACTTGATTAATGGTAAATCTCATCCAACCCATCACCGACTTGCAAGATGGAATTACTCACGCATGGTGGTGAGTATCATGAAATTGGTGATGGAGGATGGTTGATGATGATGACAGCGATGAATCCCCCTCTCCGGAGCCCCGAACGGACTCTAGATCAGCCCTCCCGAGAGAGATTAGGGCTTGGCGGCGGCTCCGTATCGTAAAACGTGATGAAACTTTCTCTCTGATTTTTTTCTCTGTGAAAGCAAATATATGGAGTTGGAGTTGAGGTCGGTGGACGTCCAGGGGGCCCACGAGGCAGGGGCGCCTCTAGGGGAGGGGGCGCGGCCCCCACCCTCATGGACAGGGTGTGGGCCCCCTAACCCTGATTCCTTCGCTGGTATTTTTTATTAATTCTGAAAAGTTGCTCCATGGATTTTCAGGTCATTCCGAGAACTCTTATTTCTGCACAAAAATAACACCATGGCAGTTCTGCTGAAAACAGCGTCAGTCCAGGTTAGTTCCATTCAAATCATGCAAGTTAGAGTCCAAAACAAGGGTAAAAGTGTTTGGAAAAGTAGATACGACGGAGACGTATCAACTCCCGCAAGCTTAAACCTTTGCTTGTCCTCAAGCAATTCAGTTGACAAACTGAAAGTGATAAAGAAAAACCTTTACAAACTCGGTTCGCTCTTGTTGTTGCAAATATGTAAAGCCAGCATTCAAGTTTTCAGCAAAGATTATGAACTAACCATATTCACAATAACACTTAGGTCTCATGTTTACTCATATCAATGGCATAATCAACTAGCGAGCAATAATAATAAATCTCGGATGACAACACTTTCTCAAAACAATCATAACATGACATAACAAGATGGTATCTCGCTAGCCCTTTCTGAGACCGCAAACATAAATGCAGAGCACCTTTAAAGATCAAGGACTGACTAAACATTGTAATTCATGGTAAAAGAGATCCAGTCATACCCAATATAAACTAATAGTAATGCATGCAAATGACAGTGGTGCTCTCCAGCAGGTGCTTTTTAATAAGAGGGTGATGGCTCAACATAAAAGTAAATAGATAGGCCCTTCGCAAAGGAAAGCAGGGATTTGTAGAGGTGCTAGAGCACGATTTTGACGTAGAGATCAATAATAGTTTGAGCGGTATACTTTCACTGTCAACATAACAACTAAGAGATCTTGATATCTTCCATGCTACACATATTATAGGCGGTTCCAAAATAGAATGGTAAAGTTTATACTCCCCCACCACCAACAAGCATCAATCCATGGCTTGCCCGAAACAACGGGTGCCTCCAACTAGCAACAATCCTCGGGGAGTTTTGTTTGCAATTATTTTGATTTGATTTTGAGCATGGGACTGGGCATCCCAGTGACCAGCCATTTTCTCGTGAATGAGGAGCGGAGTCCACTCCTCTTGAGAATAACCCGCCTAACATGGAAGATACAGACATCCCTAGTTGATACATGAGTTGTTCGAGCATACAAAATAGAATTTCATTTGATGGTTTGGAGTTTGGCACATACAAATTTACTTGGAACGGCAGGTAGATACCGCATATAGGAAGGTATGGTGGACTCATATGGAATAACTTTGGGGTTTATGGAGTTTGGATGCACAAGCAGTATTCCCGCTTAGTACAGGTGACCAACTGAGAGAGCGACAGCAGTCATGAACATGCATTAAAATTAATCAACATTGAGTGCAAGCATGAGCAGGATATAATCCACCATGAACATAAATATCGTGAAGGCTATGTTGATTTTGTTTCAACTACATGCGTGAACATGTGCCAAGTTGAGTCACTCGAATCATTCAAAGGAGGATACCACCCTATCATACCACATCACAACCATTTTAATAGCATGTTGGCACGCAAGGTAAACCATTATAAGCTCCTAGCTAATTAAGCATGGCATAAGCAACTATAATCTCTAATTGTCATTGCAAGCATGTTTATTCATAATAGGCTGAATCAGGAACGATGAACTAATCATATTTACAAAAACAAGAGAGGTCGAGTTCATACCAGCTTCTCTCATCTCAATCGGTCCATCATATATCGTCATTATTGCCTTTCACTCGCACGACCGAACGGGGTGGATAATAATAATAGTGGACGTGCATTGGACTAAGCTGCAATCTGCAAGCATTCAATTCAAGGGAGAACAAAAGGTAATATGGGCTCTTGGTTAAATCAACAATCATGCATATGAGAGCCACTAAACATTTTCATTACGGTCTTCTCTTCTCGACCCCCAAAGGAAAGAAAAGAAATAGAACTATTTACACGGGAAAGCTCCCAACAAGCAAAAGAAGAACGAGAAATATTTTTGGGTTTTACTTTTAATTACTACTACTACAACATGGAAAGTAAACTAACTAATTTTTTTTTGTTTTTTCTTAAACTTTATCAAACACACAAGAAGAAAGCTAGAAAAAGAAATTAAACTAGCATGGATAGTACAATGAAAAAGTATGAGCACCGACGACTAGAATGAGTGTGTGAACATGAATGTAATGTCCGTGAGAAATACGTACTCCCCCATGCTTAGGCTTTTGGCCTAAGTTGGTCTATGGCCATGGATAGTCTGACTGATATCCGAAGCTGTAACTGGGGTCATACTGAGATGCAGCAGCCATTGCCTCCTGAGCTGCGGCATGGCAGCGAGCTGCCTCCATCCTCCTCTCGTACTCATTTGCCTCCTCCCTGGTGATAACATATCTTCCTTTTGCCTGATAATCAAAAAGGGCAGGAGCAGGGAGAGTAATATGGACAGCGCGACGTCTGTCAAAGATTAGTCGATACTGGAGGAATTGTTCATTCCTCTCAAGAAAATGATGACTAACCATGGCATTGTAATCTAAATAAGTGGGAGGCAACTCCCTATCATCTTCATGTACAGGTATACCAAGATAATTAGCCACACGGGTCGCATAAATCTCTCCAACTAAACCATTATTATGCAACCTACATGCGACAATTGCCCCCAAGTTGTATTGTTTATCACCTAATACAACACTCTTGAGAACACAAACATCGGGAACACACATGTGACACGCTTCATCTTTACCGTTAATGCATCTACCAATGAAAAGAGCACAATAATGTATAGCAGGAAAGTGAATGCTCCCTATGGTAGCTTGTGCTATTTCTCTAGATTCTCCCACAGTGATACTAGCAAGAAAGTCTTTATATTCAGATTTACAGGGTTCATTAACATTGCCCCACTGTGGGAGTTTACAAGAAGTAGTGAAATCTTCTAGGTCCATGGTATATGATTTATCATAAATATCAAACAGGACACTTGGAGAATTACCCGAAGATGTAAATTTAAACCTTCTCATGAATGAATTAGTCAAATAGTAGTACTGAGGACACTTATCTTGCATGAAGTCCTCAAGATTGGCATTACGCACATATGCATCAAATTCATCCTTGATGCCCGCATTGACCATAAACTCCTCTGATGGCCATTCACAAGGCTGCACGTCAGCTTCCCTTGGTGGTTCATCGTCCTGCTCATGCATTGCGAACCTGGGTCCTTTCTTCCTTGAAGAACCACCTTGGTACATTTTCCTAGACATATTTCTTCCTCTGATTTTTTTTGAAATTTTTAGTAACTCGAAATAAAAGTGAATCAAACTCAATAAGATTGATAGCAACTACTCCCACAGTACCTAGAGCCTATATCATGCATTAGAATTACTTGGGACCTCATAAATTTGACATGCAAGCTCAAGAATAGGGTCACCTAGGGAGCAAAAATTTGCAATGAATAAAGCACTAGAACAAAAACTAATTGGACCATTGGAGGAGTCACATACCAAAGAACAATCCCCCAAAGCAGTTTTGTGAATGGAGCTTTGAGCAAGGAGATCGAAAATGGCAACAAAGTGAGCTAGAACTCGTGCTTGAGCTGGATGGTGATTTTTTTGGGGAGGAAGATGAAGTGTGTGGGTGCAGGAATAAGTGGAGGGGGCCACCGTGGGCCCATGAGGCAGGGGGCATGCCCTGTAGGGGTGGGCGCGCCCTGGACCCTCGTGGCCACGTGCCAGCTCCCCCTGTTGTGTACTCAGTGCCAAATATTCTCAAATATTCCAGAAAAAATCATACTAAATTTGCAGGGCATTTGGAGAACTTTTATTTTTGGGGTATTTTTTATTGCATGGATAATTCAGAAAACAAATAGAAAATACTATTTTTACTTTATTTAATCTAAATAATAGAAAGTAAAAGGAGGGTACAGAAGGTTGTGCCTTCTAGTTTCATCCATCTCATGATCATCAAAAGGAATCCACTAACAAGGTTGAGCAAGTCTTGTTAACAAACTCATTCCGAATAACATGGAACCGGAGAAATTTCGAATAACACTAGGTTACCTCAACGGGGATATGTACATCCCCAATAATAAGAATATCATATTTATTCTTGACAGTAGGAAGAGGAAATTCAAAACCTCGAATAATGATAGTTGGAACTTTTCCAATAGAATTGATGCTATGAACTTGAGGTTGTTTCCTCGGAAAGTGTACCGTATGCTCATTACCATTAACATGAAAAGTGGCATTGCCTTTGTTGCAATCAATAATAGCCCCTGCAGTTTTCAAAAAGGGTCTACCAAGGATAATTGACATACTATCGTCCTCGGGAATATCAAGAATAACAAAGTCCGTTAAGATAGTGACGTTTGCAACCACAACAGGCACATCCTCACAAATACCGACAGGTATTGCAGTTGCTTTATCAGCCATTTGCAAAGATATTTTAGTAGGTGTCAACTTATTCAATTCAAGTCTATGATATAAAGAGAGAGGCATAACACTAACACCGGCTCCAAGTTCACATAAAGCAGTTTTAACATAGTTTCTTTTAATGGAGCATGGTATAGTTTGTACTCCTGGATCTCCAAGTTTCTTAGGTATTCCACCCTTAAAAGTATAATTAGCAAGCATGGTGAAAATTTTAGCTTCCGGTATCTTTCTTTTATTTTTAATAATATCCTTCATATATTTAGCATAAGGATTTACTTTAAGCATATCAGTTAAGCGCATACGTAGGAAGATAGGTCTAATCATTTCGGCAAAGCGCTCAAAATCCTCATCATCCTTTTTCTTGGATGGCTTAGGAGGAAAAGGCATGGGTTTCTGAACCCATGGTTCTCTTTCTTTACCGTGCTTCCTAGCAACAAAGTCTCTCTTATCATAATGTTGATTCTTTGATTGTGGGTTATCAAGATCAACAGCAGGTTCAATCTCTACATCATTATTATTGCTAGGTTGAGCATCAACATGAACATTATCATTAACATTATCACTAGGTTCATGTTCATCACCAGATTGTGTTTCAGCATCAGAAATAGAAATATCATTGGGATTCTCAGGTGTGTCTACAACAGGTTCACTAGAAGCATGCAAAGTCCTATCATTTTCTTTTTCTTCTTTTTAGAAGGACTAGGTGCATCTAAATTATTTCTCTGAGAATCTTGCTCAATTCTCTTAGGGTGGCCTTCAGGATACAAAGGTTCCTGAGTCATTTTACCAGTTCTAGTAGCCACTCTAACAGCAAAATCATGTTTATTATTTAATTCATCGAGCAAATCACTTTGAGCTTTAAGTACTTGTTCTGCTTGAGTGGTAACCATAGAAGCATATTTACTAATGAGTTTAAGTTCACCTTTAACTCTAGCCATATAATCACTCAAGCGTCCAATCATGTAAGCATTACCCTTTAATTCTCTACCAACATAAGCATTGAAATTTTCTTGTCTAGCCATAAAGTCATCAAATTCATCCAAGCATTGGCTAGCAAACTTAGTAGACGGGATTTCAACTTTATCATATCTATAGAGAGAATTTACCTTTACTACCTGTGTCGGGTTATCAAGACCATGTGTTTCTTCAATAGGTGGTATATTAAGACCATGTATTTCTTCAACAGGAGGTAAATTCTTAACATCTTCGACTTTAATACCTTTTTCTTTCATAGATTTCTTTGCCTCTTGCACATCTTCAGGACTGAGAAATAGAACACCCCTCTTTTTTGGAGTTGGTTTAGGAGTTGGCTCAGGAGTTGGCTCAGGAAGAGTCCAATTATTTTCATTAGTCAACATATTATTCAATAGCAATTCAGCTTGATCGACTGTTCTTTCCCTGAAAACACAACCAGCACAACTATCCAAGTGGTCCTTGGAAGCATCGGTTAGTCCATTATAAAAGATATCAAGTATTTCATTTTTCTTAAGAGGATGATCAGGCAAAGCATTAAGTAACCGGAGAAGCCTCCCCCAAGCTTGTGGGAGACTCTCTTCTTCAATTTGCACAAAATTATATATTTCCCTCAAGGCAGCTTGTTTCTTATGAGCAGGGAAATATTTAGCAGAGAAGTAATAAATCATATCCTGGGGACTACGCACACAACCAGGATCAAGAGAATTAAACCAAGTTTTAGCATCACCCTTTAATGAGAATGGAAATATCTTAAGGATATAATAGTAGCGAGATTTCTCATCATTAGTGAACAGGGTGGCTATATCATTTAACTTAGTAAGATGTGCCACAACAGTTTCAGATTCATAGCCATAAAAAGGATCAGATTCAACCAAAGTAATTATCTCAGGATCGACAGAGAATTCATAATCCTTATCAGTAACAAAGATAGGTGAAGTAGCAAAAGCAGGGTCATATTTCATTCTAGCATTTGGAGATTTCTGTTTCAGTTTAGCTAATAACTTCTTAAGATCAGATCTATCATTGCAAGCAAGAATATCTCTAGTAGTTTCTTCATCCATAACATAATCCTCAGGAACAACATGCAATTCATACTTAGGGGGAGAACCTTCATCATCACTATCTTCAATAATTTCATTTTCAGTAATTTCATTCTCTCTAACCCTAGCAAGTTGTTCATCAAGAAATTTACCTAACGGCACAGTAGTATCAAGCACAGAAGTAGTTTCATCATAGGTATCATGCATAGTAGAAGTGGCATCATCAATAACATGCGACATATCATAATTGATAGGAGAAGTAGGTTTAGGTGTTGCAAGCTTACTCATAACAGAAGGAGAATCTAGTGCAGAGCTAGATGGCAGTTCCTTACCTCCCCTCGTAGTTGAGGGATAAATCTTAGTTCTTTCGTCTTTCAAGTTCCTCATAGTGACCAGCAGATATAAATCTGAAGTGACTCAAAGAATAGAGCTATGCTCCCCGGCAACGGCGCCAGAAAATAGTCTTGATAACCCACAAGTATAGGGGATCGCAACAGTTTTCAAGGGTAGAGTATTCAACCCAAATTTATTGATTCGACACAAGGGGAGCCAAAGAATATTCTCGAGTATTAGCAGTTGAGTTGTCAATTCAACCACACCTGGATAACTTAGTATCAGCAGCAAAGTATTTAGTAGCAAAGTAGTATGGAAATAACAGTAACAGTGGCAAAAGTAACGGTAGCAGTTTTGTAGTAATTGTAACAGTAGCAACGGTAAAGTAAATAAGCAAAGCACAATATGTGAAAAGATCGTATGCATTGGATCAGTGATGGATAATTATGTCGGATGTGATTCCTCATGTAATAGTTATAACATAGGGTGACACAGAACTAGCTCCAGTTCATCAATGTAATGTAGGCATGTATTCCGAATATAGTCATACATGCTTATAGAAAAGAACCTGCATGACATCTTTTGTCCTCCCCTCTCATGGTAGCAGGGTCCTAGTGGAAACTAAGGGATATTAAGGCCTCCTTTTAATAGAGTACCGGACAAAGCATTAACACATAGTGCATACATGAACTCCTCAAACTACGGTCATCACCGAGAAGTATCCCGATTATTGTCACTTCGGGGTTGTCGGATCATAACACATAATAGGTGACTTTAGACTTGCAAGATAGGATCAAGAACTCACATATATTCATGAAAACATAATAGGTTCAGATCTAAAATCATGGCACTCAGGCCCTAGTGACAAGCATTAAGCATAGCAAAGTCATAGCAACATCAATCTCACAACATAATGGATACTAGGGATCAAACCCTAACAAAACTAATTTGATTACATGGTAAATCTCATCCAACCCATCACCGTCCAGCAAGCCTATGATGGAATTACTCACGCATGGCGGTGAGCATCATGAAATTGGTGATGGAGGATGGTTGATGATGACGACAGCGATGAATCCCCCTCTCCGGAGCCCCGAACGGACTCCAGATCAGCCCTCCCGAGAGAGATTAGGGCTTGGCGGCGGCTCAGTATCGTAAAACGCAATGAAACTTTCTCTCTGATTTTTTCTCTATGAAAACAAATATATGGAGTTGGAGTTGAGGTCGGTGGACGTCCAGGGGGCCCACAAGGCAGGGGCGCGCCCTAGGGGAGGGGGCACGCCCCCCACCCTCGTGGATAGGGTGTGGGGCCCATGACGCTGATTCTTTTGCCAATATTTTTTGTTAATTCTGAAAAGTTGCTCCGTGGATTTTTCAGGTCATTCCGAGAACTTTTATTTCTGCACAAAAAATAACACCATGGCAGTTCTGCTAAAAACAGCGTCAGTCTGGGTTAGTTCCATTCAAATCATGCAAGTTAGAGTCCAAAACAAGGGCAAAAGTGTTCGGAAAAGTAGATACGACGGAGACGTTTCACTTCCCCATATGGATTAGAGGGGATCTCACCTACCAAAACACTGGAAATTTCCTTAACTCTTCTTTTCGGCAGATCCAAACATCGCTCCCGATCTGTCGCCCACCGAATGATGCGCCTCGATCTCGCTCAAAAACCTTCCCAATCCCGCATGCTGAAGAGGGCCCCCTCGCGACACACTCAAGAAGAAAATCCCACTTCCTCTGACGGGGCCACCGGCGTCGAAGCCTCCATCTTCACTCACCCTCAGTCTCCATCACTGCCAGATCGCCTAAGCGATCGCAGGAGCCCCCGCGTTTTTTTTGCAAAGTGTCAATACTCAACTGTTTAGTCCTAAGAGCGGTTCGACACTCTTACTTATCGAAAGGCTACGATTGATCCCCTATACTTGTGGGTCCAGTCCACCACCCTGTCCACGTCGAGCACTAGATTGTACCACCAAACATCCGGCAGCGGAGGGACGCGGCAATCCGGGGAGGAGAAGCCGTGGATCTTGTCGACGCACCCTGCCCCCGCTTGAGCATCCACAACGCCCATGTGGTCGAGATGTGGGAGACGTCCCACACCCATAGCCAGAACGCGGAATTCTTGGTGTGCCCTCTCTCCAAGGCGTGGCTGTCCAGACGGTCGGTGCGGCCGAAATCTCTGAAGGCCTCGTCCGCCCCCTCCAGTGACCAGAACTGCATCAGCAGGTTCTCCACGACAACACAAACTTGGAGCGGGAGCTTCATGAGCACCGGATGGTCGTTCTCATGCCATGCCCTAATGAAGAACCGGGCGCCGCCCACCTTGATGATGTCACGGCAGACGGTGTTGTCGCGGTGCATCGGCAGGTCAAAGTGTTGGGAATCATTGCATGGAGAACAAAAAAGTTTCTATGCACACGCAATGATCTATACATGGCGATGCATAACAACAAGGGGGATAGTGTGTCTACATACCTAGACCGTAAGCGGAAGCGTTTCACAATGCGGTTAATGTAGTCGAACTTCTTCGCGCTTCAACCAACCAAGTACCAAACAGACTGCACCTCCGCGTTCTGCACACGTTTAGCTCGGTGACGTCCCTCGCCTTCTTGATCCAGCAAGACGTCGAGGTAGTAGATGAGTTCTGTCAGCACGATGGTGTGGTGATGGTGAAGTAATCTCCACAGGGCTTCGCCTAAGCACTACGAAAATATGACCGGGGGTGTAAACGGTGGAGGGGGCGCCGCACACGGCTAGGCAATTGTCTGGTATGTGCTAGGCGCCCCCTCCTCATATATATAGTTGGGA
The DNA here is from genome assembly GCF_018294505.1 of Triticum aestivum. NCBI lineage: Eukaryota > Viridiplantae > Streptophyta > Magnoliopsida > Poales > Poaceae > Triticum > Triticum aestivum. Next base: position 324,047,684 of record NC_057798.1, read on the forward strand.
GGGATAGGGAGAGGCCAAGGGGCTCCCCAAGTAGGTTCAAATCCTACTTGGGCTCCTGCCCTTGGCTGCACCCCCCGCCATGTTTGTCGGAGGGGGAAGGAAAGACGGGGGAGAGGGAATGAAGGGGGAATCCTAGTCAACTCTTTCCTTTCCCTTCCCCTCTTTCCTTCTCCTCCTAGGCAGGCCCATATGGGGGGAGCACCAGCCCCTTGTGGCTCGTGTGTTTCCCCTCTTGGCCCATAAGGCCCATATCTTTTGCCGGGGGTGCCCGGAACCCCTTCCCGCCTTCCGGTGACCCGATATGTACCTGGTACCCTCTGGAACACTTCCGGTGTCCGAATACCATCATCCTATATATCAATCTTTACCTCTCGACCATTTCAAGACTCCTCATCATGTCTGTGATCTCATCCGGTACTTCAAACAACATTCGCTCACCAAATCACATAACTCATATAATATAATATCATCATCGAACATTAAGCTTGCAGACCCTACGGGATCGAGAACTATGTAGACATGACCGAGACACCTCTTCGATCAATAACCAATAGCGGAACTTGGATGCCCATATTGGCTCCTACATATTCTATGAAGATCTTTATCGGTCGAACCGTTATGACAACATTTGTAATTCCCTTTGTCCATCTGTATGTTACTTGCCCAAGATTCGATCATTGGTATCTTCATACCTAGTTCAATCTCGTTACCGGCAAGTCTATTTACTTGTTCCATAATACATCACCTCATGACTAACTCCTTAGTCGTTTGCTTGCAAGCTTATGATGTGTATTACCGAGAGGGCCCAGAGATACCTCTCCGATACTCGGAGCGAAAAATCCTAATCTCGATATATGCCAACTCAACAAACACCTTCGGAGATACCTATAGAGCATATTTATAATCACCCAGTTACATTGTGACATTTGATAGCACATAAGGCACTCCTCCGGTATCCAGGAGTTGCATAATCTCATAGTTGAAGTAATATGTATTTGACATGAAGAAAGCAATAGCAATAAAACCAAATGATCATTATGCTAAGATAACGGATGGGTCTTGTCCATCACATAATTATCCTAATGATGTGATCCATTATCAAATGAAAACTCATGTCCATGGTTAGGAAACCTTAACCATCTTTGATCAATGAGCTAGTCTAGTAGAGGCTTACTAGGGACACGGTATTTGTTTATGTATTCACACATGTATTTAAGTTTTCGATCAATACAATTCTAACATGAATAATTAACCTTTATCATGAATAAGGAAATATAAAACAACAACTTTATTATTGCCTCTAGGCATATTTCCTTCAGTCTCCCACTTGCACTAGAGTCTATAGTCTAGTTCACATCGTCATGTGATTAACACCCATAGTTCACATCACCATGTGACCAATACCCAAAGAGTTTACTAGAGTCAATAAAAATCTAGTTCACATCGCTATGTGATTAACACCCAAAGAGTACTAAGGTGTGATCATGTTTTGCTTGTGAGAGAGGTTCAGTCAATGGGTCTGCCACATTCAGATCCGTATGTATTTTGCAAATTTCTGTGTCTACAATGCTCTGCATGGAGCTACTCTAGCTAATTGCTCCCACTTTCAATATGTATCCAGATTGAGACTCAAAGTCATCTGGATTGGTGTAAAAGCTTGCATCAATGTGACTCTTTATGAAGAACTCTTTATCACCTCCATAACCGAGAAATATTTCCTTAGTTCTCTAAGGATAATTTTGACCACTGTCTAGTGATCTACTCCTGGATCACTGTTGTACCCCCTTGACAAACTCATTGGCAAGGCACACAATTGGTCTGGTACATAGCATGGCATACTTTATAGAACTTATGGCTGAGGCATAGGGAATAACTTTCATTTTCTCTTTATCTTCTGCCGTAGTCGGGCTTTGAGTCTTACTCAACTTCAAACCTTGCAACACAGACAAGAACCCTTTCTTTTACTGACCCATTTTTTGAACCTTTTCAAAATATTTGTCAAGGTATGTGTTTTGTGAAAGTCCTATTAAGTGTTTTGATTTATCCTTATAGATCTGATGCTCAATAAATAAGTAGCTTCACCGAGGTCTTTCATTGAAAAAAAACTCTTTTTCAAGTATCCTTTTATGCTATCCAAAATTCTATATCATTTCCAATCAACAACATGTCATCCACATATAACATCAGAAATGCTACAGAGCTCCCACTCACTTTCTTGTAAATACAGGCTTCATAGTAAGTATGTATAAAACCATATTCTTTGATTAGCTCATCAAAGCGTATATTCCAACTCTGAGATGCTTGCACCAGTCCATAGATGGATCTATGGAGCTTGCACACTTTGTTATCACCTTTAGGATCGACAAAACCTTCTGGTTGCATCATATACAACTCTTCTTTGAGATATCCATTAAGGAATCTAGTTTTGACATCCATTTGCCAGATTTCATAATCATAAAATGTGGCAATTGCTAACATGATTCGGATGACCTTAAGCATCGCTACAGATGAGAAAGTCTCATCATAGTCAACTCCTTGAACTTGTTAAAAACCTTTTGCGACAAGTCGAGCTTTGTAGACAGTAACATTACCATCAGCGCCAGTCTTCTTCTTGAAGATCCATTTATTCTCTATGGCTTGCCGATCATCGGGCAAGTCCACCAAAGTCCACACTTTGTTCTTATACATGGATCATATCTCAGATTTCATGGCCTCAAGCCATCTGTCGAAATCTGTGCTCATCGCAGCTTCTTCGTAGTTCATAGGTTCGCCATGGTCTAATAACATGACTTCTAGGACAGGATTACCGTATCACTCTGGTGCAGAACGTGTTCTGGTTGACCTACGGAGTCCAGTAGTAACTTAATCGGAAGTTTGATGATCATCATCATTAGCTTCCTCTCTAGTTGGTATACGCATCACATGAATGGATTTCTCTAATGGGCTACTCTCCAATTCGAGAGAAGGTACAATTACCTCATCAAGTTCTACTGTCCTCCCACTCACTTCTTTCCAGAGAAATCCTTCTCTAGAAAGGTTCCATTCTTGGGAACAAAGATCTTGCCTTCGGGTATGTGGTAGAAGGTGTACCCAATTTTTTCCTTAGGGTATCCTATGAAGACGCACTTCTCTGATTTGGGTTTGAGCTTATCAGGTTGAAGCCTTTTGACATAAGTGTCGCAACCCCAAACTCTAAGAAACGACAGCTTAGGTTTCTTGCCAAACCACAGTTCATACGGTGTCGTCTCAACGAATTTAGATGGTGCCCTATTTAACGTGAATGCAGTTGTCTCTAATGCATTCTTTTGGAAAAGGCAGTGCCTAGGAGGCGCTTAGGCATGCCTAGGCGCTAGGCAATGGCCAAACGCCTCGCCTAGGGCATAAGTGGAGGTCTAGGCAGGGCAAGCAAGGAATTGCCTACCCAAGCAAGAAATCATGCCACATACTGCACTGATATGCCAAACGGGTTATATTCCAATGGTTGTAGATGGTAATTAACTTATTTATATGCCCGTAACTAATATCAACACCCATATAATAATCACAAATGCACTACGAGTAAAAACTATACTACCGCCTAGGCCGTGCCTAGGGCGCTTAGGCACCGCCTAGGCACTAGGCGATGGCCAACCGCCTCGCTTACGCCTACCGCTTTTTCCAGACATCATAGGTCGCACCATATCTTCTAAAGTACGGTTACGACGTTCGGACACACCATTACACTATGGTGTTCCAGGTGGCGTGAGTTTTGAAACAATTCCACATTGTTTTAAATGAAGTCCAAACTCGTAACTCAAATAATCGCCTCCTCGATCAGATCGTAGAAACTTTATTTTCTTGTTACGATGATTCTCCACTTCACTCTAAAATTCTTTGAACTTTTCAAATGTTTCAGACTTGTGTTTCATCAAGTAGATATACCCATACGTACTCAAATCATCTGTGAAGGTCAGAAAATAGCGATACCTGCCGCGTGCCTCAACACTCATCAGACCGCATACAATGGTATGTATTATTTCCAATAAGTCATTAGCTTGCTCCGTTGTTCCGGAGAGCGGAGTTTTAGTCATCTTTCCTATGAGGCATGGTTCGCAAGCATCAAATGATTCATAATCAAGTGATTCCAAAAGTCCATCTGCATGGAGTTTCTTCATGCGCTTTACACCAATATGACCTAAACGGCAGTGGCACAAGTAAGTTGCACTATCATTATCAACTTTGCATCTTTTGGCATCAATTTTATGAATCTGTGTATCACTACGATCGAGATTCATAAACCATTCACATTGGGTGTATGACCATATAAGGTTATATTCATGTAAACAGAACAACAATTATTCTCTGACTTAAATGAATAACTATATTGCAATAAACATGATCAAATCATATTCATGCTCAACGCAAACACCAAATAACATTTATTTAGGTTCAATACTAATCCCGAAGGTAGAGGGAGTGTGAGATGGTGGTCGTATCAACCTTGGAATCACTTCCAACACACATCGTCATCTCGCCCTTAACTAGTCTATGTTTATTATGCAACTCATGTTTCGAGTTACTAATCTTAGCAACTGAACTGGTATCAAATACCCAGGGGCTACTACGAACACTAGCAAGGTACACATCAATAACATGTATATCAAATATACCTTTGTTCACTTTGCCATCCTTCTTATCCGCCAAGTATTTGGGGCAATTCTGCTTCCAATGACCATTTCCTTTGTAGTAGATGCACTCAGTTTCAGGCTTGGGTCCATCTTTGGGCTTCTTCATGGGAGCAGGAACTTGCTTGCCATTCTTCTTGGAGTTCCCTTTCTTTCCCTTGCCCTTTTTCTTGAAACTAGTGTTCTTGTTAATCATCAACACTTGATGCTCTTTCTTGATTTCTACCTTCACCGATTTCAGCATCGTGAAGAGCTCAGGAATAATTGTCGTCATCCCTTGCATATTATAGTTCATCACAAAGTTCTAGTAGATTGGTGATAGTGACTAGAGAACTCTGTCAATCACTATCTTATTTGGAAGATTAACTCCCACTTGATTCAAGTGATTGTAGTACCCATACATTCTGAGCACATGCTCACTGGTTGAGCTATTCTCCTCCATCTTGTAGGCAAAGTACATGTGAGAGGTCTCATACCTATCGACACGGTCATGAGTCTGAAATACCGATGTCAGCTCTTGGAACATCTCATATGCTCTGTGGTGTTCAAAAAATTTTTGAAGTCCCGGTTCTAAGCCGTAAAGCATGGCGCACTAAACTATCAAGTAGCCATCATATCAAGCTTGCCAAACATTCATAACGTCTACATCCGCTCCTGCAATAGGTCTGTCACCTAGCAGTGCATCAAGGAGATAATTCTTCTGTGTTGCGATGAGGATAATCCTCAAATCACGGACCCAGTCCACATCATTGCTACTATCATCTTTCAACTTATTTTTCTCTAGGAACATATCAAAAATAAACGAGGAGCTACATCGTGATCTATTGATCTACAACATAATTTGCAAATACTATCAGGACTAATTTCATGATAAATTAAGTTCAATTAATCAAATTACTAATGAACTCCCACTTAAATAGACATCCCTCAAGTCATCTAAGTGATACGTGATCCAAATCAACTAACCCATGTCCGTTCATCACGTGAGATGGGATAGTCATCAATGGTGAACATCTCTATGTTGATCATATCTACTATATGATTCACGTTCGACCTTTCGGTCTCCAGTGTTCTGAGGCCATGTTTGTACATGATAGGCTCGTCAAGTTTAACCCAAGTATTCCGCATGTGTAAAATTGTCTTACACCCATTGTATGCGAACGTAGAGTCTATCACAACCGATCATCACGTGGTGTCTCGAAACGATGAACTGTAGCAATGGTGCATACTTAGGGAGAACACTTTTACCTTGAAATTTAGTGAAGGGATCATCTTGTAATGATACCGCCGTACTAAGCAAAATAAGATGCATAAAAGATAAACATCACATGCAATCAAAATATGTGACATGATATGGCCATCATTATCTCATGCTTTTGATCTCCATCTCCAAAGCATCGTCATGATCTCCATCGTCACCGGCTCGACACCTTGATCTCCATCATAGCGTCGTGGTCGTCTCGCCAACTATTGCTTCTACAACTATTGCTAACGCATAGTGATAAAGTAAAGCAATTACATGGTGTTTGCATTTCATACAATAAAGAGACAACCATAAGGCTCCTGCCGATTGCCACATATCTTGCAAAACATGATCATCTCATACAATAACGTATATCTCATCATGTCTTGACCACATCACATCACAACATAGCCTTCAAAAACAAGTTAGATGTCCTCTACTTTGTTGTTGCAAGTTTCACATGGCTGCTATGGGTTTGTAGTAAGAACCGTTCTTACCTACGGCAAAAACCACAACGGTGTTTCATCAAGTTTGATGTTTTAACCTTCTTCAAGGACTGGCCCCAATAAAATTTTATTCAACTAAAGTATGAGAAACAGACACCTGCCAGCCACCTTTATGCATAACTAGTTGCATGTCAGTCGATGGAACCGGTCTCATGTGTGTGTACATGTAAGGTTGGCCCGGGCCGCTACATCCCACAATATCGCCGAATCAAAATAAGACGTTGGTGGTAAGTAGTATGACTATCATCGCCCACAACTCTTTGTGTTCTACCCGTGAATATCATCTACGCATAGACCTGGCTCTGATATCACTGTTGGAATCGTTGCATGGAAAACAAAAAATATCTACTCACACACAATGATCTATCCATGGAGATGCATGGCAACAAGGGAGGAGAGTGTGTCTACTGATGTCTACTATGCAACCTTCTTCTTCTAGACTCGTGTTGGGTCTCCAAGCGCAGAGTTTTGTAGGACAGTAGCAACTTTCCCTCAAGTGGATGACCTAAGGTTTATCAATCCGTGAGAGGCATGGGATGAAGATGGTCTCTCTCAAACAACCCTGCAACCAAATAACAAAGAGTCTCTTGTGTCCCCAACACACCCAATACAATGGTAAATTCTATAGGTGCACTAGTTCAGCGAAGAGATGGTGATACAAGTGCAATATGAATGGTAGATATAGGTTTTTGTAATCTGAAAATATAAAAACAGCAAGGTAACTAGTAACAAAAGTGAGCAAAAACGGTATTGCAATGCTTAGAAACAAGGCCTAGGGTTCACTTTCACAAGTGCAAGTTCTCTCAACAATGATAACATAATTGGATCATATACCAATCCCTCAACATGCAACCAAGAGTTACTCCAAAGTCACTAATAGCAGAGAACAAACGAAGAGATTATTGTAGGGTACGAAACCACCTCAAAGTTATTCTTTCTGATCGATCTACTGGGCTATTCCTGTAAGTGTCACAAACAGCCCTAGAGGTCGTACTAAAATAACACCTTAAGACACACATCAACCAAAACCCTAATGTCACCTAGATACTCCAATGTCACCGCAAGTATCCGCGGGTTTGATTATACGATATGCATCACACAATCTCAGATTCATCTATTCAAACCAAGACAAAGAACTTCAAAGAGTGCCCCAAAGTTTCTACCGGAGAGTCAAGACGAAAACGTGTGCCAACCCCTATGCATAAGTTCACAAGGTCACAAAACCCGCAAGTTGATCACCAAAACATACATCAAGTGGATCACGTGAATATCCCATTGTCATCATAGATAAGCACATGCAAGTCATACATCAAGTGTTCTCAAATCCTTAAAGACTCAATCCGATAAGATAACTTCAAAGGGAAAACTCAATCCATTACAAGAAGGTAGATGGGGATAAACATCATAGATCCAACTATAATAGCAAAGCTCGCAGTACATCAAGATCGTGCCATATCAAGAACACGAGAGAGAGAGAGAGAGAGAGGGGAGAGAGAGATCAAACACATAGCTACTGGTACATACCCTAAGCCGAGAGGGTGACCTACTCCCTCCTTGTCATGGAGAGCGCCGGGATGATGAAGATGGCCATCAGTGATGGTTTCCCCCTCTGGCAGGGTGCCAGAACACGGTCCCGAGAGGTTTTTCATGGCTACAGAGGCTTGCGGCGGCGGAACTCCCGATCTAGGTTTATTTCTGGGGGTTTCTATATATATATAATTTTTGGCATCAAGAACAAGAAAGGGGGGTCCACGAGGAGCCCATAAGACCGGAGGGCGCGCCCTCCACCTTTGTGGAGGCCTCGTGGCTCTTCTGGCCCAACTCTTTTGCTTCGGGGGCTTCTTCTGGTCCATAAAAAAATCACCATAAATTTTCAGGTCATTTGACTCTGTTTGGTATCCTTTTCTGTAAAACTCAAAAACAAGGAAAAAACAGAAACTGGCACTGGGCTCTAGGCTAATAGGTTAGTCCCAAAAATCATATAAATAGCATATAAATGCATATAAAACATCCAAGATGGATAATATAATAGCATGAATACTTTATAAATTATAGATACATTAGGGACGTATTAGCATCCCCAAGCTTAGTTCCTGCTTGTCCTCGAATAGGTAAATGATAAAAGAAATAATTTATGAAGTGTGAATGCTAGCAAGTGCACAAGTTTGATCAATGATAATTTCAATCACTTTTTCTAGCATCATTATATATCATAACAGTAGCTCATATCATAAAGCTTCTCATGATCAAGTAACAAGCTATTCACATGTTAAAGCATAGACCATAAACTTTCTTGAAAACTAACAAAGGATGTTCTCAGTCATCAAACAATTGCCATTCATCTTATTTTCAGGAAGGGTCTATGTAAGAGCTTTGATTTAGCAAATCCCACATACTCAACTATCATATAGTCTTCCATGATTTCTACCACTCAAAACATATTTTTAAAACAAATAGCAGCCATTGGACACAGAGAAAGATAGGGGCTTAATGTTTCGCCTCCCAACTTATTTATCATAAAGATAATTGTCAACAATAATAATTTATGATCAAATATATTTGAATGGTCATATATGCTTAGATCTTTCCCCACCACATGATGCTTGCCAACTAAATATTAGGTTGGAATGAAAAGGAGTACTACTGACTCTTGCATAAAAGTAAAAGATATGCTCTTCACAGAGGGAAGCAGGGATTTGCAGAGGTGCCAGAGCTTGGAGCTTTTAAAACAGAGATGAAAATAATTTTGAGAGGTATGCTTCATTGTCAACATAACAACCAAGAGTCCCCAATATCTTCCATACTAGATACATTGTAGGAGGTTCCCAAACAGAAAGGTAAAGTTTTTGCTCCCCCTCCACCAACAAGCACATTCCACGGCTGGTCCTAAACAACGAGTACCTTCCAACTATCAACAATCCTGGGTTTATTGCATGAACCTCTAAAGGGCACAGCCGAATTTACTCCTTTGGGTAGTTCAAAGATAGTCAAATATGATGTAAGATATGAAAAATTACCTCTGTACTACGAGTGATGTGGGATTGTAGGTCATACATCCGAGAGATTTTGTAACATCCCAAGTGATAAGAGAGTAGCTAGCTATCCTAAAAATCTTAGCATAGAAGCCTACTGGAAAGGCCAAGGTGCAAGTAAAAGAGTTCTTATGTTTGGGAACTCATCTCGTGGTGAGAAGGCTCCGATCACCGGCATCGACATCAACAAGGCTGCCAGGACGATGGACCTTGTCAAGGTGGCCTCGGCCATGAGCTGTCTCACAGTCTCCAAAAAGGAGGCTGTTGATCCCGCAAAATCGGCAGCAATGGCCATCTTCACGCCAGCCTGGAGGTCCGGGATGCTGGCGCTCCCTCTTCGGCGCTCTTGGGTGCTGCTACTGGTCAGGTGAACCAGGTAGTGGCGCCCTCTGCTCTAGCCGACCTTGTCCAGGAGGGCCAGGGGGTGGCAACGCACATGGCTTCGCATGGCCAGGAGGGCCATGCAAGAGAGTGAATGTACAGTACCACTACCCCACGGGTGAACGTTGTTGCTGCTGGGAACCACTATATTATACAGAAGTATCAAGAGAAGACACTGGCCGGCTGGCCCAATTTTTCTTCTGTAGGTGATCCGGCCGCTACTGAACAACCCATTGTGGCGACTAAGTTTCAGAAAGATTAGTTGTTGTTCCAGCCAGGCGTCCTGGAAGCTCTTTTGGGAGATGTGACAGCCCGCCTTACTGCCTCATCCAAGGTGGACCAATCAGCTGATATTTGTTTTACTTTCAACGCTGCAAAAACTAGTATGTAGGGTCACCAAAACAAGAAAGGAAAAAAATATTGCAGGAGTGGTTGTGGGATCTGAGGAGGCCCGCAAAAAACCATAGGAAAGAAGAGGAGACACGCAGTAGACGCTCGCCGTACGGGTAGTGATATAGAATTCTCTTTTGAGAAACATATGGACAGTTATGAGCGCATACTATATGGCGACATGGACGCTATAGACGTTTCATCCAAGTGTGTGTGTACAGGTAGAGTGGAGACAGTTAAGAATGCAGAAGGTGTGATCACATATGTAACGAAGGAGACAGATGAGAAGGAGGAGGACTTTCAACAGAAGGAGAGGGAATCCGTTGGGGAAGAAAAGGGAAATGTTGGCGCTTCGGCGGCCTCCGAGGAGGAGGACCGCCGAGCCAAATGAAAATCATAAGTTGGAACTGTCGTGGTATCCTCTCCTCCACGGCGGTTCGTGAGCTCTTGGATCTACAAGAGAGAACCAAGCCATAGTTAATTTTCCTTTTTGAATCTCATTTGAATAAATGTAAAGCCAATGAGTTGTGTCATATTTAAATTTTGATTCGATGTTTGTAGTGGAGAGTGATGGTCGGACCGGTGGCCTCGTTTTGTTTTATCATAAGATGAATAAAGTCGTTTTAAACTATGTGTCAAATAATTTTATTGATGTGCTTTTTATGAGTGAGAATGTAGTACAATGTAAATTTACAGGTTTCTATCCAAGTTGGAGTGAGCGTACACGATCTTGGGATGATATTCGCAATTTGCACCAGAAGGGCTACCACCCATGGATGATTTTGGGAGATTTTAATGAGATTTTACTTTCTTCAGAAAAGGAAGGAGGTAATGTGAGGCCTAATGCTATGATGTGGGACTTCCGCAATTGTTTGGGAGGATGCAGTCTGGAAGACATGGGGTGTATTGGTGATCTGTTCACTTGGAGGAGAGGCGAAATTAGGGAAAGATTGATCGTGGGGTCTGTAATGCGGAGTGCACAAACAAATTTCCTTGGGCTGCAATTGTAAATGAAGAACATATACACTCTGATCATCGGCCTCTCATCCTCGATACGGAATATTATGACGGAAATATGTTTGAACAACCAAAGAGACGAGTAAAACAGTTTGAAGCCCGATGGCTAAAAGAAGAGACGGTTGGGGAAATAGTACGTATAGCCTGGGATAAAGCAAAGATGTTCGGTATTGGACCGCCCCTCACAGATCGTACTTGGGCGGTGCATATGGATTTGCATACTTGGGACCGTGATACGCTGAGGGGACTGAAAAGAAGATTAATAAACTCAAGAAAGAGTTAGATAAGTTTAAAAGAGGACCAATCAACACGGAGTCTCAAGCGCGACAGAAGGAGATTCTAGTCCTTGTCGAAAATCTACTAGAGCAAGAGGAGATCTACTGGGTACAACGGGGCCGTGCAAACTGGCTACTACATGGCGGTCGTAATACGTCCTTTTGTACAATGCAACAACAGCTAGAAAAAAAAGAAATCGGATTAAAAAATTGCTTGATGAAAATGGTGTCTGGGTGCAAGATTGGGAGATGAAGAACCATATTATGGTATACTTCTCAAGACTCTTCATCTCGGAAGTTAATCAACCTGACCCGATGGTCCTATCTCTTGTCAAAAGGAAAGTAACAGATGAAATGAATAATGCTCTTCTGGCCCCTCATACGGCGGAGGAGGTCCGAAAGGCACTTTTTGATATTGGAGATTTAAAAGCCCCGGGTCCAGATGGGTTACATGCTATTTTTATAAAAGATTTTTGTCCAAGTTAGGGGATGACCTAATTCAAGAGGTACTCTGGGCGATGAATAATTGTACTATTCCTGATGGTTGGAATGAGACTACAATTGTAATGATCCCAAATATTAATTCTCCTAAAAAGGTAACTCAGTCGACCAATTAGTCTGTGTAATGTCGTGTATAAGGTAATCTCAAAAATGATTGTGGCCCATTTGAAGATAATCCTCTCAAATATTATTAGAACAACTCGGAGTGCGTTTGTGCCAAGACGAATGATTACAGATAATATATTAGTGGCATATGAATGCTTCCATACTATTAAGAAAAAAAGGAATGGTAAAGAGGGTCTGTGTGCTATTAAACTGGATATGCACAAAGCTTACGACCGAGTAGAGTGGTCTTTCCTCAAGGAGATTATGCTCAGATTGGGATTTCAAGAAAACTAGGTAAAGTTGATTATGCGATGTGTAACCTCAGTGGAGTACCGGTTCCGGTTTAATACAGAAGAAACTGAGGGTTTTAAACCTACTAGAGGATTAAGGCAGGGAGATCCTCTATCTCCATACTTATTTTTGTTATGTACAGAGGGGTTGACCGCTCTACTAGCGAACGTAGAGGAGAATGGGAACATCTCAGGAATAAAGGTTAGCAGGGATGCACCATCGATTTCAAACCTTCTCTTTTGCAGATGATTCGTTGATCCTTATGAAAGCAAATGTTATGAACGCGGAGGCGTTGAAATCGGTTTAAAATCCTATTGTGCGGCCTCGGGGCAGATGGTGAGTGTTGAGAAGTCTAGTATATTCTTCAGTCCCAATACCAAGGTAGAAGACAAGGCGCAAATCTGTACAATTTTGAATATTATGACTAAAGCACTTAACGATAAGTATTTGGGTTTGCCTGCAAATGTGGGTATGGACAAAAGTGACTGTTTCCAATTCCTTATTTATAGAATTATTATGAAAATAGGTGGAGGGAAATAAAAATTGCTATCCACGGGTGGAAAGGAAATTTTTCTCAAATCTGTTGTACAAGCTATCCCAGCTTATTCCATGTCCGTCTTTAAAATTCCTAAAAAAACTTGTAAGGGAATAATTGACGCGATGTCGCAATTTTGGTGGGTGGCGAGGACAACTAGAAGAGAATGCATTGGATGGTTGGTGGAAGATGTGTGTCCCAAAAACCAAGGAGGTATGGGGTTCTGAGATATCCACTGCTTTAATCTGGCATTGTTAGCCAAACAAGTATGCGTCGACTTGATAATCCTGAGTCTTTATGTGCTACTATCTTGAGAGCTAAATATTTTCTGGACGGCGATTTAATGAGTGCAAATCTAAAAAAGGGCTCCTCTTTTACTTGGCAAAGTATCATGGCAGGAGTGAACTGTCTGAAAACGGTTATATTTGACGAGTTGGAAACGTACATAATATTGATATTTGGAAAAATTATTACGCATAGAAGGGGACAACTACTATCAAAGGTTTGTGATCTTATTGACCAAGCCATGAATTCTTGGGATGAAGATTTGGTGAGACGAACATTTTGGCCAATTAATGCTCAAAGGGTATTAGAAACTCCACTTCCCATGCGTAATATGCCTGACTTTATTGCTTGGAGCCGTACAAAAAGTGGTAAGTTCACTGTTCGATCGGCTTATTTGGAAGAATGGAACCAACAACATGGGAAAAAATCAAAACACACAAACGAAATGGGTAGAACCAATGTCAACCCTATATGGGGTAAGATCTGGAAACTATCCTGCCCGGCAAAAATTAAAATTTTCCTATGGTGTACATTGCATGGTACCCTCCCATGCCGAGTTACACTTGCCAACAGACATATAAAAGTTTCACCCATTTGCCCTTCATGATTGAATGGACCGGAGGATACAAAACATGTCTTGTTTCGGTGTCAGAAGGCGAAAGAAGTTTGGGAATGTAGCGACCAGACCTCAAACAATCTAGGATTTATAAGAGAGTTTCAGTCACACACTTATTACATCGAATGTCTCAAAACAGAACTTATTACAATAATATGGCTTAAGGCCATCTATAAATGATAACATCGGAAGGCTTAGAAGATAGAGTGATTCCATTAAACTCCAACGGCATAGCTGAGTGAACGACAACGACCAATGGCACCTTGCTCGTCGTCTGAAAAGTCTGCAACATGAAATGTTGCAGCCCGAAACGGGTCAGCACATGGAATATGCTGGCAATGTAACACACAGAGTAATGAACAGAATAAATGCTATCACTACATGCATATATGACTCGTGGAAAGCCATATGGTTACAATTTTGCATAAAGCCAATTTTTCCCTTCAACAAAGGAATAAATTTTGTTTAACTATCATGGTGGTTGTTAAACATTGAGAAGGTTCCTCCAACTCAATCCCAATTAAGCATCATCATTAAACCCAACAAATTAATTTAGAGTGATGAGATCAACATGATAATCCAAGAACCAGATACTCAAGATGTCCATAACCAGGGACACGGCTAACCATGATTAGTTTATACACTCTGCAGAGGTTTGCGCGCTTTTCCCCACAAGACTCAAACACATCCATGATCGGAGGATCAAGACATAGTCTTTCTGAAGCATTAACTCCCTACTCTAGGTAGACAGTACCACCTACAACCCACTACATCTGCTAGTCTACCTCTTAAAGAGCTCACGCAACTTACTCAACTATGCCAGAGCCCATATTGGCTTGTGGCTGCACACGGAAGTTTCTAGCATGAATAATCTTATGATCCCTTTGAGCCTGGGTGGCGAATCGTAGGACAATCACACGGGTACTCCGGGATATCCTAGGACAGCACTGGATTCTCCAGGTGCCTTGACAACCACTGGGTACTCCAGGGTGCCTCAACCAATCCACCCAGATGTTTATTTAAGTATCCACCTTAAGTTAACCATTAATTAACAATACTCACATCTGTCATGGATACACTCACCCAATCCACGTCTACGAGCATAGCATAGCAATATAAGCATAACGTAGAGGTAACTCCCAAAGGTTTGATAATAAAAGGGCAATAGGTTCTACCTCATCATCTACTTCCCAAACCCACATGTTATAACAGATCCTAACCATGCAAATGTTTGAGGGTTGATCTAATGCATAAAAATTGGGTAGTAAAGAGGTATGATCAAAGTGTTACTTGCCTTGCTAATGATCCGCAAAACCTAGAGACTCGTAGTAGCACGCTTCGCACTCCGGGTACTCTATCGCAAACAAACTGTAACATACATAAGCACTCAACTAGAATCACGGGTAAAACTCAAATAAAAAGATCTAACCCGAAAGTTCAACTGAAGAACTCCGGTTTACAAAAAGAATCAAATCAAACGGAGCAACGAAACTCAAACTACGAAAGAAACAAGATATGTTTACTAATCTAGACTAAAGTCAAATTTTATAGTACCAAAATCTTGTTCAAGTTGGTTAAACAAAAAGAGGGCTTCGAGACGAAGATCTAGGCGCCTGTTTCACCTGAAACAAATAAACGAGCGAAAAGATAAACTAAAACGAAGATCAGGGCAGAAATCGCGATCGAAAATAATCGTGAAAAAACCCTGAAAAATAAAATGCGACAAACAGGCTAACAAATGAACGTTCGCTGTCTGCAGCTAACGAACGGACAATGTTTGTTAAAACGAACGTACGGATGAACGTCCGCTATTTAATTAAACCGAAAAAAACTGAACAGGATATAAAAAAATAAATCTAGGGTTCCAAAAAAAACCGATGGTTACCCGAGAAAAACTATACGGCGGCGGCGGCAAGGCAAGGCAACGGGCGGCTCCAGCGGCGGGGCGATGGGGAGGCGGCGGTGGATGGCGGCGGCGGTGCGGCGGCGGCGCGGGGCTAGGGTATCGGCGGGGCGGGACTGGCGGCCTGGCGGGGTCGGGCCCCCGGCTTATAAGGCCGGTCGGGCGCAGTGTCCAGGTCGGACACGGCCCAGTAAGTCGGTTCACTTTTTTAAAAAAATCCTCACGCAGAAAAACTAATGAAAGAAATACTAAACGGAGTCCAAAAATCCTGAAATAAATTTTAACGGTCCTCTAATAATATTGCGGACAAAGTGAACATTTATTTGGGCCTCTAATGCAATTTTGAAAAACGCATTTTTTATCTAATTCAAATAAAATAGCAATAAAACTCCAAATGAAAATTCTTATTTGATTTTAATATTCTTTCCCCTAATATTTCTTTATTTTGGATAAGTCGTTTATCCCTTCTCTTTTATTTCCATATTAGAAATATTCGAAGAGAAAAATAATTAAAACCAATTATCCTCTTTTTTCAAAATTTGAGAAAACTAAAATATGAAAATAACGAAATCCCCAACTCTCTCCGTGGGTCCTAGATTTGCTTAGAATTTCTAGGATCAACCAAAATGCATTAAAATATGATATGCAATGATGACCTAATGTATAACATTCCAAATTGAAAATTTGGGATGTTACAAACCTACCCCCCCCCTTAAGATGAATCTCGCCCTCGAGATTCGGGTTGGCTAGAAAAAAGGTGCGGGTGGTCCTTCAGTAGGTCTTCCTCTCGTTCCCAGGTGGTGTCAGGACCCCGACTCAATGCCACACCGATCTAGCATGTAACACATCATATCACTTTGCGGCCTCACGCATGGTATTCCCACGGGTGCCACCTTACCTGGCCCGGGACCGTTTGCGCCTTTTGGCTCACGTATATGATAGTGTCGCTAGCATCCATATGACAAAGAACCCGGGCTGACATGGCTAGTCGTGAACCCAAAGTGGCACTAACTTACAGGGACAGGCATCCATGACCCAGCATCGAACGTGTCGGTCATCAGCGAGTGAATCCAGGCTGTAGCACTGGGCTAGCAGGACTCCGGTGAACCGGGCTGTAGCGGGTTAACAGGACTCCGGTATTCATCGCGTGACATTTCCCCGAAGGGACAGACACAAGAACGAAGAAGGACACATGCCGGCCAGCCTAAGTGTTCCGGAGCAGTAGCAAGCTACCATGGCTCAGTGGAAACACTAGGAGACATTTCCCGGTAAGAGAGGCTACTAAGGATAAACAACTAGATAGTCAGATCCCACACATACCAAGCATTTCAATAACATACACACAATATGCTCGATATGTGCAAACACAACATGGCATCACAACATGACTCTACGACTCAAGTATTTATTCATTAGGCTCCGAGGAGCGAGATATTACAAACATAGGTCTCATGACCCAACATTCAGAGCATACAAGTCAAGCACAAGCGGAAGCTATCATGTCTGGGTACAGACATCTATAATGAAAAAGGCTGAGAAGCCTGACTATCTACCAGATCCTGCCGAGGGCACAAGATCGTAGCTGAGGTAACAAGCTAAACATCGAAGTCCACGTGGAACTACTAGTGAGACTGAAGTCTCTCTGCAAAAACATAAATTAAGCAACGTGAGTACAAATGTACCCAGCAAGACTTACAACAAATCTAACTACATATGCATCATTATCAACAAGGGGGTGGTGGAGTTTAACTGCAGCAAGCCAGCTTTGACTCGGTGGCTATCCTGAACTACGACTGCAAGTAACTCTTTTGAGGTGGCGCACACGAGTCCACATATTCACCATACCAATACACCACTATGGATCCGCTCCCGTCTCCCTACGAGAACGCCATCCATAGCACTCACGCTTATCTTGCGTATTTTAGAGTATCCACTTTCACTTGTCTATGAACTATGCAAGGGGTCCAAGTTTCCATATCCGAGGAATCCGGCTATTCGAATAGATAATGATAACCCTGCAGGGGTGTACTTCTCGCCACTTACCGCCCTGTACACGTCATGTACCTCGGCAACCTTCAAGCGGAAGCCGGGCGAGGGAGTCGGCCACGACCTGACTAACCGAACAAGTCTCTAGTCCAGGTTTATCGCCTATTCGGGTTCCATCCGCAAGGAGATCCGGCCGGGGTGTCACTCACGGCCCCAAACGATGTGTGCAGGGTTCCCAAGCCCACCAACCGGGTGCCACTTGGTACACCGTGCCACTGTGCCTAGTCTGTCCCAAGCCCACCTGTACCGGGTGCCACTTGGTAGACTACTAACACTACCTACAAACACCAGAAACTAGTTGCAACTCCTGGACAGAGATCAAGTTGATTAATAAGTCGAGAGAGCTTGGAGTGCCCGGAGCCCAATGTGTGGTAGTAACTGATCATGGATCACAAACACAGAACTCAGTTCCTGAGGACGGCTGCAATGAGACAACCCACCATGTACTCCTACATGGCCTCTCACTGCTACCTTTACCAAATCGTGTTCACACACTTAGTTCACACCCAGTAGGACATGTTCACACGCCTCTGATTCATCCCCGATGAATCAGACCTGACTCAACTCTAAGCAGTAGCAGGCATGACAAACAAACATGAATGAGTAGGCACATCAGGGCTCAAACAACTCCTACTCATGCTAGTGGGTTTCATCTATTTACTGTGGCAATGACAGGTCATGCAAAGGATAAAGGGGTTCAGCTACCGCAGCAAGTAACAAATGACTCGTTGTTGTCCTAATGCAGTAAAAGAGAGCAGGGCGAGAGAGTAGGATTGTATCGGGATGAACAAGGGGGTTTTGCTTGCCTGGCACTTCTGAAGATAACATTGAGTCTTCATCAGTGTCAACGATCACATCATCGGTACAATGTCTACCGAGGGGGAACAGCACCGGCAAACACAGAAGAAACACGATCAATGCAATGCACAGTATGATGCATGCTATGACATGGCAATATGAATGTGTTTTGAGCTAATGCAACTAGCAGCAAGTTAAATGGAGTTGGTTTGAACCCTAGGTTCAAATTCAAACTCCACATGTGATTATTTAAATGCCATTTAATTGATTTGTGCTAAACAGCAGCTATAAGTTGTTCTAACATGCATGAAAATGGTACAGATGGATTCCTTGAATTTTTCTGATAATTTTTCATATATAATTTATTTAATTTGGAGTTACGATTAATTTTCTATGATTTATTGAAGTTTTAGGCATTTTCTGGAATTTCCTGAATAATATTAAATCCAGAAAATACTTATTGCGTCAGCCCCACGTCACAGTGACGTCAGCAGGGTCAACTGGGCTGGCTCGGGTCAAACCTGACGTGTGGGGCCCACACGTCAGTGGCACAGGAGCTAATCCCGGTCAAACCCAGCGCTAACTGAGGTTTGACCAGGGGTGGGGCCCACAGTCAGTGGCCTAGGGGGTTGGTTAGGGCGTCATTAGCGCTAATTAAGCGTGCCACGTCGGCAGTCGCCGGAGTTTCGCCGGCGACGACCCAAAACGCGGCGGAGACGCACCGGGGTGGCTCGGGTTTCGTCTATACTGCACCGTTCGGTGCGCCCTTTGGCTCTACGGGGAGCTGGCGCGATGGCGCGCCGGATGGTCGTGGTCTCCCGGCCTGGGGTGGCCGGAGTCGACGGCGGCGAGCTCGGTTGCGGCCGCCGGAGCTCGGGTGAGACACAGGCGACCACTAGGGGGCACGAGAGGGCGAGCTGCGGCAGGCAACGGGCTCGTGGAGACGTTCTGAGCACGATGGTGCACTCAGGTGGGAGCTCCAGTGGCTCTGGCCACGACGGCGACGAGGCACGGCGGCGGCGAGCTTCGGCCGTGGTGGAAGAAGGAGCTAGGGGACGAAATCAGGTGCGGGGAGTGAGGGGAAGAGAAGAGGAGCTCACGGGGAGTCGGACGAGACGCTAAGTGGGCTCGGGGACGTCCTGTCGGCGGCGAATCGAACGGCGGCGATTGCCGGCCGTGGCGATGAAGATGGCGGTGATGGCGTGGCTACAGGGCACCCGGCGTCGCATGCGTCGTGGTGGAGCTTCATGGGGTCGGGATGGAGCTCAGGGGTGTGGAGAGGGAGCGAGGGGGTGGCTGTGGCCGCGAGGGAGCTCGTCGGTGACGGCGACTCCGTTCGGTCCAGGCGAGAGAGAGGGAACAGAGGAGAGAGGGGATGCAGCGGGGGAGGAAGAGGAGCGAGGGGACACGAGGCCTCGTCGTGGCGTTGCTAGGGAGGCCGGGGGAAGCAGGAGGTGGCCGGGAAGCAGGAGGTGGCCGAGGCCTCTCGGGCGCGCGCCACGCCTCGCCTCTGTTCGTCCTCCTGGCAAAGGAGGAAGAGGACAAGGGGGAGGAGGTGGGCTGGGCCGGCTGGGCCGGTTGGTGGCGCCAGGTAGGCTGCGGGTAAGTGGCCCAGGTAGGTTTTCTGCTCTGTTTTATTTTTTCCTTCTGTTTTGTTTTATTTAATTTATTTTGCCACTGTTTTGAATTTAAAATAATTCAAACAATGCCAAAAACTCCTCTGAATATTTTATATTGCTAGATGGACTTTTCCAAAAGCTTATAAAATATTTCAGGGGTATTTGAAATTATATTCTAATTATATGAATATAATTCAAATTCAAATAGCTAATGAATTAAATCCAAAGTCCCAAAAATAAATCCTTAAAAATGTTCAATATTTTGGTTGGGACCAGAACCCTTACCAAAAATTATCAAACATTTAAGAAGAGCATTTTGGAGCAATGAATGAGATTTCTAGGGTTTTTGCCCCTCTTTTATTTAAATTTTTGAGGCTTCCAAATTTCCTCAGTTCAAATTTCAGAAATTTAGACATGATGCAAACACCAGGCAGCACCAAAATCTAGGGATGTGACAACTCACCCCCACTAAACAAGAATCTCGTCTCGAGATTCAAGCGTAGGGTAAGATGAAGGGGGAACGTAAACTAGCACAATCTTCACGATCCAGGTTGCACTTCAATTGAATGTTGATTCGTTCACCATCGTTGTCTCGAAGTCTTGCTCTGAGAAATCCTGCCAACATGACATGGAGAGAAGAAGGAGACTCTAGAAGGGTCGATCTTCTCGAAGATCGAACAACTCAGGATTAACTCACGGAATGAGACATAGCAACCTCTCTCGAGCTGAGAGACGAAGCACACATCCATAGGAATGGGGTGAAGCAGATGACAAAGGTTCACTAGGTAGACAACAATTCCAGACTTAAGAATGTGGTGATCGGTTGTCAACGTAGCGAGGAGTTGAATTGCCATGATACCATAACGATGCACCTTAGGGAAGGTGACTCGTAGATATATCCCCTTAAGTGGCAAAAAGAATTACCTTTGATTCAGAGATCATTGAAACTCTTTAAACTAGCCTAAGGCAATTCTCGAGCGATCGTTTGGAGGGGGTCGGTAGAATGGCATACTCGGACTTGGATGATGTGGATTACCTTGTTGAAGACAACGTAATGGATGAATTTGCTTACCACCGGAAATGGAAGAGACCCATGGTAGAATGGCACATTGGTGGTGCAAGCTGGAAACAAAAATGCAGATGCTGGGAATGATTCTGGTAACTGGGGAAGAACCCAACAATAGAGAGTGAATTCGCTGTTTGAAAAGATCATAGCATTGCTGAGGAAACTGAGAGCATCCAAATTAGTGTCGATGATAACACCTAGCGCTTGTGCGTGCTCTCAAGAACTTGAGCATTTCCACAATCATCAAGGTTTTATCAACATCCGTGTCAAGGGTGCTGACAACACAACATACTACCATGATGGCTAATGATGGATGATGCAGATGCAAAGGAAGATAACACCTTCTCAGATTTCACCTTAGCGAGGCCAAGGAAACAAAATCTGGATGATCGACCGAGAGACATTTAGCACTCCGCTTCTAATGTTCTCCTTGACGTGCTAGTGTATCCCATTCATAGATATGGTTTGATAACTAGAACATCAAGTAAAGGTCGGACTTCGGGAGCAATAGAATCCATAAGGAACAGTTACGGAGGTAAATCCTACGAAATCCTTATGGGGAGGTGGCCAACTTCCTCAAACAAGATACTACAATAATAGGTCTTCCGGCTGGGTGTGTTGGCCACGACATCCACTTTACCGGTTATCAAGGGACCAATATTATAGTTCTTGGGAAATGTTCCAACCATCATATCTGCCTGAGATTCAGATCTGGTTGGTGTCAGGATATTCCAGACTCATCGAGTCTAGGAAGAAAAATGAAAGTTTGCAACACAAATCGACGAGATGACGTTGCGAGATTCTCGGGAAATGAACTACGATAGCAAGCTCCAAAACATGAGCTGGTTCTGCTACAAACATGTGAACATGTTGTCCCAGACAAGCACGACCACATGGTAGTCTTATAATAAACACTACCGAGTTCTGGTTGGGAACCATCATCGAGGATATCAAAGTTCTTGATTAAGCCCGGGTTAGCTCTTAAAAGAACTCCTTCTCCTAGAACAAATCAGTCAGTGGCTTGGTGTGCTAGGATACACATATGGAATGAAGATGATCAGTCTATCAAACCACAGAATACTTCGTACGTGCATAACTGACTTTGGATGGTTCCAGAGGAGGTAAAACATGCTTTCTCGAATTCACGGCGGCAACTTACATCAAATGCACGTGAATCAAAGGAAGTCACTTCTTCCATCCAAACATATACCTCAGAGACGGAACTCGAAGGCATTGTTTACAAAGTTTCCAACAATAGCTTAATGTTCAACAAAATCATGGAGGAGATAAGGATGTTGTCGATGGGCTCAACAACAATTCATCCAGGTTTCCTTTTAAAAGGAATTCCATAGTTAAGTGAACAAGTGATAGCATTGGTCAGACCCAAAAGATATAATGGTGTATGCTCGAGGGATCAACCACGAGTAAGACAACATTACGAATATCGTTGGTTCTGGTCTGATTGGATGATAGCCCATACTCAATCAAAGGTTTGGGTAAGATAATAGATCCAACAATTGTTCACAAGGACCAATTGATGAAGATATCATCTTTCTTCAACACACACACACACACACACACACAAAAAGATATCCCTTAACATGAACTAAGTCGGACAAGCTTTTATCTTCCAACTCTCCAAGTTGTTGTTTAGCTTATCCAACTAGCTCAGGGTATCCAACACGGATTCTTGGAGAAGGGGTGGTTTATAGGAATAAACCAACTTGATCACGAACTCAACATAGCGGTCAGGTGACAACCTGGTAATACTTCTGAGAAGATATTCAGAAAATCACGAACCACCGGTATGTTACTAAGCTCGAGAACAATCTTGCCTTTCAGGGCAAGCTGATATGATCAAATGAGCGAGGACTTGACAAAATCCTAACTCATCAATCAAAAAGTGCACCAGGAAATAAGGACTAGGTAGCACAAGCTATCTTAGAATGGTGATTCAATAACCAACATGCTAAGAATGAGAATATTGTCCATTTAACTACCAAGCAACAAGGTTGCTATGAGTATTGATTTCACACATCATGATTCACTTGTCGGCGTTCCGGTTATAATAACACGAAGGCCGAGGGATGACTAATGATGGTGAGAAGTATCACTACGTCAAAGTTCATGAGAGTTGGTGCAGTTCTCATGACAATTCTGACATAAAGGGGGTAATACTCCAAGATAGAACAGAACCAAAAGCTGGATTGGCATTTGATCTGCGGAATACAACTACTTTGACCCAATCCTAGATATGGATGAGGTACTGGAGTTTGTTTCTCCAAGTCATTCAGGACAGAATGGCTTGACGGACCACAAGAGTAGTGGCAACGATGAACACGGATGCATAACCACTCCTGAATATCAATTGATATACAAGGGCCAGAAAACAACTAAAGATGGACAACTCAAAGGAACATACGATTTTCTGAGTTGTGGATGCATGGTTTAGCATGTCGAACGAAGTTCAACATATTTCTTCCGGATAACCCATGCAGAAAAGTAGAACTGGCAGAGCCACAATATATAATGGAGAACTCATCAAGAGCACTCTGGTTGTGATCATTCAGTTCAACGAGGAACTTCTGCCATAAGTAGTTCATGGTATTTGGAAGAAGAAGATACCACGAACTTCAAGGACTATCGCAAAGGTTACTAATATCCTAAAGGAACTAGCAAACACTATCTACATGAAGTAAGTAGAGTGAATCTCGGGTTCAAAACCCAGAAGTGAAATGCCTACTAACTAAGTGGCATCACGGGATGCTTACAAGAATGATGGCCAGAATCATCACACTGGGACACAAATCATGGCTAAATTACTAGATGATCCCCTAAGACACCTAGGGTCATAATACCAGCTCCAACATATATGTCAAGGCAATAAAGTACCTCAACTCACTGATTTGTGTGATTAATCTGACCAAAGGCACATTGGAAACAGAAGGAAGGGATTTGCAAATGCATCCGACTATTTTAGAAACCTGGGATGACTCGGACAGCATAACGGCTGTAAATGCTCAAAAAAAATTGAGACATTCACAAAAATGGTGGCATAACCACTCAGAAGCACAATATCAAGGTCTCGAGATCAATAATTAACATACAGAGGTAGAAACTGAACTGAGGCTTAATCCAACAATCTTATAAGTCTACGGATTAGTAACACGTGATCCTGATAGAAAGAAGAGATAGCCTAGTTCTTAATCCCCGTAGGAAAGATAAGATGACTCAGATCAGAAGGGCATAGGGTATAAGGAGTAAAAAGAGCCTTACGTTCCATCCCACAATCAATCCCCTTATATAACTAAAGAATTTCTAGACTCAACTTCGACCAGTTTGGCTTGGTAAAACTACAGGCAGTCAAGCTCTGATACCAACGCTGTCAGGACCCCGACTCAATGCCACATCGATCTAGCATGTAACACATCATATCACTTTGCGGCCTCACGCACGGTATTCCCACGGGTGCCACCTTACCTGGCCCGGGACCGTTTGCACCTTTTGGCTCACGTATATGATAGTGTCGCTAGCATCCATATGACAAAGAACCCGGGCTGACATGGCTAGTCGTGAACCCAAAGTGGCACTAACTTACAGGGACAGGCATCCATGACCCAGCATCGAACGTGTCGGTCATCAGCGAGTGAATCCAAGCTGTAGCACTGGGCTAGCAGGACTCTGGTGAACCGGGCTATAGCGGGCTAACAGGACTCCGGTATTCATCGCGTGACATTTCCCCGAAGGGACAGACACAGGAACGAAGAAGGACACATGCCGGCCAGCCTAAGTGTTCCGGAGCAGTAGCAAGCTACCATGGCTCAGTGGAAACACTAGGAGACATTTCCCGGTAAGAGAGGCTACTAAGGATAAACAACTAGATAGTCAGATCCCACACATACCAAGCATTTCAATAACATACACACAATATGCTCGATATGTGCAAACACAACATGGCATCACAACATGACTCTACGACTCAAGTATTTATTCATTAGGCTCCGAGGAGCGAGATATTACAAACATAGGTCTCATGACCCAACATTCAGAGCATACAAGTCAAGCACAAGCGGAAGCTATCATGTCTGGGTACAGACATCTATAAATGAAAAAGGCTGAGAAGCCTGACTATCTACCAGATCCTGCCGAGGGCACAAGATCGTAGCTGAGGTAACAAGCTAAACGTTGAAGTCCACGTGGAACTACTAGTGAGACTGAAGTCTCTCTGCAAAAACATAAATTAAGCAACGTGAGTACAAATGTACCCAGCAAGACTTACAACAAATCTAACTACATATGCATCATTATCAACAAGGGGGTGGTGGAGTTTAACTGCAGCAAGCCAGCTTTGACTCGGTGGCTATCCTGAACTACGACTGCAAGTAACTCTTTTAAGGTGGCGCACACGAGTCCACATATTCACCATACCAATACACCACTATGGATCCGCTCCCGTCTCCCTACGAGAACGCCATCCATAGCACTCACGCTTATCTTGCGTATTTTAGAGTATCCACTTTCACTTGTCTATGAACTATGCAAGGGGTCCAAGTTTCCATATCCGAGGAATCCGGCTATTCGAATAGATAATGATAACCCTGCAGGGGTGTACTTCTTCACACACGCTCTCGCCACTTACCGCCCTGTACACGTCATGTACCTCGGCAACCTTCAAGCGGAAGCCGGGCGAGGGAGTCGGCCACGACCTGACTAACCGAACAAGTCTCTAGTCCAGGTTTATCGCCTATTCGGGTTCCATCCGCAAGGAGATCCGGCCGGGGTGTCGCTCACGGCCCCAAACGATGTGTGCAGGGTTCCCAAGCCCACCAACCGGGTGCCACTTGGTATACCGTGCCACTGTGCCTAGTCTGTCCCAAGCCCACCTGTACCGGGTGCCACTTGGTAGACTACTAACACTACCTACAAACACCAGAAACTAGTTGCAACTCCTGGACAGAGATCAAGTTGATTAATAAGTCGAGAGAGCTTGGAGTGCCCGGAGCCCAATGTGTGGTAGTAACTGATCATGGATCACAAACACAGAACTCAGTTCCTGAGGACGGCTGCAATGAGACAACCCACCATGTACTCCTACATGGCCTCTCACCGCTACCTTTACCAAATCGTGTTCACACACTTAGTTCACACCCAGTAGGACATGTTCACACGCCTCTGATTCATCCCCGATGAATCAGACCTGACTCAACTCTAAGCAGTAGCAGGCATGACAAACAAACATGAATGAGTAGGCACATCAGGGCTGAAATAACTTCTACTCATGCTAGTGGGTTTCATCTATTTACTGTGGCAATGACAGGTCATGCAAAGGATAAAGGGGTTCAGCTACCGCAGCAAGTAACAAATGACTCGTTGTTGTCCTAATGCAGTAAAAGAGAGCAGGGGGAGAGAGTAGGATTGTATCGGGATGAACAAGGGGGTTTTGCTTGCCTGGCACTTCTGAAGATAACATTGAGTCTTCATCAGTGTCAACGATCACATCATCGGTACAATGTCTACCGAGGGGGAACAGCACCGGCAAACACAGAAGAAACACGATCAATGCAATGCACAGTATGATGCATGCTATGACATGGCAATATGAATGTGTTTTGAGCTAATGCAACTAGCAGCAAGTTAAATGGAGTTGGTTTGAACCCTAGGTTCAAATTCAAACTCCACATGTGATTATTTAAATGCCATTTAATTGATTTGTGCTAAACAGCAGCTATAAGTTGTTCTAACATGCATGAAAATGGTACAGATGGATTCCTTGAATTTTTCTGATAATTTTTCATATATAATTTATTTAATTTGGAGTTACGGTTAATTTTCTATGATTTATTGAAGTTTTAGGCATTTTCTGGAATTTCCTGAATAATATTAAATCTAGAAAATACTTATTGCGTCAGCCCCACGTCACAGTGACGTCAGCAGGGTCAACTGGGCTGGCTCGGGTCAAACCTGACGTGTGGGGCCCACACGTCAGTGACACAGGAGCTAATCCCGGTCAAACCCAGCGCTAACTGAGGTTTGACCAGGGGTGGGGCCCACAGTCAGTGGCCTAGGGGGTTGGTTAGGGCGTCATTAGCGCTAATTAAGCGTGCCACGTCGGCAGTCGCCGGAGTTTCGCCGGCGACGACCCAAAACGCGGCGGAGACGCACCGGGGTGGCTCGGGTTTCGTCTATACTGCACCGTTCGGTGCGCCCTTTGGCTCTACGGGGAGCTGGCGCGATGGCGCGCCGGATGGTCGTGGTCTCCGGGCCTGGGGTGGCCGGAGTCGACGGCGGCGAGCTCGGTTGCGGCCGCCGGAGCTCGGGTGAGACACAGGCGACCACTAGGGGGCACGAGAGGGCGAGCTGCGGCAGGCAACGGGCTCGTGGAGACGTTCTGAGCACGATGGTGCACTCAGGTGGGAGCTCCAGTGGCTCTGGCCACGACGGCGACGAGGCACGGCGGCGGCGAGCTTCGGCCGTGGTGGAAGAAGGAGCTAGGGGAGGAAATCAGGTGCGGGGAGTGAGGGGAAGAGAAGAGGAGCTCACGGGGAGTCGGACGAGACGCTAAGTGGGCTCGGGGACGTCCTGTCGGCGGCGAATCGAACGGCGGCGATTGTCGGCCGTGGCGATGAAGATGGCGGTGATGGCGTGGCTACAGGGCACCCGGCATCGCATGCGTCGTGGTGGAGCTTCATGGGGTCGGGACGGAGCTCAGGGGTGTGGAGAGGGAGCGAGGGGGTGGCTGTGGCCGCGAGGGAGCTCGTCGGTGACGGCGACTCCGTTTGGTCCAGGCGAGAGAGAGGGAACAGAGGAGAGAGGGGATGCAGCGGGGGAGGAAGAGGAGCGAGGGGACACGAGGCCTCGTCGTGGCGTTGCTAGGGAGGCCGGGGGAAGCAGGAGGTGGCCGGGAAGCAGGAGGTGGCCGAGGCCTCTCGGGCGCGCGCCACGCCTCGCCTTTGTTCGTCCTCCTGGCAGAGGAGGAAGAGGACAAGGGGGAGGAGGTGGGCTGGGCCGGCTGGGCCGGTTGGTGGCGCTAGGTAGGCTGCGGGTAAGTGGCCCAGGTAGGTTTTCTGCTCTGTTTTATTTTTTCCTTCTGTTTTGTTTTATTTAATTTATTTTGCCACTGTTTTGAATTTAAAATAATTCAAACAATGCCAAAAACTCCTCTGAATATTTTATATTGCTAGATGGACTTTTCCAAAAGCTTATAAAATATTTCAGGGGTATTTGAAATTATATTCTAATTATATGAATATAATTCAAATTCAAATAGCTAATGAATTAAATCCAAAGTCCCAAAAATAAATCCTTAAAAATGTTCAATATTTTGGTTGGGACCAGAACCCTTACCAAAAATTATCAAACATTTAAGAAGAGCATTTTGGAGCAATGAATGAGATTTCTAGGGTTTTTGCCCCTCTTTTATTTAAATTTTTGAGGCTTCCAAATTTCCTCAGTTCAAATTTCAGAAATTTAGACATGATGCAAACACCAGGCAGCACCAGAAGCTAGGGATGTGATAGGTGGCTTCATCCTCGGTATGGTGGCTCCACTGACCTTTGCAGAACTTGATAACCTTACTGCGTGTGACTCAGCTGGCAAACTCGATAATCCTCACTGGTTTCTCCTCGTAGGTCAAATCGCTATCCAGCTGAATTGCTTCCAGTGGCACTTTATCTCATAGAGGGATGTCAGCCATCTCTGCATGGCACTTCTTCAACTGGGAAACATGAAACACATCGTGAACTCCTGACAATCCTTCTGGTAATTCCAACTTGTAAACAACTTCTCCCATACGCTCCAAAACTTTGTAGGGTCCCACAAAACATGGTGCTAACTTTCCCTTAACTCCAAAACGCTTAACTCCTCGAAGTGGGGACACACGAAGATATACTCTGTCTCCGACTTCGTAAACTGTCTCTTTGTGTTTAGAATCCACATAGCTCTTCTGCCTGGACTGGGCTGCCTTGAGTCTATCGCGAATCAGTTTAACCTTCTCTTTAGACTCCTTAATCAAATCTGGTCCAAACAACTGATGGTCTCCAACTTCATCCCATAGCAACGGTGTCCTGCACCTCCTTCCGTACAAAGCTCCGAAAGCGGCCATCTTCAAACTGGCTTGATAACTGTTGTTGTAAGAGAACTCTGCATACGGCAAATTGTCATCCCAACTAGATCCATAATCTAGTGCACAAGCTCTCAACATGTCCTCCAGAATCTGATTGACTCTCTCGGTCTGTCCATCTGTCTGTGGATGAAAGGCTGTACTGAACTCTAGCCTGGTACCCAAAGTTTCGTGCAACTGATTCCAGAACTTTGAGGTAAACTGGGTTCCTCTATCTGATACAATGGTCCTTGGAACTCCATGCAGACATACGATCCTGGTCATGTATATCTTTGCCAACTTAGCACTGGTGTAAGTGGTCTTTACTGGGATGAAATGAGCTACCTTCGTCAACCGATTGAGTACTACAACCCATATCGAGTCATAGCCTGCACGAGTCCTGGGCAAACCCGTGATAAAATCCATGCCTAGCTTATCCCACTTCCATTCGGGTATTAGCAATGGCTGTAGCAAACCTGCTGGCTTCTGATGCTTTGCCTTTACTCTCTAACATACATCACATACTGCTACATACTCAGCAATATCTTTCTTCATTCCGGTCCACCAGAAACTGTCCTTCAAATCCAGATACATCTTGGTATTTCCTGGGTGAATATAATACGGTGAATCATGGGCCTCCTGCAGAATCAACTTCCTGATCTCGGGGTCATTAGGCACATATACGCGATCCTCAAACCATAAGGTATCGTGCTCATCCTCACAAAATCCTTTAGCTTTTCCTTTGCTCATCCTTTCCTTTATCTCAGCAATCTCTTTATCAGTCTTCTGAGCTTCTCTGATCTTATCCATCAAGGTAGACTAAATTTCCAACGCTGCTACAAATCCTCTCGGAACTATTTCCAAACATAGCTCGCGAAGTTCCTCGGCTAACTCCTTGGGTAACCCTCC
Organism: Triticum aestivum; assembly: GCF_018294505.1. Taxonomy (NCBI): domain Eukaryota; kingdom Viridiplantae; phylum Streptophyta; class Magnoliopsida; order Poales; family Poaceae; genus Triticum; species Triticum aestivum. Next base: position 324,077,964 of record NC_057798.1, read on the forward strand.
GGTCATGAGTGTATTGACATGACTCTTGCGACTCAACGCATCGGCTACTACATTAGCCTTTCTGGGATGGTAGTGCAACTTCATATCATAATCCTTTATGAGATCCAACCATCTCCTCTGCCTGAGATTCAACTCCTTCTGTGAAGATATACTTCAAACTCTTGTGATCCATGTACACCTCGCAATGGTTTCCGATGAGAAAATGTCTCCATGTCTTCAATGCGTGCACTACGGCTGCTAACTCCAAATCATGTGTAGCATAATTTTGCTCATGAGGTTTAAGTTATTGTGAGGCATATGAAACAACTCTTCCCTCCTGCATAAGCACCAAGTCGTCGACGAGAAGCGTCTTAATACACTTGATAATCCTTGCGTTGATCTGGGAGAATCAACACTGGGGTTGTAACCAAACGTTTCTTCAACTCCTGGAAACTGGCTTCACACTCCTCAGTCCATATGAACTTGGTGTCCTTCTTCAACAACTCTGTCATGGGCTTTGCAATCTTGGAGAAATTCTCAATTAACCTCCGGTAATATCTTGCGAGTCCAAGGAAACTCCGGATCTCTCCAACCGACGTGGATGATTCTCATTCAGTCATAGTGACAACCTTGGTGGGGTCTACTACTATTCCTTCTTCGGATATAACATGTCCGAGGAATCCAACTTCCTTCAACCAAAACTCACACTTGCTGAACTTGGCATATAACTGATGTTCCCTGAGCTTCTCGAGAACCAAACGCAAATGCTCCTTATGCTCCTCTTCATTCTTCGAGTAAACCAATATATCATCAATGAACACCACGACAAGCTTATCCAAAAACTCCATAAACACCTTGTTCATCATGTTCATGAAATATGCAGGTGTGTTAGTCACACCAAATGACATAACAGTATACTCGTATAGCTCGTACCTTGTGGTAAAAGTTGTCTTAGGTATATCCTGCTCTCGAATCTTCAGCTGGTGGTATCCTATCGCATATCGATCTTGGAAAATACTTTAGCTCCTTGCAACTGGTCAAACAAATCATTGATCATCGGCAGTGGGTACTTGTTCTTGATCGTCACTTCATTTAGCGCACGAGAATCAACAACCATCCTCAATGATCCATCCATCTTCACCACTAGAAGTACTAGGATCCCCAAAGTGACGAACTTGGGAGAATATAACATTTATCCAGTAACTCCTTAATCTGCTTCTTAATTTCCTCCAAATCCTAGGCGGGCATCCGATACGGTCTCTTAGATATTGGCCTTGTGCCTGGCAAAAGCTCAATCAAAAACTCAATATCTCTATCCGGTGGCATGCCTGGCAACTCCTCTGGAAATGCATTAGGGAAATCCTTCACCACTGGTAGTTCCTCTTGTACAACTCCTGATAAGGAATTCACTTGAGTCCTCTTCGGCAAATGCCGGGATACATACTTAATCCTTCTTCCTTCTGGGGTGGTGAGCATAATCGACTTACTGGCACAGTCAATGTTCCCTCCATACTTTGATAACCAATCCATGCCTAATATTACATCCAGTCCTTGTGATTCCAAAATGATTAGGTCTGAGGGAAACACGTAGTTACCAATCCTTAATGGTAACCAATCACACCATAGGCTAGCCATATACTCTGCTCCTGGCGAGGTTACTAACATGGGTGACCTAAGGGCTTGGGTTGGCAGGTTATACTTATCCACAAATCCCCTTGATATGTATGAATGCGATGCACCAGTATCAAAAAGAATGATTGCAGTAAATGACTTGACCAAAAAATTACCTATAACTGCATCAGGTTGAGCTTCAACCTCCTCCACGCTAACGTGGTTCACTTGTCCCCTGTTGAAAGGGTTGGGCTTCTTCCCAGAGCTTCAGTTGCCATTTCCATTCTTTGCTTCAGAACACTCCGTGGCGTAATGTCCATTCTTCCCGCACTTGAAACAAGTAATGTGACTTAGATCCTTCTTGGCGGGCGTTGTTGGGTTGGAACGGTTCTAGCCGTTTCTTCCTCCATCCCCATTCCCATTCTTGGGGCCACTATGATTATGCAAACTTCCTCCATTGAAATTATGTCCTCCATGGTTGTGGTGAATGTGTGCTCCCGAGTTCGGGGTAAAACGAGGCCTCTGCTGAGCTCCTGAATTATACTTCCCTTGTCCATACTTCCTCTTGTGATTGTCTATCTACTGCTACTTCCATTCAATCATGAGAGCTCTATCTACCAACTCCTGGTAGTTGTTGAAAGTTGCCACCATCAACTGCATGCTTAGCTCATCATTCAGTCCTTCCAGAAACTTCTCCTGCTTAGCGGCATCTGTAGCAATGTCAATTGGGGCATAACGTGCTAACTTACTAAACTCATCCACATACTGCCCCACTGTGCGTCCTCCTTGGCGCGAGTTGTGAAACTCGCGCTTCTTCATGTTCATAGCTCCAGTTGAAACATGGGCCATGCGGAAAGCCTGCTGAAACTAGTCCCATGTAACAGTGTCAATGGGGTAAGTGGTTGTGAAATTCTCCCACCATGATGATGCGGGTCCATCAAGCTGATGTGCGGCAAAACGCATTCTCTCCGCATTTGTGCATCCTGCAGTGGTCAGCTCCCTTCCAATCTTGCGGAGCCAATCATCTGCAACAATCGGCTGGGTACTACTAGAGAACACCAGCAGATTCAACCTTAGGAAGCGGGCTAAGTGATCAACAGGTGGTGGTGGTGGTGGGTTGTTGTTCCCCTGATTCTGATTCTTGACTAGTAGATGCATCAAGGTATTTTGCTGCTGGATCAACTAAGTGAGCTCCGGTAGGAAAGCAAATCCATTGTCACTTCTCGGAGGCATCTGATGGGTTTAGAAAAGGTGAGAAAACAAAATAGAATGAGGTCTAAAGGGAAAACACTACCCATACGCACATGAGACAAACACAATCATATCACTTCAATCAATTCAAATAAGAGCATACAATCGATCTAACTATCGTTACAAAAGTGCTCGGACTATACTTGATGAGGCACGGACTACCAAGATGCTAATTCGCGCGCGTAGACGGCCCGATCTTTCACGGCGATACTCGATCAACAGTTCGTCCCCTTGTTCTTCCTTGCAACCTTCAGGATAATTTTCACCTGTGTACGAAAATACACAAACGAAAATAATGACCCCCTCGGATCAGCACGTAGGTGTCGATGTGATTATCAACCCTCCGGCGCTAGTAAATTTTCACGATGGGAAAATCACAGATAATACACAAGATATGGCCGCCCGTAACTCGGACGTTTTTCTGTATATCTCATACTCGAAATAAAACTCCAAAACTCCTCTGATACATGGACGCCATCTTCACTTTTATATAACGAACACATGGCCTAAGGCCCACACCACCTGGACTCCTACCTATACGTAACCAACAAAACTTGCCCTCACAGTTTGTATGGCACGTAATTAGCACCAGGGAAACTACTAACTAACAAAAGGATATACTTCCTATATTAAAAGGACACAACCATACGTAAGGTAAAGGGACTAAAAATAAACTAATCTCCATGCAATTAGGACCCAACGTGCAGCTTCATGGTCCCAATTTTAACCCATCGTGGAAGTGTACGAAAGGTGGGCGTAATCTCTTCTGGCTTAGGCTCTTGATTGTATCCCTTGACAAGTTGATTCAAACTGTATAATATTTTATCTCTTGGTTTAATTGCTTCCAAGCCTGTGTGCATGCACACGCTCGTATGTATGGGTTGGCTGCAATTTACTCCTTGCTTCAATCTTGGCTGCTGTGTAATTTTGACCCTCTTGTATATTGCGTCTCCACAACTAATGGCACAAAAACCAGGTCCACATAGCTCACATTTCTTGCCATCTCTACCACGGTGCAATATATTTGAACGTTTGGTAGTTCCTCCAACATTCTCGAATAAGCTCTTCTCCCTCGACTCGGTTTGTTTCACTTCAATAGCAGCCACACTCTTTGATATACCAGACGTTGTCGTGTTCATATCAATACTATATACATGGGGGAATACTACTACTAATATGGTGGTCGACTAGAAGTTTTTAATTGGTGGAAGACTCCATGATATCTGCTCCAGCTTCATCAACATAGTCATCATCACTGTCGTCGGGGTCCGAGTCGGTGTCGTCGATGATGATGTAGTCCTCTGAGCGAATGTCCTTGGAATCGTCGTCATCTCCTCCTAGCGCGGGGTCTCCCATGAATACTCCTAGCTTCCTTGTCAGGTCGTCATTCTTCTCCACGAGTATCATCATTTCCTCCTCATATCCATCACATGTAGACTTGAGTTCTTTCTCCAGCTCTGTGATCCTGGTCATTGCCTTCTTCAGATCTATCATGCCTGCGCACATCTGGTTCTCCTGGCGACGAATGTGTTGGTTTAACTCTTGGATGAAAGCTGCAATGGACCTATCCCTCCCGATGTTGATCATCTCCCATTGCTCATCTCGGCGCCCACAAATCTGGTAGATAGTATCCTTGAGATCCTTGGGGTAAACTTCTCCAATGCGTCCCATAGTGATGTGGGCCGCCATGCTCTTTCCTAAACTCCAGGTTGGTGCATCAAAGGAAAACTCTATGGGCTCAGTGACTGGCATGAACGTCCTTCCTGGAACTTGAACTCGAATCATCCAACGCCCCTCTTCTGGTAAAGTGGCGATGTAGGTCCCGGTGAAGCTTGGTATTCCGATGTTCAGGTACCTAGTAACTTTTTTCAAGTGTCGTCCAAAAGGAGTGTCTTCATCCGGTTGTGTAAACTTGTTCCTTGAGTCCGCCATACTATAGAGTCAGAAATCAGAAGAGAGTAGTGACCTATGGTTTTAACTTAGTGGTCGTGTCCTACAGTCAGCGTGTGCTCTGATACCATCTTGTAGGGACCAGACCTCAAACAGTCTAGTCTCTGTGCATCAGTGTCGTCCCTGGATCGGTAATGCTGACACGCACAGTACTTGAGGATTTATAACAGAGTTTCAATCACACACTTATTACATCGAATGTCTCAAAAGAGAACTTATTACAATAATATGGCTTAGGGCCATCTAAAAATGATAACAGTGGAAGGCTTAGAAGATAGAGTGAGTCCATCAAACTCGAATGGCATAGCTGAGTGAACGACAACGACCAATGGCACCTTACTCATCATCTGAAAAGTCTGCAACATGAAATGTTTGTAGCGACCAGACCTCAAACAGTCTGATCTCTGTGCATCGGTGTCATCCCTGGATCGGTAATGCTGACATGCACAGTACTTGAAGAATTTATAACAGAGTAGCAATCACACACTTATTACATCGAATGTCTCAAAAGAGAACTTATTACAATAAATGTGGCTTAAGGCCATCTAAATACGATAACAGCGGAAGGCTTGGAAGATAAAGCGAGTCCATCAACTCCAACGGCATCACTTAGTGAAAGATCACGACCTAAGGCACCTTACTCGTCGTCTGAAAAGTCTGCAACATGAACGTTGCAGCCCGAAAACGGGTCAGCACATGGAATATGCTGGCAATGTAACACATAGAGAGTAATGAATAGAATAATGCTATCACTACATGCATATATGGCTGGTGGTAAGCTCAATGGTTACAGTTTTGCATAAAGCCATTTTTTTCCTACAACAAAGGAATAAATTTTATTTAACTACCATGGTGGTTGTTAAACATTGAGAAGGTTCACCCAACTCAATTCCAATTAAGCAACATCATTAAACCCAATCATATTAAATTAAGAGTGATGAGATCCACATGATAATCCAAGAAACTAGATACTCAAAACATCCATAACCGGGGACACGGCTAACCATGATTAATTTTTACACTCTGCAGAGGTTTGCGCACTTTTCTCCACAAGACTCGATCTCCTCCGTTGGATTCCTCGCACTACAAGGTGTTTGAGAAATGGATGACCGAGACACAGTCTTTCAGAAGCATTAACTCTTTACTCTGGGTAGACGGTACCAACCTACATCCCCTACATCTGCTAGCCTACCACTGAAAGAGGTCACACAACATACTCAACTAAGCTAGAGCCCATAATAGCTTGTGGCTGCACACGGAAGTTTCTAGCATGAATAATCTTATGATCCCTTTGAGTCTGGGTGGCGGTCCATAAGAGAATCACAAGGTACCCCGGGATTTCCAAAAATACAGGCAACACAGGGTTCCCCAGGTGCCTCAATCCACCCAGATGTTTATTAAAGTTGCCACCTTAAGTAAACCATTAAATAACAATACACACATCTTTCATGGATACACTGACCCAATCCACGTCTACAAGCATAGCATGGCAATATAAGCAACATAGACGTAACTCCCAAAGGTTTGAATATAAACAGGATAATAGGTACTACCTCATCTACTTCCCAAAACCCACATATTAATCAGATCCTAACCATGCAATTGTTTGAGGGTTGATCTAATGCAATAAAACTGGGTAGTAAGAGGTATGATCAAAGTGTTACTTGCCTTGCTGATGATCCATGAAACCTAGAGACTCGTAGTAGCACGCTTCGCACGCCGGGTACTCTATCGCAAGCATACAATAAGCACTCAACAAGAATGGGTAAAAACTCAAATAAGAGATCTAACCAGAAAGTTCAACTTAAGAACTCTAGTTTGCAAAAAGAATCAAATCAAACGAAACAACGAAACTCAAACGGCGAAAGAAACAAGCTTCGTTTACTAATCTAGACTTAAGTCAAATTTTACAGTAGCAAAATCATATTTAAGTTGGTTAAACGGAAAGGGGGTTTTGAGACGAAACTCTAGGCACTTTAATCGCCTAATTCCGATAAACGAGCGGAAAGATAAACTAAAACGAAAATCAGGGTAGAAATCGCGATCGAAAATAGCGGAAAATCCCTGGAAAAAGAAAACTGACGAACAGGCTAACGAACGAACGTTCGCTGTCTTTGACTAAACGGTGAAAATCGTTCGTTAAAATGAACAAACAAACGGGCTTTCGTTAAATGACTAAACCGAAAAAAAATAAAACCGATCTATTAAAAAAACTAAAACGCGGTTTCTAAAAAAACCGACGTTTTTCTTAAAGAAAACCGCGGCGGCGGCGGCTACCTCTGGCGGGTCTGGTGAGGGCGACGGCGGGTCCAGCGGGCGGCGGGGCGATGGCGGCGGGGCTCCGGGGGGGCGGCGGCGGCGGCGGCGGCGGCGGCGGCGCACGGGGCAGCGGCGTCGGCCGGCGGCGTGGCGGCTGGCGGCTAGGATTAGGGTTTGGGCGGCGTGGGCTTCGGTGGGCTGGGGGGCTCGGGGCGGCGCTATATAAGAGGGCCGGCTGGGGGAGTCCTGGCCGGTTACGACCCGGAGTTAGTTCGTTTTTTTAATAATCCTATGCAGAAAAATAAATAAAAGAAATACTAAACGGACTCCAAAAATCCTGAAATAAATTTTCCCCGTCCTCTAAAAATATAGCGGACAAAGTGAACATTTATTTAGGCGTAAAATTCAATTTTGAAAAACGCATATTTTTACTAATTCAAATAAAATAGCAATAAAACTCCAAAATAAAATCTTATTTGATTTTAACATTAAATCTCCAATATTCCTTTATTTTGGGAAGGCCATTTTATTCCCTCACTTTTATTTTTATAAAAGAAATATTCGAAGATAAAATAATTAAAATCAAACGATCCTCTTTCCAAATTTGAGAAAAAATCAAATATGAAAATAACGAAATCCCCAACTCTCTCTGTGGGTCCTTGAGTTGCGTAGAATTTCTAGGATCAAGACAAAATGCAATAAAATATGATATGCAATGATGATCTAATGTGGGAATTTACAAACCTACCACCCTTAAGATGAATCTCGCCCTCGAGATTCGGGTTGGCTAGCAAATAGGTGAGGGTGGTCCTTCCGTAGGTCTTCCTCTCGCTCCCAGGTGGCTTCATCCTCGGTATGGTGGCTCCACTAAACTTTGCATAACTTGATAACCTTGCTGCGTGTGACTCGGCTAGCGAACTCGAGAATCTTGACTGGTTTCTCCTCATAGGTCAAATCGTTATCCAACTGAATCGCTTCCAGTGGCACTGTATCTCTCAGAGGAATATCGGCCATCTCTTCATGGCACTTCTTCAGCTGGGAAACGTGAAACACATCGTGAACTCCTCACAATCCTTCTGGCAATTCTAGCTTGTAAGAAACTTCTCCCATACGTTCCAAAACTCGATATGGCCCCACAAAATGTGATGCTAATTTGACCTTAACTCCAAAACGCTTAACTCCTCGAAGTGGGGACACTCGAAGATAAACTCTGTCTCCGACTTTGTAAACTGTCTATTTGCGTTCAGAATCCGCATAGCTCTTCTGCCTGGACTAGGCTACCTTGAGTCTATCGCGAATCAGCTTAACCTTCTCTTCGGACTCTTTAATCAAATCTGGTCCAAACAACTGACGATTTCCAACTTCATCCCACAACAACGTTGTCCTGCACCTCCTTCCGTACAAAGCTTCGAAAGGGGTCATCTTCAAACTGGATTGATAACTATTGTTGTAAGAGAACTCTGCATATGGCAAATTGTTATCCCATCTAGATCCATAATCTAGCGCACAAGCTCTCAACATGTCCTCCAGAATCTGATTGAATCTCTTGGTCTGTCCATCTGTCTGTGGATCAAAGGCTATACTGAACTCTAGCCTGGTACCCAAAGTTTCGTGCAACTGATTCTAGAACTCTGAGGTAAACCGGGTTCCTCTATCTGATACAATGGTCCTCGGAACTCCATGCAGACATACGATCCTGGTCATGTATATCTTCGCCAACTTAGCACTGGTGTAAGTGGTCTTCACTGGGATGAAATGAGTTACCTTCGTCAAACGATCGACTACAACCCATATCGAGTCATAGCCTGAGCGAGTCCTGGGCAATCCCGTGATAAAATCCATGCCTAGCTTATCCCACTTCCATTCGGGTATCGGCAATGGCTGTAACAATCCTGATGGCTTCTGATGCTCTGCCTTCATTCTCTGACATACATCACAAACTGCTACATACTCCGCAATATCTTCTTCATTCTGGTCCACCAGAAACTATCCTTCAAATCCAGATACATCTTGGTATTTCTTGGGTGAATCGAATACGGCGAATCATGGGCCTCTTGCAGAATCAACTTCCTGAACTCCGGATCATTAGGCACATATACGCGGTCCTCAAACCATAAGGTATCGTGCTCATTCCCATGAAATCCCTTAGCTTTTCCCTTGCTCATCTTTTCCTTTATCTCGGCAATCTCCTTGTCAGTCTTCTGAGCTTCTCGGATCTTATCCATCAACGTAGACTGAATCTCCAATGATGCTACATAGCCTCTCGGAACTATCTCCAAACATAGCTCGTGAAGATCCTCGGCTAACTCCTTGGGTAACTCTCCGGTCAAGAGGGTGTTGACATGACTCTTGCGACTCAACGCATCGGCTACTATGTTAGCCTTTCCTGGATGATAATGCAACCTCATATCATAATCCTTAATGAGTTCCAACCATCTCCTTTGACTGAGATTCAGCTCCTCCTGCGTGAAGATATACTTCAAACTCTTGTGATCCGTGTACACCTCACAATGGTTTTTGATGAGAAAATGTCTCCATGTCTTCAACGCATGCACTACGGCTGCTAACTCCAAATCATGTGTAGCATAATTCAACTCATGGGGTTTAAGCTGTCGTGAGGCATAAGAAACAACTCTTCCTTCCTGCATAAGTACTGCTCCAAGTCCTCGATGAGAAGCGTCGCAATACACCTCATAATCCTTGCGTTGATCTGGCAGAATCAACACTGGTGATGTAACCAAACGTTTCTTCAACTCCTGGAAACTGGCCTCACATTCCTCAGTCCAATTGAACTTGGTGTCCTTCTTCAACAACACCATCATGGGCTTTGCAATCTTTGAGAAATTCTCAATGAATCTCCGGTAGTATCCTGCGAGTCCAAGAAAACTCCGGATCTCACCAACTGACGTGGGTGCTTCCCAATTTGTCACAGTGACAACCTTGGTGGGGTCTACTGCTATTCCTTCTCCGGATATAACATGTCCGAGGAATCCAACTTCCTTCAACCAAAACTCACACTTGTTGAACTTGGCATACAACTGATGTTCTCTGAGCTTTCCAAGTACCAAACGCAAATGCTCCTTATGCTCCTCTTCATTCTTCGAGTAACCATAATATCATCAATGAACAGCACGACGAACTTATCCAAAAACTCCATAAACACCTTGTTCATCATGTTCATGAAATAGGCAGGTGCGTTAGTCAGACCAAATGATATAGCGGTATACTCATATAGCCCGTACCTATGGTAAAAGTTGTCTTAGGTATATCCTGCTCTCGAATCTTCAACTGGTGGTATCCTGATCGCAGATCGATTTTGGAAAATACTTTAGCTCCTTGCAGCTGGTCAAACAAATCATTGATCATCGGCAGTGGGTACTTGTTCTTGATTGTTACTTCATTCAATCCTTGATAAACAACAACCATCCTCAACGATCCATCCTTCTTCTCCACTAGAAGTACTGGTGATCCCCAAGGTGACAAACTTGGGAGAATATAGCCTTTATCCAGTAACTCCTTAATCTGCTTCTTAATTTCCTCCAAATCCTTTGAGGGCATCCTGTATGGTCTCTTAGATATTGGCCCTATGTCTGGCAAAAGCTCAATCAGAACACAATGTCTCTATCTGGTGGCATGCCTGGCAACTCCTCTGGAAATACATCAGGGAAATCTTTCACCACTGGTACTTCCTCCTGTACAACTCCTGATAAGGAATTCACTTGAGTCCTCTTCGGCACATGCCGGGATACATACTTAATCCTTCTTCCTTCTGGGGTGGTAAGCAAAATCGACTTACTGGCACATTCAATGTTCCCTCCATACTTTGATAACCAATCCATGCCTAATATCACATCCAGTCCTTGTGACTCCAATACTATTAGGTTTGAGGGAAACACGTAGTTACCAATCCTTAATGGTAACCGATCACACCATAGACTAGCCATATACTCTACTCCTGGCTAGGTTACTAACATGGGTGACCTAAGGGTTTGGGTTGGCAGTTTAAACTTATCTACAAATCCCCTTGATATGTATGAATGCGATGCACCAGTATCAAAAAGAACGATTGTAGTAAATGACTTAACCAAAAACTTACCTATTACTGCATCTGGCTGCGCTTCAACCTCCTCCACGTTAACGTGGTTCACCTGTCCCCTGTTGAAAGGGTTCGGCTTCTTCCCAGAGCTTCCATTGCCATTTCCATTCTTAGCTCGGGACATTCATTGGCATAATGCCTAGTCTTGTGGCACTTGTAGCAAGTAATGTGGCTCAGATCCTTCTTAGCGGGCGTTGCTGGGTTGGAATGGTTCTATCTGTTGCTTCCTCCATTACCATTCCCATTCTTGGGGCCACTATGGTTGTGCGTACTTCCTCCATTATGGTTGTGACCTCCATGGTTATGCTGAAACGGCCCTCTCGAGTTCGGGGTAAAACGAGGCTTCTGCTGAGCTCCAGAATTGTACTTTCCTTGTCCATACTTCCTCTTGCAGTTGTCAAGATGCTGGTGCTTCCCTTCAACCATGAGAGCTCTATCTACCAAGTCCTGGTAGTTGTTGAAGGTTGCCACCATCAACTGCATGCTCAGCTCATCATTCAGTCCTTCCAGAAACTTCTCCTACTTAGCTGCATCTGTAGAAACGTCATCTGGGGCATAACGTGCTAACTTACTAAAATCATCCACATACTGGCCAACTGTACGTCCTCCTTGGCGCAAGTTGCGAAACTCACGCTTCTTCATGGCCATAGCTCCTGCTGAAACATGGGCAGTACGAAAAGCCTGCTGAAACTGATCCCATGTGACAGTGCCGATGGGGTAAGTGGTTGTGAAATTCTCCCACCATGATGATGCGGGTCCATCAAGCTGATGTGCGGCAAACCACACTCTCTCCGCATATGTGCATCCTGCAGTGGTCAACTCCCTTCCAATCTTGCGGAGCTAATCATCTGCAACTATCGGCTTAGTGCTACTAGAGAACACCGGTGGATTAAGCCTCAAGAAACGGGCTAAGTGATCAACAGGTGGTGGTGATGGTGGGTTGTTGTTGTTGTTCCCCTGATTCTGAATCTGGACTAGTATCTGCATCAATGCATTCTGCTGCTGGATCAACTGAGTGAGCTCCGGTGGGAAAGCAAATCCATTGTTGCATATCAGAGGCATTTGAGGGTTTAGAAAAGATGAGGAAATAGAATAGAATGAGGTCTAGGGAGAAAAGCACTACCCATATGCACATGAGACAAGCACAATCAATATCACTTCAATCAATCAAACAAGGGCACACAACGGTCTAACTATCGTTACAAAAGTGCTCGGAATATACTATATACATGGGGGAATACTACTACTGATATGGTGGTCGATTAGAAAAATTGATCGGTTGAAGACTCCATGATATCTGCTCCAGCTTCATCAACATAGTCATCATCACTATCGTCGGGGTCCGAGTCGGTGTCATCGATGATGATGTAGTTCTCCGTACAGGTGGAATCGTCGTCATCTCCTCTTGGCATGGGGTCTCCCATGAATACTCCGATCTTCTTTATCAGGTCAACATTCTTCTCCAATAATGTTATGATTTCCTCCTCATATCCATCGCGTGTAGACTTGAGTTCTTCCTCCAGCTCCGTGATCCTGGTCATTGCCTTCTTCAGATCTATCATGCCTACGCACATCTAGTTCTCCTGGTGACGAATGTGCTGGTTTAACTCCTGAACGAAAGTTGCAATAGATCTATCCTTCCTGGTGTTGATCATCTCCCATTGCTTGTCTCGGCGCCCACAAATCTGGTAGATAGTATCCTTGAGATCCTTGTGGTAAACTTCTCCAATGCGTCCCATGGTGATGTGGGCTGCCATGCTCTTTCCTAGACTCCAAGTTGGTGCACCAAAAGAAAACTCTATGGGCTCAGTGACTGGCATGAACGTCCTTCCTGGAACTTGAACTTGAATCATCCAATGCTCCTCTTCTAGTAATTAAATTGGCGATGTAGGTCCCGGTGAAGCTTGGTACTCTGATGTACAGGTATCTAGTAACTTCCTTCAAGTGGCGTCCAAAAGGTGTATCTTCATCCGGGTGCGCGAACTTGTTCCTTGCATCCGCCATCCTAAAGAGTAGAAAAGGGAGAGGAGTCGGAAATGAGAAGAGAGTAGTGATCTAGGGATTTAGCTTAGTGGTCGTGTCCTACAGTCATCGTGTGCTATGATACCATCTTGTAGCGACCAGACCTCAAACAGTCTGATCTCTGTGCATCAGTGTCATCCCTGAATCAGTAATGCTGACACGCACAGTACTTGAAGGATTTATAATAGAGTAGCAATCACACACTTATTACATCGAATGTATCAAAAGAGAACTTATTACAATAAATATGGCTTAAGGCCATCTAAATACGATAACAGCGGAAGGCTTGGAAGATAAAGCGAGTCCATCAACTCCAACGGCATCACTGGGTGAAAGATCACGACCTAAGGCACCTTACTCGTCGTCTAAAAAGTCTGCAACATGAACGTTGCAGCCCGAAAATGGGTCAGCACATGGAATATGTTGGCAATGTAACACATAGAGAGTAATGAACAGAATAATGCTATCACTACATGCATATATGGCTGGTGGTAAGCTCTATGGTTACAGTTTTGCATAAAGCCAATTTTTTCCTACAACAAAGGAATAAATTTTACTTAACTATCAGGGTGGTTGTTAAACATTGAGAAGGTTCACCCAACTTAATCCCAATTAAGCAACATCATTAAACCCAATCAAATTAAATTAAGAGTGATGAGATCCACATGATAATCCAAGAAACTAGATACTCAAAACGTCCATAACCGGGGACACGGCTAACCATGATTAGTTTGTACACTCTGCAGAGGTTTGCGCACTTTTCCCCACAAGACTCAATCTACTCTGTTGGATTCCTCGCACTACAAGGTGTTTGAGAAACGGATGACCGAGACACAGTCTTTCAGAAGCATTAACTCTTTACTCTGGATAGACAGTACCAACATACATCCCCTAAATCTGCTAGCCTACCACTGAAAGAGGTCACGCAACATACTCAACTATGCTAGAGCCCATAATAGCTTGTGGCTGCACACGGAAGTTTCTAGCATGAATAATCTAATGATCCCTTTGAGCCTGGGTGGCGGTCCATAGGAGAATCACACGGTACCCCGGGATTTCCAAAAATGCAGGCAACACTGGGTTCCCCAGGTGCCTCAATCCACCCAGATGTGAATTAAAGTGTAACACCCCAGATGTAAAACTTCCTTTTTTGGCAATATATCCATGTTGGCCTCCATCCAATTCCATTCGGGGTTCCATCCTTTGGTATCTTTTTGTTTTGTTGTGTTGTTCTTCTCATTTCATTGCCAGGCTTACCTGGTCATATTGCATTTGTGCTTCTTGTCATATTCCTTTTAGCCATCATATGTCATCATCATATAGTGCATATTCATCTCATGCCATCCTTGTCTTATTGCATCTTATTCTTACATGCTCAACATATGCCTTGAGATGCCCATAATTTTGTTCTATGCATCACCACCTCCTCCTTCCCTCTACTTCCTTCTTTTGACAAGTGTCATTTTCCTTTCTCTTTTAATGTTCATCTTCTCCCTGTAAATCTTGCACCATGCCTACATCCTCTCTGCCAATTTTCAACTCATTTGAATATGTTTTGGTTAGGTTAAAAATTGACTCAAGTTTGAATTTAATTCAAACTTGATTTAATTTTCTTCTTTTAAAAATCCCCAAAGCAATTTATTCAAATGGCTCACAATTCCAGGAGCTTGAGCATATTTTCTTTATACTCAAACTCCTCTCCTTTTACCCTGTGCTTTTCTGTTTCTTTTCCTGTTTGAGCAAATAGGAGATAGGATGAGCAGCAGCCAGCAGCCTCAGCCCAGCCGAGGCCTTTTTCCACCCGCCATCCCAACCAGCGCAGCCAGCCAGGCCGCGGCCGCGATCACCTGCTCCCGCACGTGCGCATGCCGTTTCTCACCTAGCCGCCCCGCTACCCAGGAGCCCGTACGGCCACGTGTCCCTCGCGACCCCACTAGCCAGCCTCTGGCTATAGCTCACCCGCCCCTCACCTTTTCGTCAAGCTCGTGCCGGGCTCGCACATGGTCACGGCCGCGTCGACGCCGTGCTACACCCGTCGCTCTGGCCCCCCCTTTTAACCCCTCTCCTTGTCCACACACCCCTAGGGTTTCCCTCTTCCTCTCATCGCCGCCGCCAGGTGCAAAGAACCACCAGATCCACTGCAACAGCTCCGTTCAGAGCGCACCTGAGAGCGCGACCTCGTCGCCGGCATGCTCTCCAGCTTCCCCCACCCCGTAGATCGTGTTCTTATTCTTCCTCGTCGTCGTCTTCATCCACGACGTCGACTACGGTGCCCCGGACGACAAGTTCCTCGACGTCCTCTGCTTCCATCTTCCTCTCGGTCAGGACCGCGCCAAGGTTCAGAGCTCCACTTCGTCGCTGCCGGCTCGTCTCCGTCGACCCCATCGTGTCCTTGGGTGAGCTTGGTAACGCACCTCCCTCTCCCATCCATCCCATGGCATGTAGGCACCCGTAGGACTCGCCTGGTCCGTGTCTTTGTCGCGCCCGTAGTGCTCCGGCGAAGCCTGAAGTTTATTGTTGTGCGTATCTTTGCTGTAGCGCACCCGCACGTCCCAGCACTCCTGTTCTAGCCTAGCCGCGTTTCTCCTCACTGCGCTTGCCTCACGCGCTCGCCCGCGCTGGAAAGCAAGGAGCAGCGGCCTCGTCCAGTTTTGCCGCTGTCGTACCCGAGGCGAGATCGAGCTCGTGCTCGAGTCCCGCACGCACACGCCTTCCATAGCCGCGCCGTTGCACACCCCGGCCCCGGCTCCCAATCCCGCATGCCCGCAGCGTCCTCTCAGGCCTGCCATCGCCATGGCTGCCCTCGCCGGCGCCGTCGTCTTCTCTGTTTGTAACAGAGGAGCTCGAACTGGGATATCTCTAAAAGAGCCGAACCGTTCTGTTTATCAGTAGTGCCTAGCTAGCCCAGTGGTTGACTATGCAAACCTGCACCGGGGAGACCTGGGTTCGATCCCCCGTGGGTGCATAAATCCTCCCCTTTTTTCTGTTTTACTTGTGGCACTGACGCCTCGGTCCCACCTGTCAGCCTCCCTTAGCCCTTGTTTTTTTCCTTTTTTTTATTTCCCAGCGAATAATCCATTCCTGGCATTTGGAATCTATCCATTTCGGGCAAGTCCATTTCTGGACGTTTCCAAATAAGGAAAACATCATTTCTGTCATATTCCACTTAGGGCAGGTTTTAACTTCTTGCACTTGTGATGATTTTTCTACAGCAACCCCAACATATTATATATGTTTTTGGGGTAGAAAAATCCCACCAATCCAGTGGTGGCATTAGTTTCTGCATTTGAGCAAGTTCATGAACATGTCATTTTACATCATGATGTTGTCTTGTCATTTTTGTGTGGTTTATTTCAAGCATGCTATGAGGTTGTTTTTCACAAGGATAGCTTCATTTTCATGCCTACTTCATGCTAGATTTATTTCATCCCATGATAGGCTATGTAGTGAGTTAATCAAGCTTGTTAACATGCCAACATGATTCTGTTTTTGCCATGCCATTAAATTTCACTGTCTGAACCTGTTACCGATACTTGCTATGTTTACATGGGCGCCATCATATCTTCTGATCCTTTTTGGCTCATGGTCACTAAGGGACTTTTGATCTATGCTTTGAGTAGATTCATGCCATGTCTTGTTTTGCTATTCTAAGTTCCTGTAGCATGTTGATAACTTGCTCTGAACATTGCTTCCTGATGCTGTTTATGCCATGTCCTAGCTGATAATTTTTGCACTTTCGCCATGCTTGTTTGAACCTATTGTGGTGTGATTTAGCCGTAGCTCAGTGTTCCTCTTTTGTTAAGCATCTCCTGTAGGTCACTGCCATATGCTTTATTTTTATGTTGGGGTGTTGTAGCATAGTTTGTTGTTGCATGCTAAGTAGCATCGTGCTGTTAAACGCAGATTTGCGTCATTCTTGTTTTGCTTGCCATTTGCAAACCGTGCATCCGTTCCCGGTGATCTTTATATCGATTTCAACTGAAATCATCTCATCCTTCCAGCGGCATACTTGGTTTGCCAAGTTGATGCCTTGTTCATCATTTTCCCTTCTGAAGCCCGCATATGCATTGCATATCACATCTCGCATATCATGTCATGTATTGCATCATGTTGCTTGTGCATTGCTCCATGTTTGATTGTGGTTCCATTGCTTGTGTTCTTGCTTTGGGTAGAGCTGGGAGACGAGTACGTGAACGAGGAACCCGTTGAGAATGCTTACGAGGATCAAGCCTTCGACAACTCTGAGAACTTTGCAGGCAAGATGACCATACCTTCGATATCACTTCTATCTTTGCTTTGCTAGTTGCTCGCTCTATCGCTATGTTAGCTCTACCTGCCACTGTTTATCATGCCTCACGATTGCCATGTCAAACCTCTAACCATCATGTCCTAGCAAACCGTTGTTTGGCTATGTCACCGCTTTTGCTCAGCCCCTCTTATAGCGTTGTTAGTTGTAGGTGAAGATGAAGTTTGTCCCTGGTCGGAACATGGATATTTTGGGATATCACAATATCTCCTATTTAATTAATGCACCTTATATACTTTGTAAAGGGTGGAAGGCTCTGCCTTATGCCTGGTGACTTGTTCCACTCTTGCCGCCCTAGTTTCCGTCATACCAGTGTTATGTTCCTTGATTTTGCGTTCCTTACACGGTTGGGTGATTTATGGGACCCCCTTGACAGTTCGCTTGGAATAAAACTCCTCTAGCAAGGCCCAAACTTGGTTTTACCATTTGCCACCTAAGCCTTTTTCCCTTGGGTTTTCGCGAGCCCGAGGGTCATCTTTATTTACCCCCCCCCCCCGGGCCAGTGTTCCTTCGAATGCTGGTCCAACCTGGGCGATGTCCGGCGTCCCCCGGGCAACCAGGGTCTATACCAACCCGACGTCTTGCCCATCCGGTGTGCCCTGAGAACGAGATACGTGTGACTCCTATCGGGATTTGTCGGCACATCAGGCGGCTTTGCTGGTCTTGTTTTACCATTGTTGAAATGTCTTGCGAACCGGGTTTCCGAGGCTGATCGGGTCTTCCCGGGAGAAGGTATATGCTTCGTTGACCGTGAGAGCTTATGATGGGCTAAGTTGGGACACCCCTGCAGGGTATATTATCTTTCGAAAGCCGTGCCCGCGGTTATGAGGCTGATGGGAATTTGTTAATGTCCGATTGTAGATAACTTGACACTTGACTTCATTAAAATGCATCAACAGCGTGTGTAGCCGTGATGGTCTCTTCTCGGCGGAGTCCGGGAAGTGAACACGGTTTGAGTTATGCTTGACGTAAGTAGTTTCAGGATCACTTCTTGATCGCTTCTAGTTTCTCGACCGATGCTTTGCTTATATTCTCGCTCTCACTTGCATATGTTAGCCACCATATATGCTTAGTGCTTGCTGCAGCTCCACCATATTACCCCTTTTTCCTACCTATGAGCTTAAGTAGTCTTGATCTCGCGGGTGTGAGATTGCTGGGTCCTCGTGACTCACAGTTTCTACCAAAACGGATGCAGGTGCCGAGGATACCAGCGCAGATGGCGCAACCGAGCTCAAGTGGGAGTTTGACGAGGACCTTGGCCGTTACTATGTTTCGTTTCCAGATGATCAGTAGAGGAGCCCAGTCGGGACGATCGGGGATCTAGCATTTGGGGTTGTCTTCTTTTCATTTGGATTTGACCGTAGCCGGTCTATGAGTGTATTTTGAATGATGTATGATCTTAATTATGTATTGTGTGAAGTGGCGATTGTAAGCCAACTCTCTTTATCCCATTCTTGTTCATTACATGGGATTGTGTGAAGATGACCCTTCTTGCGACAAAACCACCATGCGGTTATGCCTCTAAGTCGTGCTTCGACACGTGGGAGATATAGCCGCATCGTGGGTGTTACATAAAGTTGCCACCTTAAGTTAACCATTAAATAAGAATACTCACATCTGTCATGGATACACTCACCCAATCCACGTCTACAAGCATACCATAGCAATATAAGCAACGTAGAAGTAACTCCCAAAGGCTTGAATATAAACAGGACAATAGGTACTACCTCATTTACTTCCCAAAACCCACATATTAATCAGATCCTAACCATGCAATTGTTTGAGGGTTGATCTAATGCAATAAAACTGGGTAGTAAGAGGTATGATCAAAGTGTTACTTGCCTTGCTGATGATCCGTGAAACCTACAGACTTGTAGTAGCACGCTTCGCACTCCGGGTACTCTATCGCAAACAAACAAGCATACAATAAGTACTCAACTACAAGCGCGGGTAAAAACTCAAATAAGAGATCTAACCAGAAAGTTCAACTTAAGAACTCCGGTTTGCAAAAAGAATCAAATCAAATGAAACAACGAAACTCAAACGGCGAAAGAAACAAGCTTTGTTTACTAATCTGGATTTAAGTCAAATTTTACTGTAGAAAAATCATATTTAAGTTGGTTAAATGGAAAGGGGGTTTCGAGACGGAACTCTAGGCGCTTGAATTCGCCTGATTGCGATAAACGAGCGGAAAGATAAACTAAAACGAAAATCAAGGCGGAAATCGCGATCAAAAATAATCGCGGAAAATCCCTGGAAAAAGAAAAACTAACGTACAGGCTAACGAACATTCGCTGTCTGCGACTAAACGGTGAAAATTGTTCGTTAAAAGAACAAAATGGGCGTTCGTTAAATAACTAAACTGGCAAAAAAATAAAACCGATCTATTAAAAAAACTAAAACGCTGTTTCTACAAAACCGATGGTTTTCTTAAAGAAAACCGCGGTGGCGGCAGCTACCTCCGGCAGGTCCGGCGAGGGCGGCGGCGGGTCCGGCGGGCGGCGAGGCGACGGCGGCGTGGCTCTGGCGGGGGCGGCGGTGGGCGGCGGCGGCGGCGGCGCACAGGGCGGCGGCGGCGGGCGGCGGCTGGCGGTTAGGGTTAGGGTTTGGGGCGGGGTGGGCTTCGGTGGGCTGGGTGGCTCGGGGCGGCGCTATATAAGAGGGTCGGCTGGGGGAGTCATGGCCGGTTACGGCCCGGAGTCTATTCATTTTTTTAAAATAATTCTGCACAGAAAAACAAATAAAAATACTAACCGCACTCCAAAAATCCTGAAATAAATTTTCCCCGTCCTCTAAAAATATAGCGGACAAAGTGAACATTTATTTAGGCCTAAAATGCAATTATGAAAAACGCATATTTTTCCTAATTCAAATAAAATAGTAATAAAACTCCGAAATAAAATCTTATTTGATTTTAACATTAAATGTCCAATATTCCTTTATTTTGGGAAAGCCATTTCATTCCCTCTCATTCATTTTTATAAAAGAAATATTCGAAGATAAAATAATTAAAATCAAACGATCCTCTTTTCCAAATATGAGAAAAACTCAAATATGAAAATAACGAAATCCCCAACTCTCTCCGTGGGTCCTTGAGTTGCGTAGAATTTCTAGGATCAAGCCAAAATGCAATAAAATATGATATGCAATGATGATCTAATGTATAACATTCCAAATTGAAAATTTGGGATGTTACAATGTTGCATCCCGAAACGAGTCAGCACATGGAATATGCTGGCAATGTAACACATAGAGTAATGAACAGAATAAATGCTATCTCTACATGCATATATGGATGGTGGAAAGCTCTATGGTTACAGTTTTGCATAAAGCCATTTTTTCCTACAACAAAGGAATAAATTTTGTTTAACTATCATGGTGGTTGTTAAACAGTGAGAAGGTTCCTCCAACTCAATCCCAATTAAGCATCATCATTAAACCCAACAAATTAATTTAGAGTGATGAGATCAACATGATAATCCAAGAACCAGATACTCAAGATGTCCATAACCGGGGACATGGCTAACCATGATTAGTTTATACACTCTACGGAGGTTTGCGCACTTTTCCCCACAAGACTCGAACACATCCATGATCAGAGGATCGAGACATAGTCTTTCTGAAGCATTAACTCCCTACTCTAGATAGACAGCACCACCTACAACCCACTACATCTGCTAGTCTACCTCTTCAAGAGCTCACGCAACTTACTCAACTATGCCAGAGCCCATATTGGCTTGTGGCTGCACACGGAAGTTTCTAGCATGAATAATCTTATGATCCTTTTGAGCCTGGGTGGCGAACCATAGGATAATCACACGGGTACTCCGGGATATCCTAGGACAACACTGGATTCTCCAGGTGCCCTGACAACCACTGGGTACTCCAGGGTGCCTCAACCAATCCACCCAAATGTGTATTTAAGTAGCCACTGACGGTGTCCTGGACTAGGGGGTACTCACCACGTCGTCTCCCGATCAGTTGGATTGGGCCGAGGACCCCCATGGCCGTATACTCATGGGCCAGTTCGGATAGTTGCTGCATACAAGGAAGATTCCACAAGACTTGGTGATCAACACAAGGACTCCTCCCCCACCAGCATATTCGGCTAGGACTCATGTTATCTTAGGCCTCTAGTGCATTATATAAACCAGGGCCAGGCTAGTCGATAGAGATATACAACAACAATCATATCATAGGCTAGCTTCTAGGGTTTAGCCTCTCTGATCTCGTGGTAGATCAACTCTTGTATTACCCATATCATCAATATTAATCAAGCAGGAGTAGGGTTTTACCTCCATCGAGAGGGCCCGAACCTGGGTAAACATTGTGCCCCTTGCCTCCTGTTACCATTGATCCTAAGACGCACTGCTTGGGACCCCCTACCCGAGATCCACCAGTTTTGACACCAACATTGGTGCTTTCATTGAGAGTTCCGCTGTGTGATCGGCGAAAGGATCAATGGCTCGACTGCAGGTCAACTGCGACGTCGGCTTCTTCGTCACCAGCTCGACTGGTCACCTTGGTTTAACCGAGGACTGCGCCCTACCTCCAATCGTCATGTTCAGATGAAGGCCTTCATCAACACCAACTCTGATCTCTATCAAGATCATGGAGGAGTCATCCATGGAGCTCGGGGGCTCAACATCAACATTGCCCTCAGGCGACCGTGCTGTTTTTCTGGACAACAAACTTGTATCCGCCGCCACCGCCTCCTCGAGTGTCTCTTAAACGATTAATTTGGTGGAATTGTGCGGAATTAAGTCTACAACAACTCTGCAAAAATTTCGTCGAGTTCCGATGAGGAATCTCCGGCAATCTCTGATATACCGGAGCCCTATTGAATCTGGACGAGAATCCGGACGAGTTTAGGGCGTGGTATCCAGCATCTAGCTCGGATGTCCTTTGGAGGATCCAACCGTTGATTTGCTGAAGAATTCACATATCTACCACCTGCCAAAAATTCAGCTCGATCCGACCGTCCAAACTCCGGGAAACTTCCGATTAGTGCATCACTTTTTGGATCTGTTTTCTGCGCGAGAACGAATCCGACCCTAATTCATCTTCTTTATGAATGGGATCTCGGACATCCCTTTTGAAGGAAGTTTTCATATGGAGTGTTGTGTTTTATTCTCAAACACATCCCAGTAGTATTGAAAGTATTCTTGCAATACGAACTTCACCGTCGCGCCGGTGTCAAACCAGCCCGACAACATCACTCCACGGCGGCCGACCTACGTTAGACACGTCGTCGCTTTGTTGAGCCGAGCTCAGTTTCTTCGGATCATCATCTCGGCCAGACGAACAATAGTTCGGCATCGCGAAGGATAAATCGTCACCAACATCGCCTTCCCACGGATTACACGGAGCGGGCACACCTGCATCGCCACACGGTCACTTCATCAAGCCGGCATCGACCACGTCACGACCTGCATTGCTAGACCGGGGGCTTCATCATCTCTTCATCAACCTACTCCAGAGACTTCGGCGTCGCTGGCCGACCAGCTCCGTCATGTTAGCCGGACCGAGGGCTTTACCTCGGCGAGCCAACCTTTGCCAGGATCGCCATGCCGTTGCTTTATCGCCCATCAGGTGATAGGTGTGCGGATCGAGTCCCAATTTTGGGAATCACCTTTCTTCGGATTGCTACAACAAATAAGCCAGGTGCTATTAATCCTAGTATTTTTTGCTTGTTAGGATTCATTTTTTCCAATGAATTATTACTCGGGTTTGTCCGTCATATGTACGCAGGTCTATCAAATGGTGGCCGCATTAATGACGGTCGCATGGTGGTTCGGTCAGTTTTCGTATATAGTCCGGCGAACGCCGCATCCGGAACTCGAACCGACCTGTGAATTCAGGCCTTACCATGCCTTTACCGCATCAAGCCGCCGCCCTGAATCGACATTGACTTCGGCGCCAGGCCATATTTCTTTTATTACTCACTTTGCATAAATTATTTGTTATGCAATGATTTTTTTTACTATTATCTCCGGTTTGCACAATTTTTTGTGCACAGGAAAATGATCCGGGGACTTCGGCGTCACTCTGCCGGACTGCATTGACCGTGCTATGTCAACACTTCGGTGTGTCGAGCTCTCCGCTCCGCCACCTCGGGATCGGCTTGGGGGATGGAACCTTGTCCCTATCAAGCTCGGACCGCGTCATCAATACCGAACACATCAGCCACCTAAGTCGCTTTCATGCTCAAAGCTTTAATTTTTAACTTGTGTTCGGCTCGACCAAGCATTATACTTTTTTGGAAAAAAAATTGCTTGTAAAAATTTCCTTGTCCAAACTTCGTTTGTGATGCGCAAATTCGAATACCCCGTTTACTTGGGGGCTTCCTTCACGAAGCTTTTTCCTCTTGCATATGATTATACTTGTACGGCTTCGTTCCTTGTTCGTGTATTACGCCACAATATGCACCATATTGACTTAGGTGATTTGCAAGCTGGGTTGCCTGGCTCCCGTGCTTACCCCTACGTTCCCGATTGTTCAACTAGGGAGTAAAGGGAGCACCTCTGCGATTGTCACGATAGGGTCACCCGAGCCGGACCTCAGACTGGGTGAAGCCGAAAGCTAGCGCTCTTATTGTTTTCAATCATGGTCGGCACACAATGGAACTCATGAGTACAAAAAATCTATTGCATAAGTCTCATAATAACAATGAGCACCGAAGAAAGGTATCGGTAGGGGTACTATTTTCTTCGAAGATGCTTCTTACACTTTGCAGTAATATAGCATAAGTTCCCTGAGCGCGCTTTGTCTGTTACAGCCTTATGGCCTGCTGTTATTGGAAACACTGTTGATATTCTCGAAAGATGGAGTACATAACACTTTTTGGTCCTTGACCGAAGAGGGAGAAGTCGACGGTCGGTTAAGACGCGTTTAAAGTTCGGTTGAACATAGATATGATATAAGTACTTCGGTACATGCAATCATTCTTTTACCCAAGTCACTTGGGGGTTCTTAAATTTATATGAGCCATTTTATGATAAGTATTCTTCTTCTTAGTCGTTGCAAAGTTTTATTATTATTATTAAAGCACGACAGAAGCACTTCTTTTGCTAAGGCCAATTTTCGGATTGGCACCGAACACTTGATCTCGTTCGGACGTCAAGTTTTTACTGACGTTTTTTGGTTTTCCAAGCTTATGGCACTTTTTAAACTATTTGTGTGTTTTCAGCACAAGTCTCGCAGTGCAACGCCGGACACCTTTAGAGATTCGGCAAAAACATTCTCGGATATTGCTATATATGCATCGGTTTCGAATTGTGTCTTCGGTCAATAGTTGGGTTGCTCGGCTCCTGCGCTTGCCTCCTATGTTCCGCTTTGTTCGGCTAGGTGTGCAAAGGGAGAACCACTGCGATTGTGCTTCCAGCTCACATGGTTAAGCACCTGAGTGGAGAAAGCCGAAAATTGACTGTCACAATAAGCGTAAACTGGTCAGCGATCCGATGACGGTGTTAAATGATGGGCCATTCATAACAATGGCCGAAGTGTTTATGGCTTGACCTCGACTGTCGCCGAACACTACCGGGGGCTATTAACTGGCCTCCCAAACTAAATCCTTGATATTTTGCTCTTACATTGGAGCTGAGGTTTCATGATCATGCTTAGCATGACAACCCAAAGACAGGAACCGATAGCAGGACTATTTTCTTTGGAAGACATTTCTTCTGTTAAATAGTCATATAACATATCTCTCTGCGTACCTTTTTTTATAAAACCGTATGGCCAGATTGCCTTGTTTGTTGTAAATCTTTGCCCTCATAAAGGCTTTATAAAGTAGGACAAACACTCCTCAGCTATTGGCCGAGGAGGTGGAAGCTGATGGTCGGTCACCAAAGTTTTGTACAATGCGGATCCGAGAATTAATGACGTAAAGTACTTGGATACATAGAGTCATTACACATAATTTGTGATTTTACTATCGATATCAATCCTTAATTCGGCCACCCGTGCCCGCATTAAGGCTCGGGGGCTACTGGGCTTCGGGCTTATTATTCACAAATATTAAAGGGGCACATCGATCCCCTGATCTGGTGTTGCCACCCGACCAGTGTCTCAGGGGCTACTGCATTGCTTGTTCTATGCAGAAAATTTTAAGTGCAATACAGTTTCGAGGAGATTTTGATCCTCAGGTTGGTCGGCCGCACCCAACCTGAGTCTTGAGGACTGAGCACACCGCTTTTTGTGTCCCGAAGTATTCTGCCGAGCTAGGACTTGATCCTTAGACCGATTTTGCAAATCAACCTGAGTCTCAGCGGCTACGGGGATCAGCAGTCTTGTGTCATCCTTCAGGTGCATCTCGGGTTTTAGACCGATACCCACCTTGAGGGCTACTGGCTATGTATCTCGACAGAGAATAAATTGCATCAATCAAAAATATTGACAAAAATCGGCCCACATTCGGGTGGTGCACCACCTCGGAAGTAGTTCGGCATAAAGCTCGGGCACTAGTGGCTGGCTCCATAGAGGGCATTTCCGGCATTAAGCTCGGCTAAACTCCTTCAAAATTCTTTAAACCAAGGTGATTTACGACACCTCAGATACAGTCCGATGTTGGAGCTCGGATACATAGTCCAGCGTTGGAGCGCAGATACAGTCCGGCGTTGGAGCCCGGATACATAGTCCGGCGTTGGAGCTCGGATACATTCCGGCGTTAGAGCTGGGAAGCGGTCCGGCGTTGGTGCTCGGCTGCAAAAGATACCTCGAATGTAGTCCGGCGTTGGAGCTCGGACGCAAGAGGACGCTGCCGCCCGGGAACAACTTCAAACCCGAGGTGTGGCATAAAAATAACAAGGCATTGATAAAGGCCGGAAACTTAAAGGGGCTCCTCGGATACCCGACGTGTAAACTCGTCGAATGCATTTTGGTGATCCTCAAGATAAGAAGATGAGAAGATTTGTTGAACCAGTTTTCAAGACCGGCAACCGAAGATGAAGAACAGTTCGGAAGAATCGAGGAGCGTCCCTAACTTGAAGACCGGTTCAGGGGCTACTGATGGTGTCCTAGACTAGGGGGTACTCACCACGTCATCTCCCGATCAGTTGGATTGGGCCGAGGACCCCCATGGCCGTATACTCATGGGCCAGTTCGGACAGTTGCCGCATACAAGGAAGATTCCACAAGACTTGGTGATCAAGACAAGGACTCCTCCCCCACCGGCGTATTCGGCTAGGACTCATGGTATCTTAGGCCTCTGGTGCATTATATAAACTAGGGCCAGGCTAGTCGATAGAGATATACAACAGCAATCATACCATAGGCTAGCTTCTAGGGTTTAGCCTCTCTGATCTCGTGGTAGATCAACTCTTGTACTACCCATATCATCAACATTAATCAAGCAGGAGTAGGGTTTTACCTCCATCGAGAGGGCCCGAACCTGGGTAAACATTGTGCCCCTTGCCTCCTGTTACTATTGATCCTAAGACGCATTGCTTGGGACCCCCTACCCGAGATCCGCCGGTTTTGACACCAACAGCCACCTTAAGTTAACCATTAATTAACAATCCTCACATCTGTCCTGGATACACTCACCCAATCCATGTCTACGAGCATAGCATAGCAATATAAGCATAACGTAGAGGTAACTCCCAAAGGTTTGATAATAAAAGGGCAATAGGTTCTACCCCATCATCTACTTCCCAAACCCAGATGTTATAACAGATCCTAACCACGCGAACGTTTGAGGGTTGATCTAATGCATAAAAACTGGGTAGTAAAGAGGTATGATCAAAGTGTTACTTGCCTTGCTGATGATCCGCAAAACCTAGAGACTCGTAGTAGCACGCTTCGCACTCCGGGTACTCTATCGCAAACAAATAGTAACATACATAAGCACTTAACTAGAAGCACGGGTAAAACTCAAATAAAAAGATCTAACCAGAAAGTTCAACTGAAGAACTTTGGTTTGCAAAAAGAATCAAATCAAACGGAGCAACGAAACTCAAACTACGAAACAAACAAGATCCGTTTACTAATCTGGACTAAAGTAAAATTTTACATTACCAAAATCTTGTTCAAGTTGGCTAAACAGAAAGAGGGCTTCGAGACGAAGATCTGGGCGCTTGTTTCACCTGAAACGGATAAATGAGCGAAAAGATAAACTAACACGAAGATCAGGGCAGAAATCGTGATCGAAAATAATCGCGGAAAAACCCTGGAAAATAAAACGCGACGAACAGGCTAACAAACGAACATTCGCTATTTGCGACTAACGGACGAACAACATTCGTTAAAACGAACGTACGGACGAACGTCCGCTATTTAACTAAACCGAAAAATCCGAACCGAATCTAAAAAAACAAATCTAGGGTTTAAAACCGACGATTTCCCGAGAAAAACCGTATGGCGGCGGCGGGATCGGTGGTGGCGGCGAGGCGACGGGCGACTCCGTCGGTGGGGCGATGGGGAGGCGGCGGTGGACGGCTGCGGCGACGTCGCGGCGGCGGCGGCTCCGGCCATGGCGGCTGTGCGCGGCGGCGGCGGCGCGGGGCTAGGGTTTTGGCGGGGCGGGGCTGGTGGGGTCGGCCCCCCAGCTTATGAGGTCGGCCGGGCGCAGTGTCCAGGTCGGACACGGCCCGGTAAGTCAGTTCACTATTTTTTTAAATCCTGACGCATAAATACTAAACGGAGTCCAAAAATCCTGAAATAAATTTTCACGGCCCTCTAATAATATTGCGGACAGAGTGAACATTTATTTGGGCCTCTAATGCAATTTTGAAAAACACATTTTTCCCTAATTCAAATAAAATAGCAATAAAACTCCAAATAAAAATTCTTATTTGACTTTAATATTTTTCCTCCAATATTTCTTTATTTTGGAGAAGTCATTTCATCCCCTCTCTTTTATTTTCATATTAGAAATATTCGAAGAGAAAAATAATTAAAACCAATGATCCTCTTTTTTCAAAATTTGAGAAAACTCAAATATGAAAATAACGAAATCCCCAACTCTCTCCGTGGGTCCTTGAGTTGCTCGGAATTTCTAGAATCATCCAAAATGCATTAAAATATGATATGCAATGATGACCTACAAGAGGTGATCCATAAAGCATGTGTTGTTGATCATGTGGAAGAGGCGGTGCTATAATTCTTACTCCTTATGAAAGATCAAGAATTAAACATTAAGGGCATCTAGAGCGCACGTGAGTTAATAGCTATTACAGCTTGGTATCTATGGTGGGATAGACGTCAATTGGTCCATGAAGGAAAGTTACAGGATGCAAATCAAACTTCGATGGGGGATCATGCTATAATGGCAAACTATGTCTATGCATACTCCCCTAAGGCAACTCGCAAAACTGGGGATGGAGTATCCCTCCTAGGGGATTTGTGAAGTTGAATGTTGATGCCGCTTTCGATCATGATCTTCTTCAAGGTGCAGCTGGGGCGGTCCTGAGAGATGATAAGGGAAGGTTCATTGTTGGAGGGAACTGGAGGATTTACTGGTGTGATGATGTATTAATAGCAGAAGTTCTGGCTCTTAAATTTGGTTTATTCCTAGCACAGAAGGCGGGCTGCAATCGCCTTGTTGTAAACTCAGATAACATGGAAGTGATCGACATAATGAAGAATGGAGGACACTCAGCGGGAGCGGCAGCTGCAGTTTTTGATGATTGTTACTTTTTGGCTTGTGATTTTCCTATAGTTAAATTTGAACACTGTAATAGGGAAGCAAATAGAGTGGCCCATGAAATAGCTAGGTTAGCAAAAATTTCAGCCACTGGGGATTGATTTGAGGAGCCTATGAAGGATATTGTACCTCTTCGTATGGACGATGTAACAATTATTTCTAATTAATAAAGTTGAAGTTTTATTTCAAAAAAATCCTAGGGGAGTTTTGTTTGCAATTATATTTGATTTGATTTGAGTATGGAACTAGGCATCCTGGTTACCAGCCATTTTCTCGTGAATGAGGAGTGGAGTTCACTCATCGTGAGAATAACCCACCTAGCATGGAAGATAGTGACAGCCCCTAGTTGCTACATGAGCGATTCGGGCATACAAAACAGATTATTATTTGAAGGTTTAGAGTTTGGCACACACAAATTTACTTGGAACGGCAGGTAAATACCGCATATAGGTAGATATGGTGGACACACATGGAAGTAACTTGGTTCAAGGGTTTTGGATGCACAAGCAGTATTCCTGCTTAGTACAGAAATTCTGGCTATCAAAAGATTCTAAATAGCAAGCACCACATGTTGGAGGATCCATAACAAAATAACTTATGTACAAATATACCCAAGCATAACTCATTATGTTGTCTTGCTTGTTCAACTTCAACTAATTTGTTCAAGTTTGGAAATAATTAATGGGGCTCACAATCATAGAAGATGTCCAAGATAGTATATTTATATGTGAAATCTCTCTTCCTTCAATATTCTTTCATGAATTGTTCAAGTGACCAATACTATGTTTGCTAACTTTCAATAAATTTACCACCTATACTTCTTATATGTGAAGGCATTACTCCCCATGGGATAAGCATATGAAACATATATAATTTCAGTTTTATTATTCAATTCATTCAACCATTTACTCATAGGGTATAAGTGAAGCACACGAGTAAATGACAAACTACTCCAAAATGATATAAGCGAGGATCAATGAGTAGTCAAATAATTATTTAGTTATGTGAAGACTCTCTCTCATTTAAAAATTTTAGATCTAATGTATTTTATTCAAAAAGCAAGCAAAACAAAATAAAATGACATTGCAAGGATAGCACATATCATGTGAAGAAGCAAAAACTTAGGCTCAACCAAACTAACCGATAGTTGTTGAAGAAGAAATGTGAGATGCCAACCAGGGCATCCCAAGCTTAGATGCTTGAGACTTCTTGAAATAATAATTAGGGATACATTGGGCATCCTCAAGCTTGAGCTTTTGTGTCTCCTTATTTCCTCTCATATCACCATTTCCCTAAATCTTGAAAACTTCATCCACACAAAACTCAACAAGAACTCGTGAGATAAGTTAGTATAAATCAATGCAAAACCTTATCATTCTCTACTGTATCAAATCACTAAAATTATTATTTGATATTGCCTACTAAATGCCTCTGCATATTTAATAGTCCTATCCTCAAATAGAATCATTAAACATGCAAACATATGCAAACAATGCAAACATAACAACAATTTGTCTAAACAGAACAGTCTATAAAGAATGCAAGAGGAATAATACTTCCCTAACTCCAAAAAATTGAAAAATTACCAAACTGTTGAAAATTTGTTGTACCTTACTGTGTAAAAATTTCAAGATTCTATCATGTTCTGACTATTCACCAATATTCAAAACATAACAGTAAACTTTCTATTTTCAAATAGCAGCATAAAGACTTGTAAAATAAGCATGGTAAATGCTATACTTGACCTTTTTATTGAACAAAACTATAAAACATGTCTCTGAATAACATAAAGCAAATATAAACAAAAGAAAATGACGCTCCAAGCAAAACACATATCTTGTGGTGAATAAAAATATAGCCTCAAGTAAGGTTACCGACGAACGAAGACGAAAGAGGGGATGCCATCTGGGGCATCCCCAAGCTTAGTTGCTTGGTTGTCCTTTAATATTGCCTTGGGGAGCCTTGGGCATCCCCAAGCTTAGGCTCTTGCCACTCCTTGTTCCTTAGTCCATCGAAACTTCACCCAAAACTTGAAAACTTCACAATACAAAACTCAACAGAAAATCTTATGAGATCTGTTAGTATAAGAAAGCAAATCACCACTTAGGTATTATTGTTAAATCATTCTAAATTCATATTGGTGTTATATATATTCCATTCCAACTTCTCCATGGTTCATACCCTCCGATAATACTCATAGATTCATCAAAGTAAGCAAACAACACATAGAAAACAGAATATGTTTAAAACAGAATAGTCTGTAGTAATCTGGTAACTTTCCATACCTCTGTAACTCCAAATATTCTGAAAATTAGGACAACGTAAGCAATTTGTATATCAATCATGTCTAAAAAATTCAGATCCAAAGCATGTTCGAGTGAATTTTTAAAATTCCTGCACTGAGAGCAAAAGTTTCTGTTTTTGCACAGAATCAAGTCAACTATCATCCACACTATCCCAAAGGCTTTACTTGGCACTTTATTGAAACAAAAACTATAAAACATTATTACTACAGTAGCTTAATCATGTGAACACACACAAAAAGTAGGGTAAATATTGGGTTGTCTCCCAACAAGAGCTTTTCTTTAATGCATTTTTAGCTAGGCATGTTGATGTCAATGATGCTCACATAAAAGATAAGAATTGAAACATAATGGGAGCATAATGAAGCATATGACTAGCACATTTAAGTCTAACACACTTCCTACGCATAGGGATTTTGTGAGCAACAACTTATGGTAACAAGAATCAACTAGCATAGGAAGGTAAAACAAGCAAAACTTCAAGATTTTCAACACAAAGAGGGAAAACTTGATATTATTGCAATTCCTACAAGCATATGTTCCTCCCTCATAGTAACTTTCAGTAGCATCATGAATGAATTCAACAATATAACTATCACATAAAGCACTCTTTTCATGATGCATAAGCATAGATTTTTTATTACTCTCCACATAAGCAAATTTCTTCTCATGAATAATAGTGGCAAACTCAACAAAATAACTATCATGTGAAGCATATTCCAATTGAAAATTAAAATTAAGATGACAAGTTTCATGGTTATCATTATTCTTTATAGCATACATGTAATCACAATAATCATCATAGATAGCAACTTTGTTCTCATAATCAATTGGAACCTCTTACGAAATAGTGGATTCATCACTAAATAAAGTCATGACCTCTCCAAGTCCACTTTCATAATTATCACAATAAGATTCAACACCCCAACATAGTGGGATCATTACTTCCTAAAGTTGACACTCTTCCAAACCCACTTTCATCAATATAATCATCATAGATAGGAGGCATGCTTTCATCATAATAAATTTGCTCATCAAAACTTGGGGGGCTAAAAATATCATATTCGTCAAACATAGCATCCCAAGCTTGTAGCTTTGCATATCATTAGCATCATGGATATTCAAAGAATTCATACTAACAACATTGCAATCATGCTCATCATTCAAATATTTAGTGCCAAACATTTTATAGACTTCTTCTTCTAACAATTGTGCACGATTTTCCTTTCCATCATTTTCACAAAAGACATGATAAAGACGAAGCATATGATGCAACCTCAATTCCATTCTTTTGTAGTTTTATTTTATAGACTAAACTAGTGATAAAACAAGAAACTAAAAGATTCAGTTGCAAGATCTAAAGATATACCTTCAAGCACTCACCTCCCTGGCAACGGCGCCAGAAAAGAGCTTGATGTCTACTACGCAACCTTCTTCCTGTAGACTCGTGTTGGGCCTCCAAGCGCAGAGTTTTGTAGGACGGTAGCAAATTTCCCTCAAGTTGATGACCTAAGGTTTATCAATCCGTGGGAGGCGTAGGATGAAGATAATCTCTCTCAAACAATCCTGCAACCAAATAACAAAGAGTCTCTTGTGTCCCCAACACACCCAATACAATGGTAAATTGTATAGGTGCACTAGTCCGGCGAAGAGATGGTGATACAAGTGCAATATGGATGGTAGATATAGGTTTTTGTAATCTGAAAATATAAAAACAGCAAGGTAACTAGTAACAAAAGTGAGCAAAAACGGTATTGCAATGCTTAGAAACAAGGCCTAGGGTTCATACTTTCACTAGTGCAAGTTATCTCAACAATGATAACATGTTTGTATCATTTAACAATCCCTCAACATGCAACAAAGAGTCACTCCAAAGTCACTAATAGTGGAGAACAAATAAAGAGATTATTGTAGGGTAAGAAACCACCTCCAAGTTATTCTTTCTGATCGATCTATTGGGCTATTCCTATAAGTGTCACAAACAGCCCTAGAGTTCGTACTAAAAGAACGCCTTAAGACACACATCAACAAAAACTCTAATGTCGCCTAGATACTCCAATGTCACCACAAGTATCTGCGGGTTTGATTATATGATATGCATCACACAATCTCAGATTCATCTATTCAAACCAACACAAAGAACTTCAGAGTGTCCCAAAGTTTCTACCGGAGAGTCAAGACGAAAACGTGTGCCAACCCCATACATCAAGTGGATCATGCGAATATCCCATTGTCACCACAGATAAGCACATGCAAGACATACATCAAGTGTTCTCAAATCCTTAAAGACTCAATCCGATAAGATAACTTTAAAGGGAAAACTCAATCCATTACAAGAAGGTAGAGGGGGAGAAACATCATAAGATCCAACTATAATAGCAAAGCTCGCGGTACATCAAGATCATGACATATCAAGAACACAAGAGAGCGAGAAAGAGAGATCAAACACATAGCTAATGGTACATACCCTCAGCCTCGAGGGTGAAATACTCCCTCCTCATCATGGAGAGCACCGGGATGATGAAGATGGCCACCGGTTATGGTTTTCCCCTCTGGCAGGGTGCCGGAACAGGGTCCTGAGAAGATTTTCGTGGCTACAGAGCCTTGCGGAGGCAGAACTCTCGATCTAGGTTTATTTCTAGGGGTTTCTATATTTATTGGAATTTTTGGCATCGAGAACAAGTCAGGGAGGTCCATGAGGAGCCCACAAGACCGGAGGGCGCCCTAGGGGGTGATACGTCTCCGTCGTATCTACTTTTCCAAACACTTTTGCCCTTGTTTTGGACTCTAACTTGCATGATTTGAATGGAACTAACCCGGACTGACACTGTTTTCAGCAGAACTGTCATGGTGTTATTTTTGTGCAGAAATAAAAGTTCTCGGAATGACCTGAAAATCCACAGAGCAACTTTTTGGAATTAATAAAAAATATTGGCGAAAGAACCAACGTCAGGGGGCTTGTGTCAACGTACAACCTTTGTCGCGGCACATTGACCATGTAGAGTGGGTATCCTGGATTTTCTGAGGCGATTAGGCTTTTCTCTCTCAGTAGCACATCATCATGAAGTCTCCTCTGATCACCGTGTATGGCCTGTACCAATGCCTTAGGTAGAATTGGTTCACCGGCTATATGGTATTTCACTGCACCATGGACAGGTATACGGTCTTGAACCTGAGGCCGCGGAGACGGCTGGATCATAGCATCAGCTTTATTGCTGCCTTTCCTCGCTCTCTTCTGATGCTTCTTTGGTGGAAGGTCGTCTACAGTACGTTCAGGCTCCGGAGGCGGCAATTCAGGCACCGACTCATGACGCTCAAACCCTGAGTACTCATACTGCTGAGCCATCGATCCTCCGTCATCAATGGCGCCAGTATTGAGATTCTGTTGAGTGTCATCCTCATCCTCATCCTCATCTATGGCAATGTCATCAGCGACTAATGGAGCCTCTTCCTCACCCAGTCCGCTATCACCCAGCACGACAGGCGACGCTAATTGGGTAGGTGGGGTGTTGATGTTCATACCTTGCGGAGGCTGCATGGTCGTGGGTGTGCTCTCGGCCGCCTCCAGACGAAGCAGACTCCTTGGCCACAACAGGACCCACATCTTGCAATCACCAAGCCGCCGTAGGGTCTCGTCGCCATCTCCCCTAGTACCGGAGAAACCAAATTCTCGTGGCCTGGTTTGACACTAGCCACGGAAACCTTGAAGTTGTCAGGGGTGATCGGCCGACTGTGGAACAATTGTTCCTTCGGCTTCATTATCATCACCTTCCCCACGTCCACCTTCTGGCCGTTGATGTCATAAAATATGGTGCATGGGGCGTCGGCCTGCAAAGACATGTCTGCGATGTGAGCATCCGAAAGGCAATGGAAACGGGAGATTATACATTTATTGAAGAGGGTCGGTGTGACAGGTACCATGAGGGCATCGAGCTCAGCCAAAGATGAAGCAGGTGGGGGAGCTAGTGCAGGAGCAGGTGCAGGTGTTGGTGCAATGCTAGTCAAGCTGCTCCTGAAGAAGTCGTCAAGGGGAAAGTCCGCTGCATCTTTTTCTGGATTTCGCCTGCTCCAACCGACGATAGCCAGAACCAAGACTGTCAGCTCCCGTTTTACGGCATCTACCGCTATTGCGACTGTATTAGCTAAATTCTTTTCAACCCCAATCTCAACCTTCTTGTCGATGCTTTCTTTAGTTAACCTTCGTCTTTCCTTTCTCTCCTCCGTGGTCTCACTGTAGTACTTCTTCCATGTGGAGTTGTCTCCAACATCGTGCACGCATCCATATGACGGTCAAGTGTCCATCGGGAGTTGTTTCAATATGTTCAACGCCCGGTTGAATGGGGTGTCCCACTTGGGCCTCGCCAATGCCTCAAACGGCGATTCGCTTTCCGCCACAATCCCGTGCTGCTCTCTCTGCAAAAGGAACAAGGATCATTTACAAATGACTAAACGTGCAGTCGAATTGATCAAAAACTAAAATTACCAACAGTCTCATGAACTCCGTTGTGAACGGGTCCGTCTCTAAAACCTTCTTGACTGGGTCCCAATGGCACCGGGCCGTGAGGACGTCATACTCCTACGGGACGGTGAACTCTGCCAAGGGGTCTGGGATGCCTAGACTTTCGCGTTCCGCATCCTCCTTGGCCCATATGGACCTCTTCCCCGCGTAACCACGGCTTCCGAGGTGGTGGCGCCCCATGTTCCTCTCTTGAAGCCCCTTCATGTACTTTGAATTTTTTTGGCATCTTCGACATCGCAAGCCGCCTTGAATAGTTCAAACTGCTCTTCCGTGATTGTCAGATTTTCCTTCACAATCTCGGAGTAGGGTTCCTTTTTATCGATGGCGCGTTTCACCCTTACATTCTAGGCAGACAACGCGTCGCTACACTTGGTCATGGCGCGTTTTTTTATCTGTTTCATTGCCAGGTCTTTCTGTGGATCTTTATATTGGATTTCATCCTGGCCCAGGAACAAGAATATCTGGTGCAACAGGGTTAGGATGGAGTGCTTCATATTTGGCCTCTTCTTTAGTTTCTTATCATTGATGGTGGCGCACGCCCGTACGATGCATCCTATCTGATTGCCGTAGCAGGAGTGTGCTTCCACAGGCAGTTTTGGCTCAAAATTGCCG
Organism: Triticum aestivum; assembly: GCF_018294505.1. Classification (NCBI taxonomy): domain Eukaryota; kingdom Viridiplantae; phylum Streptophyta; class Magnoliopsida; order Poales; family Poaceae; genus Triticum; species Triticum aestivum. The sequence continues at coordinate 324,114,516 of NC_057798.1, forward strand.
CCATCCACCTCCGTGACCACTAGTCTAGTAGTGAGGAGCTAGTTTGGGCGTCGACATCTCCTCTTCGATTTTGGTTCTATGGCTTTGCCAGTCTCGGTGTCGGTCTCGGTGTTGGTCTGGGTCTCAATGCCAGTCTCGGCGCCGGTCTCAATGTCGGTCTTGGATGAGACAGGTGGGCCCAGCAACAACAACCGTTGATCATTGGCAAGGCTCAAATATTCATGTGCCGCCAGGTAGACATCGTCGCAATCACCAGAACCCTGTCCTTCATCGTTGCTAGCCATGTTTCCTATGACTAAATCTAGTCAATTAATTCTAGACCTAATAAAATGAACAATGACATAAAAAAGGCCTATGTTTTGCTAGAACGTTGATTCCTTCCCGGTGCCGCAAATCCCGGGCACTTGATATGTCCTAGTTTGTAGTACAAGTCATCCCCAAATTCACAGAAAATTTTGGCATGACCTTTGCTAAAAAGTGGACAAATTGAGCACCTGAAATTTGCCGGAATGGAAATGAATCAACATTCCGGCAAAACATAGGCCACTCGGCTTCATTCCCTAGAAACAACAAAAGGCCACTTGGGCACAATCGAACCACTTCAATGAAAAGATATAACATGACCACTTCAATGAAAAGATATAAACAATAAAAGTCTAGGAAGGGATCATCTTTAAAATAAAACTTGCCTAAATTCTTTTCCTTGAAAAATAGTGGTCTTTTCAAAAATCAAAAACCTTTGCAAAATGACCTCATTAAACACTTCTCTGCCTAGGACAGAACCCAAATTATGTTGATCTAGCTATTCCTCTCTCTCTCTCTCTCTCACACACACACACACATTATTTTCTCTAACCCTTCTCTGCCTAGGACAGAACCGAATTAAATTGCAAAAGGAACTCCATTTCTCTAACCCTTCTGACCTAATGCTCTAAAATAAAGTTTTGCTCTAACCTAGCCAACCTACTTAACCTAGCTTGTTAACCTAATGAACCTAATTAACCTAGTTATTTAACCTAGTTAGTTAACCTAGCTAGTTAACCTAGTTTACCTAGATAATCAACCTAATTAAACAAGTTAACCTAGCTAGTTCTCTCTCAAAGCCCTAAAAAATTTGCACTAACCTAGATAATTAACCTAATTAAACTACTTAACCTAACTAGTTCTCTGTCAAAGCTCTAACTAAATTTTTGCACTAACCTAGATAATTAACCTAATTAATCTAGCTAACCTAACTAGTTCTCTGTCAAAGCCCTAACTAAAATTTTGCACTGACCTAGATAATTAACCTAATTAAACTAGTTAACCTAGCTAGCTAGTTCTCTGTCCAGTGTTTCTGCTATGGATGAGAGAGAGAGAGGAGGGGTGGGGACTTACAGAGGATGGCTCCTGTGGTGGCGAGGGAGGCAGTGGTGGCGAGGGAGACAGAGGCGTCTCCGGTGACGGCGAGGAAGGCAGTTGTGGTGAGGGAGGTAGGGGCGTCGAGGGTGGCTCCTGTGGCGCCGAGGGCGGCTCCGGTGGCGTTGATGAGGTCGCGCGGCTCCGGTGGCATCGACGGCGCGCGGCTCTTATGAACATACGCTACTGCTATGCCTCGACATCGGCAGGAGACGGCGGTGAAGTGGGGCGACGGTGAATTGGGAAGACGGCGGCGAAGTGGGGCGAGGGCTTTGGGAGAGAAGTGGTGACCGGTGGGAAACTGTTTTTGGGTTAAGTCAAACTTAGCGGTAGCGCGTTTTGCAAAACGCACTATAGCTAAGATAGCTATAGCGATTTTTACGAAACGCGTTACTGCTATAGCTATGTATTTTCCTTTTATTTTCATATTTCCTTTTCTGTTTTTATAGCGGGGGTCTAAGAAACGCGCTGCTGCTATATTATCTATAGCGCCTCTTATGAACATACGCTACTGCTATGCCTTTCTCCTTTTTTCCTTTTAATTTATTTTTATTTACATTTTATTTTTTTCCTTTCTCCTTTTTCTATTTGTTTCATTTTCATTTACTTTCTATTTGTTTTTCTTTTAGTTTATTTCCATTAGCAGTAACGCTTTTCATAGTAAACGTGCTGCTACATAGATCCTAGCGGTAACGCGGTTTTTACAAGACCGCTACTACTATGTGTAGCCTATCGGCTTAGTGATGGGGATATTAGTAGTAGCGCTTTTATAGGAACACGCGCTACTGCTACATTTTTATCTGTAGCGCTCTTATCCCGCACGCACTACTGCTATGTAGCACTAGCGCCCTTTTTTAACACGCGCTACTGCTAAAGTTCTGTGTATAAGGTTTTCCCTAGTAGATGGATAATATAATAGCATGAATACTTTATAAATTATAGATACGTTGGAGATGTATCATCTACGTACCCGCATAGACCATAAGCGGAAGCGTTTCACAATGCGGTTGATGTGGTCGAACTTCTTCATGCTTCAACCGATCAAGTACCGAACGCACGACACCTCCGCGTTCTGCACACGTTCAGCTCGGTGATGTCCCTCGCTATCACACGCAATATGCGACCCTATCCGAGAGGAACTCGAAGGTCCCACAAAGGATAGAAGCGCATATTGAAGACACTTTGCAAGGTGGATATCATTACAACGTACCATTACACAATAGATGGGGATACATACAAAAGGCATACAATGCCACATGAATACAACAACATCATACACAAGAGCAACATCCGACTAAGGATGAAACACAAAAAGAAACTCAAACGACATCCATCCTACTAGCCCAACCTACCGACCAGGAACCTATCCCCTGAACAAAGAGGAAGCAGAAGAACTCCCAAAACAAGAAAACATCGCTCTCACGTCAGATCATCGCATTACCTGTACCTGCAACTGTTGTTGTAGTAATTTGTGAGCCACGAGGACTCAGCAATCCCATTACCATGGGTATCAAGACTAGCAAAGCTTAATGGGTATGGAATGGATAAGTGGTGAGGTTGTAGCAAGCGACTAAGCAATGTATGGTGGCTAACTTACGAGTACAAGAATAAGATGAGAAGCTACGCAAACGGTCGCAAACTAGTAATGATCAATAAGTGATCCTGAACTACTTATGTTCAAACATAACCCCACCATGTTCTCTTCTCGACCCACTCTAAAGAGACCGTCACAGTTACGCACATGGTTGGTGTATTTTGATTCGAGTCTGGTGTCAAGTTTTCTACAACCGGATATTAAAAATTCCCATCTGCCACATAACCGCGGGCACGGCTCTCAAAAGTTTAACCCCTGCAAGGGTGTCCCAACTTAGCCCATGACAATCTCACAATCCATGGAGACAATCCTCCATCTCGGGACATCCGATCAGACTCGTGATCACGGTGCACAAGACATTTCGACAATGGTAAAAAAATCCAGCAAGACCGCCCGATGCACCGACCTAGCCTGATAGGAGTCGCACGTATCTTGTTCTCAGGGTACACCAAACCTCGAGTAAAACCAGACCTCGAGTTTCCCCGTGGTGGCCCCGCAGGCTGCCCGTTTGGGACCAACACCATCAGCACTGGCCCCCCTGAGAATCCTCGAGGACATGACCCCCTATGCAAATTAATTAATTAATTCAATATTATTGTGTTCGCAAATGTTAAAACCAATGTTGGGCCTTGCTGGAAGAGTTTTATTCAAAGCAAACTGTCAAGAGGGGCCCATAAACCCTCACCGTGTTAGGGACGCAAAATCAAGGAATATAACACCGGTATGACAAAAACTAGGGTGGCAAGAGTGGAACAAAAGACCAGGCATAAGGCCGAGCCTTCCTCCCTTTACCAAGTATATATGTGCTTTAATTATAATAAGAGATATTGTGATATCCCAAGATATCCATGATATCCATTGTTCCAACATGGAACAACCTGCAACTCCACCTACAACTAGCAACGCTATAAGAGGGGCTGAGCAAAGTAGTAACATAGTCAAACAACAATTTGTTGGGATGGTTGGAAAGGTTAGAGGTTGTTTCATGTCAATTTGGGAGGCTCGATAAACAAGTGGTAGGAAGCGCGACATAGCGATAGCATCGAGACAACTAGCATAGCAAAGATAGTAGTGAGATCCAAGGTGACGGTCATCTTGCCTGAAATCCCGCAAGGAAGAAGAACGAGTCCATGAAGAAGATGAATGGGCGTAGGCGAACCAAGCGTAGTCAAACAAATCCTCACGATCGCAACGAAACAGGAACTATCGAGAAGAAGCACAACCGGAAAGGAGCAAACAACACGGTAAACACACAACACATAAACATGGCATGATGCTCAACCAAGTATGATGCATGACAAGTCTATATGATGCTACTCATGGCAAGAGATGATGCATACAAGAATACCACATCAAGGCAAATTTAAATGAGGCCGGAAACAACATATAACAATTCCGGTAAGTCCTCATATGCAAATTTCAAAATTGGTCCAGATCTGAATAACACATCATGTTAAAGTTGTTAAAAAACAAGTTAAAATGCACCATGAAGATCTACACGTTTTTCTAATAAAGTTACATATCAAGTTCATTTAACTTGGAGCTACGGCCTAGAAGATATGAGCAACACAAGTTAAATATGGCATTGATGAAAAAGCAAGCAAAACACAATCACAAACACTTCAAAATATGGATGCAACAAGATAATATGAAACTACATGCAATTCTAAGCAAGATTCATATAGAGTGTTCAAAATGGAGCAACGGTTCAAAACATACACTCCAAACAAGTTATAACAACAATCTACCCAAAATAGCAAGTAGGCACTTTGCAATCATCAAAATACAGGAAACATATGAACACAAACTTTATACGCACTCAAAGTACAGATAACATGCTTCAAATATCATTAAGGTTTAGGTTCATAGGCATCAAGATTAAACCAATATGATCAATGCAAAATGCAACTTGATAACGCAGATTATGACAGTGAAAAACAGGGCATATGCATGAGCAGAGTTAATATGATGACATGTTGGAGGCATGAAACAAAGATGCTACAGCAACTATACATAGCAAATGAGGGCATGGCCTCAAATTAAACATAAAAAGGAGAAAATAACATCCAGGCATCATATGCATATGGCTCATGGACTAGTGGGAACCAACAAGACAAGTTTGAATGTTGTAACAGTTCCAGCGTGTAAAACAGCAACATCATGATAGCATGTTTGCAAGCTTGGAACAGAGGTCATATGAAGTTCAAAATTATCAACCATGACATGTGGACAAAGTAATCATAGCATACTTCAATTCATATAATTGGAGCATCTCCAAAAGGGGCATAGATTAATTAATCTCAAGCTCACAACATGACATCATGAAGTTAACAGAAAACTGAAACATCATTTAGGCAAGTTCACAGCAACGACAACATATGCTACGGGACATATATGAGGCATCAAATGGCATATCATGATAGAGCATAACATGGAAATCAAAACATGTCAACAAGGCATCTCCAGATTATGCATGGATTTGATGGTAGCATCAAGCAAACATAGCAACATAATATAACAGATTCAGACTTAGCAGAACAGTAACAGCAAGTAGCCCACTTCACAAGCTTGATGCTCTTACTACAGGGCATATCAAAATAAATGGAGTGCACCACTGCAAATATGGCATGATTATGCTCCTAAAACATGTTGACATGATTCTTAAAAGAAAATTACACAAAAAAATATAAAAATGACAAAATGACAAGTTATAACAGTTTTCAGCAGTTAACAACACTTAGCACTTTTGCAACAATGATTAAGGCATCAATATGAATAGTAACATGAATGAAAAAACAACCATCATGTAGAGCATCAAGAGATGAACATTTTTACATATCATACACGCTAATCGGAGCAACATGCACAAAGTTATGACATGATGAAGATGCACACATAATGTTTGAAAACTGAGACGGAGAAAAGACAACCTCCCGGAAAAACGGGCGGAGACGTGTGGGGACAGAGCTACTCAGGACGGCGCTCGTGCCATTTGGTTCGAGGGTCGAGCCGATCCGGGACGGGGTCGTCCTGGCAGCGGGCAGATGAGGCCATGGCCGCGACGTCTTAGCGCAAGGGCGGCCGCCGGCGTCGGGGCAGGCGCGGGCCGACCGGATCTGGCCGCGGGGGCGCCGGATCCGTCGGTTCTCGGGGCCGTCTAGGCACCGGCACCGCGGAGCTCGGAGCTGGGCGGCGAGGAGGCGGCGGTTGACGACCTGGCGCGGGGCGGCGGAGAGACGGGATTGGGAGGAGCTCGGGGCGGAGCTCCGGTGAGCGGGCGTGGGCGGCGGCGCGGTTGCGGAACGGCTCGAGCGGCGGAGGTGGTCGGCGGCGCGGGGGCAGCGGCGTTCGGCGATGGACGGCGGAGGAGGCCAATGCAGGCGCGGGTGGCCCGGTTCGGCACGGGGGCGGGGCGGCTACGGGCTCCACGGGCCGCGGCGGCGGGGAGGAGCGGGGAGCCATGTGGCGGGTTCGGGTTGGCTGCGGAGGCAGCGGTGGACATGTCCGGTGGCGGGGCGGACGTGTCCGGCGGCGCGAGGAGGAGAAGGCTAGGGTTTGATCCGGAATTTCAGCGAGGGAGGTGTTTATATAGATTCTGGGAGCTAGGAGAGGGCTATGGAGGTGCAGTTTTCGCCCACACGATAGTGATCCGACGGCAAAGAGCAAGGAGGGGGTTTAGATGGGCTAGTGGGCTGCTGTGGAGGGGTGCTGGGTTGCAAAGAGAAAGGGGTCCAGCGGTTAACGCGGTTAACTATTGGGGCATCAAACGACATCCAAATGGAACGAAATTTTGACAGGCGGTCTACTGGTGATACACCAAGACCACTCGTCAACTCTCGGCCCATTCGAGAACGTTTTTCTCCCGCTCACGAAACAAGATCTGGGAGGTGCGACGGGCGCGTGCGAGTGTGGTTGGACTCAGAACGGACAACGGAGAGAACTGGGAGACCCGGGCAGATGCAAGTTTTGAAAACATGTAGATGAAATGAACATGATGACATGGCAAAATGCAACACGCAAGCAAATGGCATGGAAACGACGGCGAATAACTGGAAGACACCTGGTGCATCGGTCTCGGGGCGTTACACTCGCCTTCTTGATCCAACAAGACGTCGAGGTAGTAGATGAGTTCCGTCAGCACGACAGCGTGGTGACGGTGATGGTGAAGTAATCTCCAGGGCTTTGCCTAACCACTACGAAAATATGACCGGGGGTGTAAACAGTGGAGGGCAGCGCCGCACAGCTAGGCAATTGTCTCGTATGTGCTAGGCGCCCCCCCCCCTCATATATATAGGTCGGAGGGAGAGGGGATAGGGCAAGGGGTGCCCCAAGTAGGTCTGAATCCTACTTGGGCTCCTGCACTTGCCCCTCCCTCTCCCTCCCCCCCCCCCCCCCCCCCCGCCATGTTTGTCGGAGGGGGAAGGAAAGAGGGGGGAGAGGGAAGGAAGGGGGAATCCTATTCCACTCTTTCCTTTCCCTTCCCCCCTTTCCTTCTCCTCCTAGGCCGGCCCATATGGGGGGTGCACCAGCCCCTTGTGGCTGGTGCGTTTCCCCTCTTGGCCCATAAGGCCCATATCTTTTGTCGGGGGTGCCCGGAACCCCTTCCGGTGACCCGATGTGTACCCGGTACCCGAACACTTCCGGTGTCCGAATATCATCGTTTTATATATCAATCTTTACCTCTCGATCATTTCGAGACTCCTCGTCATGTCTGTAATCTCATCCGGAACTCCTAACAACATTCGGTCACCAAATCACATAACTCATAATATTATATCATCATCGAACGTTAAGCATGCGGACCCAGCGGGTTCGAGAACTATGTAGACATGACCGAGCCACATCTCCGGTCAATAACCAATAGCGGAACTTGGATGCCCATATTGGCTCATACATATTCTACGAAGATCTTTATCGGTCGAACTGTTATGACAACATACGTAATTCCCTTTGTCTATCGGTATGTTACTTGCCCAAGATTCGATCGTCGGTATGTTCATACCTAGTTCAATCTCGTTATCGGCAAGTCTCTTTACTCGTTCTGTAATACATCACCTCATGACTAACTCCTTAGTCGTTTGCTTGCAAGCTTATGATGTGTATTACCGAGAGGGTCCAGAGAACCTCTCCGATACTCGGAGTGACAAATCTTAATCTCAATCTATGCCAACTCAACAAACACCTGTGACGCCCCGTTACGTCCGATAGAGTCAGGCGTAACGGAAGCCGTCACTTTAGAGTTGCGCCAGGATCAGTTAAGGAGAACAGTATCATGTACAAGACGGTACAGCTGCCATGAGTAGGCAAGCTTTTATTACATTGACACCTCAAGTGTCGACTAAACCTAAGCGACCATGACGATAGATCGTCATCTACTTCCAGTTACGAGCCTTCTAGACCAACCATGGAGGGCATCTACTCTTCATAGCCTTGATTGTCGACTTCCTCATAAACATACTCCACTTCAGAATAACCGAAGTCATTAAGATGACCAGACTCATCATAAGTACCATTCTCTATCGCCTCAGAGTTCTCATAACTCTCTTGTTCTGAAAAACAACATAAGTGCAGCTGAGTACGTATAAAATACGTACTCCACAAGTCGCCGGAAAAAGTGGATGCATGAGTTCTTTAAAGAGGAAAACTTTATCGGCCACGGCTACAACCAGCGAGCCATTAGCTCAAAAATACTTTGTAGGTAAAAATATTTTCCCTTAACCCTTTTTGTTGGAAACCAAATTTTATTTATAAAATCTACTGGCGACAGAGCGACGTGGGATCTTACATCCTGTGTTAGAGGAAAACCCACACGACGCACTTCCAAACCCGGAAGCTGGGAGTGATATCACATTTACTTTGATCAGAGGTGTACTGCTTTGCCCATAGCATCACTTGGTCCAAGTCGTCCATGCGCTACCCGTGCGCACGACTAGACCAAGGAACCAGAACCTTTGACCAGCCCGTACACTACCTCTGCTTTTCCACCTTGCCTTACTAAAGGCCCGCGGGTCGAGACCCCTGACCGGCGGTCCCGCCCTAGGGTGACTGTACCTACCCGGCTACAGCCACCTTCTCACCCATGCAGAGGCAGCTACTTGGCATGGGTAGTTGGTTCAGCCCGTCCCATTCCAGGTCTATGGTCAGTACGGTTTGCGCCGCTTTTGAAGTAAGCGCCAGTTGGTTGTGTCCTAATGTGATACCCTATGTAGAGGAGCCCGCCATCCAAGCCGACCCTCCCTGGGTTGCTTTCACCAACATGAGCTCCCCTACCCACCAAATATTTATTTATATTGTAACCCTACCCGGGTCACAACTACTTAATACAGATGCTTCACCTGATCTGGTCCAATTGCCAAATCAGTGGATCCACCTGATCCAAATTTCATTTTATTTATGAAAAATATTTATTTTAAATTCTTATGCAAAATTTTGGAAATGACCCATAGCCCGGAAAACATTTATCAAGACATGGTCAAGGAGATGACGACTTGCCGGATAGTGCTTCGGTCAACTCGGAACCACCAGACGTGGCTCCTACGGGTCCGAGATCGACTCCTGGTAATTATTTCAGGAACATATTTATATTATTATTTATCTTCCTAACTAAAAATCTAACATCCAGCAACACGGCCATGTTGAGCAAGCCACATGTAATTAACTAAGTGGTGATACGTCCTAGTGTTCCATTGAGAGATAAAATGCATTAAGCCATCCAAAACAGAGTAGCATGCACGTATGTCATCCAGTCTAGAGAATGGTAAAAGAAATGATAAGTAAAAAGAATAGTAGCCTAGTACTGTACTACTAGTACTACGCGGGTTGAGCCCCAGCCCGAGTCTAAAAAGACTACTCATCTTCTCTGCTGTCCCACGAACAGAACCAGCCCGCTCACCTCTCTCTCTTCCACAAGAACAGAGCACGGCCGCCGTTGCCTCGATCTGCCCCGTCCGGGCATCTCCGGCGACATGGCGGACACCTATAGATTCCCCTCGTCTCCCTCTACCATTTCCCCCTATTTATTTGATCCGCCGCCGCCAAAAACGTCGCCACCACTCAATCCTAGCGCCGCCTGATCCAGGTCCGGTGGGCTTGCCACCGGCTGCAGCGGCAACAACGTCTCCATGCCTACATCCTCCGCCAGCGCAGCCACACGCACGAGGCGTGCAGCCATGGGCGTCGGGCGTGTGCGGCTTCACCGGTGCTGCTCGGTCGCCATGGCTCTGCTGCTAACGGTGTGGACTAGCCACATCCTACTGCTACTGCTGGTAAGTACTAATCCTAATTCCTTCTCCATGAAGTGCTCCAAATTTCACAACAAGTGCCTGCTATATGTGAACGTGGGTGTGCATATATTGTTCATTTTATCTCAGGCCCTACTATTCCCCTCTCAGCCATATTGCCTTCTTTCTCTTTGTTTATCTCCAGGCCATGAAATTAATCAAGATTTAATTTATAGTGTGGTCATGGTATTGCTACTGATTAGATCTAAATGCTGTTCCTAACTAGTGCTACTCATCCTTGAACACCATATAGAAGTAAACAGTGGCAGTGAAACTCCAAAAATAATAATTACTTGTGAGTAGATTATAAACATCAATCTCTCAGTTTGCTACAGATTGGCAGGGATTAATAAATAGGACAAGGTAGTATACATAGGAAGGTTGATCTTTTTGGATACATACATACATGTCTTAGCAAGTTACTAGTACCTAGGATTTGATTCTTGGCATGTTAGATTTAGTACATACCACGGATGTCATTCACATAAACTTTTACAAGCTTTTGCAATTGATCTAATTAGTTTTGACTAACTTGGGTGTTTACGCAAACATTTTGTCCGTTTTACTGCAAGGTAAATAGATCAAGGCGAATAGATGCTTATGGACTGATTCAAACCGAGGTGGAGATAGATAAGAAATCAAGCAAGAAGGGCTAACACACCAAGGTACTTGATTAGCACCTGGTGGCGCATGCAACCCAAAGATCTTCACCGCAGTGAAGGACAGCAGTGTGGTAGAAGGTGAAAAGGCAAGTGGTGGGGGTACTCCAACGTATGTGTGTGTGAGGTAGAATGGTCCAGTGAAAGGGATGGCTCCTATTTATAGTGGGGTGAATAGCTATGTCGGTTTGAAGACACATTACATCTGGCATGCATGTGTGGTTAGTCTTGCATGCATACCTCCACCTGTGTCTCTTATGGGCTGTACTATGGACAGGTGTAATTTGTTTGGCTGGCCCTTAGTTGGCATTTACTTTATGTGAAAGAAATGAGACAAGGATCTATAAAATATATGGAGGTTTGGAGAAGAATTTGTTTTGCACGACTAAATGCTATTTGTTGTAATAATAAATGTAGTTGTCTCTATTATTTTAATTAATGTTTTGGCAACGCCGTTGAAATTATCGTTATCTAATTTATTTATTATATATGTATATATTTTTACGGTTTTTACATCCTTTCCCCCTTAGAGAAAATTTCGTCCTCGAAATTTGTTGAGTCGCACCTCGAAAATGTAAGGATATTTTTCTCGGAGGTCATCTTCTTTTTCCCAAGTCGCTTCTCGCACCGGATGATTTCCCCATTGCACCTTGCAATATTTAATTGTTTTACTCCTGAGTTTCTTTTCCTCGGTGTCCAGAATACGACTAGGATGCTCCTCATAAGTTAGGTCCTTTCGGAGGGTCAACTCTTCCTCCGAGACTCTCAAACGGTGGCTTTACGCTCTTGCGTAATTGAGAAACATGAAATACATCATGAACCCCTTGTAGGTGCGCTGGCAATTCTAATTTGTATTCCACCGTCCCTTTTCTTTTTAAGATCCGATAGGGACCACTATATCGCGGACTTAGTTTTCCTTGTACTCCAAAGCGCTTGACCCCTTTAATTGGTGAGACTTTTAAATAAACAAAGTCTCCGGGTTGATATTGTATATCACGTCGTCTCTTGTCTACATAACTCTTTTGCCGGCTTTGCGCCGTCTTGAGCCGCTCTCTAATTATGCGAACTTTTTCCTCGGTCTCTTGGACCAAGTCGGGTGCTAAGAGTTTCTTTTCTCCGGTTTCCACCCAACATATTGGGGTTCGGCATCTTCGACCGTATAAGGCCTCAAATGGGGACATACCAATACTAGCTTGGTAGCTATTGTTATAAGCGAACTCTGCTAAGGGTAAGTGCTTGCTCCATGAGTCACCAAAATCTAGCACGCAAGCCCTTAGCATGTCTTCTATGATTTGGTTCACCCTCTCGACTTGACCGCTAGTCTGGGGGTGGTAAGCGGTACTAAAATCCAATTTTGTTCCTAATGCTTCTTGTAATTTTTCCCAGAACTTGGATGTAAACATAGATCCACGATCTGACACTATTCTGGAAGGTGTTCCATGTAGAGCTACTATCCTGTGGATATATAGCTCAGCCAATTTTTCTCTGGAGCAACCTGGGACTAAAGGGATAAAATGGGCAGATTTAGTGAGTCGGTCAACCATCACCCATATGATCTCCTCACGTTTTCTTGTTTTGGGCAGTCCAAGAAATAAAGTCCATGTGGATTTCCTCCCATTTCCATTGTGGAATTTGGAGAGGTTGCAATAAGCCTGGTGGTCGCTGGTGTTCTGCCTTGACTCTCTTACAAGTGTCACACTCGTCCACATACCGAGCAATTTCTCTTTTCATATTTCTCCACCAAAATGTACCCTTGACATCCCGGTACATTTTTGTGCTACCAGGGTGTATGGTGTACGGAGTGTTGTGTGCCTCCTGGAGTATTATTTGCTTAATATCCAAGGATATTTGGCACACATACTCGGGTTTTATACCAAAGTGATCCATCTTCTGCTATTTGGAACTCTGATGGTTGACCATCTTGTATTCTGCGCTTTTCCTCACAAATAAACTCATCTTTGGTTTGTTTTTCCTTGATTTCGTCCAACAAATTGGGTCTGATTGCTAATGTGGCTAGGATTTTCTCAACCGGTTTATGTATGAATTCAATTCCCATCATTCCAGCTCATGTATCAGATGCTTATCATAGGTTGGGATCTTGACATGATTGCATGAGGTTTTTCGCTAAGGGCATCTGCCACCACATTAGCTTTTCCTGGGTGGTAGTTGACACTAAGGTCATAATCCTTAATGAGTTCCAACCATCGTCTTTGTCTCATATTCAATTCCTTTTGCGTGAAGATATACTTGAGGCTTTTATGGTCCGTGTATAGTTCACAACGGTTTCCATAAAGGTAGTGCCTCCACATCGTCAACGCAAATACAACGGCAGCTAACTCGAGGTCATGGGTGGGGTAGTTTTGTTCATGGGGCTTTAACTGGCGAGAGGCATAGGCTATGGCTCTCCCATCTTGCATTAACACACATCCCAAACCAACTCTAGAGGCATCGCAATATACTATGAATGCTTTGCCTGGTTCGGGTAGAGCCAATACCGGAGCGGTTGTGAGCCGTTTCTTTAACTCCTGAAAACTTTGCTCACACTTGTCATTCCAGTCAAATGGAACTCCCTTCCTTAGTAATTTGGTCATAGGGGCTGCTTTCTGGGAGAAGCCTTCTATGAACCTTCGATAATATCCAGCTAAACCAAGGAAGCTACGAATCTCTGTTACGTTGGTTGGGGATTTCCATGCCAACACTGCATCCATTTTAGCAGGATCTACGGCTATCCCTTTCCCTGATATAATGTGTCCTAAGAAGGACACTTCTTCTAGCCAAAATTCACACTTTTTGAATTTGGCATAGAGTTGTTTTTCCCTCAAGGTCTGTAGTACTATCCGGAGGTGTTCAGCATGTTCCTCAATACTTCGAGAGTATATGAGGATATCATTAATGAACACTACCACAAACTTGTCTAAATAGGGCATGAGGACTAGGTTCATCAGGTTCATGAAAACTGCTGGTGCATTTGTGAGCCCGAAGGGAACAACCATGAATTCATGGTGACCATATCGGGTTATGAAAGCAGTCTTAGGTATATCTTCTTCCTTTACTTTTAGTTGGTGGTACCCTGACCTGAGATCTATTTTTGAGAATACAGTGGCTCCTTTCAATTGGTCAAATAGATCATCTATCCGGGGTAGTGGGTACTTATTCTTAATGGTCGCCTCATTCAAGGCTCGATAATCCACACATAGCCTCATACTTCCATCCTTTTTCTTAACGAATAAGACTGGTGCTGCCCAAGGTGACACACTTGGTCGAATAAACCCCTTTTCTTCTAGTTCATCCAATTGTTTTCTTAATTCCTTTAGTTCTTCCGCGAACATACGGTATGCTCGTTTTGATATGGGTGTCGTACCTGGGATGATATCAATAGTGCACTCTATCTCCCTGTCTGGTGGCATCCCGGGCAATTCTTCCGGAAATACGTCCAAAAATTCTTGTACCACGGGTACATCCTTAGCCTCCTTTTTGTCCAAAGTGGCTACTGAGGCTGGGTTTGATTTCGCTCGGGTTCTTCTACTATTAAAGGTTATCCGTTTATTTTCTGGGCTTCTCAAGGATATGGATTTTTCTGCACAATCCATTCTTGCTCCATGACTCGCTAACCAGTCCATTCCAAGAATAACATCTAACCCTCTTAGGCTAATGACAAATAGGCTAGCATTAAAGGTTATGCCCTCAATGCAAATGGGACGGTTGTGGCAGACATGCTCAACAATTATTGGGCCTCCGGGTGAATCTACTTTTATGGGTTTGGCTAGGGGGGTCCGGTCCAGATTATGCGTCTCAACAAAGCGTTGCGATATGAAAGAATGTGTTGCTCCTGGGTCAAACAATACTAGTCCTACTCCAGGAGGGATTAGTAGGTTACCCGTCACTATGTCTGAAGCCGACTCCACTTGTGCCACATCCATATGTGCCAGGCGGAATGGTCCACGTGTGAGGCTGCCACGACCACGCCCGCGGTTGGCAGTAGACGCATTCCCGTGTACTTGGGCTGAATTAGCCTGCCGCTTATTTTGAGGTGGGACAGCTCCATTTGTACCAGATTGTGGTTGACTCTTGCTTGGGCACTGGTTTTTGTAGTGTCCCTTTTGCCCACAACCAAAACAAACAACACTCGCCTTTGGGCAATCTCGAGCCAAGTGTGGTCCACTGCACACGTGACATTTGATAGGGGCTCTCGGAGGCATAAAAGGTGGTCTAGGAGCTTGACGGAAAGGAGGACGGACGGGCCCGACCATTGGCACGTGGACTAGGCCAACAGGACGATTTCCACTTTTCACGGCAAACCTTGGGTCCATCCTAGCTTTCTTCCTGCGCTCTTCCTCTACGGCGATTTGCTGGTTCTCGATTGTAATGACTCGGTCTACTAGCTCCCGGAACTCAGTTATTTTTATAGGAGCTATAATAAGTTGTATGGATGGGTTCAATCCTTCTATGAACCGGTACACCTTCTTGGTCTCAGTGTTTGTGTCATCTGGTGCATAGCGGGATAGTGAGTTAAACTCATCTAGGTACTCTGCGATGGTCTTAGACCCTTGCTTGAGGTTCAGGAATTCCTTCCTCTTTATTTCCATCGCACTTTGCGGAACATAGTTATCTCGAAATCTCCTCTTAAATTCGTCCCAAGTAACTATGTGGTTTTCGGGTATGATAATTTGGACATTTCTCCACCATGTGGCAGCAGGACCAATTAACTGATGGGATGCATACCGAACTTTTTCTTGGTCCGTGCATCCCACAGTGTTAAGTTTCAGCTCTATGTCCATCAACCAATCATCTGCAGCTAATGGATCTGTGGCGGTTGAAAAGGTTGGTGGTCTAGTCTTTTGGAAGTCTCCAATCGTGACACCTTGTTCTGGGTTTTTAGTCAGTTGGCCTCTCATCATACCGAACATCTGCTCCATGAATTTATTCTGGTGTTCTAGAGAGTCTCGACGAGACTGCTCCATCCATTGATACATTAGAGAAAGTTGATCGGATCCTAGGGCATGATGGGGTAATGGTGGAGGTGGAGGTAACGTCACTCTAGACGGCAAATCTGCCATGTTCCTTAGCGACTCGGGTGCTAAATCTGATGGGTTCCCATTGTCTTCGAACGACTGACTACCAGATGCCATCGCTACCGATCTGGTGGGCAAAGCATAGGTTATAACGATAGCTACTACATGTGAAAATATTTTATTTATTTGATTAGAGGTGAGATTTTAGCTCAAACAGTACACTTCACACTTCTTGTTTTGGAGCATCAATTTTAAACAGTGCACTTAACAGCGGCATACTACAAAATTTTGCGATTTTTTTTTCATGGCAGAGGCAAGAGATTAATCACAAGTCAAAAATAGAGCCACTTGCACATGCACATGCACACACAAGTTCTTCACGTACTGGATTAAAAGCATGCAATCATCAAGTGTCTGACATACATCAGTTGAACTCATGAAGTGCTAGGGAAAGGGTAGCAGCATCAGCACATAATATATATACTAGCCCAACACGTGATATACCAAGGCATGTACTTGAATGAAGAGATCACCAGAAAGAAATCTACCATACATCAGACGCCATTATGAGGCAGTGGCAACAATGTGGCAACAACATCACATACAGTATTCCATCATTCAAAGCAAGGAGCATAAAAAGAACCAGAATTTAAAATGAATATGGAGGCATGGCATATGCATCACACGAGATCATCTAGTAATAGAATATCAGTACATCCATAAGTCCACCAGCCCACATGGATACATCACATAACATAGTAGCAACACCACACATGACTCTATGTCGTGCATCATCAGGCTACCACGGCTATCTACATGTGTACCTGGAACAAAAGTATACCTGCCGACCTATCTGTCCGTCGGAACTAGTCTGACTAACTACGGCTGTGCAAACTCTGGAAGGGTAGCTACGGCTACAAGACCTTTCCAGATATGTACAAGATCCAAAAGGACAGCCTCCATGCATCTGCCTAAACATCTAATAAGTGGCGGAACTAACTCTGGGAGGAGTAGCTATCTAGCACGATGCTACAACCTTGCCAGAATACTAACTACTACCACTACTGGTAGCAAGTCAATCCTCCCTGACAAGAGGACTAGGTGAAACGGTGAGGAGCAAGTCGGGGTCGAGGGCAGAAGTCGGTGCAGGCAGAGACACACTCGGTGCGGCAGCATCAGACTCGGGTACGCTGATGGTGCTAAGCGGGTACTCAGAAGGAGTGTGCTCAGAGGGTGTGACATCGGAAGCGACACGAAGGTACTCCGGGGGCTGAGAAGACACCTGGCGGGAGTCGAGTGCTAGAAGCTCTGAGTAAGTGACGCCAATCACTGAAAAGTCGGGGGTGCCATCGGGAGAAGGTGGAGCAGGGTCAGTAGCTGGAGAACCTGGTGGAGTGTGGGGAGTGTGCTCTGGAGGTGGTGGAACTACAACGGAACTCAGAGTAGGAGCAACCTGAGAGGAAGGCTCGTCGGCGACAAGAGACTCCTGGTCAATCGGGTACCCTACCCGGCCTGGAGAGGCAGAAGGTGAGCTGTCGATCTGAAGAGGGTTGAGGGCCATACCCGGATGGGTGTAGTCCCTCAACGCAGTGGACATCTCGCTGTTCGCCCGCTCAAGCTCGGAACAGCGCCTCTGAAGAGTGTCAACCTGATCTAATAGGTCCTGAACAAGCTGAGGTGCAGGTGGACGCTCGTACGGTGTGGAGGGACGCGATACTGCACGAGAGGAGGAACCCCTGATAACTCTAGGAGCTGGGTGGTCTGCACGAGTGGGTGGGACTGTCGGGTAAAGAGGTGGACGAGCGGCAGTCGAAGCTGGTGGTGGTAAAAATGTGGGAGGTATAACAGGATGACGTGGTGAAAGTGGAGGGTAAGTGGAAGTGGACGCAAAAGGCGAAGGAGCGACAATGGGCATAGGTGTAGACGAACTCCTTGCCTCCTCTAGCTGATGAGGCCACTCGCCTCTACCCACGTACTGAAGGAGAGGGTGGTAGGCGTGGAAAAGGTGTAAAGCGACATCCCGTGCCGCACCCTGAAGTGCTGAAACAAAGTCGTAACGTGCAACACTGTACCTAGAAGGGACATCTAAGCTCTCAGGAATGTGCACTGTGACTAAGTACCCCGTGGAACACGGGTCGTGAAACACTGTGTAGTACGGTGCAATCAACACACCCAGAAGACCAAGAAGCTCAACCAAGAACAGAGCAAAACCACCATACTCAGCACCCGTACCAAACATCCTACCACTCGTCATCCTACATTAAGCAATTTAAGAATTTAGTTAGTTATAACACAGTGTAAAATTAATTTTACCAAGGACAGTAAATAAATAATTAAACACATTTTTCTTGCACAATTGTGTGGTCTAAATTATTTAATCTTCACTTGACTTGAGTCATTTTTTTAAGAAAACTTTTAGTTTATTTTAGGTAAGGAGAAAACCTATCTTTCCTAGGGCTCAGACGGTCTCCAACCAAGTACATGACTGTTTCCTTAACGGGGCTCTGATACCACCTCTTCTATGACGCCTCGTTACGTCCGATAGAGTCAGGCGTAACGGAAGCCGTCACTTTAGAGTTGCGCCAGGATCAGTTAAGGAGAACAGTATCATGTACAAGACGGTACAGCTGCCATGAGTAGGCAAGCTTTTATTACATTGACACCTCAAGTGTCGACTAAACCTAAGCGACCATGACGATAGATCGTCATCTACTTCCAGTTACGAGCCTTCTAGACCAACCATGGAGGGCATCTACTCTTCATAGCCTTGATTGTCGACTTCCTCATAAACATACTCCACTTCAGAATAACCGAAGTCATTAAGATGATCAGACTCATCATAAGTACCATTCTCTATCGCCTCAGAGTTCTCATAACTCTCTTGTTCTGAAAAAAAACATAAGTGCAGCTGAGTACGTATAAAATACGTACTCCGCAAGTCGCCGGGAAAAGTGGATGCATGAGTTCTTTAAAGAGGAAAACTTTATCGGCCACGGCTACAACCAGCGAGCCATTAGCTCAAAATACTTTGTAGGTAAAAATATTTTCCCTTAACCCTTTTTGTTGGAAACCAAATTTTATTTATAAAATCTACTGGCGACAGAGCGACGTGGGATCTTACATCCTGTGTTAGAGGAAAACCCACACGACGCACTTCCAAACCCGGAAGCTGGGAGTGATATCACATTTACTCTGATCAGAGGTGTACTGCTTTGCCCATAGCATCACTTGGTCCAAGTCGTCCATGCGCTACCCGTGCGCACGACTAGACCAAGGAACCAGAACCTTTGACCAGCCCGTACACTACCTCTGCTTTTCCACCTTGCCTTACTAAAGGCCCGCGGGTCGAGACCCCTGACCGGCGGTCCCGCCCTAGGGTGACTGTACCTACCCGGCTACAGCCACCTTCTCACCCATGCAGAGGCAGCTACTTGGCATGGGTAGTTGGTTCAGCCCGTCCCATTCCAGGTCTATGGTCAGTACGGTTTGCGCCGCTTTTAAAGTAAGCGCCAGTTGGTTGTGTCCTAATGTGATACCCTATGTAGAGGAGCCCGCCATCCAAGCCGACCCTCCCTGGGTTGCTTTCACCAAGATGAGCTCCCCTACCCACCAAATATTTATTTATATTGTAACCCTACCCGGGTCACAACTACTTAATACAGATGCTTCACCTGATCTGGTCCAATTGCCAAATCAGTGGATCCACCTGATCCAAATTTCATTTTATTTATGAAAAAAATTTATTTTATATTCTTATGCAAAATTTTGGAAATGACCCATAGCCCGGAAAACATTTATCAAGACATGGTCAAGGAGATGACGACTTGCCGGATAGTGCTTCGATCAACTCGGAACCACCAGATGTGGCTCCTACGGGTCCGAGATCGACTCCTGGTAATTATTTCAGGAACATGTTTATATTATTATTTATCTTCCTAACTAAAAATCTAACATCCAGCAACACGGCCATGTTGAGCAAGCCACATGTAATTAACTAAGTGGTGATACTTCCTAGTGTTCCATTGAGAGATAAAATGCATTAAGCCATCCAAAACAGAGTAGCATGCACGTATGTCATCCAGTCCAGAGAATGGTAAAAGAAATGATAAGTAAAAAGAACAGTAGCCTAGTACTGTACTACTAGTACTACGCGGGTTGAGCCCCAGCCCGAGTCTAAAAAGACTACTCATCTTCTCTGCTGTCCCACGAACAGAACCAGCCCGCTCACCTCTCTCTCTTCCCCAAGAACAGAGCACGACCGCCGTCTCCTCGATCTGCCCCGTCCGGGCATCTCCGGCGACACGGCGGACACCTATAGATTCCCCTCGTCTCCCTCTACCATTTCCCCCTATTTATTTGATCCGCCGCCGCCAAAAACGTCGCCACCACTCAATCCTAGCGCCGCCTGATCCAGGTCCGGTGGGCTTGCCACCGGCTGCAGCGGCAACAACGTCTCCATGCCTACATCCTCCGCCAGCGCAGCCACACGCACGAGGCGTGCAGCCATGGGCGTCGGGCGTGTGCGGCTTCACCGGCGCTGCTCGGTCGCCATGGCTCTGCTGCTAACGGTGTGGACTAGCCACATCCTACTGCTACTGCTGGTAAGTACTAATCCTAATTCCTTCTCCATGAAGTGCTCCAAATTTCACAACAAGTGTCTGCTATATGTGAACGTGGGTGTGCATATATTGTTCATTTTATCTCAGGCCCTACTATTCCCCTCTCAGCCATATTGCCTTCTTTCTCTTTGTTTATCTCCAGGCCATGAAATTAATCAAGATTTAATTTATAGTGTGGTCATGGTATTGCTACTGATTAGATCTAAATGTTGTTCCTAACTAGTGCTACTCATCCTTAAACACCATATAGAAGTAAACAGTGGCAGTGAAACTCCAAAAATAATAATTACTTGTGAGTAGATTATAAACATCAATCTCCCAGTTTGCTACAGATTGGCAGGGATTAATAAATAGGACAAGGTAGTATACACAGGAAGGTTGATCTTTTTGGATACATACATACATGTCTTAGCAAGTTACTAGTACCTAGGATTTGATTCTTGGCATGTTAGATCTAGTACATACCACGGATGTCATTCACATAAACTTTTACAAGCTTTTGCAATTGATCTAATTAGTTTTGACTAACTTGGGTGTTTACGCAAACATTTTGTTCATTTTACTGCAAGGTAAATAAATCAAGACGAATAGATGCTTATGGACTGATTCAAACCGAGGTGGAGATAGATAAGAAATCAAGCAAGAAGGGCTAACACAACAAGGTACTTGATTAGTACCTGGTGGCGCATGCAACCCAAAGATCTTCACCGCAGTGAAGGACAGCAGTGTGGTAGAAGGTGAAAAGGCAAGTGGTGGGGGTACTCCAACGTATGTGTGTGTGAGGTAGAATGGTCCAGTGAAAGGGATGGCTCTTATTTATAGTGGGGTGAATAGCTATGTCGGTTTGAAGACACATTACATTGGCATGCATGCGTGGTTAGTCTTGCATGCATACCTCCACTTGTGTCTCTTATGGGTTATACTATGGACAGGTGTAATTTGTTTGGCTGGCCCTTAGTTGGCATTTACTTTATGTGAAAGAAATGAGACAAGGGTCTATAAAATATATGGAGGTTTGGAGAAGAATTTGTTTTGCACGACTAAATGCTATTTGTTGTAATAATAAATGTAGTTGTCTCTATTATTTTAACTAATGTTTTGGCAACGCCGTTGAAATTATCGTTATCTAATTTATTTATTATATATATATATATATATTTACGGTTTTTACAACACCTTCGGAGATACCTGTAGAGCATCTTTACAATCACTCAGTTACGTTGTGACGTTTGACAGCACACAAGGCGTTCCTCCGGTATCCGGGAGTTGCATAATCTCATAGTCGAAGGAATATGCATTTGACATGAAGAAAGCAATAGCAGTAAAACTGAACAATCATTATGCTAAGCTAATGGATGGGTCTTGTCCATCACATCATTCTCCTAATGATATGATCTTGTTATCAAATGACAACTCATGTCCATGGTTAAAAAACCTTAACCATTTTTTATCAACAAGAACCTTTATCATGAATAAGGAAATATAAACTAACAGCTTTATTATTGCCTCTAGGGCATATTTCCTTCATAAAGTGCACGAGGAACGCCTCGGGGTGGTGGAGGGGCATGCAGAGCTGCGCCTCGATGGCCTTCCCCCCTGCCACGGGATTGGTGGCGTGGACCCGGTCTGTGGCGGAGAGGGAGACCGCGTTGTGAACTTCATGCTGCTTGAGTGCATGGGACGTCACCACCATCTTGTTGCTGACCCGAGGGCGCCGCACCGGATCGCGGTGGAGGAAGCACTGCATGGCTGGGGGCGGAGGCGGCAGCGGGGACGGGAAGCGCAGGCGTTGATGGACCGGGGCCCTGGGCAGCGCCGGACGGAGACGGTAAGGCGCTGCCCATCCTGGATAATACGTAGTACATGAGTTTTACAGCAGGCTAGGAACTGCAGCACATTATTATTGTCGCGGTTGAGTTCTCAGGTCTGTCTAAATACAAGAACACACTTATAAATTGCAAACACTAGAACAGTGTCTCGTTCAAGAACACACGAATAAATTGCAAACACTAGAACAGTGTCTCGTTTTGGCCAGAACAGCACGGCTAGGGATTCATGCCTCTTATGGTACGTTCATCACCTGGATGGACTGCAGCATGTCGGAGAGGGCGATCACCAGGTCACCGGGCTTGATCATGCCTCTCGCCTTGAGCAGGGAGAAAGTACGGTTCAGGTTACTCTCCATGTCGTCGGAGAAAGTGAGGCGGAAGGGGATGAGGCCCCATTGGAGGTTCAGTCGTCTCCTCATGGATGTCGAGTTCGTGAAGGCGAAGATTGGGCAGTCAGGGCGGCACCGTGAAAGCAGGGAGGCCATATGGCCACCCTTCGTGTAGACGAAAACGGCATCCACTTCCAACTTGTTAGCTGCAAGTCAAATTGGTTAGATATTATAGACCAAGTGAAAGGGCCAATTGAGCAATATTTCCAGGACATAAAGTGACAGCAATATTTACCCATTTTAGCAGCAGAAATGCAGATCTCTTCTGATATTTTGTCAGCGAAAGAAGACGAAACGTCCTCAAGTTCTAGTGGCTCATGGTGCTTCTCCTCCCTCCACCATCTTTCAATCCTTAAGCTAACACTACTGAGGACACTGAGTGCCTTGTCCGGATATCTACCCATTGCTGACTCGCCAGAAAGCATCAGAGCATCCGCACATTGGTGGACTGCTTCAGAAACATCAGCAACTTCAGCCCTGGTGGGTATAGGGTACTCGATCATCGATTCGAGAAGCTGGGAAGCAACAACGACTGGCTTGTTTAGCTGCCTGCACAGTTTAACTATCTTTTGTTGTATTGAAGGGACCTGCTCCAAGGGAATTTGTGCCCCTAAGTCCCCTCTGGCTACCATGGCACCATCTGATGCACGGATGATCTCCTCCAAGTTTGTCAAAGAGTCAATGCTCTCGATCTTTGCAATGACCGCTATATCACTGATCATAGACAATGAAATAATAATGATCAGGATGGAACAATTTGAGTCAAACAAAACTAATGTTTCAGAAACACAGCATGTGGCTCATTTCTATTCATAATGCATATATAATCTATGTTGGCCTTTTCAGAAAATAAGGCGTATAGATCAACTTCAGAAAGACTACAAAATACCAACAGAGTGACGGCTATTTTCTTTTGCCATTCAGCTTCATGCAATTCTTTACCATGCCCATTCATTTAGCCACAAACAAAATACACACGGAGTGAGCAGAAGTTGTGACTTAAGGGGTTCAAATATAAACAAAGATTCATGCAGCCCCAACAGTATGGTACATAAGAAACCTAGCTAATCTTCAAAAAAAAATCTGACTCTCTAGCTAATCTTCACATTTGAAAGCTCAAATATTCCTGTAGGCATGGTTCGCTTAATTGTCCTCCGGAATTAATAATGAAAAAGTGGACAAAGCTAGCCATACACAGCTGGTTCCCGAATTTGGTGAAAGGGGCCGAGCTGCAGTGAGTTATAGCTGACTGCACCATTCAGATGATCCATTTGGATGTACCGTAAGTCCGCAACTGCGACATAACATTATTTGTAATTCCTTCTCCGTTTTTGTGAAAAGGTGATCAAAGGTCGCTGATTTGCCCTATTATCTCTAGTAACTACCAAGAATCAGTGCGTTCATTGGTTCATTCTGGTTGTTTAGGCTATAAAAGGTATGTTTTGTGTATTAATATACTAACAGAGGTCAAATAAAATAGTTTTCTTTCATTTGACAATAACGTAGGCTAGTTGGTTTGGTTGCTGGGCCAGACTTTAGGCTACGGCCTGTTTGTTGGGCGACCTGGGTTCGTTTCCTCCCCGGCACAATCCTTTTTCTGCTTCATGCAAAGGCGTTCTCCCATGATTCGGTTAAACCGCTCAGTTCTACTCCTGGTTTACCCCAAAAACCAGCCGGTTCGCCTGTTTCGCTCCGGTCCGATGGTGGGGCAGTCCACACAGTGCTTAAGAAACCGTGAGTGCCACCGGTTCCAGTTTTTTCTGGTTCAACCGCCGGTACGGTCCGATTTTTAAAACTATACCTGGGGGTATAAGAGTTGCTAAAGCTCTAGAAATAGTAGTCATGCATATTGTATTGTCAAGTATGCAGACCGTTGAGAAAATAAAATTCAACTCAAACTAAATAAATAAATGTCTGTGTTACCATGGATTGAAAAACATGAAGATCCTTATGTGCTAAATCTCTTGAAACAAAAGACAGTGAATTATTTATATAGGAATGAGGTGCCTGTATATTGCAGCCGAATACAGGTTTGCTACATCTACAGCATATCGCATGCAACTGCCGGTGTGGACAGTGGCATATAGGAATGGGCATGCTTCGTTCAGTGGCATCACTTGCAGACACACTCATCTTTGCAAGCGACACTCACAAGCAACCTTTAGCATTACCCAAGGAGGCTCTTACTGGAGAAAAGATGTGATCAACCTTACTCATTAGGTTTTGAGCCTGCTTCTGGTTCCATCAAGCCCTGTGTCCGCCACTACAACATGTCTGATCTATTAACCGGCCTTCAGATACTGGAGTCTAGGCATAGCTGCTTCCGTTACCCTCTTCACAACACGGGGGCAGATCAAAGAGCCGATTGGAGAGTGGAGAATATCATTGAGATGCATGTTACAAATCAAGTTATCCAGAAGCAGGGTGAGGATGTAGTGTGGATCGGCGATTAGAGAAGCACACAATGACAGAGCCATTGCTGCTGAGATTGGAGCAGAAGCACCAGGGTAGAAGGGGGCCTCTGACAGTAAGAACAGAAGATGATGATGCGGGGAGGAAAACTGGATCTCACACTCATTTAAGTTACGGCGATATAATAAACACTGTTTTATTTTTTGCAAAATTGATAAACACGATTACACTTGAGGATTACAAGCTAAGAGATTAAGAGATGTGCGCACATGGGTATAGAGTCATGGCGAGATAATAGGGCAGTCGAGGAACCAACTTTAGCTTACTCCCTCCATTTCATATTTTAAGAAGTATTCGCAACCAGTGTGAACTGAAGATTAAGGTGAGCCAAAAGCAAGAGAGTATTGGGTAGAAAAACTTATGTAACCTTGCACCGAGGTTATTGCATTAGTGAATTATTTTCCAATATGCAGCGATGAATGGATGTATTTCAGCTTTCCTAGGAGACTTGGATGGCTGGCAACTCTCCGTCACTCTAGCGGTGGATGGAGGAAGAAAAGTAACATAGGGGTAGTGTAGGAAGATGAGACTTGATTGCAGCTTTGTTACCAGCATATGCCTTATAAAGTAAGAAAAGAAACTATATGCCCTAAAATATGAAATGGAGAGAGTTAAGGATGGCAATCTTGTCCGGTAACCTGCGCACATGTTCCGAGTTTTCTCCCCACAGGCATCCTCGTGGGTGCAAAGTAATGCCCAATAAGTGGGCAAGAGCATAGGTAACCTCTGCCGGGTCCACCCGTTTACAAAACTAAACCCTGTCTAATTCAATGGAATCAATTGTTGTATGTGGACCTCCTTTTTGACTGAGGTAGCATCGACATCTAAACTTGGTAGCTCCATGTGCTACTGACCGATGGGCGTCAGGCACATGAGCATACCCATGGGTGTCGGGCAATAGCCGGTGACGGGTATGTGCAAGGTTGTGTGCCTGTCATGAGTGGTCCTCATGGGCGCGAAAATGTGTGGCAGGGATGGCATGGGTGACCCTTAAACAGACCAATCACGCCCGATTGCCATCCAAGAGGAAATACAAAAATCGATATGCGAACAGTAGTGGAGGAGAACTAGAAAGGGTTAGCGCTGTTATTTTTTCTCAAACACGCAAGACAACTGTGTAACATTTCATTACGAAGAAATACGTACAACTGAGGGAGAAAACTCACTCAATCCAGCATGCCTGACTCACCCTCAGAACACAACCCTTGAAAGCAAAAAAAAAAGTTGCCTTGCCTCACACAAAAAGGGTTAGTGCTGTTATGACTGAGTCTCTTTTCTTTTGTGCGGGGTGGGGGGAGGGGGGGTCTGTTAGTGATATTGTACATGGGATGTTGGGAGCTGTGGGACCAAAAAACATAATACTTGTCTGCGCGACTGACATGTGCACCTTGTACTGCTCAGGCATTAGTTTGCATGTGCGTATGTTAGCTGAGCTCAGATCTCCATGACAATATTATTTCATCCAATGGATGTGTAAAGTGATGCCACAGCTCCATGGACAGAAGGATGGAAAAGAACGCATCAGATGGCATTAAACAATTCTTTTCAACTAGTCAAGAACTTGAGAGAAATATTACTTGCCACGGCTCCTTGCTGCTATGTAGCTCTTTAGATGGTTAATAACCTCAGCTGACTTAACAAATGAAACTGCAATAAAATCTACACCTTCGGCAATTCCAAAGTCTATGTCAAGCCAGTCCTGCAAAAGGCATCACAAGAAAAAGGGGATTATTATCGATAACTGCCAAATCCCTTTTTCAGCAAAAAACAAACCACCCAGGTAGCAATCTAAGAAACAGATGACAGACTATTCCAGGAAATTCTTCAGTGTTACAATGCACTGATATTTATGGAGTAAATAGGGCATTTCCAATTGAAAAGATTTCATGATTCAGACAACAAAAGGAAATGCTGACAATCCAAGGTTTCACACAGAATACTACAGATTCATAGCAACAGCTTATCATGATAGTAAAGTTACCTTAGATGTAATTGTCGGAAGCATGGCATTCTTCGCGCGGACAACACTGCCATCCCGCCAAAATGTAAGATTGGCACGTGGCAACAACAAACCAGGATCTGTGCAACGGCACTTCACATCCGGTCCTAGTTTCTCAACAACCTCAAACCGAGCCATTCCACCATCCACAAGAAGATCATCACCAACTCTCACATCTGGGTAGGAATCAGAAATATAATTAAGCGGCGACAAAAACTATAGAGGGTAATGAAGAGGTATACTAACCTTCAGCGAAGCCTTCGTAGTTCACATGAACAGTTAGTTCTGGGAGAGGTGCCTCAAAAGATCTAACACTGAATGTCCAGATTTCTCCATCCTGTGAAATCCACCAAAATAGTGTGCCCAAACTTATAATGGTACTGAGGCAATTCTCTAAAAAGGATAGCAAATAAAATTCCTAGTAATGACCACAGAAACACTTGCACCCAAGGCTCAAATTAGAAATTGCACAGTAAACGATATAGCTGAACATATCAGGGATTCTCATTAAATATGAGGATAAATGAGTTGGGTTGGGTAGTTGGCTACTCTTCAATCTTCACATCCAGCTCTTGTTATATGATATTTTCACAAAGAGGATGTCAGAATCTCATTTTTCAGAGTAGTGTCTCAATTACGTATAGCTATTGATTAAACTTTAGTCTGAAATTTTTACAGATTATATTCATAACATGTAGTATGAAATAGACCGGATCATGCCACCACCATCAAAATTTCAACTGTTATATATGAAAAACTAGTAGATAATGTTGAAATATTAGGGTGGGCCTAGGGCCCATCTAACAATTTCTGAAAATCTCTAAGGGCCCATGTGGGTTTATTGGCACTAGGTGTAGTGGGAAGTTTAGTCCCACCCCAAAAGTTGGAGAGGAGTTGGACCTCCTTATAAGGGTGGTTTCTCTTCTACATGCTATTGGAGCTTGAGAAGAGAAGAGGCCCTCACGCACTCCTCCGCCGCCCGCCTCGCCACGCCACGCCACGTCGCGCCGCGGGTTGCGGGAATGGGTCGAGCCGAGCTCACACCTATGTTCCTATTTTTGCCAGTCGGTAACGGAGAGTTTCTGACAGCTGGGCCATGATTTGAGACGTCGGATCGTGGGCTGTCACGGACTCGAACGTGGGTCGAGCCCACGTTTCTCCACGCGTCTGCGCCTATATAAGTGTGAGGTGTCTCCTAACCCTAGCCGCCACAAACAGATCACATCTGCTCCACGCGCACGCCCACCGTCATTCCATTGCTGCTACTGCCGCCGGTGACTCCATCCCGTCCGCCGCGTACACGATCGACGGGAGAGCAGGTCTCCGAAACCCCTCCTCTCCGGATCCTGTACGGGAGAGGGGCGAATAGGTTTTTGGGAAGCGACTACACGACTGCTCGCCTCCGGTCTTCTTCTACGTCCGCGTCATCTTCATCATCACCATGTCTCAGTCCGACGCCGACCGTCTCACCACCGAGAAGCTCGAGGCCGACAAGAAGGCCGCTGAGGACGCTGCTGCCGCCACCGCCACCGCGGCTTCTGCCTGGCCTACTGGAGGGTATGACACGTTTATCCCACTCCTGTTTATTTTCGTATTAGCAGTACTAGCAGTATGTGTAGATGTGTCTACTGTTTGCGTAGTACGTGCTTGTTTAGATCAGAATCAGTATGTCGTTAATTCAGTCAATGCCATGCTAGTGATTTATCAATGGATTAAATTAGTCAAAAAATTACCTATTTACTCAGCAATCCAAAAACCTATTATGTGTAAGAATTTTTCGGCAAGTGGCTTTGCCGCTGCACTGAAACCGGATAAGTTTACCGGTTCGTACTTTAAGGTTGGCAGACTAAGACCACTTTATGGCTCACGGCTATGAACGTGTTCTAGGTCGCCGGTGTCTCCACGGGAACGATTGCTCCTGAATAGGAGAAGGCGTTCAGGGAGGCCACCGTCGTACTTCTCGGAGCAGTTCTTAGCGTGATCGGAGATAAATTGGCTGACGCATATTTACATGTGCATGTTGCCAAGGACTTGTGGGAGGCACTCGAATCTAAATTCGGGGCCACCGACGCTGGGAGCGAAATGTATATTATAGAGCAGTTCCACGATTACAAGATGGTTGAAAACCGTCCTGTACTGGAGCAGGCTCATGAGATAATATGCATCTTTAAGGAGCTTGAGCTTCTTAAGTGCGATTTACCGGGCAAGTTTGTCGCGGGCTGCATAATCGCTAAGCTCACTAATTTCTGGAGGAACTTTGCCACCACTCTGAAACAACAGAGGTGTGAATTCTCAGTGGAGGATGTCATTGGCCATCTGAGTGTTGAGCAGAATTCGAGAGCAAAGGATTCGCATGGAAAAGGGGCCGAAGGGACTTCTATCGCCAACATGGTGAACCAAAGGAACTTCAACTCCCACAAGCCCAAGGGAAAGAACGGTGTCCAACACAATACCGACTTTAAGAAGAAGGGTAAGAAGACCTTCAAGAAGAACAATAAGGATGAGGGCTGCTTTACTTGTGGTTCGATTGAACATTGGGCCAACAAGTGCCCAAACAAGTTTAAGAAGTCAGGACAAGACTCCAAGTCTGTCAACATGATTATGGGCAACAATGAGAATGGTGCATCTGGGTACGGTATTTTATTTACTATTTTTCAGTGTTTCAACCCACCGATTGGTGGGTGGACACAGGTGCAGGTGTTCATGTGTGTGCTGACATTTCATTGTTCACTTCTTACCAGGTCACAGGCCACGGGTCCGTATTGATGGGGAATGGCGCGAGTGCTTCTGTTCATGGTGTTGGCACGGTCGATCTGAAGTTTACTTCGAGAAGGATCATGCAGCTCAAGAACGTGCAGCATGTCCCCGCCATCAAGAAGAACCTCGTTAGTGGCTCCCTTCTATGTAGGGAAGGGTTTAAGTTGATCTTCGAGTCTAATAAATTAGTTGTTACTAAATATGGACTATTTATATTGGAAAAGGTTATGAAAGCGGAGGGATGTTCCGCCTTTCCCTTGCAGATTTTTGTAATAAAGTCGCGAACCATATTCATTCGAGTGTTAATGAATCTGAGGTTTGGCATTCACGTCTTTGTCATATTAGTTTCGGTGTTATGACGCGGCTAGCTAAGTTGGATTTAATCCTGAGTTTCACTTTAGCCAAAGGTTCTAAGTGCCTTTCATGTGTGCAAGCTAAGCAACCTCGCAAGCCTCACAAGGCTGCGGAGGAGAGACACTTGGCACCATTAGAACTCATACATTCTGATCTTTGTGAGATGAATGGTGTGTTGACTAAAGGTGGAAAGAAATACTTCATGACATTGATAGATGATTCCACTAGATATTGCTGTGTATCTGTTAAATACTAAAGATGAGGCTCTACACTACTTTAAAATCTATAAGGCAGAAACTGAGAATCAACTTGAAAAGAAAATTAAACGAGTCCGATCAGATCGTGGTGGAGAGTACTTCTCGAGTGAGTTTGATTCTTTTTGTGCGGAACACGGCATTATTCATGAGAGGACGCCTCCCTATTCACCCCAGCCAAACGGGGTTGCCGAGCGAAAAAACCGTACTTTAACTGATTTGGTTAACGCCATGTTAGATACATCGGGTTTATCAAAGGCATGGTGGGAGGAGGCTATATTGACGGCATGTCATGTCCTGAATAAAGTTCCGACAAAAGATAATGAGATCACTCTCTATGAGAAATGGGCGAAGAGAAGGACAACACTCTCGTACTTCCGTACTTGGGGCTGGTTGGCGAAAGTCAATGTGCCTATCCCCAAAAAGCGCAAGCTTGGACCAAAGACTGTGGACTGCGTTAATTTGGGCTACGCTAAGAATAGCGTTGGCTAGATTTCTAGTAGTGAAATCTGAGGTACCTGACCAGAAGGTCGGTACAATTATGGAGTCTAAGGATGCTAAATTCTTCGAGGATATTTTTCCTATGAGAGAGATACAGAGCACTTCTAGACAGGAATCTGAGGAGACTCCTAAGCCTGCCATTCCTATGGAATATATGAACAAACACATGATGAAAATCCTGAGGAGGATGACGAGGAAACCCTTGGTAGGGGCAAGAGACAAAGGGTTGCAAAGACCTTTGGTGATGATTTCTTCGTGTACCTCGTGGATGATACTCCCACTTCTAATTCAGAAGTGTATGCCTCTCCAGAAGCTAACAACTGGAAGGATGCGGTCCGTAGCGAGATGGATTCCATTATGGCTGACGGGACATGGGAGATCACTGAGCGTCCCTATGGTTGCAAACCATTGGGATGTAAGTGGGTGTTCAAAAAGATGCTTAGGCCCGATGGTACGATTGAAAAGTACAAGGCTAGGCTTGTGGCCAAGGGCTATGACCAGAAAGAAGAGGAAGATTTCTTCGATACTTATTCATCTGTGGCTAGACTGACAACCATTCGAGTACTACTCTCATTGGCGGCCTCACATGGTCTTCTCGTCCACCAGATGGATGTTAAGACGACTTTTCTGAATGGAGAGCTAAACAAGGAAATCTACATGCAACAGCCAGATGGCTTTGTGATAGATGGTCAGGAAAGAAAGGTGTGTAGGTTGCTGAAATCTTTATATGGCCTGAAACAAGCACCTAAGCAATGGCATGATAAGTTTAATACAATTATGACATCTGTTGGCTTCGTTGTTAATGAAGCTGACAAATGTGTATACTATCGCCATGGTGGGGGCGAAGGAGTTATACTGTGCTTGTATGTTGATGACATACTGATATTCGGAACCAACCTCAAAGTCATTGAGGAGGTCAAGTCGTTTCTATCTCAGAACTTTGAGATGAAAGACCTTGGTGTGGCTGATGTTATCTTGAACATCAAGCTACTGAGAGATGATGACGGTGGGATTACACTTCTGCAATCCCATTATGTTGAGAAGGTGTTGAGTCATTCTGGATATTCGGACTGCACACCATCTCAAACACCATATGATCCTAGTGTGTTGATTCGAAAGTTCGAAGGCACGGCTAAAGATCAATTGAGATACTCTCAAATCATTGGTTCACTCATGTACCTAGCGAGCGCAACTGAGCCAATTTGTTTCCAAACCGGGTGATGTACACCGGCATGCTGTTGAAAGAGTTATGCGCTATCTGAAAGGTACTATGAACTATGGACTTCACTATACCGGATACTTGTCGGTACTTGAAGGGTATAGTGATGCGAATTGGATCTCTGATGTTGATGAGAAGAAGGCCACAACTGGGTATATGTTTACTCTTGGAGGTGGCGCTGTTTCCTGGAAGTCTTGCAAGCAAACGATCTTAACGAGATCCACAATGGAAGCAAAATTAACAACATTAGAGACATCTGGTGTCAAAGCAAGATGGCTTTGAGATCTTTTGATGGACTTGCCATTGGTTGATAAACCGGTTCCGGCTATCCTTATGAACTGTGACAATCAGACTGTCATCACCAAGGTGAAGAGTTCAAAGGACAACATGAAGTCCAACAAACACATAAGAATGAGATTAAAAGCTGACAGAAAATTAAGAAACTCCGGAGTGATAGCGTTGGAGTATGTCTACACGGCTAAGAATCTGGCAGATCCCTTTACTAAAGGTCTATCACGTGTTGTGATAGATAATGCATCGAGGGAGATGGGTATGAGACCCACATGAGTTGCCATGGTTGTAACCCAACCTATGTGATCGGAGATCCCGTGAAGTAGGACCTAGGAAAACAAGCCAGTGGTGAACTGAGGAGAGTAATTATACTAACCCACTACGTTGGAGATGCAATACTCTCAATACTGTATGGTAGGATGATTATTGTCTTAATGTGTTCCAAAGCTTATGTAAGCAAGATGCTATCCTATAGAGCGATCTTTGGAGGAACACACCTATATGAGACCGACTGCTGGTCACAGTCTATGAGATTAGGGTGATCTCTAGCAAGTCATGAATAGGCCAGGAGTGTGATTTATATGCTCCACCCGAGGGGTCGGCCTTCGGCAGCCTAGTACTAGTAAGACATGTGGTGAAGCTTCTTTACGCCAAACTGACAATTCAAGGCTTAGTCCATTGTTCAGTTGTGATAGAGTGTAGCTACTTGCTCGTGAAGTTCAACCTTAACAGGTCTTCACTGAAACACTGGTATATCGAAACAACAATTGAAACAAAGGACACAGTGGGCCCTCGAGATCTGGTGGGGGATTGTTGAAATATTAGGGTGGGCCTAGGGCCCATCTAACAATTTCTGAAAATCTCTAAGGGCCCATGTGGGTTCATTGGCACTAGGTGTAGTGGGAAGTTTAGTCCCACCCCGGAAGTTGGAGAGGAGTTGAACCTCCTTATAAGGGTTTCTCTTCTACATGTTATTGGAGCTTGAGAAGAGAAGAGGCCCTCGCGCACTCCTCCTCCGCCGCCTGCCCCGCCTCGCCACGCCACTCCTCGTCATGACACGCAGCGGGTTGCGGGAATGAGCCGAGCCGAGCTCACACCTATGTGCTTATTTTTGCCAGTCAGTAACGGAGAGTTCCTAACAGCTGGGCCACGATTTGAGACGTTGGATCGTGGGCTGTCACGGACTCGGACGTGGGTCGAGCCCACGTCTCTCCACGCGTATGCGCCTATATAAGTGTGAGGTGTCTTCTAACCCTAGCCGCCACGAACAGATCACATCTGCTCCACGCACACGCCCACTGTCGTTCCATTGTTGTTGCTGCCGCCGGTGACTCCATCTCGTCCGCCGCGTACACGGTCAACGGGAGAGCAGGTCTCCGAAACCCCGCCTATCCGGATCCTGTACGGGGGAGGGGCGAATAGGTTTTTGGGAAGCGACTACGCGACTGCTCGCCTCCGATCCACTACTTCGTCTACGTCTGCGTCGTCTTCATCATCACCATGTCTCAGTCCGACGCCAATCGTCTCGCCGCCGAGAAGCTCGAGGCCGCCGAGGACGCTGCTGCCGCCACCGCCGCGGCGGCTTTTGCCTGGCCTACTGGAGGGTATAACACGTTTATCCCGCTCCTGTTTATTTTCATATTATCAGTACTAGCAGTATGTGTAGATGTGTCTACTGTTTGCATAGTACGTGCTTGTTTAGATCAGAATCAGTATGTCGTTAATTCAGTCAATGTCATGCTAGTGATTTATCTATGGATTAAATTAGTCGAAAAATTGCCTATTTACTCAGCAGATAACCCACGCGTTGTCGCGGGATGGTAAGCTGAAAACATGGATAATTAGATTGATGGCGTGAATAATTGTGAGAATTAATTTTGATGTGATGGCAAATGATTTGGCAGCCATGCATGATTTGTTGATGTGAAAGGGTTGCACGCATGGGAAAAATAGTTTGGGATGGCAGATTAAAGACGTGGAGGACATGCATGGTTTGTTGTGTGGAGGCTCTGCATGCTTAGAATAGATAGTGGGTTGCAACTATTTAAGAATAGAAGATAAGATTAAATTTGAAAAGTAAGTAACCCAGCTTTCATAAAAGGCTGCATTAGCTTGAACATGCACATCTTTAATTTTTGTTATGATTACACTAGTCTTTTCTTGATCGTAGAACTTGGCGACTGCGTGCAAAATGCCTTTCTCCTTTGAGTTACTCCATTTTATTGAATTTTTCTTACCATTGTATTTCCATTGACAAAGGTGATCCGCAAAGTTCAAACTCCACTAATCACGAAGATTTTGCTAAGCCTGCCTATAGAGAGGGGAAAAGATTCGAGAAATTTGTGGGTTTTACAAGTTTTTTCTGGTTTTCGCCTGGTTTTCCCTAATGAACTGGGCAATTCTATTCTTACAATCAATTGCCTTAACCTTTCAAGGATTCTCTGAAAATATATATACATGTTTCCAAAACACGGTCTCAAGCACTATTAACTTCCAAGTATTTAAAGAAGCAATAACACCACCTTAGAAGAAAAGAAAACTCAAGCCCAAATCCTATTGATAAGTTAACCAAAGACAACATGCCCAACCATGTCACATATCAGTCATGTTGGGGTCATTGGGAGTTCAACCCAAATGGCCAAAAAGTGACTACAGATTAGATTAAAAAATCATACTAAATTCCTAACAACTAAATCTGGTACAACCAATCCACTGAAGTCACTCAAATCAGAATACCTTTTTTGTTTCGAGAGCTGCTAAAAGCAAGACCTGAAGGATGCTTCATAGGATTATTCAAGTGTTGGACCCTAGACCATGACAATTACCTTCAGAAGCTCATTACTCATCACTTCTTAACTTCTTAGCTATCTAGAATCTAGAATTTTTTTCATGTAACTACCCAGTACCAAACATATGACAAAGATACGCAAAAACAAATATCTGAAACAACATAATTGCTATAATATCCCTTGTTTCAGCTATTTTACTGGCCCCTGCATTCAAGAAATTAAATTAGAAATGCTACCCAGCATTTTAAAAATGGGATACCTCTACTATTAAAGGGAAGTTGGTGTTTGTGGGACATTAATTTTTGTTTCGTCCTCCCTCGTTCGGTTGGGCCTTGCCCACGCTCCAAAAGCAAAACAAAGCCACCGAAAAGACAGCGTCTACTTGGGACTTCGCCTGTATATTTCAGCGAAAAACATGGTGGCTGCGTACACTTGGGCTTTGAAAAAAACAGCTTGCAGCGAACAGGAATTTTATGCCCACGCGAGCGGCTTGGCCATACGGAGATGGGATTCAAACACGTGACTTGCGGTTTAGTTCTATCTGTTGTAACCAACTCAGCCAAATAGGCCGGTGGAAGCATACAAGTTATCCTTTCTTTTCAATCAACGGGCGCAAAGCTTCCCCCTAGATTTTCCTCGGTTGTCTCTCGCACATGAAACAGGAACACAAGAGTCTAGCTCACGTACGCCAGTACAGCTGGGCTATCCTAATCCTTCTGTTCGAATTAACCACAAGTCATAGTCCAGGTCAGACCCGAAACAATCACCTTATAGATATTACCTAGCTACCTTTTGCTGCTTTATATCTATACATGTAACTCTACGTGTAATCAATCAGATCAAAGAAAGACAAGCTTCTGAGGCAACCAAATCGATGTACCGTGTCACGTGCGCTGCGTGTGTGTTAAGCCAGCCTTCAATACTTCAAGTAGGAATCGATCAAGGTAGCTCATACATGTGCACAGCTGTACCCGCGTACCTCAGCCGAGTCCCTAATGTGTTCGATAAGAACTCCTCGAATTTTTCTATTATGTTAGTTGGAGGATCGAGAATTTTGGCGCAACGGTTTCAATCTCACCGGACACGAACGACACTTCACTACCCAATTCCTCAACCAAACCAACCCTGGTTCATGACAGCTGGTGTTTGCTCCGTAGCGAAGCACATGTTGTCTGATGTGCATGAGAATTCTAAGGAACAAGTCAGACATGGTTGGTATTGCACCACTATATATATGCCTCTTAGCCCGATTCTCAGGCTTTATGCGTTGTGTTCTTTTATTAGTTGGAGGGTCAAGAATATCTTTCTCCCGTTGCAACGCACTAGCATATTTGCTAGTTACATACCAAACTGGCGTCTTGAGCTCAAACCTAAATCTACCCTCTCACTGCGTTCAAGACAATCTTATGAATTCCATGGACTAACAGATAAAGCATGCATAAGAATACAGGCATGACAGCACTATAGCATCATCCTCGTCCAGGCGCGCATTTCATCGAGCACAATACATGAAAAGGGAAGAGCAGCTGCCGAGCCAAAAACCAGCGCCAACCTCACCTCCGCCTTGGCCGCTGGCGCGCCGCCGAGGTCCCCCATGTGGATCTCGCTCCCCTCGGTGTCCATCATGACGGCAACGGCATACCCCTTCTCCTCGTTGAGCCTCCGCACGGAGCTGATGACCTTCTGGTGCCACTCGCGGTCCCCATGGCACATGTTGAGACGCGCGACGTTCATCCCCCCCACGGCCAGCTCCTCCAGCTCCGAGGGGCCGCAGGTGGCGGGGCCCACGGTGCAGACGAGCTTGGTGCGGCGCGTACTCCGGGACCCGTTCTCCCGCAGCTCGGCCTCCGTGGCCACGTCAATGTCGACGGGCGCTGCCGCAGCGGGCTCGGCCACCAGGAGGCCGTTTGGGTTGGGGAAGGCGGCGAGGTCAGGATGGGCTGAGCTACAGGACGCGACCAGGCGCTGAGGCCGGTGGGAGGGCAGCAGGCGGGGGTGGGCGGCGCCGGCCGGCGAGAGGGTGGACGTGGGGGCGACGGACTTGGGCGCCGCGAGGTGGAGGAGGGAGTGCGCGGCCATAGCGGCGTCGGCGCTGGAGATGCCGCCGGGGGGGGGGGGGGGGGGGGGGGGGGGGTGTGCTGGGGGGCGGACACTGCGAGGATGGGCTTTGGGGAGATGCCGCCGTTTCGCCTGACAGTGACGTGCTGGGAAGATGGTGTCTTTGGGTGTGTATATCATCTTGTCCTTCCGACTGCTTATATAGGCACAAATATGAATGCCACGTAGTCAAAAAACTAACGTAACAAATCAACTAAAAAGAAGATAACGTTATGGTGATCTAAAAAGAAATCGTGTTAATCACGTGGACCTAAGCAAAATGTTCACCAACAAATTGTTCGCACACGAACACGTCACGTGTACCCTCGACGTCGGGGGTGATGCACCCCAGCTCACGTCGAAGGAGTCTCACCGGAAGCGCGATTTGCAAGTCAACCGGCGAGAGCTTTTGAGGACCCGAAACCATACACTCCCGGGAGGGAGTCGGGGAGTGCGGCGGCTATGGGCTGCCCGAGGTCGGTCAAGCCGCCCCTAGAGCCTCGGTATTCGCAGCTCTCCAACACGAAGAACGACGAAGAACGAGGGAGCAAAAACGAGGGAGGAACAAAACATAGATGAAAAAATTGTAGATGCGTTTGCGATTGTGTGTTGTTGTTCAATCGGCCGTTACCTCTTGTCTATATAAGAGGTGGATGGACTTTTCGTACAAGAAAAGGACTTGCCTAGCCGTCAAATCATCAAAACCTAATAAAACACAGACTATTCACGACCCCGGGCCCGGATGTCCGGCTCAAGGCACGGATGATTCGGCCTAGCCCAGTTTTTTGACAGCAGCTCACTGTTTTGACTCTAGAATCCACATACAATCTCGGATTTGGACGTATTTTATATCAAAATCAACCGTCTCAACAATACGCACAACTTTCATGTTGAACACTTTTTTATCTGAGGCCATCTTGAGGGTGTTTCGGGCCGTTTTCTAAAGTCTATAGCAGAAAAACATGTCCGGACGTTCGGACGACTGCCCGGATTGTCCGGCCTTTACCCGGATCAT
This sequence comes from Triticum aestivum, assembly GCF_018294505.1. Classification (NCBI taxonomy): domain Eukaryota; kingdom Viridiplantae; phylum Streptophyta; class Magnoliopsida; order Poales; family Poaceae; genus Triticum; species Triticum aestivum. The sequence continues at coordinate 324,153,044 of NC_057798.1, forward strand.
CCGGGACTTGACCCAGATCATCCGGCTTCAGCATCAACCTTCTGGTGTCTTGGTGCTCCAATTACCCGGATGATCCGGACCCCGGCCCAGATGATCCAGCCAAACATTGTTGCGGCGCACGGTTTTGCCTCTAACTTTTGCATACGACCTCGGATGGGGACGATCTTTGTATCAAAATCCTCCGTTTCAACGAGACAAAGAACTTTGCAGTTGTAAATTTTTCCAATCGAGACCATCATTAGATTTCATGCCATTCTTTAATCTGGTGTCAATACGAGCATCTCTAAGATTGGCATAACTTTTGCATCCGAACTTCATTTTGGACCATCTCTATATTTATTTTGATCGGCTTGAAGAGAGTCATCCAGTGGTGACATGAACTCATAATTTTAACATCATCTCATTATAGCCTCAAGTCACTCTTTGCGATCATGTCATTTTCGAGCGTCAACACATGCCCCCCCCCCCCCCGTTTTTCGGCAAAGCTTGGATGCCGGAAAATAATTTATCCATAGTTTGTTCTAAGGACGATGTCAACACCCCATCAGCCATTTATATGTTCTTAGGGCGATAGTTATATATCGGCCACACCTTTTCTTAGGGCGATAGTTATATATCGGTCATATCTTTTCTTAGGGTGATAGTTATATATCGGTCGTTGCCTGTCTAGGCTTCTTGCCACACACTTGAGTGGTACTTCTTTAAATATTTGCTATTGAGAGCTCGAGGTAACAATGTGTCTTGTATAGATTCCACAAAATATGAGTTTCCGGTAACTATTCTTGTAATCCTAAAAGGACCTTCCCAACTTGGAGACCACTTCCCAAATTTTCTATCTTTTGAACCAATTGGTAGAATCACCTTCCACACGAGATCGCCAACTTGAAAATTCTTCAACTTGACCTTCTTATTGTAAGCTCTTGCTACCCTCAATTTATCTCTTTCTATGGCCTTCAAAGCAGCCAAACGTTTATCGGCAACTTCATCAATATTGTCCATCATCATGTTATAAAAGTCCACCGTCGATAAATCATTTTGTTTGGCTATTCTCAAAGCATTCAAATTCACTTCCACTGGTAAAACGGCCTCTTGACCATATACGAGCTCATATGGAGTTACCTTTGTAGCACCATGCCTTGAGATTCTGTGTGCCCATAGAGCTTCGGACAATAGCTCATGCCATCTCCTTGGATTATCCTCAATCTTCTTCTTGATGAGCTTGATTAATATTTTATTACTAGACTCAGCTTGTCCATTGGCTTGGGCATAATATGGAGAGGAATTGAGCAACTTTATCTTATATGATTCGGCAAATTCTCTAACTTGATGTGACATAAAGGACGAACCTTGGTCCGTAGTTAATGTTTGAGGAATACCGAATCTATGAATAATATGCTCAGTTATGAATTGAATTACCTTTGTATGCGTCATATTTTTGAGTGGTATTGCTTCAGACCATTTAGTGAAATAATTAGTCGCCACCAACACGAACCAATGCCCCTTTGAAGAACAAGGATGAATCTCTCCAATAAAGTCTAATCCCCAACCTCTAAAAGGCCATGGCTTCATAATAGGATGTAACATGGCAGCGGGAGCCAACTGAATATCACCAAACTTTTGACAAGTTCACATCCTTTATAATACCGGAAGCAATCATTAACCATCGTCAGCCAATAAAACCCAGCACGTCGTAATAGCCATTTCATCTTGGGAGCCGCCTGATGAGCGCCACGAATACCTTCATGGACCTCTCCCATAGCAACTCTCGCTTGGTCCTCGTCCAAGCACTTTAAAAGAACATCATCAACCGTTCGGTGATAGAGACCATCATCTCTCATTGTGTATTTGAAAGCCATACGCCGAACAGTCCTGTCCACCCTTTTACTAGGATCACACAAATAATCAATAATGGGTTTCCTCCAGTCTTGATTTTCTCCTGCATTAAATATTTCATTAGTGGCCGAAACGGTGGGCTCCGGTTCGGCCTCCCCTATGTTGGCAAGACTAGACATCGGCCTTTGAGAAATATGAAACATGCCACGATCAACATGATAGCCGGATGCTTGTTGTGCCAACTCATTTGCTCTCCAATTGTCATGTCTAGATATATGAGCAATGCTAAAATAATCCAAATTAGAAATTATATCTAGACATTTATCAAGATAAACATTAAGTGATTCGTCAAAACATTGAAAGACTTTGGATATTTGTTGCACTACTAATAACGAATCACCAAAAGCCTCAATATGTGTAGCACCTATGGCAAGCAACATCTCTAAGCCGAATAACAATGCTTCATATTCGGCTTGATTATTTGTGCAAAAATATTCTAAGCGGCATGAGGCCTCGAAAACAGGACCATGAGGAGATATATAAATAATACCAACACCTTGGTCATTGCTACAAACTGAACCATCAAAATATAATCTCCATGGTACTAACGAGACAAGTTTATATCACTATCATGCTTGTCATCAATCCGATGCTTAACAATAAAATTAGCAACGATTTTGCCTTTCATGGATTTCAGAGATTCATAAGCCAAATCATATTCAATTAAAGTATAAGCCCACTTGCCAATTCTACCACTAAGAATTGGCCTATGCAACATGTACTTGATGACATCGGTTTGACAAGCTATAATGCAAGTACTAGGCACTAGATAATGTCTCAATTTTGTACAAGCATAATACAAGCATAAACATGATTTCTCAATAAATGTATACCTTGTCTCGGCGTCCAATAAGAGTCGGCTCAAATAAGTAATAACATGCTCCTTTCCTTCGGTCTCTTGAGTTAAAATAGCACCAATAACACCTTCTTCTGCTGCAATATAAAGCCTAAAGGGCTCTTTATGTTTGGGAGCTTTCAAAACTGGAGGAGTGCATAAATAATTTTTGATCATGTCAAATGCTTCTTGTTGTTTTCCCCCTCAAGTAAAATTAGTTTCATTCTTTAACCGAAGGATGGGAGTGAATGCGTCAACCTTCCCTCACAAGTTGGCTATGAATCTTCTCAAATAATTGACTTTGCCAAGGAATTTTTTGCATATCTCTCTTGCATGTTGGAGCCTCTACCTTTTGTATAGCTTATATATTTTTGGGATCAATTTCTATGCCATCTTGATGAATAATGAAACCCAAAAACTTTCCAGCCGATACACTAAAAGCACACTTTAAAGGATTCGTCTTTAGTCCATATTTTTTCATTCTCTCAAAAGCTAAGCGCAAATCGGCTAGATGAGATTCAAAAGCAGCCGATTTGACAACATTATCATCAATATAAACCTCAAGTATAACACCAAGTAAATCATGAAAAATTAAATTCATAGCCCTTTGATACGTGGCACCGGCATTTTTTAATCCAAAGGTCATCACTGTCCACTCAAATAAAACCAAGGAAACCGGGACATCGAAAAGCCATTTTGGACATGTCCTCTTCGGCCATAAAAATCTGGTTATACCCCGCATTACCATCAAGAAAGCTAATGACCTTATGTCCAGAAGCATCATTAATAAGCATATCGGCTATTGGCATAGGATACTCATCTTTAGGTGTAGCTCTATTCAAATCTCTGAAATCAATGCACACCCTCAACTTGCCGGAGCCTTTCTTCTCTACTGGTACAATGTTAGAAATCCACTCGGCATACCTACAAGGTCTAATAAATTAGCTTTAAGCAAACGACCGATCTCTTCCTGGACCCGGTCATATGTTTTTGGATTAAACTTTCTGGCCGATTGCTTGTACGGTCTAAAACCGGCCTTTATAGGTAACCGATGCTCCACTAGCTCTCGGCTTAAATCTGGCATCTCATGATATTCCCATGCAAAGCAACAAACAAATTCTTTCAATAGCTCGATCAGATTAGCTTTATGATTGGCTCTTAAATTTTTGTTTAAAAATGTCGGCCTAGGAATTTAACCATCTCCTATATCTATCTCTTCTAATGGATCGGCCGATGTAAAACCTTGTCCTAATTTATCCATATCATCTAACTCTTCTATGGACTCATACATATCGTTCGCATTGGACCGATATTCTACAAGACGCTTTTGTAATCACTCTGAGTTAGGATCCATTTAAATACATCATACCTTGGAGCCGATTATCGCCAACCGGCTTTAAAGAAACGGGTACAAAACCACTTCTTGTGGCGCTAAGAAAATCAAATTCTGATAAGTCGCGCCCCGTCAAGCAAGTAGCATTAGGATGTTGCCAATCCACCGATGCATCAGCCAAAGCAACACAAGCTGAATTATCCGCATGAATGACCTCCACATCATCATCAACCCATTCAATCAAAAACTGGTGCATAGTAGACGGCACACATTGGTTTGCATGAACCCAATCGCGGCCTAATATCACATTGTAGTTACCTTGCACCTCGGCGACAAAGAATGCAGTAGCCAAAGTTTTGCTTCCCACCGTAAGCTCCACATACATTACACCTTTGGCTTCAGTTTTCTCTTTGCCTTCAAATCCATTAAGCACCATGTTGATCTTTATTAACTCTTCATCACGCAACCCCAATTTCTTGAAGACTGAATACGACATAAGATTCACCACAGCACCACCATCGACAAGCATTCTAGCAACCGGCGATCCATTAATATGACCTTTAAGGAACAATGGCTTCAAGTGCGTCACCGGTTCTTTTGGCTTCTCGAATATAGCATTTTTAGGACCAAAATCTAGCTGAGCTACTTCCCCTTCTTCATCTATAGCACAAAATTCAGCGGGTAAGTAATACACCATATTAATATCCATACCTTCATGAACCGGTGTAGACTCATAATCTAGCATTTCATCTCCTTCCTCAAGCATGTCCACTGACTCTGAAATAGCTCCAAGGGAAGAGGAAGTAATAGGCAATGTGGACGATGTAATAGCAGTCGCATCATCCTCTGTTGGTGGTGTAGGTGTTGCTATGATCAATGCAGAAGCTGCTATGTTTTCCTTTTGCTTTGGCCTCCACACTTGTTTTGGGGGTACCATGGGATGGCTCTCATTGAATAAATTATCCCTTAGCTTTTCTGCTTCTTGTTCCTCCTTCTCATGACTCCTCATGCGCTGCAATCTCCTTTTTTGTGCCCTGGTCAGACCAAAAGGACACCACTTAGGCTGAGTATATTTTGGATCCCTCGACTTGGCCTTGCTTGTGTTAGCTTCATGATCATTAACCATGAGGCCTTGCTGGACCGCAACCACAACTTTAATAGAATCAGCTAGATTATCGACAATAATTGGCTCTTTGATTATTAATTCTTTAGTGTCTATCGTAATAGTTTCACCACTAGTACTCTTCTCCTTTTGCTTACTAGGCTCTGAAATTTCAGCACTTGGTGATTTGGCACGCCACACTTGCTTGCTGACCCTTTTTTTATTATCTTGCATTGGCCGATTGGCACCATTGTTCAAACGGCCTCGCGTGGGATAAGAAAGCCTCTCATGAATGGGCCTCCTTGGTTCTGCCCAACCCGGATGAAAAGTATAAGGGGGCATTGGGGGCTGCCTCCATCCTCCATTGAAGTCTCCCATGTAGTATGGCGCATAGGGGGGTGGCACCATCCATGGTCCCGGTGCCCATGGCCCATATGGCCTTGCATGATGCTGAAATTCTTCTCGAGGAGGTGACCTTGAGCGCTTCAAATTTGATGACCGGTTAGAGCTAGAACCGGCTGCTTGATTGGCATACTTGGACAACAACATATCAAAAGTTGGCTTGATTTTCTTGCGCTGCACTTTAGCTTCATTCGTCTTCCACTTGCCAACCTCTGGACTCTTGGGCTTAACAAATTTGACATGAGTGTTCTCTTGCACTTGTGGTTGCCCCCCGAGTGTAGGATTCTTGATGGTGATCTTGATTATCTCCTTGCCATCGAGTTGCTTGTCAAGCACAACTTGTATCCCCAAGACCTTGTCGCTCTCCTTATTTTTCCTGGGCTTACCAATGACAATATTACTCTTATTAGCTGATTCGGCTATGCTGGGCCGAATTAACATCTTCTTCCCCTCCAAATCCATGGTGTTCATTGGGAAAGGTTGCTTATCAACTTGCATCTCAGAAAAATTCAATCGTCCGTCATTAATGGCCGATTGTATCTGTCGTCGAAAAACATCACAATCATTAGTAGCATGAGAAAAAGAATTGTGATACTTGCAATAAGTACGCCGTTTTAGCTCTTCAAACGGCAGTAAAGTATGAGATATTCTAATAATCTTCGCTTGCAATAAAGCATCAATATTCTATCACACTTAGCAATGTTGAAAGTAAACTTCATCTCTTCATCTCGATTCTTATGAATCGGCTTTAAATCATTGCAAGTAAATGGTTTGGCCTTAGATGGCCAAACACATTCAGCAGCATAAATATCACCCTCATCATCCGAGTGGTCACTACCATACTCAACCATATTCATTTTAGCACGATCAGTTTTATATCTATGCACCTCTTTAAGATCTTTGCTTCGGCTTTCTTGAGCCAAAGCCCTTTGCAAGACTTGGTTGATATTTAAGAACTCATGTCCTTCTAGCCTTTCTCTAATGTGAGTTCTCAAACCACTAAGCACAAGATCAGCCAAATCTCTCTCGGTTATCACCAAGCTATAACACTGGTTTTTTGTATCTCTAAATCTCTTGACGTAATCGGAGACCGATTCATCATGCTTTTGTCTAACCGATGTAAGATGTGACAACTTAAGTTCATTATCGCCACTATAAAAATGATCATGAAATTTTTGTTCTAGTTGCAACCATAAACGAATAGAGCCATGTGGTAAAGCGGCAAACCATAAAAATGCGGTACCGGTTAGAGATAAAGGAAATAAACGCACTTTCAATTCATTTAGTGAGCCTGCTTCACCCAATTGTGCCAAGTATTGGCTCACATGCTCCCATGTGATTTTTGTGCCCTCTCCATTAAACTTAACAAAATATGGAATTTTATATCCCAGAGGGCATTGAATTGCATCAAAGTATTCTGGATATGGCTTTTGGTAAATACGGTTCCTTGGTAACTCAACTCCAAAATTTTCTCGGAGCATCTTAGCCATCTCCTCTCTAAGATTAGCTAGACCATCATCCACAGTGGACGATAAAGCTTGTGGTAGTGGCATAGGACGAGTAGGGTTAGTAGTTGCAGGTGTGAATTGTGGCATGTATGCCGAATTGTAATTCGGCAATGATCTAACAGTGTTTGCACTTGTAGGTAGGGTTTGGTTCAGCGTCACCACCGAACTTGGCACTACTCATGATAGGATTAATGGGTGCAACAACAATTTGATTTGTGGGGCTAGGACAAAAATTCATCGGCACAGGAGGCACCGATGAAATAGGCAAAGTTGGATTAGGGATCACTGCGGTAACAGGCACACCAACATTACCAATAGATGATTGAGGCATACTTTTTTGAGCATTACTATTTTCCAAGAAAATTTGGTATAAAAGATTATTGCTATCAGTAATGAGACTATCAATTTCAGCCCATACCTCGGGAGAGAAGGTATTACTCACAGAGGGTTTAACCTGTTCATCGTGAAGAGGAGGAAACTTGATTTCTCCAACCGAAGTGATATTGCCTTGACGATCTTTCTTGAACTTAGCAAGGAATTCCTGCATCTCCTTCTCTTCACGCGCCTTATTGTACTCCTCATAAGCTTGGCGATGTTCGTCCGATAACTCCTCAAAATTGGGCTTGATTATGTTATCGGCGTTGATTTCTGAGGGCTTGGGAATCTTGTCGTTGCCAGACATGATGAATGATGATTGATCTTCAGTCCCTAGCGAAGTCACCAAAAAGTGTGTTCACACATGAACACGTCACATGTACCCTTGACACCGGGGGTGGTGCACCGTAGCTCACATTGAAGGATTCTCACCGGAAGCGCGATTCTCAAGTCGACCGGCGAGAGCTTTTGAGGACCCGAAACCCTACACTCCCGGGAGGGACCCCGTCGGGGAGTGCGGCGGCTATGGGCTGCCCTAGGTCGGTCAAGCCGCCCCTGGAGCCTCGGTATTCTCAGCTCTCCAACACGAAGAACGACGAAGAACAAGGGAGCAAGAACGAGGGAGGAACAAAACGTAGATGAAAAAGTTGTAGATGCGTTTGCGATTATGTGTTGTTGTTCAATCGGCCGTCACCTCTTATCTATATAAGAGGCGGATGGACTTCTCGTACAAGAAAAGGACTTTCCTAGCCGTCCAAATCATCAAAACCTAATAAAACATGGACTATTCACGACCCCGGCCCGAATGTCCGGCTCAAGGCCCGGATGATCCGGCCTAGCCCAGTTTTCTAATAGCAGCTCACTGTTTTAGCTCTAGAATCCACATACGGCCTCGGATTTGGACGTTTTTTATATCAAAATCAACCACCTCGACGAGACACACAACTTTTATGCTGAATACTTTTTGATCTAAGGCCATCTTGAGGGTGTTTGGGGCCGTTTTCTAAAGTCTGTAGCAGAAAAACTTGTCCGGACGTTCGGACGATTGCCCGGATTGTCCGGCCTTTATCCGGATCATCCGGGACTTGACCTAGATCATCCGGCTTGAGAACCAACCTTCTAGTGTCTTGGTGCTCCAATTACCCGGATGATCCGGACCCCGGTCCGGATGATCCGGCCAAACATTGCTGCAGCGCACGGTTTTGCCTGTAACTTTTGCATACGATCTCGGATGGGGACGATCTTTATATCAAAATCGTCCGTTTCGACGTGACGAAGAACTTTGCAGTTGTAACCTTTTCCACCCGAGACCGTATTAATTAGGTTTCATGCCATTCTTTAATCTGGTGTCAATACGAGCATCTCTAAGATTGGCATAACTTTTGCATCCGAGCTTCATTTTGGACCATCTCTATATTAATTTCGATCGGCTTGAAGAGAGACATCTAGTGGTGACATGAGCTCATAATTTTAACATCATCTCATTAAAGCCTCAAGTAACTCTTTGCGATCATGCCATTTTCGAGCGTCAACACAAATGCACAAAAGAGTTTGGTTATTAAACAATTAAATATGGGAAGCTTAGCTTAAAATATTAAGCTTTTCTATCTCATAATTTTGAGATGAAAGAGCTGGATGTGGCTGGTGTTATCTTGAACATAAAGATTGATAGATGCGAAGGTGTCATGATGTTTCGATGAGATAGCTATCGTTTTCTGTGGAAGTCGGCTTTGACGATCCGACTACGAACGTGCGAGACGTTGCGCCTTAGCAATCGCTAAACCAACTTCCAAGTGGTTATTGATCACGCCGGAGAGCATGATCAACCTGACCACGAGGGTCTATTTCCTGCAAGCAAACAAAGAACAAGCAAGAAACTGATATTGTGAATATAATAGGAAAACTTTATTAATGAAGGTGGGGTTCTGTGACGTCTTTGTCCGGTCGTATAATACAAACAAAGTATGTGAAGTTGCAGCCATGGCGAACTTTAATCTAAACAAAACCCAAAGTCTAAACGACGCCCTAAGGGTTGTATACATGGAGGAAGATGGGGGGGTTCGTGGCCCCTTGAAGGACGGTCTAAAACCAACCCTAACTCTGTTTTATCACACATACAGACTCTAAAAACAGGCTATACTTTAGTATTTCGAAATTACAAGGGCCTGGCCCAAAAATAAGATGACGCGGCACCTATTATAATCTATGGATGAAATTTATTAAAGGGCATCTTGTATAATGCATACAGGTCCTTGTATGTCATCAAGGAGGCTTCAAAATACTGAAATCTTCACTAGAAACGCCGTTCTGGTTCCCTTTGCGCGCGCCTTCATCTTCATGCTTGTTTCTGCTCCAGTGTTCATCCTTCTTGTCCATGCTAGGCCCTTCATTAGTAATCAACACAAATGTATCCAACTTAGGCAGCATCATATTCTCATGAACATTAGAATTGTTACCAAGAAACGAAAGTACTTGGTAATTCAATTGGCGTGCGCGAGCTCTAGTTATTGGTCCAGTCAGTATAGCAGCAGGGGTTGTGGGTGTAATAATGGTATTGATGTCCTCATCATCCTCCCCTTATGAAGTTGTCCTCGACGGAAGCTCATCTTCCTCACCAAAATAAGGCTTCAAATCTGCAATGTTAAAAGTGGGACTAACCCCAAAATCTGCAGGCAGCTCAAGTTTATATGCATTACCATTTATTTTCTCTAACACCTTAAAAGGACCATCAGCACCTGGCATTAGTTTCGATTTGTGCAAATCAGAAAACATATACTTACACAAATGTAACCAAACAAGATCTCCAGGTGCAAAGACAACACGTTTTCTATCTTTATCTCCAGCAAGTTTATATTTAGCATCGCTCAGTGTTTTCCTTAGTTAACTCATGCATTTTTAAGATCAATTCAGCATTGTTGTTTAGCATCAAAATTAACCTTCTCCAAAAAGGGAAGAGGCAACAAATCAATGGGTGCATGAGGTAGAAAACCATACACAATCTCAAAAGGGCACATCTTAGTAGTAGAATGCAGCGAACAATTATAAGCAAATTCGGTATGAGGCAAGCATCCTTCCCACATTTTCTTGTTATTCTTCAAAATAGCCCTAAGCATAGTAGACAAAGTTCTATTGACTACTTCAGTTTGTCCATCAGTTTGGGGTTGACAAGTAGTACTAAAAAGCAGTTTAGTCCCCAACTTAGCCCATAAACATCTCCAAAAGTGGCTAAGAAATTTAGTATCATGGTATGAAATAATAGTATTGGGCACACCATGTAAGCGAATAATTTCACAAAAGAACAAATCAACAACATTAGCAACGTCATCGCTTTTATGACATGGTATGAAGTGTGCCATTTTTGAAAATATATCCACAACAACAAATATGTTGTCCCTCCCCTTCTTTGTTCGAGGTAATCCTAAAACAAAATCCATAGATATATCCTCCCAAGGAACACTAGGTATAGGCAAAGGCATATATAAACCATGAGGATTGAGTCGTGACTTAGCTTTTTGACATGTAGTGCAGCGAGCAACAAAAGCTCAACATCCCGTCTCATCTTTGGCCAAATGAAATGCGTAGCAAGTATGTCCTCCGTCTTTTTGATGTGAAAGTGTCCCATTAACCCTCATCCATGCGCCTCCTGTAACAAAAAAAGACGAACGGAGCTAGCTGGAATGCATAGCTTGTTAGCACGGAACACAAATCCATCATTAATGACAAACTTGTTCCATGTTCTTCCTTCTTTACAATTCTGCATTACATCTTTAAAATCAACATCATGCATATATTGATCTTTAATGGTCTCCACACCAAATATTTTAAAGTCAAGTTGTGAAAGCATAGTATAACAACGAGACAATGCATCAACAATAACATTTTCTTTACCCTTCTTGTGTTTGATGACATAAGGGAAAGTCTCAATGAATTCAACCCATTTAGCATGTCTATAGTTCAGTTTTTCTTGAATTTTAATATGTTTCAAAGATTCATGATCAAAATGAATAACAAATTCTTTGGGCCATAAATAATGTTGCCATGTTTCTAAAGTTTGAACAAGAGCATATAATTCTTTATCATAAGTAGAATATTTTTTTTGACTAACTACTGCAGGGCACAACCCCACAGTCTTTTATTAAAATCAAGGCAAGTCCATACAAGTTAATTGCACAACACTAAAGCTATAAAAATAAAGAAAAAGAAAGGCTAAACTCACCTAAACCTACCTGTCTATTACAAATCTCAAGTGAGCCCCTCCAACAATTTTAAAAGGCGAGGTTTAATATGAGTTTTGACCCTATGAGATGGCAAAGTTAAATCATGTACAAATTTATAACGCCAAGCACTAAAAGTAGCTCTTTCCCCTCTGAAGGTTCTGCCATTCCCGATGATCCAAATATTCCAAGTTTCTATGAAGACCACCTCAAAGAAGAAGCTTTTGGCAAATCTCTTCCTTGCCAAAGTGATGCACCGATGAACATTGGAGCCACCAAACCAATCAATCTGAAGATAGTTCCAAATTCTTGCACTGTAGTTGCAAGAAAAGAACAGATGTTGACGATCCTCATATGCGTGTTGGTGACACAATACACAAAGATTATCATCCCCAGCATCACGCCAATGCCTACGCACAAGCAGGTCCTTAGTGTTGAGTCTATCAAAGAATAACAACCAAGCAAAGACCTTGATTTTAAGCATGCATCTACTACTCCATAACCATTTGCAAGGCTCAATGGTGGGTAGATGGGAGTGCATTATGTTATAGTAACTTATTGACGTGTAAGCTCTAGAAGATCCAACCCAAGACCAAACATCATTAGCACAGGAGTCTCGTTGTAAATTATCAACCCAGGAAATGAGTGAGTCCAGTTCAGTCGCAGTTTGTCGGGAGATCGATAGCTGGAAGAAGGATGCTCTATTTTGGCTATCAATAAAATCAGACACTGAAATCTTATCATCCAAAGCATAAGAAAACAACCTTGGTAGCCTTTGTCTCAAGGGCATAGAAGATCCATCCAGCTGCCAAGCATCAGACCAGAATAAAAACAGAATCCCCCTTGTTCACCACTGTAGAGGCCACGGCTCTGTAGTTATCAGAGAGTTTGAAAATATCCTTCCACTAGAAGGAGCCATAGAGGAAAGTGGCCTGGGGAACTACACCATCATAGTAAGAATTCCACAACAAGGATACCCAAGGTATATCTTCCTTATTATAGAACTTATGTAAGTGTTTGATGAGTAGCCCTTGATTCTGAGATGCAAATTGATGACACCCAAACCACCTTTCTCCTTTTGTCTACAAACCAAATCCCAGGCAGCAAGGGATTGCCTTGGTGTATCAGAATTTCCTCGCCAGAGGCATTGTCTCATAATTCTTTCTAGTTTCTTGATAATGCCAGGTGGGATAGACAAGGTGCATAAGAAATAGACGGGCATGGAAGAAAGAACAGATCACAACAGTTGGAGCCTGCAACCTTGGTTCAACATGGAAGAACTAGCTGACAGGCGTCTCTCAACTGAATCCATCAGTGGCATCAAATCTTGGATAGTAGGTTTAGTGGTACCTAAGGGTAATCTGAGGTAGGTGAATGGCAGTGTACCAATGTGATACGCCTCCGTCGTATCTATAATTTTTTATTGTTCCATCCCAATATTATTCAACTTTCATATACTTTTGGCAACTTTTTATACTATTTTTGGGACTAATATATTGATCCAGTGCCCAGTGCCAGTTCCTGTTTGTTGCATGTTTTATGTTACGTCTCCGTGGTATCGATAATTTTTGATTGTTCCATGCCAATATTATTCAACTTTCATATACTTTTGGCAACTTTTTATACTATTTTTGGGACTAACATATTGACACCGTGCCCAGTGCCAGTTCCTGTTTGTTGCATGTTTAATGTTTCGCAGAAACTCAAACAGAGTCCAAATGGGATAAAAATGGATGGAGAATATTTTTGGAATATTTATGATTTTCTGGAAGAAAAATCAGCGCAAGACGGTGCCCGAGGGGGCCATGAGGCAGGGGGCGCCCCCTAACCCTCGTGGGCACGCCGTAAGGTGGTTACTGCTCTTCTTTGGCCATAAGAAAGCTAATTTTTGGAGAAAAATCTTGGCGAAGGTTTCAATCCAATCGGAGTTACGGATCTCCGGATATATAAGAAAGGGTGAAAGGGTAGAATCAGGGAACGCAGAAACAGAGAGAGACAGAGAGACAAATCCAATCTCGGAGGGGATCTCGCCCCTCGCATGCCATGGAGACCATGGACCAGAGGGGAAACCTTTCTCCCATCTAGGGAGAAGGTCAAGGAAGAAGAAGAAGGAGGGGGGCTCTCTCCCCCTCGCTTCCGGTGGCGCCGGAACTCCGCCGGGGGCCATCATCATCACCGCGATCTACACCAACACCTCAATCATCTTCACCAATGTCTCCATCACCTTCCCCCATCTATATTCAGCGGTCCACTCTCCCGCAACCCGCTGTACCCTCTACTTAAACATGGTGCTTTATGCTTCATATTATTATCCAATGATGTGTTGCCATCCTATGATGTCTGAGTAGATTTTTGTTGTCCTATCGGTGATTGATGAATTGCTATGATTGGTTTAATTTGCTTGTGTTTATGTTGCTGTCCTATTGTGCCCTCCGTGTCGCGCAAGCGTGAGGGATTCCCGCTGTAGGGTGTTGTAATACGTTCATAATTCGCTTATAGTGGGTTGCTTGAGTGATAGAAGCATAAACCCAAGTAAGTGGGTTGTGGCGTATGGGATAAAGGGGACTTGATGCTTTAATGCTATGGTTGGGTGCTACCTTAATGATCTTTAGTAGTTGCGGATGCTTGCTAGAGTTCCAATCATAAGTGCATATGATCCAAGAAGAGAAAGTATGTTAGCTTATGCCTCTCTGTCAGGATCCCGACTCAAGCCACACAGATCTAGCATGTAGCACCTCATATCACTTTGCGGCCTCACGCACGGTATTCCCACAGGTGTCGCCTTACCTTGCCCGGGACCGTTTGCGCCTTTTGGCACACATATATGATAGTGTCGCTAGCATCCATATGACAAGGAGCCCGGGCTGACATGGCTAGTCGTGAACCCAAAGTGGCACTAACTTACAGGGACATGCATACATGACCCAACAATGAACATGTCGGTCATCAGCGAGTGAATCCGGGCTGTAGCAACTGGCTAGCAGGACTCCGATAAACCGGGCTATAGCAGGCTAACAGGACTCCGATAGACACCGCATGACATTTCCCCGAAGGGACAGACACATGAACGAAGAAGGACACATGCCGGCTAGCCTAAGTGTTCCGGAGCAGTAGCAAGCTACCAAGGCTCGGTGGAAGCACTAGGAGACATTTCCCGGTAAGAGAGGCTACCAAGGATAAACAACTAGATAGTCAGATCCCACACATACCAAGCATTTCAATAACATACACACAATATGCTCGATATGTGCAAATGCAACATGGCATCACAACATGACTCTACAACTCAAGTATTTATTCAATAGGCTCCGAGGAGCGAGATATTACAAACATGGGTCTCATGATCCAACATTCAGAGCATACAAGTCAAAGCACAAGCGGAAGCTTATGTCTGAGTACAGACATCTACAAATGGAAAAAGGCTGAGAAGCCTGACTATCTACTAGATCTTGCCGAGGCACAAGATCGTAGCTGAGGTAACAAGCTAAACGTCGAAGTCCACGCGGAACTACTATCGAGACTAAAGTCTCTCTGCAAAAACATAAAATAGGCAAACGTGAGTACAAATGTACCCAGCAAGACTTACATCGGAGCTAACTACATATGCATCATTATCAACAAAGGTATGGTGGGGTTTAACTACAGCAAGCCAGCTTTGACTCGGTAGCTATCTTGAACTACGACTGCAAGTAACTCTTTTGAGGTGGCACACACGAGTCCACATATTCACCATATCAATACACCACTATGGATCAGCTCCCGTCTCCCTACGAGAACGCCATCCATAGCACTCACGCTTATCTTGTGTATTTTAGAGTATCCACTTTCACTTGTCTATGAACTGTATAGGCAACCCAGAGGTCCTTTACCGCAGACGCGGCTATTCGAATAGATGATGTTAACCCTATAGGGGTGTACTTCTTCACACACGCTCTCACCACTTACCGCCGTTTACACGACATGTATTCGGCAACCTTCAAGCAGAAGCCCAACGAGGGTGTCGGCCACGGCCTACCTAAACACTCAAGTCTCTAGTCCAGGTTTATCGCCTATTGAGGTTCCATCCGCATGGAGTCCAATC
This sequence comes from Triticum aestivum, assembly GCF_018294505.1. Classification (NCBI taxonomy): domain Eukaryota; kingdom Viridiplantae; phylum Streptophyta; class Magnoliopsida; order Poales; family Poaceae; genus Triticum; species Triticum aestivum. The sequence continues at coordinate 324,168,787 of NC_057798.1, forward strand.
GAGGTTTCCACATACGGCCCCGAACGATGTGTACAGGGTTCCGCGACACCAAATGGGCGCCCGGCATACCCGACCATGTGCCTACCGCATCATAGCCCACCCCTCGGGTCTGCGATGCGCACGGCCTTGATAACCCACAAGTATAGGGGATCGCGACAACTTTTGAGGGTAGAGTATTCAACCTAAATTTATTGATTCGACACAAGGGGAGCCAAAGAATATTCTTGAGTACTAGCAGTTGAGTTGTCAATTCAACCACACCTGGATAACTTAGTATCTGCAGGAAAGTGTTTAGTAGCAAAAGTGGTATGATAATAAAGGTAACGGTAGCAAAGGTAAAGATAAATGTTTTTGGGTTTTTGTAGTAGTTGAAACAGTAGCAACGGAAAAGTAAATAAGCAAAGAACAATGTATGAAAAGCTCGTAGGCAATGGATCAGTGATGGATAATTATGCCAGATGCGATTCCTCATGCAATAGCTATAACATAGGGTGATATAGAACTAGCTCCAGTTCATCAATGTAATGTAGGCATGTATTCCGTAAATAGTCATACATGCTTATGGAAAAGAACTTGCATGACATCTTTTGTCCTATCCTCCCGTTGAAGCGGGGTCCTAGCGGAAACTAAGAGATACTAAGGCCTCCTTTTAATAGAGAACCGGAACAAAGCATTAGCACATAGTGAATACATGAACTCCTCAAACTACGGTCATCACCGAGAAGTATCCCGATTATTGTCACTTCGGGGTTGTCGGATCATAACACATAGTAGGTGACTATAGACTTGCAAGATAGGATCAAGAACACACATATATTCATGAAAACATAATAGGTTCAGATCTGAAATCATGGCACTCGGGCCCTAGTGACAAGCATTAAGCATAGCAAAGTCATAGCAACATCAATCTCTGAACATAGTGGATACTAGGGATCAAACCCTAACAAAACTAACTTGATTACATGGTAAATCTCATCCAACCCATCACCGTCCAGCAAGCCTACGATGGAATTACTCACACACGGCGGTGAGCATCATGAAATTGGTGATGGAGGATGGTTGATGATGACGACGGTGACGAATCCCCCTCTCTGGAGCCCCGAACGGACTCCAGATCAGCCCTCCCGAGAGAGATTAGGGCTTGGCGGCAGCTCCGTGTCGTAAAACGCGATGAAACTTTCTCTCCGATTTTTTTCTCCCCGAACGTGAATATATGGAGTTGGAGTTGACGTGGTGGAGGTCCAGGGGGCCCACAAGATAGGAGGCCGCGCCCTAGGGGGGCGCCCTCCTGTCTCGTGGACAGGCTGTGGGCCCCCTGGCATTAATTCTTTCGCCAAAAATTCTTATTAATTCCAAAAAGTGCCTCCGTGGATTTCCAGGACATTCCGAGAACTTTTCTTTTCTACACATAAAACAACATCATGGTAGTTCTGCTGAAAACAGCGTCAGTCCGGGTTAGTTTCATTCAAATCATGCAAGTCAGAGTCCAAAACAAGGGCAAAAGTGTTTGGAAAAGTAGATACGTTGGAGACGTATCAACTCCCCCAAGCTTAAACCTTTGCTTGTCCTCAAGCAATTCAGTTGATAAACTGAAAGTGGTAAAGAAAAACTTTTACAAACTCTGTTTTCTCTTGTTGTTGTAACATGAAAAGGCAACTTTCAAGTTTCAGCAAGTATTATGAACTAACCATACTCACAATAACACATAGGTCTCACAATTACTCATATCAATAGCATAATCAGCTAGCGAGCCATAATAATAAACTCAAATGACAACACTTTCTCAAAATAATCATAATATGATATAACAAAATGGTATCTCGCTAGCCCTTTCTGAGACCGCAAAACATAAATGCAGAGCACCTTTAAAGATCAAGGACTGACTAAACTTTGTAATTCATGGTAAAAGAGATCCAGTCAAGTCATACCCAATATAAACCAATAGTAATGAATGCAAATGACAGCGTGCTCTCCAGCGGGTGCTTTTAATAAGAAGGATGATGACTCAACATAAAAGTAAATTGATAGGCCCTTCGCAGAGGGAAGCAGGGATTTGTAGAGGTGCCAGAGCTCAATTTTAAAATAGAGATTGAATGACATTTTGAGCGGCATACTTTCGTTGTCAACTCAACAACTATGAGATGGCTGTATCTTCCATACTACATGCATTATAGGCAGTTCCCAAACAGAATGGTAAAGGTTTATACTCCCCCAACCACCAACAAGCATCAATCCATGGCTTGCTCGAAACAACGAGTGCCTCCAACATACAACAACCCTGGGGGAGTTTTGTTTAATTATTTTGGTTTGCTTTGATCTTTTTGGATCATGGGACTGGGCATCCCCATTACCGGCCCTTTCTCGTGAATGAGGAGTGGAGTCCACTCCTCTTGAGAATAACCTACCTAGCATGGAAGATATAGGCAGCCCTAGTTGAGACATGAGCTGCTCGAGCATACAAAACATAATTTCATGTGAAGGTTTAGAGTTTGGCACATACAAATTTACTTGGAACGGCAGGTAAATACCGCATGTAGGAAGGTATAGTGGACTCATATGGAACAACTTTGGGGTTTAAGGAGTTTGGATGCACAAGCAGTATTCCTGCTTAGTAAAGGTGAAGGCTAGCAAAAGACTGGGAAGCGACCAACTGAGAGAGCGACAACAGTCATAAACATGCATTAAAATTAACTCACACCGAGTACAAGCATGAGTAGGATATAATCCACCATGAACATAAACATCATGAAGGCTATGTTGATTTGATTCAACTACATGTGTGAACATGTGCCAAGTCGAGTCACTCAATTCATTCAAAGGAGGATACCGTCCCATCATACAACATCATAATCATTCTAATAGCATGTTGGCACGCAAGGTAAACCATTATAACTCATAGCTAATCAGGCATGGCACGAGCAACTTTAATCTCTAAATGTCATTGCAAATATGTTTACTTCATAATAGCTGACTCAGGAATGACGAACTCATCATATTTACAAAAACAAGAGAGGTCGAGTTCATACCAGCTTTTCTCATCCCAATAAGTCCATCATATATCGTCATTATTGCCTTTCACTTGCACGACCAAACGATGTGTATAATAATAAGAGTGCACGTGCATTGGACTAAGCTGGAATCTGCAAGCATTCAACTCAAGAGAGAAGACAAGTAATATAGGCTCTAAATTAAATAAACAATCATGCATATAAGAGCCACTAAGCATTTTCAATATGGTCTTCTCGACCCCCAAAAGAAAAGAAAGTAAAACTATTTACACGAGAAAGCTCCCAACAAGTAAAAGAAGAACGAGAAATCTTTTTGGGTTTTCATTTTAATTCCTACTACAAGCAAGGAAATTAAACTAACTTTTTTTTGTTTTTTCTTAAAGTTTTTCAAACACACAAGAAGAAAACTAGAAAAAAAAGAAATTTAAGCTAGCATGGATAATACAATGAAAGAGTATGAGCACCGACGACTAGTGTGTGAACATGAATGTAAAGTCAGTGAGAAATACGTACTCCCCCAAGCTTAGGCTTTTGGCCTAAGTTGGTTTAATACCAATGAACGCCTGGCTGATATCCATAAGTGAAACTGGGGTAGTACTGAGATGCAGAGGCGACCGCCTCCTGAGCAGCATCGTGTTGGCGAGCTGCCTCCATTCCCCTCTCATATTCAGTTGCTTCTTCCCTGGTGACAACATATCTTCCTTTTGCCTGATAATCAAAAAGGTAGGGAGCAGGAAGAGTAACAGGGATGATGTTGCATCTGTCATAGATTAGTCGATAATGGAGGAATTGTTCATTCCTCTCAAGAAAATGATGATCAAACATAGCTTCTTTATCCAAATAAACAGGAGGTACAATCATACCCCTCTCTCGTGGAGCTATATTAAGAAAGTTAGCCACACGGGTTGCATTAATTCCTCCAAAGAAATCTCCCCTTCTACTATTATTCTACAACCTATGTGCAACTATTGCCCCCAAGTTATAACCTTTATAACCTGACACAGCACTCTTGAGGACACAAAGATCAGGAGCACACATGTGACATACTTCGTCCTTACCGTTAATGCATCTACCAATAAAGAGAGCAAAATAATGTATAGCAGGAAAATGAATGCTCCCTATGGTAGCTTGTGCTATGTCCCTAGATTCTCCCATGGTAATACTAGCAAGAAAATCTCTAAATTCAGATTTGCAAGGATCATTGATATTACCCCACTGCGGGAGTTTGCAAGCAGTTGTGAAATCCTCTAAATCCAGCTCGGCATTACGCACATATGCGTCAAATTCCTCCTTAAAGCCTGCTTCAATCATAAAATCATCGGGTGGCCACTCACAAGCCCGTACATTTGCATCCCTTGGCAAATTAACATCTTGTTCACGTATAGAAATCCTTGGCCCTTTTTTTGTCGAGGAACCACCTTGGTACATTCTTCTAAGCATATTTGTTTTTTTAAAATTTTAGTGACTTCAAAATAAAAGTGAATAAAACTAAACAAGATTGATAGCAACTACTCCTACAAGTGCCTAGAGCCTATATCAAACATTGGAATTTCTTGGGACCTCAAAAATTTAGCATGCAAGTTTAAGAACATGGTCACCTATGCAGAAAAAATTTGCAATGAATAAAGCACTACAACAAAAACTAATTGGACCAATGGAGGAGTCACATACCAAGCAACAATCTCCCAAAGCAGTTTTGTGAATGGAGCTTTGAGCTAAGATATTGAAAATCGCAGCAAAACGAGCTAGAACTCGTGCTTGAGCTGGATGGGGATTTTTTTGGGTAGAAGATGAAGTGTGTGGGTGCTGGCATAAGTGGAGGGGAGCCACCAGGGGCCCACGAGATAGGGGGCGCGCCCTACAGGGGGGGCGCCCTCCTCTCTCGTGGCCTGGTGCTTGCCCCTCCTGAAGTGTTTTCAGTGCCTAAAATCCTCAAATATTCCAGAAAAAATCATACTAAATTTGCAGGGCATTTGGAGCACTTTTATTTTCAGACTATTTTTTTAATACACGGATAATTCAGAAAACAGACGGATAATACTATTTTTGCTTTTATTTATTCTAAATAACAGAAAGTAAAAGGAGGTTACAGAAGGTTGTGCCTTCTAGTTTCATCCATCTCGTGATCATCAAAATGAATCCACTAACAAGGTTGATCAAGTCTTGTTAACAAAATCATTCCGAATAACACGGAACCGGAGAAATTTTGAATAACACTAAGTTACCTCAACGGGGATATGAAAATCCCCAACAATAAGAATATCATACTTTTTCTTGACAGTAGGGAGAGGAAATTCAAAACCTCCAAAAATGATAGTTGGAACTTTTTGAATAGAATTGATACTATGAACTTGAGATCATTTCCTCGGAAAGTGTACCGTATGGTCATTACCATTAACATGAAAAGTGACATTGCCTTTGTTGCAATCAATAACAGCCCCTGCAGTATTAAGAAATGGTCTACCGAGGATAATAGACATACTATCGTCCTCGGGAATATCAAGAATAACAAAGTCCATTAAGATAGTGACATTTGCAACCACAACAGGCACATCCTCACAAATACCGACAGGTATAGCAGTTGATTTATCGGCCATTTGCAAAGATATTTCAGTAGGTGTCAACTTATTCAATTCAAGTCTACGATATAAAGAGAGAGGCATAACACTAACACTGGCTCCAAGATCACATAAAGCAGTTCTAACATAATTTCTTTTAATAGAGCATGGTATAGTTGGTACACCCGGATCTCCAAGTTTCTTTGGTATTCCACCCTTAAAAGTGTAATTAGCAAGCATGGTGGAAATTTCAGCTTCCGGTATCTTTCTTTTATTTGTGATGATATCCTTCATATACTTAGCATATGGATTTACTTTAAGCATATCAGTTAAGCACATACATAAAAAATAGGTCTAATCATTTCAGCAAAGCGCTCAAAATCCTCATCATCCTTTGACTTGGATGGTTTAGGAGGAAAGGGCATGGGTTTCTGAACCCATGGTTCTCTTTCTTTACCGTGCTTCCTAGCAACAAAATCTCTCTTATCATAACGTTGATTCTTTGATTGTGGGTTATCAAGATCAACAGCAGGTTCAATCTCTACATCATTGTCTTTGCTAGGTTGAGCATCAACATGAACATTATCATTAACAATATCACTAGGTTCATGTTCATCACCTGATTGTGTTTCAACATCAGAAATAGAAATATCATTGGGATTCTCAGGTGTGTCTATAGTAGGTTCACTAGAAGCATGCAAAGTTCTATCGTTTTTCTTCTTCTTCTTTTTAGAAGAACTAGGTGCCTCTAAATTATTTCTCTGAGAATCTTGCTCGATTCTCTTAGGGTGGCCTTCATGATACAAAGGTTCCTGAGTCATTCTACCAGTTCTAGTAGCCACTCTAACAACAAAGTCATTTTTATTATTTAATTCATCAAGCAAATCATTTTGAGCTTTGAGTACTTGCTGAGCTTGAGTAGCAACCATAGAAGCATATTTGCTAACGCGGTGAAGTTCATCTTTAACTCTAGCCAGATTATCACCTACGCGTCCTATCTCGAAAGCATTATTCTTTAACTCTCTACCAACATAAGCATTAAAACCTTCTTGTCTAGCCATAAAGTTGTCAAATTCATCTAAGCATGGGCTATGAAATTTAGTAGAGGGTATTTCAACTTTATCATATCTATAGAGAGAATTTACCTTTACTACCTGTGTCGGGTTATCAAGACAATGTGGTTCTTCAGGCGGTATATTAAGACCATGTATTTCTTCAATAGGAGGTAAATTCTTAACATCTTCAGCTTTAATACCTTTTTCTTTCATTGATTTCTTTGCCTCTTGCATATCTTCAGGACTGAGAAATAAAACACCTCTCTTCTTCGGAGTGGGTTTAGGAATAGGCTCAGGAGTTGGCTCAATTGGTTCAGGAATTACTTCAGGAATTGGCTCAGGAAGAGTCCAATTATTTTCATTAGTCAACATATTATTCAGTAGTATTTCAGCTTCATCGACCGTTCTTTTCCTGAAAACACAACCAACACAACTATCCAAGTAGTCCTTGGAAGCATCGGTTAGTCCATTATAAAAGATATCAAGTATTTCATTTTTCTTAAGAGGATGATCAGGCAAAGCATTAAGTAACCGGAGAAGCCTCCCCCAAGCTTGTGGGAGACTCTCTTCTTTGATTTGCACAAAATTATATATTTCCCGCAAGGGAGCTTGTTTCTTATGAGCAGGAAAATATTTAGCAGAGAAGTAATAAATCATATCCTGGGGACTACACACACAACCAGGAGCAAGAGAATTATACCAAGTCTTAGCATCACCCTTTAATGAGAACGGGAATATCTTAAGGATATATAAATAGCGAGACTTCTCATCATGAGTGAACAGGGTGGCTATATCATTCAACTTGGTAAGATGTGCCACAACAGTTTCAGATTCAAGGCCATAAAAAGGATCAGATTCAACTAAAGTAATAATATCAGGATCAATAGAGAATTCATAATCCTTATCAGTAACACAGATAGGTGAAGTAGCAAAAGCAGGACCGGGTTTCATTCTAGCATTAAGAGACTGCTGCTTCCATTTAGCTAATAATTTCTTAAGATCGTTTCTATCATTGCAAGCAAGAATTTCCATAGCAGCTGCTTCATTCATAACATAACCCTTAGGAACAACAGGTAATACATAATCATTGGGGGAACCTTCATCATCACTATCATCAATAATAGGTTCTTCAATATTTTCATTCCCCCTAACTCTAGCAAGTTGTCCATCTAGAAATTCACCTAATGGCAAAGTAGTATCACGCACAGAAGTAGTTTCATCATGCATAGCAGAAGTGGCATCATCAATAACATGTGACATATCAGAATTCATAGGAGTAGTAGGTTTAGGTGTCGCAAGCTTACTAATAACGGAAGGAGAATCTAGTGCAGAGCTAGATGGCAGTTCCTTACCTCCCCTCGTAGTTGAGGGCAAAATCTTGGTTTTAGCGTCTTTCAAGTTCTTCATAGTGATCAACAGATATAAATCCCAAGTGACTCAGAGAATAGAGCTATGCTCCCCGGCAACGGCGTCAGAAATTAGTCTTGATAACCCACAAGTATAGGGGATCGCGACAGCTTTTGAGGGTAGAGTATTCAACCCAAATTTATTGATTCGACACAAGGGGAGCCAAAGAATATTCTTGAGTATTAGCAGTTGAGTTGTCAATTCAACCACACCTGGATAACTTAGTATCTGCAGCAAAGTGTTTAGTAGCAAAAGTGGTATGATAATAAAGGTAACGGTAGCAAAGGTAAAGATAAATGTTTTTGGGTTTTTGTAGTAGTTGAAACAGTAGCAACGGAAAAGTAAATAAGCAAAGAACAATGTATGAAAAGCTCGTAGGCAATGGATCAGTGATGGATAATTATGCCAGATGCGATTCCTCATGCAATAGCTATAACATAGGGTGATATAGAACTAGCTCCAGTTCATCAATGTAATGTAGGCATGTATTCCGTAAATAGTCATACATGCTTATGGAAAATAACTTGCATGACATCTTTTGTCCTATCCTCCCGTTGAAGCGGGGTCCTAGCGGAAACTAAGGGATACTAAGGCCTCCTTTTAATAGAGAACCGGAACAAAGCATTAGCACATAGTGAATACATGAACTCCTCAAACTACGGTCATCACCGAGAAGTATCCCGATTATTGTCACTTCGGGGTTGTCGGATCATAACACATAATAGGTGACTATAGACTTGCAAGATAGGATCAAGAACACACATATATTCATGAAAACATAATAGGTTCAGATCTGAAATCATGGCACTCGGGCCCTAGTGACAAGCATTAAGCATAGCAAAGTCATAGCAACATCAATCTCTGAACATAGTGGATACTAGGGATCAAACCCTAACAAAACTAACTTGATTACATGGTAAATCTCATCCAACCCATCACCGTCCAGCAAGCCTATGATGGAATTACTCACACACGGCGGTGAGCATCATGAAATTGGTGATGGAGGATGGTTGATGATGACGACGGTGACGAATCCCCCTCTCTGGAGCCCCGAACGGACTCCAGATCAGCCCTCCCGAGAGAGATTAGGGCTTGGCGGCAGCTCCGTGTCGTAAAACGCGATGAAACTTTCTCTCCGATTTTTTTCTCCCCGAACGTGAATATATGGAGTTGGAGTTGACGTGGTGGAGGTCCAGGGGGCCCACAAGATAGGAGGCCGCGCCCTAGGGGGGGCGCCCTCCTGTCTCGTGGACAGGCTGTGGGCCCCCTGGCATTAATTCTTTCGCCAAAAATTCTTATTAATTCCAAAAAGTGCCTCCGTGGATTTCCAGGACATTCCGAGAACTTTTCTTTTCTACACATAAAACAACATCATGGTAGTTCTGCTGAAAAGAACGTCACTCCGGGTTAGTTTCATTCAAATCATGCAAGTCAGAGTCCAAAACAAGGGCAAAAGTGTTTGGAAAAGTAGATACGTTGGAGACGTATCAGGCCTCCAGCATACTACAGACACCAGAAACTACTTGGAACTCCTGGACAGAGGACAAGGGTGGTTAAGAAGCCGAGAGGGTCCATTGGTTTCGGGCCCAATGCGTGGTAGTAGCTGTTTCATGGATCACAAACACAGAACTCAGTTCCTGAGGTCGGCTTCAATGAGACAACCCACCATGTAGTCCTACATGGCCTCTCACCGCTACCTTTACCAAATCGTGTTCACACACTTAGCTCACACACAGTAGGATATGTTCACACACCTTTGATTCATCCCCGATGAATCAGACCTGACTCAACTCTAAGCAGTAGCAGGCATGACAAACAAGCATGAATGAGTAGGCACAACAGGGCTCGAACAACTCCTACTCATGCTAGTGGGTTTCATCTATTTACTGTGGCAATGACAGGTCATGCAGAGGAAAGGGGTTCAACTACCGCAGCAAGTAACAGATGAATCGTTGTTGTCCTAATGGAATAAAAGAGAGCAGGAGCGAGAGAGTGGGATTGTATCGGAATGAACAAGGTGGTTTTGCTTGCCTGGCACTTCTGAAGATAGTAATAGCTCTTCATCGGTGTCATCAAACTCATCGTCGAAACCATGTCTATCGAGAGGGGACAAATACCGGCAACAGAGAAGGAAACACAATCAATTCAATGCACAACATGATGCATGCTCATGACATGGTAATATGAGTGTGTTGGCCTAATGCAACTACAACCACATGCCCAAATTCAAATTATGAATTCAAATAGTGCCTTACCATGTTTTGCACTAAATAGCAAGGTTAAGTTGTTTAAACATGCATAAAACCAGTGCAGATGGATAGATTGGATTTTTCTGATCATTTTTCATATATAATTTATTTCATTCTGAGTTATGGTTGAATTTATATGAATTTTAGAAGTTTATACTATTTTCTGGAATTTCTGAATTATTTTAAATCCAGAAATCAAATACTGCATCAGCATTGCCTCAAGGTGACATCAGCAAGTCAACTGATTCGGTCCAGGTCAAACCTGACCAGTGGGGTCCACTGGTCAATGACACAGTGTTGTCTGGGTCATAGACAGGAGGGGTCGGGTCAATAGCCTCGTCAGCAAGTCAATGCTGACGTGTGGGGTCGGTCAACAGGTGACGTGGCCAGGTCAAACTGACCTGTGGGGCCTACGGGGTTAGTTTAATCTAAACAAAACTAAACCAGGGTTAATTAGGCAGTGGGGCCCATATGTCAGTGGGTGTGGGTTCAATTAGTGGCGCCATTAGCTGCTAATGACGCTGCCACGTCGGCACGGCCGGAGTTAGGCTGTCAGCGACCATCCGGTGCGGCGGCGGCTCGCCGGGGTGGCGCTAGGGGCAGCAGCTGGGTGCGTTGAGGCCACCAGAAGGGATCCGTCGCTCGCGCGCATCCAACGGAGCAGATGGGAGGTCGCGGGGTGGTCAGAAAGTGGCTGCCGGCGGCCAGAGATCGGGCTAGGTCGGGCTCGATGCTAGGGTGCGTGGGAGGAGGAGCTGGTGGGAGCTGCGGCCTCCTGGGAACATGCGGAGCACACAAGCATTCTCGAACGCGAGCCACTGCGGCTGTGACCACGGCTACGCCATGGCCGGCGGCGAGAAGCTTTCGGCCTCGATGGTTAACCTGGCTATGACACACGAACAGCGAGAAGAACATGGGGAAAACGGGCATGAGCTCACTGTGGTTCTGGTGGTGCAGCTGGCGAGCTCGGGGATGGGCTGTGGATGACGAATCGGCAACGGCGATCGACGCTGCCCGAGGTTGAAGACGATGGCGTGGAGGCGATGCAGAGCTTCCTGCGGTGCGTTGCTTGGCGAGGAGGAAGAGGTGGTCGAGGCGGATCCGTTGGAACGGGCAGAGGGACGAGGGGAGTGTCGGTGTCAAAACTGGCATATCTTGGGTAGGGGGTCCCGATCTGTGCGTCTTAGGCTGATGGTAACAGGAAGCAGGGGACACAATGTTTACCCAAGTTTGGGCCCTCTCGATGGAGGTAAAACCCTACTTCCTGCTTGATTAATATTGAAGATATGAGTAGTACAAGAGTAGATCTACCACGAGATCGTAGAGGCTAAACCCTAGGAGCTAGCCTACAATGATTATGATTGTAATTGTGATCGGCCTTCTAAGGACCAACCTTTCCGGTTTATATAGACACCGGAGAGGGCTAGGGTTTACATGGAGTCGGTTACAAGGAAGGAAACACAATATCTGGATTGCCAAGCTTGTCTTCCACGCAAAGGAGAGTCCCATCCAGACACGGAACGGAGTCTTGAGTCTTGTATCTTCATGCTTCAATAGTCCGGACGATGTATATAGTTCGACAGTCCGGATACCCCCTAATCCAGGACTCCCTCAGTAGCCCGTGAACCAGGCTTCAATGACGATGAGTCCGACGCGCAGTCTTGTCTTCGGCATTGCAAGGCGGGTTCCTTCTCTGAATACTCCAAGATAATTATTGAACACTCCAAACCGTGTCCGAATCCGCAAAATGATCTTCACATACCACCGTAGAGAGAATGATATTTCACAAATGCAGTCTGCTGACTACTTTTTAGACAACGTGACATGTCATTTCGATCGGGTCATTATTCGAACCGTTTTCCCACAACCAGCCACAACGCATATTGTGAGGCGGTTTCCTTAACACGTCTTGTCAAAGCAGAGATCATGTCCCCTTATCACGTGATTCTCATCAATACGGGTATGGGTAATCCCACCATGCCATTAATCGTGGCGCTTGGGAAGTAAGCGATTCTCAACGGGTGAGTGGGGAGGCACACCACTTTCGTCGCCTCTATAAAGGGATAAGAGTTCCCCATTCTTACCCACGCCTTCTTCCTCCTTTGCCCACTCTTGCCCCCTCGAGCTCCAGCACCCTAGCCCAAGTCTTCTCCGCACAACTAAACATGTCCGGAGCAGGAGGCAAGTGGGTGGCTTCCACCGTGAAGGAGAAGCATATCCCAGATCTTCGGGCGGCCGGATACTTGGCCGCAGACATAGCGCACCAGCTACCAGACGACGGGCAGGTCACTCCGACCCCGGGACCCCACGAGAGGGTCGTGTTTCTCGCCCACTTCGTCCGTGGACTGGGGTTTCCACTTCATCCCTTTGTCCGCGGGCTCATGTTCTACTACGGGCTAGATTTCCATGATCTAGCCCCGAATTTCGTCCTCAACATCTCAGTGTTCATCGTCGTATGCGAGGCCTTCCTCTGCATCAGGCCTCACTTCGGCCTGTGGCTGCAAATCTTCTGCGTGAAGCCAAAGATCGTGAGCGGCCAGCAAGCGGAGTGCGGAGGGGCCATGGTGGGCAAGATGCCTAATGTCACCTGGCTTGATGGCTCCTTTGCGGAAACCGTGAAGGGGTGGCAGTCGGCGTGGTTCTACATCACCGAGCCGCGCGGCACCAACTGGGCGGCGACCCCCGAGTTCCGATCCGGAACCCCCATGCGGCTCACCTCCTGGGAAAAGAAGGGCCTGTCCTGGGGCGAATCTACAGAGCTGACCGGACTCCAGACCTGCATCAAGAGCATGAAGGACAAGAACATCAAGCTTGTCAACGTGATCCAGGTCATGCTCGTTCGCCGGATTCTCCCGTGCCAAAGGCGGGCATTTAATCTGTGGGAGTTCGTCCCAGCCGAACACCAGATGCTTCGAAGGCTCTATGGCATGACGCTCAAAGATGCATGGAAGGCGCTATTCAAGGCCTCCGAAGTACCTCCTCCCACATCCGAGGACAGCGGGCTCCACCCCGCGCGGCCTCCTAGTCAGGTGAGTTTTCAGGCTACCACCGGATTCGATTCTTCCCAATATATTCATGGGGGAGCCTTAAGTAATTGTTCATATTTGTTCAGGATTATGTGGAGACAGCGGAGCAGATTGACTGTCCGGCTCCGCTGCTAGAAGGCCCAGCTGATGCTCTCCTGACGGAGATGATAGTCCCAGCGCCCTACAAGGTGCCGGAGAAGAAGGCCGAAAAGAAGGCCCCGTGGATTCGAAAGGGTCTCCGGCATAAGGTTGTGCGGGAAGCCTCGTCCGAAGATGACGAGGCACACTCCTCCCACGAAGGGGAGGAAGAAGAAGAAGAAGGGACCACCCCACCAGGAGAGGGTGAGGGGCCCGAGAAGGTGGACCAGGGGGCCGGGAAAGGCCCTCGGTGCAAGGCCGTCATACCCACGTCGTCTGACGACGACGAGACAGATTCCTCTCGCGGAGGCGGGGGGAAGCAAGAAGAAACTCTACCTCCCCGCGCTAGGGAGGAGAAAAAGAGGAAAGCCGCCCCGGAGGGGGAGGCTGGGACGTCCAAGAAGGGAAAGGTGTCCCTTCCGGACTACTCTACCACGACCGCTCACAGCGAGGAGGGGTGGCTGCCTGGGGGGAAGCCCCTGGCGCGATCGTAACTATCCATGCTCTATCATGATTTTACTTCATGGTTTTTGTTTTTATAATGCTGAACATATATGCAGTCCGGCCAGGGTTCATCCCGAGGTATCTTCCTCGGTCGGGTCCCTGAGTGATTCAGAGATGAACTCGCTCCCGACGGCCACTACTCCTTAGCCCGCGGATGACACAGAGGTGTTGTCCCGAAGGCTTCCAGAGCGGGAGGAGGTGACTCTGGAGACGCCCCAAGGTGGGATTCCAGATGCCGGACAGCGGGGTTCAAGATTCCCGCGGATCGTGCTGATGAGAGCCGCAGCAAGCCGGACTCTCATCCGGATACTGTGCCAGAGCTTTCGATGGCTTCAGATGCGGGCATGCGGCCCCTCGGTAGGGATGGCGAGCCGTCCGTGCCGATGACTTCACGCCAGAGGCGTCGGATAGTCTGCTGGAAGCGCTTCGCAGCGCTTCCATGGATGATGAGCACCGTGCTCTTATGGGTGCGATGATTCAGAAGGTTCTGTCCGCCAAGAGCGGACTGACCGAAGCGTGTACCAGCCTCCTGACAGGCTTTGAGGTAAGTAATAAAAATGTGTGAAATTACCACCCGATAGGTAGTAGCCCCTGATACTCTGTTTGGTGTTCGGAAGGAAAAGCCAAACGGAGGGTCAATTATAATCCGCAGGAGTCTAATAATAAATGTGCATGTGAATGAGCAGGTTGTGCTGCTTGCCGCTACTGCCCGCACAGCCGAGGTCGCCGAACTAAAGCGGGACCTGGAGGAGGCACAAGGAGAGCTCGACCTCATGAAGAGGCAGCTCGAAGAGAACAAAGGTGAGTGATTCCCCGCTCTTATGTATTTGAGGATGGATAAAATCGATTAGTCTAATGATGAAGCATCATGACTGTTTAACAGGGGCCACCGCCAAAGTGGCGTCCCTGAAGCAAGCGTTGTCCAAGGCCAAAGACAAGGAGGCCTTGGAATGCAAGGAGCGCGAAAAGCAAAGTGCTAGAGTGGGCGAGGTACAACAAGAGCTCCGGGACCTCGGCAAGAAGTTCGAGTTCGTGGAGCATGATCTGAAGATGAAAGAGGCCGAGCTTGCGAAGGCCCTTGTGAGTATGAAGGACGCCAAGGCCGAAGCCGAGAAGGCACAACAGGAAATCCAGGAGGCCAAAAAGATAGCGACGGGCAAGAAATTCTTTATGCAAAGCAAACATGTGGAGGAGGCATTTCTTTTACTTACCCGAATCCGGAGCTCTCCAGGGGCATTCGTAGATCTGCCATGCAGCGTATCAAATGTTGCGGAGTTCTACCGTGCTCAGGAGGGGAGCTCAACGGAGAAGCTGTTCTGGCCCCAATATGCTGGGGTCGAACACCCAATGCCTCTGAGTGACCAACTGAAGCAGTTAGTTGAACTCCACAGGGCGGCCGAAGTGGCTATGAAAGATTTCATAGTCCGAATGTGGCCTGGTGAGCCCCTACCCAATAGCTACTTCGACCTGATCAAGCGGATGGTGAATGCCTGTCTGCTGCTCGAAGTGATCAAGTGATCCGTCTGCATTGAGGGTGCCCGCCGGGCCTGTGCCCGCCGGGCCTTTGCCCGCGCGAAGGTGCATTGGGGCAAGCCGGATGCGGAGAAGCTGGTGAAGGACGGGCCGCCGGAGGGCAAGGCGCATCGTCATCCCGAGAAGTACTATGATGGCGTTATGAAGGGCGCTCGTCTCGTGGCCGATGAATGTAGCAAGGACAAGATCTTTGACTAAATGTACCTCTGCCACTGTTGTAATTTAAAGACGAAGTTACTTGTGCTATGTAGCACTGTTGGATTTAAAATATTACCTTCTGTGCGGTTGTTTATAAAATTCTGAAAGTAGGCCAGTCGTCGGCTTCCGCCCCCACGTAACTAGTACCGGGGTGTTCCTGGAAAAACCCGGATACTCTTTATCCAAATTTTTGGTCCCTTAAGGAGGTATCCGGCGCAGCGAACAAGGCAATCGGACTATACGGCTTTATAACTTTCACTTAGCCATAGAAGTCTATAAATTTAAATTTCGGCGAAGCCCCTAGAATTCGTAGGGCCGAATTGGGGCGCTATATACGCCTAAATCGGACAAGGCCGATTCATCGCCTAAAGCGGAAAAAATCTAAGGATTTTAAGACCTCTCGAACAGCGACCAGCTCTCGCCGCATCATGCCGGTCAGTTTTCGGCTGTCTCTACTGAGGTGCTCGTCCGGAAGAACTGGGACACAATCACAGTAGTTCTCCCTGCGCTACCTTAGCCGATATAACGGAACGTAAGGTACCAAAACAAGGGAGCCGGGCTAACCCAACTATGGACCCAAGACATGATTCGGAGCTGATGCATATAGTGCTATAAGTTCGGGGTGCCGCACTGTTTAAAGTGTTCGGACTTTATTTGCCGTATTACGGGGCGCCATAAGAAGCCCCTGGCAAACGGACCGTACCAAGGTGTACGGATGCAATATCAAAGAAACATTTGTAAGAAAAAATATGCTCAAATAAGAATAATAAGCTGACGCTGTATGTGATCTCCCATTGATGAATAATACGTTTAAGCATATGTTTACAATGAATGCATTAAGCAGAGATAAATAGGACTAGGACTATTTGACATGTCCTATCCAGGGGCAGGCCGCGTATAGATAGATAAAACAGGTATAACGATCGTAAATAGATTCCACCTGGGTATTTCCTTCTGTGCGCAAAGCCTGTTGCCTCCTTGGTTTTCTCCCCTGTATAAGTCCGACAATCCGGCTCTTCTAAAGGGGCTGCCCTAAAGCAATGTCCTGAAAAAAGTAAAAAGGGAGATTTATGAAGGTGTGCTGCGGTGGTACCGCATTGTTGACTCAGTCATTGCTGCGCCTCCGCCTGTGCCCATGGTATTTTGAGTGTGTAATTGTGTGCGCGTGGCACGAATGCCGCTTTGATGGGGCTTGAGCGGAGGCCGGACTGCTAGTCGCGCTCTTGGCGTGCCTGATGATCCTGTTGCGGGGTGCTCCGGACTCATTTGACGGTGCTCGAAGTTGTTGTCACCGGATTGGTTTGTCGGAGTAGGCCGCATTGTACTTCCGCCGCGAGGGCTGCAATATGCTCTTCTGTTCGGAGAGAGCGGTCCATGTTTCTGTTGACAGTTATGACCCTGCGCGGTCCTGGCATCTTGAGCTTGAGGTATGCGTAATGTGGTACTGCATTGAATCTAGCGAATGCGGTTCGTCCGAGCAGTGCATGATAACCACTGCGGAAGGGGACGATATCGAAGATTAGCTCTTCGCTTCGGAAGTTATCCGGAGATCCGAAGACCACTTCCAATGTTATAGAGCCCATACAACGGGCCTCTACCCCAGGAATTACACCTTTAAAGGTGGTTTTGGTGGGCTTGATCCTTGAAGGGTCAATGCCCATTTTGCGCACTGTGTCCTGATAAAGCAGGTTCAGGCTGCTGCCACCATCCATGAGGACTTGCGTGAGGTGGAATCCGTCGATGATTGGGTCTAGGACCAATGCGGCCGAGCCGCCGTGATGTATGCTAGTAGGGTGATCTCTACGATCAAAGGTGATCGGACAAGCTGACCATCGGTTGAATTTGGGGGCGACTGGCTCCATCGCATAGACGTCCCGTAGTGCCCGCTTCCGTTCCCGCTTGGGGATGTGAGTGGTGTAGATCATGTTGACCGTTTTCACCTGGGGGGGGGGATTTCTTCTGTCCCCCCGTGTTTGAACGCCGGGGCTCCTCGTCATCGTTGCTGTGCACCCCTTGTCCTTGTTTTCAGCGTTTATTTTACCGGCCTGTTTGAACACCCAACAGTCTCTATTAGTGTGGTTGGCTGGCTTGTCTGGGGTGCCATGAATTTGGCATGAGTGTTCCAGTATGCGGTCTAGACTGGACGGTCCTTGATTGTTTCTTTTGAATGGCTTCTTCCGCTGACCAGATTTGGATCCACTGAATCCGGCATTGACTGCCGCGTCTTCGGTGTTGTCGCCGTTGTTCTGTCGCTTGTGTCTGTTGCGCCGTGGCTTGCCGCTATTGTCACGGACGTCCGAAGTGCCAGAGTGTGGCGTGGTGCTGCTGCGAGCCAACCAGCTGTCCTCAACCGTGCAATAGTGGGTCATAAGTGTCGTGAGAGCTGCCATGGACTTGGGTTTTTCCTGGCCGAGGTGTTGGGCGAGCCACTCGTCACGGATATTGTGCTTAAAAGCCGCCAGGGCTTCAGCATCCGGACAGTCGACTATTTGGTTCTTTTTAGTTAGGAACCGAGTCCAGAATTTCCTGGCTGACTCTTCGGGCTGTTGAGTAATGTGACTCAAGTCGTCGGCGTCCGGTGGTCGCACGTATGTGCCCTGAAAGTTGTCGAGGAATGCGTCTTCCAGGTTTTCCCAACTGCCAATGGAATTTGCTGGCATGCTGTTTAGCCAGTGCCGGGCTGGTCCTTTGAGCTTAAGGGGAAGATATTTGATGGCGTGTAGGTCGTCTCCGCGGGCCATGTGAATGTGGAGAAGGAAATCTTCGATCCATACTGTGGGGTCTGTTGTGCCATCGTATGATTTGATGTTTACGGGTTTGAACCCTTCTGGGAATTCATGATCCATTACTTCGTCAGTGAAGCAGAGGGGGTGTGTGGCTCCTCTGTGCCGGGCTATGTGGCTACGCAGTTCGAATTGGTCTGGGTTGCTGTGTTTGGCCCAGCCGGACTTGTTGATAACGTATCCGGCGTGACGGTCATCGTCACGCGCTGGGGTGCGCCCCCGCGATTCATAGATCGATCTTGGCTGTCCTGCTTTGTTTTCTAGTCTATCTTGCAGGTCTTGCCTGTTGCCCCGGGCCGTAGTGTATTGGCGTGGGGGTGCGGGCTGGTATTCGGGCTGATATCCCGTTTTATCCCGGCCACGGGGTGGCCGGTCAGCCGTTTGGCGCTCGAGTCCGTATTCCTCGGCTGCCAGGACTTCAGTCCATCTATCTGTGAGCAGGTCTTGATTAGCCTGTAGTTGCTGCTTCTTCTTCTTCAGGCTCCTCGCAGTGGCCATAAGCCGACGCTTGAAGCACTCCTGCTCCACAGGATCCTTAGGCACGCCGAACTCGTCGTCGCCGAGGCTAATCTCGTCTTCAGAAGGGGGGGCATGTAGTTGTCCTCCTCCGGATATCCGTCGGTCGCCTGTTCGTCTGGGCTAACCTGCTCATCATCCTGCTCGTCCTGCTCGAAGGCGGGTTGATCAGGGTTGTATTCCTCTTCGGCACCATCCGGATTGTTTTCGTCTCCTGAGCCGGTATTGCTATGGCGGGGCTTGGAGCGGCGCCTACGACGCCCATGTTTTGTTTTTCTCCCCGAGGGGTTATCCTCCATTGCCTCATCACCATTGGTTTCCTTCGAAGTGTCCACCATATATATATATCGTATGAGGAGGTGGCTATCCACCGTCCTGTGAGTGGCGGTTCCTGTACTTCTCCCGCATCATCGTCCATACTGTCGATGTCTTCGGAGTCAAAGTCAAGCATGTCGGTTAGATCATCGATCGCGGCAATGAACTGGGTGGTGGGTGGGCAGCGAATTCCTTCGTCGCCTGCTTCCCACTCAAGCCGGACATAGTTCGGCCAAGAGCCTCCTGACAAAGAGAGAGACTTTAATGAGTTCAGCATGTCGCCAAAGGGCGAGTGCTGGAAGATATCCGCGGCGATGAACTCCATCACCGGAGCCCAAGCTGGCTCGGCTGGCTCAAGAGTGCACGGACTGAAACCAACAACTAGATACGAGTCCGGGGGTCCGGAGTCATAGGCTTCCACGGAGGTGAGGCCTGTGTTCGGCTCCATCACCGATGAGTGTGAGGCCTGCGAGACAGGCTCCATCCCTCCATCCTTAGGCAACACAGCCTGCACCAGATTTAGATCCGGGGCTACTGCACGGGTGATATCCCGAGCATTGTTCGATAGCAGGTCTAAGCCGTGCTCGTTGCGACTTTCCGGTGCTCCTGGCCCAGGCCCAAATCCGTCGAAGATCAAGTCCCCGCGAACGTCGGCCGTATAATTCAAGTTTTCGAACCGGACCTGGTGGCCAGGGGCGTAGCTGTCGATCTGCTCCAGATGGCCAAGTGAATTGGCCCGTAGTGCGAAGCCGCCGAACATGAAGATCTGTCCGGGGAGAAAGGTCTCACCCTGGACCGTGTCGTTGGCGATGATTGAAGGAGCCATCGAGCCTTGCAGTGACGACACAGAGGAATTCTCAATGAAAGCACCAATGTCGGTGTCAAAATTGGCGGATCTCGGGTAGGGGGTTCCGATCTGTGCGTCTTAGGCTGATGGTAATAGGAAGCAAGGGACACAATGTTTACCCAGGTTTGGGCCCTCTCGATGGAGGTAAAACCCTACTTCCTGCTTGATTAATATTGAAGATATGAGTAGTACAAGAGTAGATCTACCACGAGATCGTAGAGGCTAAACCCTAGGAGCTAGCCTATGATGATTATGATTGTAATTGTGATCGGCCTTCTAAGGACCAACCTTTCCGGTTTATGTAGACACCGGAGAGGGCTAGGGTTTACATGGAGTCAGTTACAAGGAAGGAAACACAATATCCGGATCACCAAGCTTGTTTTCCACGCCAAGGAGAGTCCCATCCGGACATGGAACGGAGTCTTGAGTCTTGTATCTTCACGCTTCAATAGTCCGGACAATGTATATAGTCTGGCAGTCCGGATACCCCCTAATCCAGGACTCCCTCAGGGAGCCCGATGGACGCGGTGGTGCTCGTCGGCGCTCTCGGACACGAGCGAGAAGAGCAGGGAAGAGAGGCAGAGGATACATGAGGAAGAGGGAGGGGTCGAGGGGGTTCTGCGGGGTGGCTTGGCATCGTCCAGGGCGAGGGGGAGCAGCTGCGTGGCTAGAAGGAGGTGGCCGCGGCTCGATTGTGCACGCGCCATGTGCAACGCCAGTAGGCGCGAGGAAGACGACGCACGACGGGGTGGGTTGGGCCTGGCAGGCCAGCTACTGTAGCAGGTAGGCCAGGTAAGTCTTCTTCCTCTTCGTTTTATTCCTGTTTAGTTTCTAGTTTTCTATTTCTGCTGTTGTTTTTGAATTACTAAAAAATACTATACCTTTCCTAAAAATACTGAGATAAGTTGTGGGCACTGTTGAAATATTTTATAGCAGCCCTCAACTATTATCAGTATTATTTGGGCAATTAATATATATATATATATAAATTAAATGCCCAAATGCAAATACTTAATGGATTAATTCAAAAATCCAGAGTGACCTAGAAAAATGTGCACCATTTTTGGCAAAGGTTCTAGACCAATTCAAAAATGATGAACTTTTCTGAAAAGCATTCTGGGTTCATTGAAAATATTTATGGTTGACCCTATTTGATTTAATTTGGTGCTAGGGTTTGTCATCCCCATTTCAAATTCATTTGAAATTAAACATGATGCACACATGATGCTGGCCTAGCCAGAACTAGGGATGTGACAACTCACCCCCACTAAACAAGAATCTCGTCCCGAGATTCTAGATGTGAGGTAAGAGGAAAGAGGTCACAAAACTATCACAATATTTAGGATCCATTTGCCCTTGTCGAAGATGTTGATTCATTGCTTCAAATTGATCTTGACATCTTTGCTTCCAAGATCTTCATCCAACACGATGTCGACAGAAAGAAACTCTAAAGGAATCGATCTCCTCGAAGATCGAACAACTCAGGATCAACTCATGGAGAGAGACGTAATGACATCTCTTGAGATGAGACCAAAACACACATCAGGGGTGATGAAAAAATAGATGACGAGGGTTCGAGTTGGTAGGCAACAATTCCATGCTTGAATAAGATGGTGCATGGTTTCAAAGTAGCAAGGAGATAATTGCCATGATTCCATAACGTGACACCTTAGGGAAGGTGAATCGTAGAAATATTCCCTCGAGTGGCAAAAAGAATTACTTTGATATAGAAATCATTGAAACCAACCCAAGGAAAATCACAAACGATCATTTGAAGGAGTATGGAGAAATGGCATACTCAGTTTGGAAAGAAAACTAGAGTTATGAGACAAGTCAACAAATGGAAGGCACATTCCAGATGATGCTGAGGATATAATCCAGTGACTGAACATGCTCTCAAGAACTTGAGCATTTCCTTACTCATCAAAGTCTTACCAACATCCATGCCAAGGATCCTGGCAACACATCATACTACCCTGATGAACAATGATGGAGAATGCAGACGCAAAGGAAGACAACACTTCCTCAGATTTCACCTTAGCGATGCCAAGGAAGCAAAATCTGGATGATCGACCGAGAGGCATTTAGCACTCCGCTTCTAATGTTCTCCTTGATGTTCTACATACCACAGTCATTGTTAAAGCATTAACGTGGCCATCAAGTATAGGTCGGACTTCGGAAAGACAAAGGGTCCATAAGGAATAAGTTCTAGAATAAGACATATGATATCCTCATGGGGAGGTGGCCGACTTCCTCAATCAAGATACTACAATAATAGGTCTTCCGGCTAGGTGTGTTGGCTACGACATCCACTTTACCGGGTAATAGAGAGATCAATATTATAGTTCTTGGAATATGTTCCAACCATCATATCTGCCTGAGATTCAGATCTGGTTGGTGTCAGGATAACCCAGACTCATCAGGTCTAGCAAGAAAAATGAAAGTTTGCAACACAAATTGACGAGATGGCATTGCGAGATTCTCAAGGAATGAACTACAATAGCAAGCTCCAAAACATGAGCTGGTTCTGCTAAACACATGTGAACACGATGTCCCAGACAAGCATGACCACATAGTAGTCTTATGATAAAACACTACCGAGTTCAGGTGGGGAACCATCATCTAGGGTAACGAAGTCTTGTGCATGACCTAGGATTAGCACAACAACTCCTTTTCCTTGAACAAATCAATCAGTGGCTTGGTGTGCTAGGGACACATATAGAACAAAGGTTGGAAGTCTCCGAACCACATAATACTTCGCACGTATGATTGACCGATTTGGGATGATTCCAAAAGAAGCTACATTGACTTTCTCGAACCCATGGCGGCAACTTGCATCAGATGCACATGAATTAGAGGAAGTCACATCTTTCATCCGGACATATGCTTCATGAACGGAACATGAGGGCAATGCTTATAAAGTTTCCAACACTAACTTAATGTTCCACAAAATCATGGAGAAGATAAGGATGTTGTTGATGGGCTCAACAACAATTCATCCAGGTTTCCATATAAATGGAATTCCATAATTAAATGAACACGGTCATAACATTGATCAGACCAAAGGATATAATGGTGTATGCCCGAGGAATCAACCACGAGTAAGACAACATTACAAACATCATTGGTTGTGATTTGATTTGAGGATAACCCATACTCAAACCAAAGTTTTGGCAAGACAATAGATCCAATAATTGACCACGAGGTTCAATCAAGGAAGGTATCGTCTATCTTCAACACACACACACACAAGATAACCCTTAAAATGAACTAAGTCGGACAAGCTTCCATCTTCCAACTCTCCGAGTTGTTGTTTAGCCTAACCAACTCCCTCGGGGTATCCGACATAGATTCTTGGAGAAAGGGTGGTTTACAAGAAAACCAACTTGATCATGAACTCAACATAGCGGTCAGGTGACAACCTGGTGATACTTCCGAGAAGAAATTCGAAAAACCATGAACCACCGGTATGTTACTAAGCTCGAGAACAATCTTGCTTCTAAGGGCAAGACAAAATGATCAAATAAGTAAGAGATTGACATAGCCCTAACTCATTGATCAAAGAGTGTACCGTAATTAAGGACTAGGGGGCACGATCAACCTTAGGGTGATGATTAAATAACCAACACGGTAAGAATGAGGTTATTGTCCATTTAACTACCAAGCAACAGAGTTGCTAGGAGTATAGATTTCACACATCACGATTCACTTGTCGGTGTTCCAGTTACAACAACACGGGAGCCGTTAAATGAATAATGAGGGTGAGAAGTATCACTGTATCAAGAGTTCATAGAATGGTGTGCAATTCCCATGATAATCTTAATATAAAGATGGTAATACTGCAAGGTAGAGCAGAACAAAAGCTGGATTAGCAATTTGATCTACGGAGCACAACTACTTTGACCCAATTCTGGATATGGATGAGGTTCTAGAGTTTGTTTCTCCTAGTCATTCCAGAATAGAATGGCTTGACAGACCACAAGAGTAATAGGCATCGATAAACGAATGCACGCATACTCTTGACTATCAATTGATAGACGGGGGTCAGAATACAACTAAAGGGGGACAATCCCATAAGAACATATGATTTTTTGAGTTGTGGATGCATGGACTAGCATGTCGAACAGGTTCAACATATTCCTTCTGGATAACCCATGCAGGAAGGTTGAACTGGCAGAGTCGCAATATAAAATGGAGAACCCATCGGGAACACTCCTATTGTGATCTTTTGATCCAACAAACATCTGCCGTAAGTGGTTCATAGTATTTGGAAGAAGGAAATACCATGAACCTCGAGGACTATCGCAAAGGTTAGTAATATCCAGAAGGAACTAGCAAACACTATCAACACGAGGTAAGTAAGGTGAATCTCGGGTTCAGGAACCCATGAGTAGAATACCTACTACTAAGTGGCATCACGGGATGCTTTGGAGAATAAGGGCCAGAATCGTCACACTGGGACACAAATCATGGCTATATTACTAGATGATCCCCTAAGACACCTAGGTCATAATAATAACTCCAACATATATGTCGAGGCAATAGAATACCTCAGCTCAGCAATTAGTGTGATTAACCTGGCCCCAAGAACATCAAAACATGAGGAAAAAGGATTTGCAAGTGCATCAAATTGTTTAGAAACCTGGGATGACTCGGACATCATAACGACTGTAAATGCTACAAGATTTTGGACATGCTACAAAATGGTGGCATAACCACTCGATCATCATAATATCAAGGTTCTGAGATCAACTATGAATACACGGAGATAGTAGGAACTGAACTGAGGCTTAAATCCAACAATCTTATAAGTCTACGGATTAGTAACACATGATCCTGATAGAAGGAAGAGAAAGCCTAGTTCCTTAACCCTGTAGGAAAGATAAGACAACTCGGATCAGAAGGGCATGAGGTAAAGGAGTAAAAAGAGCCTTACGTTCCATCCCACAATCAATTCCCTTATATAACTAAGGAATTTCTAGACTCAACTTCGACTAGTTTGGCTTGGTAATCCTACAGGCAGTCAGGCTCTGATACCAAAGCTGTCAGGACCCCGACTCAAGCCACACCGATCTAGCATGTAACACCTCATATCACTTTGCGGCCTCACGCACGGTATTCCCACGGGTGTCGCCTTACCTTGCCCGGGACCGTTTGCACCTTTTGGCACACATATATGATAGTGTCGCTAGCATCCATATGACAAGGAGCCCGGGCTGACATGGCTAGTCGTGAACCCAAAGTGGCACTAACTTACAGGGACATACATACATGACCCAACAACGAACGTGTCGATCATCAGCGAGTGAATCCGGGCTATAGCAACTAGGCTAGCAGGACTCCGATAAACCCGGCTGTAGCAGGCTAACAGGACTTCGGTAGACACCGCGTGACATTTCCCCGAAGGGACAGACACAGGAACAAAGAAGGACACATGCCGGCCAGCCTAAGTGTTCCGGAGCAGTAGCAAGCTACCAAGGCTCAGTGGAAGCACTAGGAGACATTTCTCGGTAAGAGAGGCTACCAAGGATAAATAACTAGATTATCAGATCCCACACATACCAAGCATTTCAATAACATACACACAATATGCTCGATATGTGCAAATACAACATGGCATCACAACATAACTCTACAACTCAAGTATTTATTCAATAGGCTCCGAGGAGCAAGATATTACAAACATGGGTCTCATGATCCAACATTCAGAGCATACAAGTCAAAGCACAAGCGGAAGCTTAACATGTCCGAGTACAGACATCTACAAATGGAAAAAGGCTGAAAAGCCTGACTATCTACCAGATCTTGCCGAGGCACAAGATCGTAGCTGAGGTAACAAGCTAAACATCGAAGTCCACGTGGAACTACTATCAAGACTAAAGTATCTCTGCAAAAAAATAAAATAGGCAAACGTGAGTACAAATGTATCCAGCAAGACTTACATCAGAGCTAACTACATATGCATCATTATCAACAAAGGGATGGTGGGGTTTAACTGCAGCAAGCCAGCTTTGACTTGGTGGCTATCCTGAACTACGATTGCAAGTAACTCTTTTGAGGTGGCGCACACGAGTCCACATATTCACCATATCAATACACCACTATGGATCCGCTCCTGCCTCCCTACGAGAACGCCATCCATAGAACTCACGGTTATCTTGCGTATTTTAGAGTATCCACTTTCACTTGTCTATGAACTGTATAGGCAACCTAGAGGTCCTTTACCGTGGACGCGGCTATTCGAATAGATGATGTTAAGCCTGCAGGGGTGTACTTCTTCACACACGCTCTCACCACTTACTGCCGTTTACACGACATGTACTCGGCAACCTTCAAGCGGAAGCCCAACGAGGGTGTCGGCCACGGCCTACCTAAACACTCAAGTCTCTAGTCCAGGTTTATCGCCTATTCAGGTTCCATCCGCAGGGAGTCCGACCGAGGTTTCCACATACGACCCCGAATGATGTGTACAGGGTTCCGCGACACCAAATGGGCGCCCGGCATACCCGGCTACGTGCCTACCGCATCACAGCCCACCCCTTGGGTCAGCGCTGCGCACGGCCTCCAGCATACTACAAACACGAGAAACTACTTGAAACTCCTGGACAGAGGACAAGGGTGGTTAAGAAGCCGAGATGGTCCATTGGTTTCGGGCCCAATGCGTGGTAGTAGCTGTTTCATGGATCACAAACACAGAACTCAGCTCCTGAGGATGGCTTCAATGAGACAACCGACCATGTACTCCTACATGGTCTCTCACCGCTACCTTTACCAAATCGTGTTCACACACTTAGCTCACACAAAGTAGGACATGTTCACACACCTCTGATTCATCCCCGATGAATCATACCTGACTCAACTCTAAGCAGTAGCAGGCATGAAAAACAAGCATGAATGAGAAGGCACAACAGGGATCAAACAACTCCTACTCATGCTAGTGGGTTTCATCTATTTACTGTGTCAATGATAGGTCATGCAGAGGAAAGGGGTTCAACTACCGCAACAAGTAACAGATGAATCGTTGTTGTCCTAATGCAATAAAAGAGAGCAGGAGCGAGATAGTGGGATTGTATCGGAATGAACAAGGTGGTTTTGCTTGCCTGGCACTTCTGAAGATAGTAATAGCTCTTCACCGGTGTCATCGAACTCATCGTCGAAACCATGTCTATCGAGAGGGGACAAATACCGGCAACAGAGAAGGAAACACAATCAATGCAATGCACAATATGATGCATGCTCATGACATGGCAATATGAGTGTGTTGGCCTAATGCAACTACAACCAGATGGATTTGGGTCATATTGAACCAAAGGTTCAACCCCAAATTCAAATTACGAATTCAAATAGTGCCTTATCATGTTTTGCACTAAACAACAAGGTTAAGTTGTTTAAACATGCATGAAACCAGTTCAAATGGATAGATTTGATTTTTCTTATCATTTTTCATATATAGTTTATTTCATTCCGAGTTACGGTTGAATTTATATGAATTTTAGAAGTTTATACTATTTTCTGGAATTTCTGAATTATTTTAAATCCAGAAATCAAATACTGTGTCAGCATTGCGTCAAGGTGACGTCAACAGGTCAACTGATTCGGTCCAGGTCAAACCTGACCAGTGGGTTCCACTGGCCAGTGACACAGTATTGTCTGGGTCACACACATGTAGGATCGGGTCAATAACCTCGTCAGCAAGTCAACGCTGACGTGTGGGGTCGGTCAACAGGTGACGTGGCCAGGTCAAACTGACCCGTGGGGCCTATGGGGTTAGTTTAATCTAAACAAAACTAAACCAGGGTTAATTAGGCAGTGGGGCCCATATGTCAGTGGGTGTGGGTTCAATTAGTGGCGCCATTTGTCACATCCCAGCTAGTCCATGCATTAGAGTGTTGCATCATGTCTACTTTCCATCAAAAACTTGAATTGGGGAAGCCAGAACCCCCAGAACTCCTCTGAATTCAACTAAGGCTTACTAAAAATATTTTCAATGAACCTGAAATGCCCTTCTAAAAAGTTCACCCTCTTTGTCTTGGGTTAGAACCTCTGGCAAAATTGGTGCACATTTTTCTAGGTCAACAAAAGGTCATTGAATTAAATCATATGTAAATTGCATTTGGGCATTTAAATGCTAGTAAATATTTGAATGCTCAAATAATTCTGAAAATAAGTGTGGGCTGTTGGAGATATTCTAAATAGAGCCCATGATTATTTTCAGGATTTTTAGAAGTGCCTAGCTATTTTTAATAAAACCACAAACTTACAGAAAAATAGAAAAAGAAAAACAAAGTAAAGTAGAGGCTTACCTGGCGCCCACCTGGCAAGCCCACCTGCCGGCCCAGCCCAGCCACAGCTCCAGCGAGCTGCTTGGCTTGGCCAGGCAGGCAGCCAGGTGCTCGACGTCGGCACCAGCACGCGCCACGCAGCTGCCCGCCGCCCTGCTTCCTCCCCTCGCTGATCTGCCACCCTGGGTCGGTCACCCACTCCTTCCTCGAGCCCACAGACACGCCCTTTCCTCCCCAGCTCCTCTCCCTCGCTCTCCCGCACCATGGCCGACGCCACCGCAGCCGCACCGTCGCCGTAGTCGCGCTCTTCGTCGTCCCTGCGCCGTGCTACCGTTTCCATAAGCTCCGCCGCCCTCCTCTCCTTCGAGCAAGCCGAGCCCTGAGCGCTCGCTTGCCCCGAAGCCTCTGCACCGACCTCGCCCGACTCCGTCACTGCCGAAGATCCCCTTTGCCGTCACCGCCGCAACAGTTCGTCCCCGACCACGCCATCAGCTCCGTTGCAACCGCCGTGAGCCTAGCTACCTCCCCATCCTCCTGGTTCCCTCTCTCGAGCCCCGTAGCGACTGCACGTAGCTCACCCACACGCGCCGCCGCAGAGCTCGTCGCCGACGAGGCTCCGGCCACCCAACGGCCGCGCCACCTTGTCCACTAGCCCTAACGCACCCCCAGGAGCTCAACGCCCTAACCCACGCGCCTCGCCATGCCCCCTAGCGACGAGTCCGAGCTCACCCAAGCTCCGGTCGCCGCCAAACTCGTCGCCAGCGACGTTTCTGGCAACCCCGAGCCCAACCACCGCCACCAAACACTGCAGCTTGCTCCTAGCTACGCGTAGACACTCCCCGCCGCCCATTTGGTTGCCGGAACGCGAAATTGCATTCCTACCGCCGCGTCTGGCCTCGCCGGCGGCTAAACGCCGGCGGGTTTGACCCGTTGACCTTGACTGGGTGGGCCCAGGTTGACTTCCCCTGAGCCTATGACAAGTGGGGCCCGCTCTGGTTATTAACCTAGGGTTAGCGCTAACTAATATTAGTTAGTTAAACTAACTACTGACATGCAGGGCCCACAGGTCAGTTTGACCTGGACCAGCCCCGTTGACCGCTGACGTCACCCTGATGCAGTGCTGACGCATTAATTCAATTACTAGAATTATTCTTATACAGGAAATTCCAGAAAATAACTAAAACTTCTAAAAATCATAGAAAATCAACCGTAGCTCCAATTCAAATAAATTATATATGAAAAATGATCAGAAAAATCCAATCTATCCATATACACTTGTTTCATGCATGTTAGAACACATTAACCTTGTTGTTTAGGTGAAACAAGTTAATGCACTATTATGACCTCTTAAAATGGGTTTGCATTTGAATCTTTGGTTCAAATGGACTCATCTCAATCTGTTCTAGCTTGCATTATCCAAAACACATTCTTATTGCCATGTCATACAATGCATCATATTTTGCATTGCATTGATCGTGTTTCTTCTCTGTTTGTCGGTGTTGTTCCCCCTCGGTAGACGTTGTACCGACGTTGTGATCGTTGACACCGATGAAGACTCAATGCTATCTTTAGAAGTGCCAGGCAAGCAAAACCCCCTTGTTCATTCCAATACAATCCCACTCTCTCGCTCCTGCTCTCTTTTACTGCATTAGGACAACAACGATTCATCTGTTACTTGCTGCGAGCAAAACCCCCTTGTTCATTCCGATACAATCCCACTCTCTCGCTCCTGCTCTCTTTTACTTCATTAGGACAACAACGATTCATCTGTTACTTGCTGCGGTAGTTGAACCCCTTTATCCTCTGCATGACCTGTCATTGCCACAGTAAATAGATGAAACCCACTAGCATGAGTAGGAGTTGTTTGAGCCCTGTTGTGCCTACTCATTCATGTTTGTTTGTCATGCCTGCTACTGCTTAGAGTTGAGTCAGGTCTGATTCATCGGGGATGAATCAGAGGTGTGTGAACATGTCCTACTGTGGATGAGCTAAGTGTGTGAACACGATTTGGTAAAGGTAGCGGTGAGAGGCCACGTAGGAGTACATGGTGGGTTGTCTCATTGAAGCCGTCCTCAGGAACTGAGTTCTGTGTTTGTGATCCATGATTCAGCTACTACCATGCATTGGGCCCTGAAATATGACCCCGCTCGACTTCTTAATCACCCTTGTACTTTGTCTAGGAGTTGCAAGTAGTTTCTGGTGTTTGTAGTATCCTGGAGGCCGTGCGCAGCGCTGACCGGAGGGGTGGGCTGTGATGCGGTAGGCACGTGGCCGGGTATACTGGGCGCCCGTTTGGTGTCACGGAACCTTGTACACATCGTTCAGGGCCGTATGTGGAAACCTCGGCCAGACTCCCCGTGGATGGAACCTGAATAGGCGATAAACCTGGACTAGAGACTTAGGTGTTTAGGTAGGTCGTGGTCTACACCCATGTCGGCTTTCGCTTGAAGTCTGCCGAGCACATGTCGTCTGCAGACGCTAAGTGGTGGAAACATGTATGAAGAAGTACACCCCTGTAGGGTTAACATCATCTATTCGAATAGCCGTGTCCGCGGTAAAGGACTTCTGGGTTGCCTATACAGTTCATAGACAAGTGAAAGTGGATACTCTAAAATGCGCAAGATAAGCGTGAGTGCTATGGATGGCGTTCTCGTAGGGAGATGGGAGCGGATCCTTAGTGGTGTATTGATATGGTGAATATGTGGACTCGTGTGCGCCACCTCAAAAGAGTTACTTGCAGTCGTAGTGCAGGATAGCCACCGAGTCAAAGCTGGCTTGCTGCAGTTAAACCCCATCATCCCCTTTGTTGATAATGATGCATATGTAGTTAGTTCTGATGTAAGTCTTGTTGGGTACATTTGTACTCACGTTTGCCTATTTTATGTTTTTGCAGAGAGACTTCAGTCTCACTAGTAGATCCGCGTGGACTTCGACGTTTAGCTTGTTACCTCAGCTATGATCTTGTGCCCTTGGCAGGATCTGGTAGTTAGTCAGGCTTCTTAGCCTTTTTCATTTGTAGATGTCTGTACTTAGACATGTTAAGCTTCCGCTTGTGCTTTTACTTGAATGCTCTGAGTGTTGGGTCATGAGACCCATGTTTGTAATATCTCGCTCCTCGGAGCCTATTAATGAAATACTTGAGTTGTAGAGTCATGTTTTGATGCCATGTTGTATTTGCACATATCGAGCATATTGTGTATATGTTATTGAAATGCTTGGTATGTGTGGGATCTGACTATCTAGTTGTTTATCCTTAGTAGCCTCTCTTACCGGGAAATGTCTCCTAGTGCTTCCACTGAGCCATGGTAGCTTGCTACTGCTCCGGAACACTTAGGCTGGCTGGCATGTGTC
This sequence comes from Triticum aestivum, assembly GCF_018294505.1. Lineage (NCBI taxonomy): Eukaryota > Viridiplantae > Streptophyta > Magnoliopsida > Poales > Poaceae > Triticum > Triticum aestivum. Next base: position 324,200,557 of record NC_057798.1, read on the forward strand.
CTTCTTCGTTCCTGTCTGTCCCGTCAGGGAAATGTCACGCGATGAATACCGGAGTCCTGTTAGCCCGCTACAGCCCGGTTCACCGGAGTCCTGCTAGCCCTGTGCTACAGCCTGGATTCACTTGCTGATGACCGACACGTTCGATGCTGGGTCATGGATGTCTGTCCCGGTAAGCTTATGCCACTTTGGGTTTACGACTAGCCATGTCAGCTCGGGCTCCTTATCATATGGATGCTAGCGACACTATCATATACGTGTGCCAAAAGGCGCAAACGGTCCCGGGCAAAGGTAAGGCGACACCCGTGGGAATACCGTGCGTGAGGCCGCAAAGTGATATGAGGTGTTACATGCTAGATCGATGTGGCACTGAGTCGGGGTCCTGACACCATTAGCTGCTAATGACGCTGCCATGTCGGCACGGCCGGAGTTAGGCCGTCGGCGACCATCCGGTGCGGCGGCGGCTCACCAAGGTGGCGCTAGGGGCAGGGGCTGGGTGCGCTGAGGGCACCAGAAGGGAGCCCTCGCTCGCGCGCATCCAACGGAGCAGATGGGAGGTCACGGGGTGGTCAGAAAGTGGTCGGCAGCGAGGTTTGGCGGCGGCCGGAGATCGGGCTAGGTCGGGCTCGATGCTAGGGTGCGCGGGAGGAGGAGCTAGTGGGAGCTGCGGCCTCCTGGGAACATGCGGAGCACGTGAGTGTTCTCGAACGCGAGCCGCTGCGGCTGTGACCACGGCTACGCCATGGCCGACAGCGAGAAGCTTTCGGCCTCAATAGTTAACCCGACTACGGCACACGAACGGCGAGAAGAACAGGGGGAAAACGGGCATGAGCTCACTGTGGTTCTGGTGGTGCAGCTGGCGAGCTCGGGGACAAGCTGTGGACGACGAATCGGCGGCGGCGATCGACGGTGCCCGAGGTTGAAGACAATGGCGTGGAGGCGATGCAGAGCTTCCCGCGGTGCGTTGCTTGGCGAGGAGGAAGAGGTGGTCGAGGCGGATCCGTTGGAGCAGGCAGAGGGACGAGGGGAGCCCGGTGGACGCGGTGGTGCTCGTCGGCGCTCTTGGACGTGAACGAGAAGAGCAGGGAAGAGAGGCAGAGGAGATGTGATGAAGAGGGAGGGGTCGAGGGGGTTCTGTGTGGTGGCGTGGCGTCGTCTAGGGCGAGGGGGAGCAGTTGCGTGGCTAGCAGGAGGTGGCCACGGCTCGGCTATGCGCGCGCCATGCGCAACGCCAATAGGTGTGAGGAAGACGACGCGCGAAGGGCTGGGCTGGGCCTAGCAGGCCAGCTACTGTAGCAGGTAGGCCAGGTAAGTCTTCTTCCTCTTCGTTTTATTCGTGTTTAGTTTCTAGTTTTCTATTTCTGCTGTTGTTTTTGAATTACTAAAAATACTAAACCTTTCCTAAATATACTGAGATAAGTTGTGGGCACTGTTGAAATATTTTACAGCAGCCCTCAACCATTATCAGTATTATTTGGGAAATTAAAAAATATATCTATAAATTAAATGCCCAAATGCAAATACTTAATGGATTAATTCAAAAATCCAGAATGACCTAGAAAAATGTACACCATTTTTGGCAAAGGTTCTAGACCAATTAAAAAATGATGAACTTTTCTGAAAAGCATTCTAGGTTCATTGAAAATATTTATGGTTGACCCTATTTGATTTAATTTGGTGCTAGGGTTTGTCATCCCCATTTCAAATTCATTTGAAGTTAAACATGATGCACACATGAAGCTGGCCTAGCCAGAACTAGGGATGTGACACTCTCCCACATAAAACTTGCTATCGGTCTAGTAAAGTAGTCAATTGCTTAGGGACAATTTCACAACTCCTATCACCACTCTACACTCGCTATATTTACTTTATTGCTTCTTTATCTAAATAGCCCCTAGTTTATATTTATGTGCTCTTTATTATTTTGCAAAACTATCCAACAACACCTGCAAAGTCCTTCTAGTTTCATACTTGTTCTAGGTAAAGCGAACGTTAAGCGTGCGTAGAGTTGTATCGGTGGTCGATAGAACTTGAGGGAATATTTGTTCTACCTTTAGCTCCTCGTTGGGTTCAACACTCTTACTTATCGGAAGAGGCTACAATTGATCCCCTATACTTGTGGGTTATCAAGACCTTTTTCTGGCGCCGTTGCCGGGGAGTCATAGCATGGGGTGAATATTCTCGTGTGTGCTTGTTTGCTTTATCACTAAGTAATTTTTATTTGCTGTTCTTAGTTTTTTTCTATCTTTAGTTATGGATATGGAACACGAAATACCAAAAAAATTAGGTCTACTTGCTACTCATGGAGATGGGGAACCTCCTAAAACCCTCGATGCTCATTATGTGAAAGATATTATGTACTACTTTGATAATCCTGAGAAAACCCCATTCAATTATGTTATGGGAGACATGTTGGATCAACATGAATACTTTAGGGATTATCGCTTGACACAAAAAGGGAAACTATTATGGCATCAAATTTATATGTTGCATTGGTATGCTTGTCAATTATGCTTGAGATATGATTATACTTGTTGCTCTAGGACGAAGGCTCCACACCTTCCCTTTTCATGCAAATTTAATGATGATAAAACCTTGGCTTCTTATGCTAATGGTATCTATGATTACTATGATGTGGAACAAATAGAAGAATTCGTTGCTTTTATGGGTGCTTATGAAATTGAATCTTTGCTTAAAGAGTGTGAAAATCTTGATGATGTTGTTTACAGACCTGAAAATTTTGCTATACTTAAATATTGTTATGATAATTATGAATACAATTCCGATATTGGTGCATTTATTGAGAAAGTCTCTGCTGTCCAAGAAGAGACTAGTATTTTGCAGGAGTCTATGGAAGAAGGAATTGATGAAACTGTGAGCTCATTGGATGAAAAAGATGATGAGGAGAGCGAAGAAGAAAAGGAGGAAGAGCGGATTAGCTACCCGTGCCCATCTTCTAACGAGAGTAACTCTTCAACTCATACATTGTTTAATTTCCCTTCATGCTTACCGAAGGATGATTGCTATAATAATTTTTATGATCCCGTTGATTCTCTTGAAATATCCCTTATTGATGATGCTTGCTATGCTTATGGCCAAGATGCCAATATGAATTATGCTTACGGAGATGAACTTGCTACAGTTCCTTATGTTAAACATGAAATTGTTGCTATTGCACCCACACATAATAGTCCTATTATCTTTTTGAATTCTCCCGACTACACTATATCGGAGAAGTTTGTGCTTATTAAGGATTATATTGATGGGTTGCCTTTTACCATTGCACATGATAACTTTGATGAATATAATATGCATGTGCTTACTGCTCCTACTTGCAATTATTATGAGAGAGGAACTATATCTCCACCTCTCTATTTTCCAATATGATAAAATTGCAAGAAACTGCTTATACTATGCATTGGCCTTTACTATGTGTGCCTGAATTTTTCTTTTATGACATGCCGATGTATAGGAAGAGAGTTAGACTTCGTCATTGCTTTATATATGTTACTTTGTGCTCACTACTAAATTACAAATCATTGTTAATTAAAATTGGCTTTGATATACCTTGGGATCCGTGTGGATCCATTACCTGAGCACTATATGCCTAGCTTAATGGATTTAAAGAAAGCACTGCCAGGGAGACAACCCGGAAGTTTTAGAGAGTCATTTATTTCTATCGAGTGCTTTTATATAGTTTAAAAACAAAAAATAAATAAAGAGGGGAACCCAAATTTTTTTCAAAAAGGAAAGTGAAAGTGAGAGAGACAAGCATTGTTGAAGTGGGAGAGCTCCTTGAACTTTGTTCATGCTCAAGAAAACTTTGTGAATCTTAATTACAGAAACTTTTCATCAAAAATAATTATCCCCTTGTATAATTCCATTGTATTACAAAAATAATGTGCCAAGGTTTGCCTTTAGGATGTTTAGATTGCTTGTTGGTTTGTGCGATGCAGAACAAAAACTTTGGCTGTAGTGCGCGACTTTACATTTTTTACTGGAATGTCAAACGGTTCTGAAATTTTTTGCACTGCCTTGCTATACAATGTTTTTTATTTTTCCTAATTTTGGTAGAATTTTTGGGGTACTACAAGTATGGTGAATGTTCAGATTGCTACAGACTGTTCTGTTTTTGACAGATTCTGTTTTTGATGCATAGTTTATTTGTTTTGATGAAACTATCAATTTCTATCAGTGTTAAGCCATGGAAAAGCTATATTATAGTAGACACAATGCAAAAACAAAATATGAATTGGTTTGCAACAGTACCTAGAGTAGTGATTTGCTTTATTATACTAACGGATCTGACCAAGTTTTCTGTTGAAGTTTTGTGTGGATGAAGTGTTTGATCGAGAAGGTCTCGATATGAGGAAAAGGAGGAGAGGCAAGAGCTCAAGCTTGGGGATGCCCAAGGCACCCCAAGTAAATATTCAAGGAGACTCAAGCGTCTAAGCTTGGGGATGCCCCGGAAGGCATCCCCTCTTTCTTCAACAAGTATCGGTATGTTTTCGGATTCGTTTCGTTCATGCGATATGTGCAAATCTTGGAGTGTCCTTTGCATCTAGTTTTCACTTTTCTTTTATGCACCATGCTTATATGAGATAGTCCTTGGTTGATTTATAGAATGCTCTTTTCACTTCACTTAAATCTTTTGTGTATGGCTTTATAGAATGCTTCATGTGCTTCACTTATATCTTTTGAAACTTGGATTGCCTGTTTCTCTTCACATAGAAAACCGCCATTTGTAGAATGCTCTTTTGCTTCACTTATATTTGTTAGAGCGTGGGCATATGTTTTGTAGAAAGAATTAAACTCTCTTGCTTCACTTATATCTATTTTAGAAAGATGACAGGAATTGGTCATTCACATGGTTAGCCATAAAATCCTACATAAAACTTATAGATCACTGAATACGATATGTTTGATTCCTTGAAATAGTTTTGCGATATAAAGGTGGTGATATTAGAGTCATGCTAGTGGGTGACTGTGGATTAGTAGAAATACTTGTGTTGAGGTTTGTAATTCCCGTAGCATGCACGTATGGTGAACAATTATGTAACGAAGTTGGAGCATGAGATATTTTTTGATTGTCATCCTTTGTGTGGAGGTCGGGATCGCGCGATGGTTAACTCCTACCAACCCTTCCCATAGGAGCATGCGTGTAGTACTTTGTTTTGATGGCTAATAAATTTTTGCAATAAGTATGTGAGTTCTTTATGACTAATGTTGAGTCCATGGATTATACACACTCTCACCCTTCCATCATTGCTAGCCTCTTCCGTACCGTGCATTACCCTTTCTCGCCTCGAGAGTTGGTGCAAACTTCGTCGGTGCATCCAAACCCCGTGATACAATATGCTCTATCACATATAAGCCTCCTTATATCTTCCTCAAAACAACCACCATACCTACCTATCATGGCATTTCCATAGCCATTCCGAGATATATTGCCATGCAACTTCCATCATCATCATATACATGACTTGAGCATTCATTATCATATTGCCTTGCATGATCAGATAGCTAGCATGATGTTTTCATGGCTTGTCCGTTTTTTGATATCTTTGCTACGCTAGATCATTGCATATCCCGGTACACCGCCAAAGGCATTCATATAGAGTCATATTTTGTTCTAGTATCGAGTTGTAATATTGAGTTGTAAAGTAAATAAAATTGTGATGATCATCATTATTAGAGCATTGCCCCATAAAAAAAGAGGTCAAAGAAGCCTAAATAAAAAAAGGGGGCCAAAGAAGCCCGCCAAAAAGGGGCAATGTTACTATCCTTTTACCACACTTGTGCTTCAAAGTAGCACCATGTTCTTCATATAGAGAGTCTCCTATGCTTTCACTTTCATATACTAGTGGGAATTTTCATTATAGAACTAGGCTTGTATATTACGATGATGGGCTTCCTCAAATGCCCAAGGTCTTCATGAGCAAGCAAGTTGGATGCACACCCACTTAGTTTCCAGTTTGAGCTTTCATACACTTATAGCTCTTAGTGCATCCGTTGCATGGCAATCCCTATTCCTCACATTGACATCAATTGATGGGCATATCCATAGCCCGTTGATTAGCCGCGTTGATGTGAGACTTTCTCCTTTTTTTTCTTCTCCACATAACCCCACCATCATATTCTATTCCACCTATAGTGCTATATCCATGGCTCATGCTCATGTATTGCGTGAAAGTTGAAAAAGTTTGAGAATACTAAAGTATGAAACAATTTCTTGGCTAAAACCGGGGTTGTGCATGATTTAAATACTTTTTGTGGTGAAGATGGAGCATAGCCAGACTATATGATTTTGTAGGGATAACTTTCTTTGGCCATGTTGTTTTGAAAATACATGATTGCTTTATTAGTACGCTTGAAGTATTATCGTCTTAATATCAAATTATAGACTATTGCTTTGAACCACTCGTGTCTTAATATTCATGCCATGATTAGATGTATGATCAAGATTATGCTAGGTAGCATTCCACATCAAATTTTTTTTTTTATCATTTACCTACTCGAGGACGAGCAGGAATTACAAGGGCAGATTGGAATACCTGGGCAAGCCTGGCTGCTTCAGTCTTAGGGACATTTATAGGGACCATCATGGATTTTGCAAAATTAACTCGAAGTCCTGTAGAGGTAGCAAAAACATGTAGCATGTCCCTCAGAGCAACTAACTAAACCTCATCAGCAGGTAAGATCAAGATTGTGTCGTCGGCATACTGAATGATTGGGAAATCAGGATCATGACACTCAATAGGAAGTGTCAGTTAGCCATCTTGCCACATCTTATTAACTACAAACTATAGGAGATCAGCTGCTAGAACAAAACGTAATGGGGAGAAAGGGTCCCCTTGCCTTACCCCATGCCTGCATTTGAAATGATTTCTTGGAAGTCCATTAAGAAGTACCTAAGAATCACCAGAAGACAGAATTTCCTTGACCCAACCAATCCATTTGGGAGGAAGCCCTTTAAAACGAAGAAGTGTCAATATAGCCTCATGTTCCACTGTATCAAAAGCCTTTGCAAAATCCAATTTTAAAATGATGATGGGCTTCTTGGACAGCTTGCATTGATGGATATACTGAAAGGCCCATGCTAAACAATCCGGAATGGATCTATGCTTGAGGAAACCATATTGGTTTTTATGAATGCATTTGGGAATTACCTTCTGCATTCTATTAGCCAACAGTTTAGTCAGAAATTTAAGGCAAGTGTTGGTTAAGGAGATGGGTCTAAAATCATTATGGCATTGGGGCACCAACATCTTGGGGATGAGGGTAATTAATGAAGAATTTATGTTCTGCAGACTGATCTTCCCTTCATAAAACTCCTTAATTAACTGCCTGAAGTCTTTCTCAATGATCTGCCAGCATCTCTTAACAAACATACCATAGCCAGGTGCCCTATCCATAGGCAAATCCTTGAGCACAACAGAAATTTTCTCATCAATGAAGGGTGCTACTAACTCCTCAAGCCTTTGAACTAGTTGAATAAGAGACGGTAGGTCAAAACAAATGGAGATACCCTCTGCTTGGCCCATTCTAGACCTGAAATAATTCCATAAAATACCTGCCATTTGATCATGCTCATTGGCTGAAGAGCCATCCTCTCTCTGTAGGCAGGAGATCGAATTACGTCTGAGCCTCTCAGAAGCCATGGCATGAAAGAACTTGGAGTTCTCCTCCCCAACCATAATATATCTTATAGTACATATCTAATTCCAATAGATATGATGTAGTTTCAGAATCATCTCATACTGTATCTTAATGATTTTCCTGAAGTTGAACTCAGGTCTAGTCAGAGGGCTGATCTCCTCTAGCGAGTCAAAATACAGAACTACCTCTGAGCATCTGGTAGCCAGCCTCTTGAGAGAGGAAAGATTAGTGCTCCATCTCTTGAGGGCAAATCTCAACCTTTTAAGTTTCACAGACAGGGTGGCAGGGGCAGATAAACCAGCAGCAATGGGCGCCTCCGAAGAATTCCTTACACAATCAGAAAACCCTGGCATTTCAACCAAAAAATTCTCAAAATGGGACACTTTGGATTTTGGAATGGTGGTGCCAATGGAAACAACACAAGGCACATGGTCTGAGGATATTTTTGCAAGTGGTAACACAATTGTGTTTGGATATGCAGAGATCCAGTCTGCAGTTGTAAAGAACCAATCCAACTGTTCCATGAGAGGCTGCTCCTGGATATTAGACCAAGTGTAAGCTCTGCCTTTCAAAGGCAGCTCAAGCAAACCCAGGTGACCAATGATCTCATTAAACAAGAAGATGTCATTAACATTTCGCCCTGGTCAGTTCTTGTTGTCCAACGACCTAATGAAGTTAAAGTCTCCAAGGAACAGCCAGTTTTGATCATCTGGTATACTAAGATTATACAACCAGCTAATGAAATCATCTCTCAGGGGCCCTTGACAGGGACCATAAACTGCCACCATTGTCCATGCCTCAGAATTATGCACAAATTTAAAAGGAACTATCACGCCAAAACATTGAATATCCACCAGCGTGCCACTGAAAACTGTAGAGTCCCAAATAACCAGAATACCACCCGAGGCTCCTACCGACGGGGCATAAGCAAAATTGTCAAACCTATGAGGACAAAAGGAATGGATCTCATGCAAATCAAAGTGTTCACACTTTGTTTCCTGCAAACAAATAATAGAACATTTTCTCTTAATATTTGCTCTAACATCTCTCTGTCTGTCATCAGAGTTAAGGCCCCTCACATTCCAACACAGAACACGCCAATTACGAAAATATGTACTATCCATTGACACTGATATAAGATAAGCCAGAACTCATAACCGCATAACAGTACGAGTAGCAGAGTAGCAATGAGAAAAAGTTCAAACCATAGGTCCACAGACTTAGACATGAAACAATAGCTTGAATGAAAAACAAACCAAATAAGAGAGACCCCCCCTCCCCACCAGAGGCTTAAGAGATCACTTTTCATTGGGAGACTTGTTGGAATCTTCAGACTCTGGGCAAGCCATAAGCTTTTCCACTAAAAGGTCTTCTAATGGAATCTACAATGCTGCACCAAGCTCCTGCAGGAAAGAAATAGCCGTGGGCGGGGGAACTGCTGCATTCTCCTCAACGGTCACTGTCTCAGGGAGCCGCGACTTCTTGGCTTGTGGACGATGAAGGCTTGAAGACTTCATAGGAATAGCAGAAGTTGGCTTGTATCCCGTCGCCTTGGCACAGCTTTGACTGATCCTACGAGTGGAGAAGTCCGGCTCTGCGGCCACCATCTGAACAGACTTGCGAGCTCTACTGGAAGTACACTTGCCTAGAACTAGAGGGGACTTAGCCTGAAACTAAAACTCACCGATCTGCTCAGCCTATCTCTGCGGTGACGGCTGCTCAAGTTCAATCGGAGAGGTCAACTGTGGCAAAAGTGGCTCAATGATAACTGAAGAAACTGGTTTGGGACGGGTGGGAACAGTCAAGAAGAAACTAGCACGTGCCATCTTAGATATGAAGTTTAGTTCGATCTCCCAAGACCAAAAACGCCGAGGCAAGACATACGGTGGCAGCACTGACACTCTTGGAAAACACTAAATCTCAGATAAGACAATCTCTAGCACAATCATGTTGAAGGTGCGTTCCGAGATCATATTTTGTGGCAAAACCGGCCCATAGACCACCCGAACAATTCCCAATTGGATTGGGTCCAGGACAGGCTGATGCAGTTGCTGTTGAACCTCTATATTCATGTCATTGTGTGGCAACTGTGGCACTGAGCCAGAAGAGCCAGAAGATGGTGGGTTTATGACAATGGAGTTTTGTTCCACCACATCATCTTGCAGATCTTCCTCGGGCGCATTTTGCATATGCTGGTTCTGGTCATGCTACTCCCACAGCCCCCATCCATCATCTTGCTGAGCATTCTGGCCCCAACCATTGTTATGCTGCTACTGCTGGTCCTGGGGCACAACATTCCATCCAAGTGCCAGGTAGGGCGGCATTGCCCAAAATGGCTGTGGTGGGATTTCTCCAGGCACCGGATGCGGGTTTCCATCCAGGGGCATTGGGTCCTCATCTGCACCAATCATGGCCTCAGCAAACTCCGCATCAAAAATGTAGCAGGCAGAAGTCCAAGAAACAATCATTCCTCCCCAGTTAGCAAACTCTCTGAACATTATGTCGCGAGGAAGCAGAGCATTGTCAGGGAAAGAAGCTCTGACAAGCGAACGAGCATGGCGACGGTCATGATGCTTCCAATAGTGGAACTGACCAAAAGTACCAACCATATCTGCTAAACCCTGAGTGTTCCAATAATCAAGAGGTATGCCAATGAACATCAACCATCTAGTATGATGACCATGCAAAGCCCAAAAACCTTCCCCATGATCATGTGGTATAAATCTGACGAAGAACTCAGCTCCCTCCTCATCCAAACCCAGAGGGAAAGGCGGATGCATAGTAAAAGAACCTCTGACCACTGGATCTTCCATCTCAAAAAGACCAACTCCATGAACCCATGGCTGAGCAGAATGTACTAGAACATGAAGCGTCTGGGTGATGAAGTTAAGCACCTGCTCACGCCGGATGGCCACCATATGAGAAGGAGGCACGGGCTCCACAATGGCCACCATGAACTGCTCATGCATCCGTGGAGGTGGATAACGAGAAGTGAAGTATGTTCGCGGCAATCTGTCACCACCACCATCGATGATATCCTACCCAGCAAGTAGGAAGCGCCGAGGGTCTAGGGCGTAGACCGCCATGGAGAGATCAGGCAAAGGTGGAGGAGCGATGAAAGATTGCAGTGGCGGCGGCAATGGAGGAGAAGCGGATTGGTTTTCTTTTTGGGCTGTGTAGTATCAGAAGGCGGAGAGGCAAGGGGTTCTGCTCCGGCGCGAGAATCAAAGCCTGGCGATGGGACTTTGGGCACCCAGATGAACAACTCAAGCGGTTGGCGGATGCAATCTTTTTTAATGTGACCTGACCAAAAACATTTCCGGCACCTAACCTTGGTAGTGCAATACACTGAAGGATGGGACATACCCAAACAATTTTGGCAGTCCCAAAACCGTGCTGCGAGGTCTTCAATCATATCGTCAAAGCTCTGCAAGTCACGTACAATATCCCTAGGAGAAGGAATATCTATGGACGGGGCACTGAGATCCTTTGAATCATCATCTGATATGTCGATTGGGGCATTGACACGACCAGGGCCCGCGGGTGCAGAACTGATTGGGCTAGCATCGTCAAGAGCGATAGGAAAATCTTTTGAGCCCGAGAATTTCGGCCCAACAATAGATTTGAAAATCCCAGGAGATCCGGAGTTGCCACCAACATAACGCACCACTTTTGGGGAAGGTGGCAAAGATCCAAAACGGATCGTCACCAGCGATGAGGGAGTCTGCAACTCCGGCAACAGTGGTTCCTCATCAGAATGGATAGAATAACTCGCCTCTTGAACTGATAAACAATCCTGAGTAGAAGCTGGGTAGCGATAGCCTTTACACGCCTCATAATTTATGAAGGCGGCAAACCTTAGCTTCTTCTTGGATCGAAGATTGGACTTGAAGTGGGTTTTGCATAGCCAATAGCCCTAGCTTAGCGCTGCGCTTGGAAGGACTGACTAGGGTCCATTCCTCCTGGCATTCTAACTGCGAGCGCATAAACTCCTGCTCCCAATCCGGACCCCCATGACTCCAGAGATGGAAGAAACAATTAAACTGGTCGCATACAAACGACCTTTGATGTAATATGAAAAACCCCACCTCCTTGCATGAGACATGAAAAAAGAAAAAACGATCATGGAGATGGGATACCTTTAGTGCAGAACAATAACCTCCAATAGCAGCTTCCAATGAGAGACCAACATTATCCTCATCCAAACAGAAAGAACTCCTGGCAAAAGAAATCACCATGATGAAATGACCAGATCTTTCCGATGGGTGCACTGTCCTGTGGAAAGAACACCAGATCTCTTGGGACAAAGCCATCCCGGGGGGAAAATCCAACCCCAAAGAGATTGATGCATGCACTTCCATTGAGATGACAACCAGTGGAAAGAGGGAAGAACGCCGGAGAGAAAGAGTGGATCAGAAGACCAGCCCCACGGTTGAACGTGAAGATAGCCGGCGTTGAGGGTGGCTAGGGTTTAGTAGGTGGGTGGGAGGGGTGGGACGCCATTCTCCATATATGTGAAATTTGTCATAAGTAGAATAGCTCAGACTAGGCCCACCCAATTTTTCAGAATAGTATGCATGGGGTTTACCATCTTTTAGCAACACACCTCCTAATCCAATTCCACTAGCATCACATTCAAGCTCAAAAGTCTTATTAAAGTCAGGAAGTTGGAGTAAAGGAGCATGTGTCAACTTATCTTTCAATACCGTGAAGGCTTCTTCCTGTGCGGTACCCCAAACAAAAGGCACATCCTTCTTCGTAAGATCATTGAGAGGTGCAGCAATGGTGCTGAAATCTCTCACAGAACGACTATAGAAACTAGCGAGGCTAAGAAAAATCCTCACTTGTGTGACCGTTTTGGGCTGCAGACAATTCTCAATAGCTTCAATTTTGGATTTATCAACTTCAATTCCCTGTGGAGTAGCAACATTGCCAAGAAAAGATACTTGGTCGGTGAAAAAGGTGCACTTCACAAGGTTACCAAACAAATGTGCATCACGTAGAGCAATAAAAATAGAACGTAAATGTTCCAAATTTTCTTCCAAAGATCTGCCATAAATCAGTATATCATTGAAATAGACTACCACTAATGTCCAATGAAAGCACGTAAAACTTCATTCAATAATCTCATGAAAGTACTAGGTGCATTAGTTAACCCAAAAGGCATGACTAACCACTCATATAATCCAAACTTAGTTTTAAATGATGTTTTCCATCATGTCCCAATTTCATACGAATTTGATGGTATCCACTATGCAAATCAACTTTGGAGAATATTGTAGAGCCACTCAATTCATCAAGCGTATCATCTAGTCTAGGAATATGATGATGATAACAAATACTAATATTATTAATGCCTCTACAATCAACACACATATGCGATGTACCATCCTTTTTTGACACTAATACAATAGCAACAACAGAAGGACTAAGAGATTATCGTATATAACCTTTATCGAGCAGCTCCTGTACTTGACACATAATCTCCTTCGTCTCGTCTGGATTGGTACAGTATGGTGCATGATTGGGTAGCGATGCACCAGGAATTAAGTCAATCTGATGCTCAATCCCTCGAATAGGTGGTAATCTCGGTGGCACGTCTTGTGGAAAGACGTCAGCAAACTCTTGCAAAATGCTAGTGACAACATGAGGCAAAGAGGAAAGCACATCCATGAATGAAAATAATGCCTCTTTGTGCACATAAGCTGTAGCGACCAGACCTCAAACAGTCTGATCTCTGTGCATCAGTGTCATCCCTGGATCGGTAATGCTGACACGCACAGTACTTGAAGGATTTATAACAGAGTAGCAATCACACACTTATTACATCGAATGTCTCAAGAGAGAACTTATTACAATAAATATGGCTTAAGGCCATCTAATAACGATAACATCGGAAGGCTTGGAAGATAAGCGAGTCCATCAACAACAACGGCATCACTGAGTATAAGATCACGACCTAAGGCACCTTACTCATCATCTGAAAAGTCTGCAACATGATCGTTGCAGCCCGAAAACGGGACAGCACATGGAATATGCTGGCAATGTAACACATAGAGAGTAATAAACAGAATAATGCTATCACTACATGCATATATGGCTGGTGGTAAGCTCTATGGTTACAATTTTGCATAAAGCCAACTTTTCCCTACAACAAAGGAATAAATTTTATTTAACTATCATGGTGGTTGTTAAACATTGAGAAGGTTCCTCCAACTCAATCCCAATTAAACATCATCATTAAACCAACAAAATTAAATTAAATAACATGATGAGATTCACATGATAATCCAAGTACTAGATACTCAAAACGTCCATAACCGGGGACACGGCTAACCATGATTAGTTTATACACTTTGCAGAGGTTTGCACACTTTTCCCCGCAAAACTAGATCTCCTCTGCTTGATTTCTCGCACTACAGGTTGTTTGACAACGGATGACCGAGACACAGTCTTTGAGAAGCATTAACTCTCTACTCCGGGTAGACAGTACCACCTACATCCCCTACATCTGCTAGTCTACCTCTTCAAAAGCTCACGCAACATACTCAACTATGTGATGTCTACTACACAACCTTCTTCTTGTAGACGTTGTTGGGCCTGCAAGTGCACAGGTTTGTAGGACAGTAGCAAATTTCCCTCAAGTGGATGACCTAAGGTTTATCAATCCGTAGGAGGCGTAGGATGAAGATGGTCTCTCTCAAACAACCCTGCAACCAAATAACAAATAGTCTCTTGTGTCCCCAACACACCCAATACAATGGCAAATTGTATAGGTGCACTAGTTCGGCGAAGAGATGAAGATACAAGTGCAAAATAGATAGTAGATATGGGTTTTTGTAATCTGAAATAATAAAAACAGCAAGGTAACGAGCGGTAAAAGTGAGCGTAAACGGTATTGCAATGGTAGGAAACAAGGCCTAGGGTTCATACTTTCACTAGTGCAAGTTCTCTCAACAATAATAACATAGATAGAACATATGACAAGCCCTCAACATGCAACAAAGAGTCACTCCAAAGCCACTAATAGCGGAGAACAAACGTAGAGATTATGGTAGGGTACGAAACCACCTCAAAGTTATTCGTTCGGATCGATCTATAAAAGAGTTCGTACTAGAATAACACCTTAAGACACAAATCAACCAAAACCCTAATGTCACCTAGATACTCCATTGTCACCTCAAGTATCCGTGGGCATGATTATATGATATGCATCACACAATCTCAGATTCATCCAACCAACATAAAAGTACTTCAAAGAGTGCCCCAAAGCTACTACCGGAGAGTCAAGAACGTGTGCCAACCCCTATGCATAGGTTCCCAAGTGTCACGAAACCCGCAAGTTGATCACCAAAACATACATCAAGTGGATCAATAGAATAACCCATTGTCACCACGGTTATCCCACGCAAGACATACATCAAGTGTTCATAAAAGACTCAATCCGATAAGATAACTTCAAAGGGGAAACTCAATTCATCACAAGAGAGTAGAGGGGGAGAAACATCATAAGATCCAACTACAATAGCAAAGCTCGGGATACATCAAGATCGTGCCATAGAGGAACACGAGAGAGAACATGAGAGAGAGAGAGATCAAACACATAGCTACTGGTACATACCCTCAGTCCCGAGGGTGAACTACTCCCTCCTCGTCATGGATAGCGCCGGGATGATGAAGATGGCCTCCGGTGATGGGATCCCCCTCCGGCAGGGTGCCGGAACAGGGTCCCGATTGTTTTTTGGTGGCTACAGAGGCTTGCGGCGGCGGAACTCCCGATCTATCTTCTGTTCTGGAAGTTTTAGGGTACGTAGGTATATATGGGTGCAGGGGGTACGTCGGTGGACCTCCGGGCTGCTCACGAGGTAGGGGGGCGTGCCCAGGGGGGCGCCCTCCACCCTCGTGGACAGCCCGGGACTCCCCTGGCATGCACTCCAAGCCCATCAGGTTGGTTTCCTTCCAAAATTAACTTCTCCAGTTGATTTCGTTCCGTTTTGACTCCGTCTGATATTCCTTTTCCTCGAAACACTAAAATAGGCATAAAACAGCAAATCTGGGCTGGGCCTACGGTTAATAGGTTAGCCCAAAAATAATATAAAAGTGGATAGTAAAGCCCAATATTGCCTAAAACAGTAGATAAAGTAGCATGGAGCAATCAAAAATTATAGATACGTTGGAGATGTATCAAGCATCCCCAAGCTTAATTCCTGCTCGTCCTCGAGTAGGTAAATGATAAAAAAGAATTTTTGATGCGGAGTGATACTTTGGCATAATTTCAATGTAAATCTTCTTAATTGTGGCATGATATTCAGATCCATAAGATTCAAGACAAAAGTTCATATTGACACAAAAATAATAATACTTCAAGCATACTAATCAAAGCAATCATGTCTTCTGAAAATAACATGGCAAAAGAAAGTTCATCCCTACAAAATCATATAGTTAGGCTATGCTTCATTTTCGTCACACAAAGATGTTCCCAACTTCTATACCCCCGATGACAAGCCAAGCAATTGTTTCATACTTAAATAATCTCAAACTTTTTCAACCTTCACGCAATACATGAGCGTGAGCCATGGATATAGCACTATGGGTGGAATAGAATATGATGATGGGGATTGTGTGGAGCAGACAAAAAAGGAGAAAGTCTCACGTTGACGAGGCTAATCAACGGGCTATGGAGATGCCCATCAATTGATGTCAACATGAGGAGTAGGGATTGCCATGCAACGGATGCACTAGAGCTATGAATGCTCAACAAAAGAAAACTAGTGGGTGTGCATCCAACTTAGTTGCTCATGAAGACCTAGGGCATTTGAGGAAGCCCATTGTAGGAATATACAATCCAAGTTCTATAATGAAAAATTCCCACTAGTATAAAAAAGACAACTTATGAGACTCACTACATGAAGAACAAGGTGCTACTTTGAAGCACAATATATGAGACTCACTACATAAAGAACAAGGTGCTACTTTGAAGCACAAGTGTGGAAAAAGAGATAGTAGCATTGCCCTTTTTTTGGGCCTTTTTTTTCTTTTTGGCCTTTCTCTTTTTTTGGGCAATGCTCTAATAATGATGATCATCACACTTCTATTGATTACAAAACAAGGATTACAACTCGAATACTTAGAACAAGATATGACTATATGAATGCCTCCGGCGGTGTACCGGGATAGTGCAATGAATCAAGAGTGACATGTATGAAAAATAATGCATGGTGGCTTTGCCACAAATACGATGTCAACTACAGGATCATGCAATGGCAATATGACAAAAGTAATGCATGTCATGATGATGATGGTGGAAGTTGCATGGCAATATATCTCGGAATGGCTATGAAAATGCCATAATAGGTAGGTATGGTGGCTGTTTTGAGGAAGATATAAGGAGGTTTCTGTGTGATAGAGCGTATCGTATCACGGGGTTTGGATGCACCGGCGAAGTTTGCACCAACTCTCAAGGTGAGAAAGGGTAATGCACGGTACCGAAGAGGCTAGCAATGGCGGAAAGGTAAAAGTGCGTATAATCCATGTACTCAACATTAATCAAAATAACTCATATACTTATTGCAAAAATTTAGAAGTCATCAAAAATTCAATTACTACGCGCATGCTCCTAGGGGGATAGATTGGTAGGAAAAGACCATCGCTCGTCCCCGACCGCCACTCATAAGGATGCACAAGCCAGGTACACTTCATGTTTCAAATTTGTTACACAACTTTAACCATACGTGCATGCTACGGGGTTTGCAAACTTCAACACAAGTATTTCTCAAATTCATAATCACCCAACTAGCACGACTTTGATATTATCACCTCCATATCTCAAAACAATTATCAAGCATCAAACTTATCTTAGTATTCAATTCACTCAAAAGAAAGTTTCACATATCTTGAATACCAAGTATATTAACATTAAGCAAACTACCATGCTATTAATGACTCTTAAAATAATCTAAGTGAAGCATGAAAGTTCATCTATTTCTTCAAAATAAAACTACCACCATGCTCTGAAAGATATAAGTGAAGCACTAGAGCAAAAACTATCAAGCTCAAAAGATATAAGTGAAGCACATAGAGTATTCTAACAAATTCCAATTCATGTATGGCTCTCTCTCATTAAAGGATTTCAGATCTTGATACTTTATTCAAACATCAAGCAAAGCTAAAGAAAACTACAATGCAAGGATAGCACAACTCACGTGAAGAAGCAAAAACTTAGGCTCAACCAATACTAACCGATAGTTGTTGAAGAAGAAAGGTGGGATGCCTACCGGGGCATCCCCAAGCTTAGATGCTTGAGACTTCTTGAAATATTATCTTGGGGTGCATTGGGCATCCCCAAGCTTGAACTTTTGTGTCTCCTTAATTCCTCTCATATCATGGTTTCTCTTTTTATCAAAAGCTTCATTCACAACAAACTCAACAAGACTCGTGAGATAGGTTAGTATAAACCAATGCAAAACCTTATCATTTTCTACTGTAAAAAATCACTAAAATTATTATTCAACATTGCATACTAAATGCCTCTGCATATTTAACACTCCTATCATCAAATAGAATCATTAAACAAGCAAACATATGCAAACAATGCAACCATAGCAGCAATCTGTCAAAACAGTACAGTCTGTAAAGAATGCAAGAGTATCAATACTTCCTTAACTCCAAAAATTATGAACTAAAATTTCCACTGTAATAAATTTATCATAGCTCAGTATGCAAAAAGATTCAATGTTATACCATTCTCTGAATTTTCTAGGGAATTTTTGCAACAGCGGTAAACTTTCTGTTTTCAAACAGCAACATACAAACTAGCAAAATAAGCATGGCAAAGGCTATCCTTGACTTTTTTATTGAAACTAAAGAGGAAAAACACAATTCTAACTAACAGCAAGCAAAAACTAACAAAATAAAATGACGCTCCAAGCAAAACACATATCATGCAGTGAATAAAAATATAGCTCCAGGTAAAGTTACCGATGAACGAAGACGAAAGAGGGGATGCCTTCCGGGACATACCCTAGCTTAGGATCTTGGTTTTCCTTGGATATTACCTTGGGGTGCCTTGGGCATCCCCAAGCTTAGGCTCTTGCCACTCCTTATTCCATAGTCCATCAAATCCTTACCCAAAACTTGAAAACTTTGACCATACAAAACTCAAAACAAAACTCGTAAGCTCCGTTAGTATAAGAAAATAAAACCACCACTTAGGTACTGTAATTAACTCATTATAAATTCATATTGGTGTAATATCTACTGTAATCCAACTTATCTATGGTTCATACCCTCCGATACTACTCATAGATTCACCAAAATAAACAAACAACACATAGAAAACAGAATCTGTCAAAAACAGAACAGTCTGTAGTAATCTGTATAAAACGTATACTTCTGGAACCCTAAAAATTATGAAATAAATTGCTGGACCTGATAAATTTGTCTATTAATCATCTGCAAAAAGAATCAACCTAAAATCGCTTTCCAGTAAAAAATGGAAGATAATCTCGTGAGCGCTAAACTTTCTGTTTTCTACAGCAAGATCACATAAACTTCACCCAAGTCTTCCCAAAGGTTCTACTTGGCACTTTATTGAAACAAAAGCTATATAACATGATTACTACAGTATCATAATCATGTGGACACACAAAAACAGTAAGGATAAATATTGGGTTGTCTCCCAACAAGCGCTTTTCTTTAATGCCTTTTAGCTAGGCATGATGATGACAATGATGCTCTTATGAAAGATAAGAATTGAAACATAACGGGAGCATCATGAAGCATATGACTAGAACATTTAAGTCTAACCCACTTCCTATGCATAGGGATTTTGTGAGCAAACAACTTATGGGAATAATACTCAACTAGCATAGGATGGCACAACAAACATAGCTTCAAAACTTTAAGCACATAGAGAGGAAACTTGACATTATTGCAATTCCTACAAGCATATGTCCCTCCCTCATAATAATTTTCAGTAGCATCATGAATTAATTCAACAATATAACCAGCACCTAAAGCATTCTTTTCATGATCTACAAGCATAGAATTTTCACTACTCTCCACATAAACAAACTTCTTCTTTATAGCATACGTATCATCACAATAATCATCATAGATAGGAGGCATGCTTTCATCATAGTAAATTTGCTCATCAAAGCTTGGGGGAGAAAATATATCATATTCATCAAACATAGCTTCCCCAAGCTTGTGGCTTTGCATATCATTAGCATCATGGATATTCAAGGAATTCATACTAACAACATTGCAATCATGCTCATCAAATAAAAACATTCTATAGATTTCTTCTTCTAGCACTTGAGCACAATTTTGCTCTCCATCATTCTCACGAAAGATATTAAAAAGGTGAACCGTATGAGACAAACTCAACTCCATTTTTTTGGTAGTTTTCTTTAATAAACTAGACTAGTGCTAAAACAAGAAACAAAAAGATTCAATTGCAAGATCTAAAGATATACCTTCACTTACCTAGCCTCCCCGGCAACGGCGTCAGAAAAGAGCTTGATCTCTACTACACAACCTTCTTCTTGTAGACGTTGTTGGGCCTGCAAGTGCACAGGTTTTTAGGACAGTAGCAAATTTCCCTCAAGTGGATTACCTAAGGTTTATCAATCCGTAGGAGGCGTAGGATGAAGATGGTCTCTCTAAAACAACCCTGCAACCAAATAACAAAAAGTCTCTTGTGTCCCCAACACACCCAATACAATAGCAAATTGTATAGGTGCACTAGTTCGGCGAAGAGATGAAGATACAAGTGCAAAATAGATAGTAGATATGGGTTTTTATAATCTGAAATAATAAAAACAGCAAGGTAACGAGCGGTAAAAGTGAGCGTAAACGGTATTGCAATGGTAGGAAACAAGGCCTAGGGTTCATACTTTCACTAGTGCAAGTTCTCTCAACAATAATAACATAGATAGAACATATGACAAGCCCTCAACATGCAACAAAGAATCACTCCAAAGCCACTAATAGCAGAGAACAAATGTAGAGATTATGGTAGGGTACGAAACCACCTCAAAGTTATTCGTTCGGATCAATCTATAAAAGAGTTCGTACTAGAATAACACCTTAAGACACAAATCAACCAAAACCCTAATGTCACCTAGATACTCCATTGTCACCTCAAGTTTCCGTGGGCATGATTATACGATATGCATCACACAATCTCAGATTCATCCAACCAACATAAAAGTACTTCAAAGAGTGCCCCAAAGCTACTACCGGAGAGTCAAGAACGTGTGCCAACCCCTATGCATAGGTTCCCAAGTGTCACCAAACCCGCAAGTTGATCACCAAAACATACATCAAGTGGATCAATAGAATAACCCATTGTCACCACGGTTATCCCACACAAGACATACATCAAGTGTTCATAAAAGACTCAATCCGATAAGATAACTTCAAAGGGGAAACTGAATTCATCACAAGAGAGTAGAGGGGGAGAAACATCATAAGATCCAACTACAATAGCAAAGCTCGGGATACATCAAGATCGTGCCATAGAGGAACACGAGAGAGAACATGAGAGAGAGAGAGAGATCAAACACATAGCTACTGGTACATACCCTCAGCCCCGAGGGTGAACTACTCCCTCCTCGTCATGCATAGCGCTGAGATGATGAAGGTGGCCTCCGGTAATGGGATCCCCCTCCGGCAGGGTGTCGGAACAGGGTCCTGATTGGTTTTTGGTGGCTACAGAGGCTTGCGGCGGCGGAACTCCCGATCTATCTTCTGTTCTGGAAGTTTTAGGGTACGTAGGTATATATGGGTGCAGGGGGTACATCGGTGGACCTTCGGGCTGCTCACGAGGTAGGGGGCGCGCCCAGGGGGGGGGGCGCCCTCCACCCTCGTGGACAGCCCGGGACTCCCCTGGCGTGCACTCCAAGCCCATCAGGTTGGTTTCCTTCCAAAATTAACTTCTCCAGTTGATTTCGTTCCGTTTTGACTCCGTCTGATATTCCTTTTCCTCGAAACACTAAAATAGGCATAAAACAGCAAATCTGGGCTGGGCCTATGGTTAATAGGTTAGTCCCAAAAATAATATAAAAGTGGATAATAAAGCCCAATATTGCCTAAAACAGTAGATAAAGTAGCATGGAGCAATCAAAAATTATAGATACGTTGGAGACGTATCACTATGCTAGAGCCCATAGTAGCTTGCGGCTGCACACGGAAGTTTCTAGCATGAATAATCTCATGATCCCTTTGAGCCTGGGTGGCGGTCCATAGGAGAATCACACGGTACCCCGGGATTTCCAAAAGTACAGGCAACCCTGGGTTCCCCAGGTGCCTGAATCCACCCACATGTGCATTTAAGTTGCCACCTTAAGTAAACCATTAATTAACAAACTCACATCTGTCATGGATACACTCACCCTATTCACGTCTACTAGCATAGCATACAATATAAGCAAACGTAGAAGTAACTCCCAAAGGTTTGATTAATTAAACAGGTAATAGGTACTACCTCATCTACTTCCCAATACCCACATGTTAATCAGATCCTAATCATGTAACTGTTTGAGGATGGATCTAATGCAATAAAACTAGGTAGTAAAGAGGTATGATCAAAGTGTTACTTGCCTTGCTGATGATCCGTGAAACCTAGAAACTCGAAGTAGCAAGCGACGCACTCCGGGTACTCTATCGCAAACAAACAAGCATACAATAAGCATTCATCTAATGCAGAGGTAAAACTCAAATAAGAGATCTAACCATAAAGTTCAACTTAAGAACTCCGGTTTGCAAAAAGAATCAAATCAGATGAAGCAAGGAAAGTCAAACGGCGAAAGAAACAAGCTTCATTTACTAATATGGACCTAAGTCAAATTTTACAGTAGCAAAAACTTGTTTGAGTTGGTTAAACGGAAAGAGGGTTTCGAGACGAAACTCTAGGCGCTTGAATCGCATGATTCCGATAAACGAGCAAAAAGTTATACTAGAACGAAAATCGGATCAGAAATCACGATCAGAAATAATCGTGGAAAATCCGAAAAAAAGAAAAACAGACGAACAGGCTAACGAACGAACGTTCGCTGTCTGCGGCTAAAATACGAAAACCGTTTGTTAAAACGAACGAACAAACAGGCGTTCGCTAAATAAACTAAACCGGGAAAAAAACCGATTAAAAAACGGATCTAGGGTTTCGAAAAAAAAACCGATCGGTTTTCTTGCGAAAACCGAGGCGGCGACGGCTACCTCCTGTGGCGGCAGGCTCCGGCGAGGGCGGCGGCGGTGGCGGCGGACGACGGCGGGCAGCGGCGGCGGCAGCTCGGGGCTAGGGTTTCGGCTGGGCTGGGGGTGGCCTCCCGGCTCTTATAAAGGCCGGCCGGGCCAGGAGTCCTAGTCGGACACGACCCGTAGGTCGGTTCGTTTTTTTAAATAATTTCGCACGGAAAAACAAATAAAAGAAATACTAAACGGACTCCAAAAATCCCAAAATAGATTTTCCCCGTCCTCTAAAATCAAGCCGTACAAGATGAACATTTATTTGGGGCCTAAATGCAATTTTGAAAAATGCGCATTTTTCCTAATTCAAATAAAATAGCGATAAAACTCTGAAATAAAATCTTATTTGATTTTAATATTAAATCCTCAATATTTGTTTATTTTGGGAAAGTCATTTTATTCCCTCTCTTTATTTTTTTATAATAGAAATAATTGATGATAAAATAATTAAAATCAAATGATCCTATTTTCAAAATTTGAGAAAACTCAAATATGAAAATAACGAAATCCCCAACTCTCTCCGTGGGTCCTTGAGTTGCGTAGAATTTCTAGGATCGAGCCAAAATGCAATAGAATATGATATGCTATGATGATCTAATGTATAACATTCCAAATTGAAAATTTAGGATGTTACAAACCTACCCACCTTAAGATGAATCTCGCCCTCGAGATTCGGGTTGGCTAGAAAATAGGTGAGGGTGGTCCTTCAGTAGATCTTCCTCTCGCTCCCAGGTGGCTTCATCTTCTGTATGGTGGTTCCACTGAACTTTGCAAAACTTGATAACCTTGCTGTGCATGACTCGGCTGGCATATTCGAGAATCTTGACTGGTTTCTCCTCATAGGTCAAATCACTATCCCACTGAATCGCTTCTAGTGGCACTGTATCTCTCAGCGGTATATCAGCCATCTCTGCGTGGCACTTCTTCAACTGGGAAACATGAAACACATCGTGAACTCCTGACAATCCTTCGGGCAATTCCAACTTGTAAGCAACTTCTCCCATACGCCCCAAAACTTTGTATGGTCCTACAAAACGTGGTGCTAGCTTTCCCTTAACTCCAAAACGCTTAACTCCTCGAAGTGGAGATACACAAAGATAAACTCTGTCTCCAACTTCGTAAACTGTCTCCTTATGTTTAGAATCTGCATAGCTCTTCTGCCTGGACTGGCTACCTTGAGCCTATCGCGAATCAACTTCACCTTCTGTTCAGACTCCTTAATCAAATCTGGTCCAAACAACTGGCGGTCTCCAACTTCATCCCACAACAATGGTGTCCTGCACCTCCTTCCGTACAGAGCTTCGAAAGGGGCCATCTTCAAACTGGATTGATAAATGTTGTTGTAAGAGAACTCCGCATATGGAAAATTGTCGTCCCAACTAGATCCATAATCTAGCGCACAAGCTCTCAGCATGTCCTCCAGAATCTGATTGACTCTCTTGGTCTGTCCATCTGTTTGTGGATGGAAGGCTGTACTAAACTCTAGCCTGGTACCCAAAGTTTCGTGCAACTGATTCCAGAACTTTGAGGTAAACTGGGTTCCTCTATCTGATACAATGCTCCTCGGAACTCCATGCAGACATACGATCCTGGTCATGTATATCTTTGCCAACTTAGCACTGGTGTAATTGGTCTTCACTGGGATGAAATGAGCTACCTTCGTCAAACGATCGACTACAACCCATATCGAGTCATAGCTTGAACGAGTCCTGGGCAATCCCGTGATAAAATCCATGCCTAGCTTATCCCACTTCCATTCGGGTATCAGCAATGGCTGTAGCAATCCTGCTAGCTTCTGATGCTCTGCCTTCACTCTTTGACATACATCACAAACTGCTACATACTCCGCAATATCCTTCTTCATTCCGGTCCACCAGAAACTATCCTTCAAATCCAGATACATCTTGGTATTTCATGGGTGAATCGAATACGCCGAATCATGGGCCTCTTGCAGAATCAACTTCCTGATCTCCGGGTCATTAGGCACATAAACGCGGTCCTCAAACCATAAGGTATCGTGCTCATCCTCACGAAAACCTTTAGCTTTTTCTTTCCTCATCTTCTCCTTTATCTCGGCAATCTCCTTGTCTGTCTTCTGGGCTTGTCTGATCTTATCCATCAAAGTAGACTGAATCTCCAATGCTGCAACATAGCCTCTCGGAACTATCTCCAAACATATCTCACGAAGATCCTCAGCTAACTCCTTTGGTAACTCTCCGGTCATGAGTGTGTTGACATGGCTCTTGCGGCTCAACGCATTGGCTACTATGTTGGCCTTTCCGGGGTGATAATGCAATCTCATATCATAATCCTTTTTGAGCTCCAACCATCTCCTTTGCGGGAGATTGAACTCCTTCTACATGAAGATGTACCTCAAACTCTTATGATCCGTGTACACCTCACAATGGTTTCCGATGAGAAAATGTCTCCATGTTTCAATGCATGCACTACGGCTGCTAACTACAAATCATGTGTGGCATAATTTAACTCATGGGGCTTAAGCTGTCGTGAGGCATACGAAACAACTCTTCCCTCCTGCATAAGTACTTCTCCAAGTCCTCGACGAGAAGCGTCGCAAAATACTTCATAATCCTTGCACTGATCTGGCAGAATCAACACTGGTGATGTAACCAAATGTTTCTTCAACTCCTGGAAACTGGCCTCACATTCCTTAGTCCATTTGAACTTGGTGTCCTTCTTCAACAACTCCATCATGGGCTTCGCAATCTTTGATAAATTCTCACTGAACCTCCGGTAGTATCCTACGAGTCCAAGAAAACTCTGGATCTCTCCAACTGATGTGGGTGCTTCCCAGTTTGTTACAGTGACAACCCTGGTGGGGTCTACTGCTATTCCTTCTCCGGATATAACATGTCCGAGGAATCCAACTTCCTTCAAGGAAAACTCACATTTTCTGAACTTGGTGTATAACAGATGTTCTCTGAGCTTCCCAAGTACCAAACGCAAATGCTCCTTATGCTCCTCTTCATTCTTTGAGTAGACCAAAATATCATCAATGAACACCACGATGAACTTATCCAGAAACTCCATAAACACCTTGTTCATCATGTTCATGAAATAGGCAGGTGAGTTAGTCAGACCAAATGACATAACGGTATACTCATACAGCCATTACCTGGTGGTAAAAGCCGTCTTAGGTATATCCTGCTCTCGAATCTTCAACTGGTGGTATCCTGATCACAGATCGATCTTGGAAAATACCTTAGCTCCTTGCAAATGGTCAAGCAAGTCATTGATCATCGGCAGTGGGTACTTGTTCTTGATTGTCACTTCATTCAATCCTCGATAATCAACAACCATCCTTAATGATCCATCCTTCTTCTCCACTAGAAGCACTGGCGAGGGAAAAACTTGGGTGAATATAGCCTTTATCCAGTAACTCCTTAATGTGCTTCTTAATTTCCTCCAAATCTTTTGTGGGCATCCTGTACGGTCTCTCAGATATCGGTCCTGTGCCTAGCAAAAGCTCAATCAAAAACTCAATGTTTCTATCTGGCGGCATGCCTGGCAACTCCTCTGGAAATACGTCAGGGAAATCCTTCACCACTGGTACTTCCTCCAGTACAACTCCTCATAAGGAATTTACTTGAATCCTCTTCGGCACATGCCGGGACACATACTTGATCATTCTTCCTTCTGGCGTGGTAAGCAAAATCGACTTACTGGCGCATTCAATGTTCCCTACATACTTCGATAACCAATCCATGACTAATATCACATTCAATCCTTGCGATTCCAATACTATTAGGTCTGAGGGAAACACATAGTTACCAATCCTTAATGGTAAACGATCACACCACAGACTAGCCATATACTCTACTCCTGGCGAGGTTACTAACATGGGTGACCTAAGGGCTTGGGTTGGCAGTTTATACTTATCCACAAATCCCCTTGATATGTATGAATGCGATGCACCAGTATCAAAAAGAACGATTGCAGTAAATGACTTAACCAAAAACTTACCTATTACTGCATCTGGCTGGGCTTCAACCTCCTCCACGCTAACGTGGTTCACCTATCCTTTGTTGAAAGGGTTAGGCTTCTTCCTAGAGCTCCCATTGCCATTTCCATTCTTTGCTTCAGGACATTCAGTGGCATAATGTCCAGTCTTCTGGCATTTGTAACAGGTAATGTGGCTCAGATCCCTCTTGGCTGGTGTTGATGGGTTGTCATGATTCTGTCCGTTGCTTCCTACATTCCCATTACCATTCTTGGGGCCATTATGGTTGTGCGAACTTCCTCCTCCATGGGTATGCTGAAAAGGTCCTCCCGAGTTCGGGGTAAAATGAGGCTTCTGCTGAGCTCCAGAATTGTACTTCCCTTGTCCATACTTCCTCTTGCGGCTGTCAATCTACTGCTGCTTCCCTTCAATCATGAGAGCTCGGTCTACCACCTCCTGATATTTGTTGAAGGTTGCTACCATCAACTGCATGCTCAGCTCATCATTCAGTCCTTCCAGAAACTTCTCCTACCTAGCTGCATCCGTAGCAACGTCATCTGGGGCATAACGTGCTAGCTTACTAAAGTCATCCACATACTGGCCAATAGTACATACTCCTTGGGGCAAGTTGCAAAACTCACGCTTCTTCATGGACATAGCTCCTGCTGAAACATGAGCAGTATGGAAAGCCTACTGAAACTGATCCCATGTGACAGTGTCGATAGGATAAGTGGCTGTGAAATTCTCCCACCATGATGCTGCGGGTCCATCAAGCTGATGTGCGGCATAACACACCTTATCCGCATCTGTGCATCCTGCAGTGGTCAACTCCCTTCCCATCTTGCGGAGCCAATCATCTGCAACTATTGGCTTGGTGCTACTAGAGAACACCGGCGGATTCAGCCTCAAGAAACGGGCTAAGTGATCAAAAAGTGGTGGTGGTGGTGGGTTGTTGTTGTTGTTCCCCTGATTCTAATTCTGGACTAGTATCTACATCAATGCATTCTGCTGCTGGATCAACTGAGTGAGCTCCAGTGGGAAAGCAAATCCATTGTCATGTCTCGGAGGCATCTGAGGGTTTGGAAAAGATGAGAATATAGAATAGAATGAGGTCTAGAGAGAAAAACACTACCCATATGCACATGAGACAAATGCAAACAATATCACTCCAATCAATTCAAACAAGGGCATACAACGGTCTAACTATCGTTACAAAAGTGCTCGGACTATACTATATACATGGGGGAATACTGCTACTGTTATGGTGGTCGACTAGAAAAATTGATCGGTCAAAGACTCCATGATATCTGCTCCAGATTCATCAACAAAGTCATCATCGCTATCGTTTGGGTCCGAGTCAGTGTCGTCAATGATGATGTAGTTCTCCGGGGCAAGTGCAATCATCGTCTTCTCCTCCAGTCGCGAGGAACCCATAAATACTTTTAACTTCTTCTTCAGATCATCATTCTTCTCCACGAGCGTTGCTATTTCCTCCTCATAACCATCGCGTGTAGACTTAAGTTCTTCCTCCAGTTTTGTGATCTTGGTCATAGCCTTCTTCAGATCTATCATGCCTGTGCACATCTGGTTCTCTTGGCGACGAATGTGCTGGCTTAACTCCTGGATGAAAGCTGCAATTGATCTATCCTTCCCGGTGCTGATCATCTCCCATTGCTCATCTCGGCACCCACAAATTTGGTAGATAGTATCCTTGAGGTCCTTGTGGTAAACTTCTCCAATGCGTCCCATTGTGATGTGGGCTGCCATGCTCTTTCCTAGACTCCAGGTTGGTGCATCAAAGGAAAACTCTATGGGCTCAGTGACGGGCATGAATGTCCTTCCTAGAACTTGAACTTGAATCATCCAACACTCCTCTTCTGGTAAAGTGGTGATGTAGGTCCCAGTGAAGCTTGGTACTCCGATGTTCAGGTATCTAGTAACTTCCTTCAAGTGGCGTCCAAAAGGGTGTATCTTCATCCGGTTGCATGAACTTGTTCCTTGCATTCGCCATCCTAAAAGAGTAGAAAAGATGAGGAGTCAGAAATGAGAAGATAGAGTAGTGATCTAAGGCTTTAGCTTAGTGGTCATGTCCTACAGTCAGCGTGTGCTCTGATACCATCTTGTAGCGACCAGACCTCAAACAGTCTGATATCTGTGCATCAGTGTCATCACTGGATCGGTAATGCTGACACGCACAAGACTTGAAGGATTTATAACATAGTAGGAATCACACACTTATTACATCGAATGTCTCAAGAGAGAACTTATTACAATAAATATGGCTTAAGGCCATCTAATAACTAGAACAGCAGAAGGCTTGGAAGATAAGCGAGTCCATCAACTCCAACAGCATCACTGAGTATAAGATCACGACCTAAGGCACCTTACTCATTGTCTGAAAAGTCTGCAACATGAACGTTGCAGCCTGAAAATGGGTCAGCACATGGAATATGCTGGCAATGTAACACATAGAGAGTAATGAATAGAATAATGCTATCACTACATGCATATATGGCTGGTGGTAAGTGCTACCTCTTGAGCACTGCGTTGGATTTCCCTGAAGAGGAGAGGATGATGCAGCAAATTAGCGTAAGTATTTCCCTCAGTTTTTAAGAACCAAGGTATCAATCCAGTAGGAGACCAGGCACAAGTCCCTCATACCTACACAAAACGATAGCAACTCGCAACCAACGCTTAGGGGTTGTCAATCCCTTCATGGTCACTTACGAGAGTGAGATCTAATAGAGATAATATTTTTGGTATTTTTGCAAAGTAAAAAGTAAAAGGCAAAGTAAAACAAAGCAAGTAAATAAAGTGATATAGATTGATATGATGAGAATAGACCCGAGGGCCATAGGTTTCACTAGTGGCTTCTCTCAAGAGCATAAGTATTCTACAGTGGGTGAACAAATTACTGTTGAGCAATTGACAAAATTGAGCATAGTTATGAGTATATCTAGGCAATGATCATGTATATAGGCATCACGTCCAAAACAAGTAGATCGAAACGATTCTGCATCTACTACTATTACTCCACTCATCGACCGCTATCCAGCATGCATCTAGAGTATTAAGTTAAAAATAGAGTAACGCCGTAAGCAAGATGACATGATGTAGAGGGATAAATTCATGCAATATGATAAAAACCCCATCTTGTTATCCTCGATGGCAACAATACAATATGTGCCTTGCTGCCCCTTCTGTCACTTGGTAAGGACACCGCAAGATTGAACCCAAAGCTAAGCACTTCTCCCATTGCAAGAACTACCAATCTAGTTGGCCAAACCAAAAAGGATAATTCGAAGAGACTTGCAAAGATAACTCAATCATACATAAAAGAATTCAGAGAAGAATCAAATATTTTCCATAGATAGTACTGGATCATAAACCCACAATTCATCGATCTCAACAAACACACCACAAAAAGAAGATTACATCGAATAAATCTCCACGAGAGAGGGGGAGGACATTGTATTGAGATCCAAAAAGAGAGAAGAAGCCATCTAGCTACTAGCTATGGACCCGAAGGTCTGAAGTAAACTACTCACACTTCATCGGAGGGGCTATGGTGATGATGTAGAAGCCCTCCGTGGTGGATGCCCCCTTCGGCGGAGCTCCGGAACAGGCCCCAAGATGGGATCTCGTGGATACAGAAGGTTGCGGCGGTGGAATTAGGTTTTTTGGCTCCTCTTCTGATCGTTCGGGGATACGTAGGTATATATAGGAGGAAGGAGTACGTCGGTGGAGCGTCGAGGGGCCCATGAGGTAGGGGGGCGCGCCCAGGGGGGGGGGGGGCGCCCTCCACCCTCATGACCTCCTCGGGCACTGCTTGGAGTAGGGTCCAAGTCTCCTGGATCATGTTCGGTTGGAAAATCACGATCCTGAAGATTTCATTCCGTTTGGACTCCGTTTGATATTCTGTTTCTTTGAAACACTGAAATAGGCAAAAAGCAACAATTCTGGGCTGGGTCTCCGGTTAATAGGTTAGTCCCAAATGTAATATAAAAGTGAAAAAATAAAGCCCAATAAAGTCCAAAACAGTAGATAAAGTAGCATTGAGCAATCAAAAATTATAGATACGTTGGAGACGTATCAGGCATCCCCAAGCTTAATTCCTGCTCGTCCTCGAGTAGGTAAATGATAAAAAATAATTTTTGATGCGGAGTGATACTTTGGCATAATTTCAATGTAAATCTTCTTAATTGTGATATGAATATTCAGATCCGAAAGATTCAAGACAAAAGTTCATATTGACACAAAAATAATAATACTTCAAGCATACTAATGAAAGCAATCATGTCTTCTCAAAATAACATGGCAAAAGAAAGTTCATCCCTACAAAATCATATAGTTAGGCTATGCTTCATTTTCGTCACACAAAGATGTTCCCAACTTCTATACCCCCGATGACAAGCCAAGCAATTGTTTCATACTTAAATAATCTCAAACTTTTTCAACCTTCATGCAATACATGAGCATGAGCCATGGATATAGCACTATGGGTGGAATAGAATATGATGATGGGGATTGTGTGGAGAAGACAAAAAAGGAGAAACTCCCACATTGACGAGGATAATCAACGAGCTATGGAGATGCCCATCAATTGATGTCAACATGAGGAGTAGGGATTGCCATGCAACGGATGACCTAGAGCTATGAATGCTCAACAAAAGAAAACTAGTGGGTGTGCATCCAACTCGCTTGCTCACGAAGACCTAGGGCATTTGAGGAAGCCCATCGTAGGAATATACAAGCCAAGTTCTATAATGAAAAATTCCCACTAGTATGAAAAGACAACTTATGAGACTCACTACATGAGGAACAAGGTGCTACTTTGAAGCACAATATATGAGACTCACTACATGAAGAACTAGGTGCTACTTTGAAGCACAAGTGTGGAAAAAGAGATAGTAGCATTGCCCTTTTTATACTCTTTTTTTAGGGCCTTTCTTTAGTTTTTCTTTTGGCCTTTCTCTCTTTTTTTGGGGCAATGCTCTAATAATGATGATCATCACACTTCTATTGATTACAACATAAGGATTACAACTCGAAACTTAGAACAAGATATGACTCTATATGAGTGCCTCCGGCGGTGTACCGGGATGGTGCAATGAATCAAGAGTGACATGTATGAAAAATAATGCATGGTGGCTTTGCCACAAATACGATGTCAACTACATGATCATGCAATGGCAATATGACAAAAGTAATGTATGTCATGATGATGATGGTGGAAGTTGCATGACAATATATCTTGGAATGGCTATGGAAATGCCATGATAGGTAGGTATGGTGGCTGTTTTTAGGAAGATATAAGGAGGTTTATGTGTGATAGAGCATATCGTATCACGGGGTTTGGATGCACCGGCGAAGTTTGCACCAACTCTCAAGGTGAGAAAGGGCAATGCACGGTACGGAAGAGGCTAGCAAAGGCGGAAATGTGAGAGTGCGTATAATCCATGGACTCAACATTAGTCAAAAGAACTCATATACTTATTGCAAAAATTTAGAAGTCATCAAAAATCAAGTACTAAGCACATGCTCCTAGGGGGATAGATTGGTAGGAAAAGACCATCGCTCGTCCCCGATCGCCACTCATAAGGATGCACAAGCCAGGTACACTTCATGTTTCAAATTTGTTACACAACTTTAACCATACGTGCATGCTACGGTACTTGCAAACTTCAACACAAGTATTTCTCAAATTCATAATCACCCAACTAGCATGACTTTGATATTATTACCTCCATATCTCAAAACAATTATCAAGCATCAAACTTATCTTAGTATTCAATTCACTCAAAAGAAAGTTTCACATATCTTGAACACCAAGTATGTTAACATTAAGCAAATTACCATGCTATTAATGACTCTCAAAATAATCTAAGTGAAATATGAGAGATCAATATTTTCTTTAAAACAAATCCACCACCGTGCTCTAAAAGATCTAAGTGAAGCCCTAGAGCAAAAATTATCACGCTCAAAAGATATAAGTGAAGTACTATGAGCAAAACTATCAAGCTCAAAAGATATAAGTGAAGCACATAGAGTATTCTAACAAATTCCAAATCATGTATGGCTCTCTCAAAATATGTGTACAGCAAGGATGATTGTGGTAGACTAACAAGCAAAGACACAAATAATACAAGACACTCCAAGCAAAACACATATCATGTTGGTGAATAAAAATATAGCTCCAAGTAAATTACCGATGGAAGTGGACGAAAGAGGGGATGCCTTCCGGGGCATCCCCAAGCTTTGACTTTTTGGTGTCCTTGGATTATCTTCGGGGTGCCATGGGCATCCCCAAGCTTAGGCTCTTGCCACTCCTTGTTCCATAATCCATCAAAAGAATTCACCCAAAACTTGAAAACTTCACAACACAAAACTCAACAG
This sequence comes from Triticum aestivum, assembly GCF_018294505.1. Lineage (NCBI taxonomy): Eukaryota > Viridiplantae > Streptophyta > Magnoliopsida > Poales > Poaceae > Triticum > Triticum aestivum. The sequence continues at coordinate 324,233,819 of NC_057798.1, forward strand.
AAATCTCGTGAGCTCCGTTAGAGAAAGAAAACAAAAGACTACTTCAAGGTACTGTAATGAACTCATTATTTATTTATATTGGTGTTAAACCTACTGTATTGCAACTTCTCTATGGTTTATAAACTAATTTACTAGCCATAGATTCATCAAAATAAGCAAACAACACACGAAAAACAGAATCTGTCAAAAACAGAACAGTCTGTAGCAATCTGTAACTAACGCAAACTTCTGGAACTCTAAAAATTCTACCAAAATAGGAAGTCCTGTACAATTTGTTTATTGATCAGCATCAAAAATAATCAACACACAAGCATGTTCCTGTGATTTATCATAACTAAATTCGTGCGTGCAAAGTTTCTGTTTTTCAGCAGAATCAAGTCAACTATCATCGTAGGTTATCCTATAGGTTCTACTTGGCACAAACACTAATTAAAACATAAAACCACATCCAAACAGAAGGTAGATGGATTATTTATTCCTAAACATAATCAAAAACAAAAAACACAAAATAAAATTGGGTTGCCTCCCAACAAGCGCTATCGTTTAACACCCCTAGCTAGGCATAAAAACAAGGATAGATCTAGGTATTGCCATCTTTGCTAGGCAATTCATAAGTGGCGCTCATGATAGATTCATATGGTAATTTTATTTTATTTCTAGGGAAGTGTTCCATACCCTTCTTTAAGGGAAATTGGAATCTAATATTCCCTTTCTTCATATCAATAATTGCACCAATCGTTCTAAGGAAAGGTCTACCAAGAATAATAGGACATGAAGGATTGCAATCTATATGAAGAACGATAAAATCTACAGGCACATAATTCCTATTTTCAACAATAAGAACATCATTAATTCTTCCCATAGGTTTTTTAATAGTGGAATCTGCAAGATGCAAGTTTAGAGAGCAATCATCAAAATCACGGAAATCTAGCAAATCACATAAAGTTTTGGGAATAGTAGAGACACTAGCACCCAAATCACACAAAGCATGAAACTAAAAATCTTTAATTTTAATTTTAATAATAGGTTCCCACTCATCATAGAGTTTTCTAGGGATGGAAACTTTCAACTCAAGTTTTTCTTCATAAGATTGCATCAAAGCATCAACAATATGTTCGGTAAAGGCCTTATTTTGACTATAAGAATGAGGAGAATCTAGCACGGATTGCAACAAGGAAATACAACCAATCAAAGAGCAATTCTCATGATTAAATTCCTTGAGATCCAAAATAGTGGGTTTATGTCGGGGAAACTGATCCACGAACACCTATGGGGCTGGCGGACCGAGCCCCTTTCGGTTCGGCGGAGGGCGGAGGTCGCACGAAGAGCAGATCGAGGCGAAGCACACGAGCAATTTACCCAGCTTCGGAGCTCTCCGGAGAGATAATACCCCTACTGCTGCTTGTTTGATTGTATTGTGTTCTTGCTCGAGAGAGAGCTAAGTGTTTTTCTGGCTTCCGAATGATCCGAACCCCCTCTACGTTGCGCATGGGCCACCTTTTATATGCTCAAGGGGTCACCGACAGGTGGCAACGTAAACAAGGGTACAAATGTAAAAAGGGAGGTGGTTGGTACAGCTACTTGTACAGTGTTTCCTACCTAACCCTGACCGCAGGGGACAAGGGCATTAAATGCCCGTCTGTGTAGCCCAAACCGTGCAGAAAAGGACTGTCAGGGGCGCCACCGCTCGCCACGATGGCGATCTTGTCAGCTTCGCATGCCACCGCGCACCGCTGGCTGCACAGCCTCCCGCCACGCGTGCCTGGAAAGTCCCCCAGAGCGACACGTTGTTGGATGAGCTGGAGCGTGGGCACAGAGTGGCCGCCTGCCGCGGCAAGCGCCTTGCCGCGGCCGTTGTCTTGTCGGGCCCGGAAGCTTGTCGCTCACCAGGCCTCGAGATGCCTTGGTTGGTCTTCCCGGCAAGCTCCTCTTGCCGGGGTCTTGTTGCCTTGCCGGGACGCGTGGCGCGTCGCGGCAAGTTCCTTGGGATGCCTTGGTTGGCCTTCCCGGCAAGCTCCTCTTGCCGGGGCCTTGTCTCCTTGGCTTAAATACTTTGTTCTTGAATGGCTCCAAAGGAACCACGGAGGACCTTGGCGGTCGCCCGGCAAGCCTTGCCGCGGGGCGCTGCAACTGCCCGTGCACAAGTTCGGGATACTAGGGTACCCCTATTTTAGTACACCGACAGGAGCCCCCGGGCCTGGGCCATACACGGTGCCGAGCGCTGTTGGGCCAGGCCCAAAACAGGGCACGGGCACACGCGGCCTGGGTTATGCCGTATCTGACTCCGTACCCACCGCGCCCTCCCTAACGGCACGCGTCGAATGCGGCGTCGTGGGAGAGATCGTGGGTGGTTTCTTTATTCGGAAGGGCGAAACGTCCGCCCCCTCCCTCTTTATAAGCAGAGGAAACAGGGGCAGTTCGTCCATCTCGCCGTTTGTTGCTCCAACTCCAGAAATCTCCGCCGCTCCCCCCTTCTTCTCGAAGCAGAAAGAGAGCAGCGCTCCACTCCCCATTGCCACCAGCATCACCAACGCCGCCGATCTCCCCCACCACCTCCGCCATGGCTCCAAAAGCCGACAAGGGGAAGGGCGTGAAGTCGGCCGAGGCGCAGCGGCTCGCGGCGCTGCGGAAGGAGCGGGCCCTCTTCCCCCCTCAGCTCGGTGCGCAGGAGCTGAGGGAGTACTACTACCTCTTCTGGTCGACGGAGACGCGTGCGCATCCGCGCACGAGGGTACTCCCGGCTGCAGCTTCGGAACTGGCTCCAAGCGGGTACCCGTTCTTCGCATTGTTCTTCTACTGCGGGCTCTGCCCGCCCTTTTCTGATTTCTTCTGCGACATCATGAACACCTATGGGTTCCGCCTCCTTGACTTCACCCCCAACGCCGTTCTGACCATGGCAGTTTTCGCACATTTGTGCGAAAACTTTGTCGGAGTCCACCCAAATGTAGCCCTTTTCCGCCACTTCTTCATGCCTCGGGTCGAGAGAGGAGAGCCGCTTGCCGGAGGGATCGCCTGGATCTCGAGAGTCGGCAAGAAGGAGGCGTATCTGGAGGGTGAGCTCCGCAGCAAGTGGGAGGAGTGGAGAGCGGAGTGGTGCTGGATCGTCGAGGAGAACCCGCAGCCGTTCACTGTCCTGCGCCAAGCCCCAATAGTGCGTGGTAATGATTGGAGCAACGTGGCCCCGGAAGACGAGAGGCTGAAGATCGCCATCACCAGGATCCTTCGCCTCAGGCTTGCCGGGCTCACCGTAGGCGCCGTTGGCGCAGATTTCCTTCGACGCCGCATCGCCCCCCTGCAGGAGAGGGGGAGACCCGCCTGGGAGTTCAAGAACTCGGCGGATATCATGAGGCTGCGCCCGGGCCTCAACTTCAACTTCACCGTCCTGGAGCTGGATGCGATGCTCCTGGAGTTGTTCAAACGAGATCCCCAACATCCATTCACGCTGCCGAGGAGCGTCGTTCCGTTGTGCAACAATTCGTCGCTTGACCGGATCCGCGCGATGATGCCGTTGTGCGATTCGCACGGAATCGCCCCAACTTGGCAAGAACCTGCGGATGACGTCGTACAAGCGTTCTTCGACGACTTGGTAGAAGTGCCGGTCCGCGCCGACGAACAGAGGAGCCTCACCCGCGACACTACCGACGCGGAGCTGCAGCGCATCGCCACTAGGGCAGAAGAGGCTGCGGCAGCAGCTGCCGCGGGCGCGTTCGGGTTCACCGTAGAGGAGGCAGAGGCGGCAGAGGCGGCAAGCCTTGCCGAGCGCGAGGAGTTTGCCGGTGAGGAAGATCTTGCCGGCCCTGAAGCTGAGCCGAGCGAGGCCGGCGAGGAAGAGCCCGAGCCTTCAGACAGCTTGCCGCAGGCGGAGCCCCCGGCCCCGCCAGGAAGGCGTCTCCGCAGGGCCGGGGACGTAGCGGGGCGGCAAACGAGCCAACAGCCGCCAAGCCGTGCGACACGCTCTACCGCGGCAAGCAATGTTGCCGCGGGAGCGCCTCACGCTGCTGCGGCAACTGGAGCGGGATCTTCCCGGTCCACCGCCACCGCCCCTGCCAAGCGGGCAAGGGATCCTACTCCTCCGCCTCGCCGCACCGGAGGGGAGCCGGACTTCGATCTCTCCGCGCTCAGCTCCGACGAGGAGGAAGAAGAGTAAGTTTCTTTGTCGTTCTTGTAGTTCTCCAATCTTGTTGCTTTTATCTTGTCTCTGACTTGCTTCAATCTGAACCCATTCCTTTTCAGGACGCTGGCCCAGAGAGCGGCGAAGAGAGCCAAGGCCTCGGTGATTGTCATCGAAGATGATCCCACCGTGTCAGCAGGTGGTGTGTCTGAGACCACCTTGACGGACCCTGCAGCCACTCCCCAAAGCAGCCCCCAGCGCAGCCCCCAGCGTAAGTTTGTAGTTTACTTCCTGCTGTCGGGCGCGCATGGGTGCTCTTTTCTCTACTGATATCTTGCTTGTTGATTTGTGTAGGAGCAGAACAGCCTCACCAGGAGGGCCCGGAAGCCGCCCCCGAAGTGCCATCCGCTTCAACTACGCCGCCAAGGGAGGAGTCCCCGGCAAGGGAGCGCTCTCCGGCAAGGGAGAACTCCCCGGCAAGGGACAGTTCTCCGGCAAGGGACGGCATCAGTGATCCTCCGGCGGTTGAGACCGCGACCGCAGATCCTAGTACAGGTAATCTTCTTGCCTGAAATCTTCCCTTGGGCCCTTCTTCTTCTGAATTCCCTTTCTTGGATTTTTGCTTGACTTTTCTCCCTTCTTCGTTCTTCAGATCCATCTGCTGCGGAGCCAATGGAGATTGAGGACGCCGGCGAGGAAGGCGCGCGTGGCAGCAACGACGACGCCGCCGCCAACGAAGAAGGGGCCGGTGCTGATGAGCCCGCCGGCGAAGAGGCCGCCAAGGCTGCCGCCGCAGAAGCTGGCGAGGGGTCGGGCGATCGTACTGACGGCCCTGAGGCCGCAGGAGCGCCAGGCGCTGCGCCGACCGCCGATCCCTCCGCCGCTGCCGCGGAGCCAGGCTCCGAAGAGCCCCAGCCCGGCGCCTACTTGAAGGCCGGCGAAGGTATCTTCATCAAGCTTCCCTGGGCGTCAAGCTCCAGGGCGCCGGTCGAAGGAGAAGCTTTTGACGAGGAGGTGCTCGCCTCCGCTGGGCTGGCGCTGGTCGATGCGCCAAGCAGCAGCAGCGGCGAGTCTGAGGAGGAGCGGCTGCTGCGGAAGCTGCTGTCGCTCTACCGCGCCCGACAAACCAAGCTGGCGTCCCGAGAAGCACTCGTCGCGAGGGCGGGAGTCGACATCGAGAAGCGCGCGGAGGAGCTCCGGGGTCTTAGGCAGGAAACTCTCCGGAGCTTGGCAGAGGAGCGGGAGCAAGTCGCCGAGGAGAGGAAAGCCTTCCTCCTCGCGAAGGCTGAGGTTGAAGAGCAGCAGCGGCTGGCTGCCGAGAAGCTATCTGCGCAGGAGGGAGAGTTGGCGCAGCGCAAGGTCAACCTTGACAGCCACGAAGAGGAGCTTGCCGAGCGCGAGCAAGCGATTGGCGGGGCGCTCAAGGAAGCAAAGGACGCTGCCGCAGCTGCTGAGGCCGCCAAGAAAGAGCTGGAGGCGAAGGTGGCGCAGCTGGAGGCCAATATCAGGAAGAGCGGCGAGGAGCTTGCCGCGCTCAAGCGTGAGCGCGAGAAGGATGCTGCCGCCCATGGTGAGCTGCAGGGTCTTCTCGCTGAGAGGGGCAAGGAGCTCAGCACCGCCAAGGATTCCAATGCAGACCTGGAGTTGAAGCTGGCCACGTTGACTCAGACGCTGGACGCCGCCAGGGAGCGCGAGGTGACCTTGTCGGAGAAGATCAAGGCCGACAAGGCGCTGCTGGCGAGTATCGCCGTTACCCAGAACTCATTTAGGGAGACTGTGGAGCACTGGACCGAGGGTCTGGTGAATATCGCCGCAGTCATTGACGGGGAGCTGGCGCAGCTAGGGATGGAGGACTTTGGGTATCCCTCCGACGAGCATCTCCAACCCAGCGCCAAGCTCAGCCTGTTCTTCAAGGGCGTGGCGACGGCACTCCAGCGACTCCGGGAGAGGATCCCAAAGCAGCTGGCCGACGAGTCGCGCAGGATTTGCGCGGGGGCTCTCCAGAAGGTGCTGATGAAGGTGGCCTTCCGCAACCCAGGCCTCAACCTCACCAACGTCCTCAAATCCTTGCCGCCGGATGCCGATCTGGATGCGCTCAAGGCCCTTGTCGCACCCATTGTGGACAAGGTGAGCGAGATCAAGAGGGTTGAGGGCGATCGCGTAGATTAGGCCGCCCGTTCTTTCTTTCTCCTTGTCGCTGCTAGCCATATTATAAGATCAATCTGTTAGAGCTGCGACAAGTTATTTTGTAATATAACTCTATTTCTGGTATCAATTGCTATGTTATTTCCTTTACTAGATTCCTTCCTTTGTATGTTTTTACCCTACGCTTTTAGGGAACTTGTCGGCGCAGGCACCCGAGCCGCGAGCGCTGAGTGCGGGACGTCAGCAGCCTGCTGGCGGTGCCGCCTCCGACAAGAAACCTTATCGCAGCTAATTGCAGCACACTTAAGTTGTTGAGCGGACTCGAAACAAAGTAAGGGCGCATCTAGCTGCGAGTTGGTTCCTCCGCGCACAGGTTTTCCATACAAAGCACGGTCGTTCGAGGAAGATAACTTAAAAATTAAAACTAATTGCTCAAACTTTGGCAACTTAGCTTTTCTGTCGTTTGCTTCCCGGCAAGGTTTCCGTCAAGGCGAAACTTTCTTGAACGACGCCTGTTCCACATCATTATTTTCTCCCCCCCGGCAAACTTGTGCGCGAGGGGATCTTCCTTCTTTTGAGAAAAAGAAAGAAGAGAAAATAACGATATGGAGCCTTACGGCTCGTTATTGCTTACCGGGGATTGGTGCTGCACAAAGTGTCAGATAACACATGCAAGAAAAAGAATATAATGCATGAAATTGACAAGATGTGCGGAGCACATGAGCTTTACTTATGCACGGGATCTGCGCCCGGCTTTGTACAAAGGATTACATGCAACCTCGGCAAGACTTGTACAAAAGGTGGTTGCCGGAACGGGTTCCGGCAACCGCGCCCTACGGGTAAAACTTACGAAGATGCTCAATGTTCCAGGAGTTGCTCACCGGAATGCCATCTTCGGTCTCAAGGCGGACAGCGCCAGGCCTAGTGACTCGTTTCACCCGGTAAGGGCCTTCCCACTTCGGCGTCAACTTGTTGGAATTCTTGGCGGACTGAACGCACCGAAGAACAAGGTTGCCTTCCTCGAAGCTTCTGGCATTAACTTTGCGGCTATGGTAGCGACGCAAAGCTTGCTGGTATCGAGCAGCTCGTACAGCAGCCTGAAGACGATCCTCCTCAAGGAGCAGCGCGTCATCTTGTCGCAGCTGCTCTTGCTCAAGCTCATCATAAGCGAGCACTCGAGGTGACCCGTATACGAGTTCCGTGGGGAGAACTGCCTCTGCTCCATAGACTAGAGCGAAAGGCGTCTGGCCAGTGGCTCGATTTGGCGTCGTCCTGATCGACCAAAGAACCACCGGCAGCTCCTCGATCCAGTTTCTTCCGCACTTGCGCAGCCTGTCGAAGTTCTGGTCTTGAGCCCGCGCAACACTTCAGCATTTGCCCTCTCCGCTTGACCGTTGCTTCTCGGATGAGCAACAGAAGCGAAGCAGATCTTGGCGCCAAGATCTTGGACGTACTGCATGAAGGTGCGGCTCGTAAATTGCGTGCCGTTGTCGGTGATGATCCTGTTAGGGATCCCGAAACGGCAAACAATCGACCTGAAGAACTTGACTGCTGACTATGCTGTCACCTTCCTCACTGGTTCCACTTCCGGCCACTTTGTGAACTTGTCGATTGCAACGTACAAGTACTCAAAGCCCCCGACAGCTCAGGGGAAGGGGCCGAGGATATCGAGCCCCAGACCGAAAATGGCCAGGATAAAGGGATCGTCTGGAGAGCTTGAGCTGGCTGGTGTATCTGCTTGGAATGGAACTGGCACGCTTCACACTTGGTTACTTGTGCAGTTGCATCCTGGAGGGCTGTCGGCCAAAAGAAACCTTGCCGGAAAGCTTTGCCGGCAAGTGCTCTTGCGCCAATGTGGTGACCACATATGCCTCCGTGTATCTCTGCCAACAGCTTTTGTCCGTCTTCCCGACAAACACACTTCAATTTCACACCGTTGAGTCTTCTTCTGTACAGTGTGCTGTCAACAAACTGGTACATACTTGACTGTCGGGCTACTTTTTCCGCTTCTTCTTGCTCTTCGGGAAGTTCTCCTGTCTGAAGGAAATGGATAATCTGCTGTGCCCATGCTGGAGCTTGTGGCTCGACAACAACGACTAAAGGCACATCTGCTGCTGTGGGAACATTCGCTTCTACGGCGAGAACCTGTGGCTCTGCCGGAGCTTGATGTTCCCGGCAAGCTTGCCGGAGCAAAACTTGTCGGGAGCGTTTGCTTCAATGGGACAAGCCCTAAGGCTTGCCGGAGCAGACTGCTCCTCAGCATTCTTGGTGCCGATCTTGGGGACCTTCTTGACGGCGGCTTCAGGGAGCTCTGCCGGAAAGTAGTCACCAGAAACCAACTTCCTCTTCTTGATCTGTCCAGTTGATGATGTTACGGATGGTTGAGTCAGCTTGAGCACAAAGATCCCTGGTTCCACAGGTAACTTTAGTGCGGCGCACTTTGACAGGCCATCGGCAATGTCGTTCTGAGCTCTTGGAACATGTTCCATCTGCAGGCCGTTAAAGTGCTCTTCTAGCTTCCTCACTTCATCAACGTAAGCTTCCATCAATGGACTTTGATAGTTCTTGTTCACTTGGCGGACGACAAGCTGTGAGTCACCCCTGACAATGAGCTTCTTGATCCCAAGGTCCGCTGCGATCCTGAGACCGGCAAGCAATCCTTCATACTCTGCAGTATTGTTGGTTGCTTGCTCCTTGGGAAAGTGCATCTGGACTACGTACTTGAGGTGCTCTCCGGTGGGTGCGACAAGTAGCACGCCCGCACCGGTGCCTTGCAGCGAGAAGGCACCATCAAAGTACATCAGCCACTCTTTGCTCGCTTCCTTGACGGGGATGCTCGTCTCTGGAATTTCTTCATCTTGTGTTGGCGTCCACTCTGCTATGAACTCTGCCAATGCTCTGCTTTGGATAGTTGAAGTACTTTCAAACTTGAGGCCAAAGCTTGACAGTTCTAATGCCCACTCGACAATCCTGCCTGTTGCTTCTGGATTTTGCAGTATCCTCTTCAACGGAAAGCGAGTGACAACTGTGATCTCATGTGCTTGGAAGTAATGGCGCAGCTTTCTCGAGGCCATGAGGAGGCCGAAAAGCAATTTCTGCACACCAGAGTACCTTGACCTAGCCCCTTGCAGAAGGGAACTGACAAAGTAAACCGGGCGCTGCACCATTCTCTTCTGCACCTTCTCATGCTCCTGCGCAGATCCATCCTTGTCGGGACCAGAGCTTGTCGGCGAAGCCCCCTGCTTGTCGCTGGATGCATCTGCCGTGGTTGCTGGCTCATCATCTGCCTCCCTCTCCGCCACTAACGCAGCACTAACCACTTGATTGGTTGCCGCTATATACAGCAGCAACTTCTCTTGTGGCTTAGGTGCGACAAGTGTCGGAGTGGAGGACAGGTATCTCTTCAAGTCCTGCAGCGCAGCCTCCGCCTCCGGAGTCCATTTCATTGGACCTGCCTTTTTCAATATTTTGAAAAACGGCAGGGCGCGCTCAGCAGACCTAGAGATAAACCTGCTGAGAGCAGCCACGCAACCGGCAAGCCTTCGTACATCCTTGACGCGCTTTGGTGCTTCGATCTGCTCAATGGCCTTGATCTTGTCGGGATTGGCTTCAATTCCCCGCTGAGACACGAAGAACCCGAGAAGCTTGCCGGAAGGGGACTCCAAACACGCACTTCTCGGGGTTAAGCTTGAGGTTGATCTTGCGCAGATTTGCAAATGTTCGTCTAAATCTTGAATCAGGGTCGCCCTGTCCTTGCTCTTGACCACTATATCATCCATGTAGGCTTCCACATTTCTGTGCATTTGTGGCTCAAAAGCGTGGTGGACTACCCTTGCAAATGTTGAACCAGCATTCTTCAAACCGAAAGGCATCCGTACGAAACAGTACGTGCCACACGGGGTGATGAATGCGGTCTTCTCCTCATCCTCTTCTGCCATGAAGATCTGATGGTATCCTGAGTATGCATCAAGAAATGAAAGCAAATCACATCCGGCCGTGGAGTCAACAATCTGGTCGATGCGCGGCAAAGGAAATGGGTCTTTGGGACAAGCTTTATTGACATCGGTAAAGTCAATACAAAGCCTCCATTTCCCGTTAGCCTTGCGCACGACAACAGGATTGGCCAACCACGTAGGATGGGGCACTCCTCTGACAAGGCCTGCTGCTTCCAACTTCTTGATTTCTTCTGCGATGAATTCTTGGCGCTCCACTGCCTGTTTCCTGACTTTCTGCTTGACGGGCCGCGCATGAGGACAGACGGCAAGGTGGTGCTCAATTACTTTCCTGGGAACACCGGGGATGTCAGACGGTTGCCACGCAAACACGTCGACATTCGCCCGCAGGAAAGCAACGAGCGCGCTTTCCTATTTAGGGTCGAGAGTGGCACTGATGGTGAAGGTACCACCAGTGCCGTCCTCCTTGGCGGACACCTTCTTGGTCTCAGGTGGAGCTGCCATTGCCTTCTTACACTTGCCGGTGGAGCTCGATGGTGCGTCCTCGACGGTAGCGCAGCACTCCGAAGAGGTGCGCTTGCCGGAGTGGGCATCAGAACTCTTGCCGGACTTGGTCTTCTTCTTCCCCTCGGGAGCTTCAGCGGCAAGTGACTTGCGATCTGTTGCGGCTGTTGCTTCCTGGTAGATCTTGTCGGCGCAGATAAGAGCATCCTTCTTGTCGCCAGGGATAGAGATGACACTTATCGGGCCTGGCATCTTCAGCATGTTGTAGGCATAGTGAGAGGCTACCATGAATTTGGCGAGTGCTGGACGGCCAAGGATTCCATTGTAAGGCAATGGAAAGTCAGCAACATCAAACGTTACCCTCTCAGTCCTGAAGTTTAACTCGCTGCCAAATGTTACCGGCAACGTGATCTTTCCCTTTGGCTTGCTCCTTCCCGGATTGATTCCTTGAAATGTACCGGTTTCTTCGAGCTCACTGTCAGGGATCTGGAGTTTCTGGAGCACCGCGGAGGAGATCAGGTTCAAGCCGGCCCCGCCGTCAACTAACATCTTGGTGACCTTGAGGTTGCGGATAGTTGGTGAAACCAACATCGGCAAGCACCCGACCGCAGTTATGCAATCAGGGTGGTCCTCAATATAAAAGATGATAGGCGTGCTGGACCATTTCAGAGGCTTGCGTGACTCGATGGGTGGTTCTGCTGCATTAACTTCCCGCACCCACTGCTTGAGCTGGCGGTGTGAAGTATGCAGAGAAGCACCGCCGTCAACGCACAGGACCTCTGTGGCTTTCTGGAACTCCTACTCATCAGTCTCCTCATCATCCATGTCTTCATCGTCGTCGTCATCTTCATCCTTGTCGCGGCCGCGAGGAGGTCTGTCTCCTTGCCGCTGCTTGGCCTTGCCGCGGCGTCCTCCTCGGCCGGGACGTTTCTTGCCGGATCCTCCAGCACCTTCCTGGGCCTTCTCCTTGTCGCGCCGCTCGTATTCAGCTTTCTGTTGCTCAACAAGTTGCTCGACTTTCTTGCAGCTCTGGAGATCGTGGCCCTTGGTGCGGTGGATTTTGCAATACTGCTTGTTGGTGCCGTCCTGCTTGTCGGCGACCGCCACAGCCTCTGCGATAGTCTCCTTGCCGGAGTCACCAGCTTTGGCTTTCTTGGCGCCACCACCGTTGCCGGACTGCTCAACGACTAGCACCTCTTTTCCTTTCTTCCTCCTGTTGTTCCGCCGCCGGCTCTTCCTTGCCGGGGCAGTCTCCTCACTATCAGACCCTCCTGCTCCTGTATTCTCTCCGGGGAGTTTCCTCCCTTCCTCAGCGCGTGCACACTTGTCGGCCAGGGCATATAGCTCACTGACGTCTCTGATCTTGCACATCGCCATCTCCTCCCGCATCCTGCGGTTCCGCACGTTCTGATGGAACGCGCTAATTACCGCGGCAGGGTGGACGTCTGGGATGTTGTGCTGTACGCGGCTAAATCTTTGAATGTATTTGCGCAGGGGTTCTCCTTCCTTCTGGGCGAGCAAATGAAGATCGCTCTCTTGGCCATGAGGCTTGTGGCCGCTTGTGAAGGCACCGACAAACTGATGGCACAAATCAGCCCAGGAGGATATGGAGTTGTCCGGCAAGTGCATGAGCCAGGATCTGACATTGGGCTTGAGCACCAGCGGGAAGTAGTTGGCAAGGATCTTGTCGTCCCGTCCCCCGGCAGCCTGCACCGCAATGGTGTAGATGTTGAGGAACTCCGACGGATGCGTCTTGCCGTCGTACTTCTCCGGTACGTCTGGCTTGAAGTTCTTCGTGCTGGGCCACTGGACTTGCCGCAGCTCACGAGTGAACGCAGGGCAACCTACCGCGTACGGCAAGTCGCCCGGTTCCCCTGGCGCATGCATGTCAACAGAGGGCCCAGCGCGCTTGTCGGATTGACGTCGCGCTTCTCTTTGGCGCTCGATGCGAGTACGAGCGTCTTCTTGCGGTCGATCGTGAAGAACTTGGCGCTGATCGCGACGAGCTCGTGGATCCGACGATGCGATGGAGTCGCTGTCGAGGTTGATCCGGCGAGTCGGCGATCTTGGCCTTCAGGGTGGTGATTGCATGGTAGTTGCACCCCCACCAGCTTCGTCGCCACCGGCTCGCGCCTGGCCACCCTGCCGCGGCAGCGACGCGCTCGGCTGCCGCGGAGTGTCGCCGTTGGCGTAGCCGATGAGACTCTGAATGGTGGCCCTCCATTCGTCGATCTTGTCCGACGTCGGAGGGTAATCCAGGAGCAGTTGAGCTCGCGCCAAAGCTTCTGCCGGAGTGGTGGGTGGCAGTGGCGGACGGCGCGAGGAGCGGGATATGCTCGGACTTCTAACTATGTTAGAAGGAGCATTATCTCGTCCGGGCGACCGTGTCTCGCTCGTGCTGGCACGTTGGCCTGCATGCTGGTCTTGAGCGCCCCAGGGTCCACCATCTTGATCTTGGCCCAACAAACGTATGGTACTGCGAGTACCATGACGCTGTCGGTCTTGCGCCTCCTGAGATGGGCGCGGAACAAGCACGGACGTCGAGGTCTGTGCCGCCTTGCCCTTGGACCTGGCAGCATCGTGAGCTTCCTCGTTGACGTCCGTTCTTCCGCCGGCGTCCTCCCCACCACCTGTCTGCTCCAGTGGTGGTGGAAGTGACGCGGACGGAGCTGCTGCCGCCGAAGTCTTCTTCTTCGGTGGCATGTCGATGAAGGAAAATGAAGATCTAGCTCGTGTGAACGCCGGATCAGGTTCACGCAATCTCGACGCCCCCTACCTGGCGCGCCAAAGATGTCGGGGAAACTAATCCACGAACACCTATGGGGCTGGCGGACCGAGCCCCTTTCGGTTCGGCGGAGGGCGGAGGTCGCACGAAGAGCAGATCGAGGCGAAGCACATGAGCAGTTTACCCAGCTTCGGAGCTCTTCGGAGAGATAATACCCCTACTGCTGCTTGTTTGATTGTATTGTGTTCTTGCTCGAGAGAGAGCTAAGTGTTTTTCTGGCTTCCGAATGATCCGAACCCCCTCTACGTTGAGCATGGGCCTCCTTTTATATGCTCAAGGGGTCACCGACAGGTGGCAACGTAAACAAGGGTACAAATGTAAAAAGCGAGGTGGTTGGTACAGTTACTTGTACGGTGTTTGCTACCTAACCCTGACGGCAGGGGACAAGGGAATTAAATGCCCGTCTGTGTAGCTCAAACAGTGCAGAAAAGGACCGTCAGGGGCGTCACCGCTCGCCACGATGGCGATCTTGTCAGCTTCGCATGCCACCGCGCACCGCTGGCTGCACAGCCTCCCGCCACGCGCGCCTGGAAAGGCCCCCAGAGCGACACGTTGTTGGATGCACTGGAGCGTGGGCACAGAGTGGCCGCCTGCCGCGGCAAGCGCCTTGCCGCGGCCGTTGTTTTGTCGGGCCCGGAAGCTTGTCACTCACCAGGCCTCGAGATGCCTTGGTTGGTCTTCCCGGCAAGCTCCTCTTGCCGGGGTCTTGTTGCCTTGCCGGGACGCGTGGCGCGTCGCGGCAAGTTCCTTGGGATGCCTTGGTTGGCCTTCCCGGCAAGATCCTCTTGCCGGGGCCTTGTCTCCTTGGCTTAAATACTTTGTTCTTGAATGGCTCCAAAGGAACCACGGAGGACCTTGGCGGTCGCCCGGCAAGCCTTGCCGCGGGGCGCTGCAACTGCCCGTGCACAAGTTCGGGATACTAGGGTACCCCTATTCTAGTACACCGACAGTTTAGCAACATCACGATTTTTATTTATTTCAATCCCACTTTCATCAAATTCATCATCAAGATCTAGAAACTCTGAATTTTTAGAAAGCCTTCTAGGTAAAGGAAGATCATATTCAGATTCATCAAGATTCATATTGCAAAACAAAGATTTAATGGGGGACACATCAATATCTTTTAGATCTTCATCTTGATTTTCATAGGGATTGGAAGAACACACTTTAATAAAGGCATCTTTGGAAGCACACATCCTAGCGGTTCTTTCCTTGCACTCATCAATGGAAATTCTCATGGCTTTGAGAGACTCATTGATATCATGCTTAGGAGGAATAGATCTAATCTTTAAAGAATCAATTTCAAGAGAAATTCTATCAACGTTCCTAGCCAAATCATCAACTTTAAGCAATTTCTCTTCAAGCAAAGCATTAAAATTCTTTTGTGAATTCATAAACTCTTTAACACTACTCTCAAATTCAGAGGGCATCTTATTAAAATTTCCATAAGAGTTGTTGTAGGAATTTCCATAATTATTAGAAGGATTAAAATTCCCTCTATAAGCATTGTTTCCAAAACTATTCCTACCAAAAAAATTCACATCCATAGATTCATTATTATTCTCAAGCAAAGTAGATAAAGGCATATCCTTGGGATCAAGAGGAGTATTTTTAGGAGCAAACATCTTCATAAGTTCATCCATCTTTTCACTCAAAACATAGATTTCTTCTATAGCATGCACTTTTTTACTAGAAGATCTTTCGGTGTGCCATTAAGAATAATTAGCCATAATATTATCAAGCAATTTGGTAGCATCTCCTAACGTAATTTCCATAAAAGTGCCTCCCGCGGCCGAGTCTAAAAGATTTCTAGAAGCAAAATTCAATCCAGCATAAAAATTTTGTATGATCATCCATAAATTCAAACCATGAGTAAGGAAACTGCGAAGCATTAATTTCATTCTTTCCCAAGATTGGGCAACGTGCTCATGATCAAGTTGTTTAAAATTCATGATGTCGTTCCTAAGAGTGATAATCTTAGCATGAGGAAAATACTTAGAGATAAAAGCTTCTTTGCACTTGTTCCAAGAATCAATACTTTTTTTAGGCAAAGATGAAAACCAAACTTTAGCACGATCTCTAAGTGAAAACGGAAATAACTTCAATTTGACAATATTGTTATCCGTATCTTTCTTCTTTTGCATATCACACAAATCAACAAAATTGTTTAGATGAGTAGCGGCATCTTCACTAGGAAGGCCGGCGAATTGATCTTTCATAACAAGATTCAACAAAGCGGTATTGATTTCACAAGACTCATCATTATTAATAGGAGCAATCGGAGTACTAAGGAAATCATTATTATTGGTATTCAAGAAATCACACAATTTGGTATTATCTTGCGCCATGGCAACAATTAATCCAACACACAAGCAAACAGAAAGGCAAAGGGAAAAAGGCAAACGGGAAAGAGAGGAGGAGATTGGGAAAGAGAGGGCAAATAAAACGGCAAGGGTGAAGTGGGGGAGAGGAAAACGAGAGGCAAATGGCAAATAATGTAATGCGAGAGATAGGGATTGCGATGGGTACTTGGTATGATTGACTTGCTTGCGTGAGCCTCCCCGGCAACGGCGCCAGAAATTCTTCTTGCTACCTCTTGAGCACTGCGTTGGATTTCCCCGAAGAGGAGAGGATGATGCAACAAAGTAGCATAAGTATTTCCCTCAGTTTTTGAGAACCAAGGTATCAATCCAGTAGGAGACCACGCACAAGTCCCTCGTACCTACACAAAACGATAGCAACTCACAACCAACACTTAGGGGTTGTCAATCCCTTCACGGTCACTTACGAGAGTGAGATATTGATAGAGATAATATTTTTGGTATTTTTGCAAAGTAAAAAGTAAAAGGCAAAGTAAAACAAAGCAAGTAAATAAAGTGATATAGATTGATATGATGAGAATAGACCCGGGGGCCATAGGTTTCACTAGTGGCTTCTCTCAAGAGCATAAGTATTCTACGGTGGGTGAACAAATTACTGTTGAGCAATTGACAGAATTGAGCATAGTTATGAGTATATCTAGGCAATGATCATGTATATAGGCATCACGTCCAAAACAAGTAGATCAAAACGATTCTGCATCTACTACTATTACTCCACTCATCGACCGCTATCCAGCATGCATCTAGAGTATCAAGTTAAAAACAGAGTAACGCCATAAGCAAGATGACATGATGTAGAGGGATAAATTCATGCAATATGATAAAAACCCCATCTTGTTATCCTCGATGGCAACAATACAATACATGCCTTGCTGCCCCTTCTGTCACTGGGTAAGGACACCGCAAGATTGAACCAAAAGCTAAGCACTTCTCCCATTGCAAGAACTACCAATCTAGTTGGCCAAACCAAAAAGGATAATTCGAAGAGACTTGCAAAGATAACTCAATCATACATAAAAGAATTCAGAGAAGAATCAAATATTTTCCGAAGATAATACTGGATCATAAACCCACAATTCATCGGTCTCAACAAACACACCGCAAAAAGAAGATTACATCGAATAGATCTCCGCGAGAGAGGGGGAGAACATTGTATTGAGATCCAAAAAGAGAGAAGAAGCCATCTAGCTACTAGCTATGGACCCAAAGGTCTGAAGTAAACTACTCACACTTCATCGGAGGGGCTATGGTGATGATGTAGAAGCCCTCCGTGGTGGATGCCCCCTCCGGCGGAGCTCCGGAACAGGCCCCAAGATGGGATCTCGTGGATACAGAAGGTTGCGGCGGTGGAATTAGGTTTTTTGGCTCCTCTTCTGATCGTTCGGGGATACGTAGGTATATATAGGAGGAAGGAGTACGTCAGTGGAGCATCGAGGGGCCCACGAGGTAGGGGGCGCACCCAGGGGGGCGCCCTCCACCCTCGTGACCTCCTCGGGCACTGCTTGGAGTAGGGTCCAAGTCTCCTGGATCACGTTCGGTTGGAAAATCACGATCCCGAAGATTTCATTCCGTTTGGACTCCGTTTGATATTCCGTTTCTTCGAAACACTGAAATAGGAAAAAACAACAATTCTGGGCTGGGCCTCCGGTTAATAGGTTAGTCCCAAAAGTAATATAAAAGTGGAAAATAAAGCCCAATAAGGTCCAAAACAGTAGATAAAGTAGCATGGAGATATCAGAAATTATAGTTACGTTGGAGACGTATCAGTAAGCTCTATGGTTACAATTTTGCATAAAGCCAATTTTTCCCTACAATAAAGGAATAAATTTATTTAACTATCATGGTGGTTGTTAAACATTGAGAAGGTTCCTCCAACTCAATCCCAATTAAGCATCATCGTTAACCCAACAAAATTAAATTAAATAACATGATAAGATTCACATGATAATCCAAGTACTAGATACTCAAAACGTCCATAACCGGGGACACAGCTAACCATGATTAGTTTATACACTCTGCAGAGGTTTGCGCACTTTTCCCCGCAAGACTCGATCTCCTCCGCTTGATTTCTCACACTACAAGGTGTTTGAGAAACGGATAACTGAGACACAGTCTTTCAGAAGCATTAACTCTCTACTTCGGGTAGACAGTACCACCTACATCCCCTACATCAGCTAGTCTACCTCTTCAAAAGCTCATGCAACATACTCAACTATGCTAGAGCCCATAGTAGCTTGCGGCTGCACACGGAAGTTTCTAGCATGAATAATCTCATGATCCCTTTGAGCCTGGGTGGCAGTCCATAGGAGAATCACACGGTACCCCGGGATTTCCAAAAATACAGGCAACCCTGTGTTCCCCAGGTGCCTTAATCCACCCAGATGTGAATTTAAGTTGCTACCTTAAGTAAACCATTAATTAACAAACTCACATCTGTCATGGATACAATCACCCAATCCACGTCTACTAGCATATCATAGCAATATAAGCAAATGTAGAAGTAACTCCCAAAGGTTTGATAAATAGAATAGGTAATAGGTACTACCTCATCTACTTCCCAATACACACATGTTAATCAGATCCTAATCATGCAATTGTTTGAGGATTGATCTAATGCAATAAAACTGGGTAGTAAAGAGGTATGATCAAAGTGTTACTTGCCTTGCTGATGATCTATGAAACCTAGAGACTCGAAGTAGCAAGCGGCACACTCTGGGTACTCTATCGCAAACAAACAAGCATACAATAAGCATTCATCTAATGCACAGGTAAAACTCAAATAAGAGATCTAACCAGAAAGTTCAACTTAAGAACTCCGGTTTGCAAAAAGAATCAAATCAAACAAAGCAACGAAAGTCAAACGGCGAAAGAAACAAGCTTCGTTTACTAATCTGGACCTAAGTCAAATTTTATAGTAGCAAAAACTTGTTTGAGTTGGTTAAACGGAAAGAGAGTTTCGAGAAGAATCTCTAGGCGCTTGAATCGCCTGATTCTGATAAACGAGCGAAAAGTTATACTAGAACAAAAATCGGATCAGACATCGCGATCAGAAATAATCGCAGAAAATCCGAGAAAAAGAAAAACGGATGAACAGGCTAACGAACGAACGTTCGCTGTCTGCGGCTAAAAGACAAAAACCGCTCGTTAAAACGAACGAATGAAAGGGCGTTCGCTAAATAAACTTAACCGGGGAAAAAAATAGAACCGATTTAAAAAAACGGATCTAGGGTTTCGAAAAAAACTGATCGGTTTCCTCGCGAAAACTGAGGCGGCGGCGGGCTCCGGCGAGGGCGGTGGCGGTCGGCGGCGAGGCGGACGGCGGCGGGGTCAGTGGCGGACGGCGGCGGCGCGGTCGGCAGCAGCGCGGTCGGCGGCGGCGGCGACGACTCGGGGCTAGGGTTTCGGCTGGGGGCGGCTGGGCTGGGGGCGGCCTCCCGGCTCTTATAAAGGCCGGCCGGGCTAGGAGTCCTAGTCGGACACGACCCGGTAGGTCGGTTTGTTTTTTTAAATAATTTCGCGCAGAAAATCAAATAAAAGAAATACTAAACGGACTCCAAAAATCCCGAAATAGATTTTCCCCATCCTCTAAAATCAAGCCGGACAAGATGAACATTTATTTGGGGCCTAAATGCAATTTTGAAAACCGTGGATTTTTCCTAATTCAAATAAAATAGTGATAAAACTGTGAAATAAATCTTATTTGATTTTAATATTAAATCCTCAATATTTCTTTATTTCTGGAAAGTCATTTTATTCCCTCTCTCGTATTTTTTAATAGAAATAATTGAAGATAAAATAATTAAAATCAAATGATCATATTTTCAAAATTTGAGAAAACTCAAATATGAAAATAACGAAATCCCCAACTCTCTCCGTGGGTCCTTGAGTTACATAGAATTTCTAGGATCGAGCCAAAATGTAATAGAATATGATATGCAATGATGACCTAATGTATAACATTCCAAATTGAAAATTTGGGATGTTACATAAGCATAGCAAACAGATTTGCTGAATCTAGATCATCAATATCAGATTTGGTGGCAAGTAAACATGCACTTTTCAATTTAATTTCAGAAGCAACACTAGATGGTTTATTATTAGGCTTCATTTGTTGCTCAAATTCTTTTGCCATAATGTGATTTTCACTCTTAATTTTCTCCTGTTTTGCTTTATTAGCTCTATTAATATCATCTTTCAAAATGGAATCATGAGAGATAGGAAGCAAAGTAATATGTTTATCCTTATGAATAGGAGTATACTGATTGTTTCTACCATGGTGTACATATTTTTATCAAATTGCCATGCTCTATCGAGTAATAAGGAACATGCTTACGTGGGTACCACATCACAATCAACATAATCAACATATGTAGAGATACTAAAATGCACACAAATAGTACATGTTACCTTAACCTTGCCGCTATTGTTGAACCATTGTCTGTAGTAAGGAAGTGGATGTGGTCTTGTGGTGAGAGATAGCTTCTCCACCATCTCCATGCTAGCCAAGTTGTTGGAACTCCCTCCATCAATGAAGACGCGTATAGAACGTTGTTGGAGATATGTCCTAGAGGCAATCATGTAAGATGATATTTCCTATGTGTTTATGAATAAAGATAGTCCTTGGATGTAATCAATAATACTTGTTGGCAAGTACGTGACCTGTCTATGAGATCTTGTGTTGTATGATACATCCTATATTGTCCCTAGTCGCAAGTGACGTGTGGGCACACGTCGGACTAGACTAGCATATGACACGGTGGAGGGCTCGGTCTCACTAGCCATGGAGCATTGGATGCTAACTGGATAATATGGACTCGGGAGGATCTGGTCGGATTCGACGTAGTCGAATACGAGTCTAGATAAGGTCCAAGTCGGACATACCCAACTATGAGACACAACGATATGTCATCTATGAGTCTCTAGTACAACATACGTTCTATGTCCTAAGACCTGAGCTGACGCATGTACTCGGGATGGTGACAGACTTGCTTTGGGCCGACCAAACGATACTCCGTGACTGGTAGTTACAAAGGTAGGTTTCGGGTTTGTCCTGTCCCATGCTGCGAGACATGGTCGAGCAAGATGGGATTTGCCCCTCCGATCAGGAGAGATATACCCTGGGCCCCTCGCGTGATCCGACCAAGATAAGCATGGCCATGCGACAAGGATTATGAGATAATCTAGTTTGTGGTTGGTATCACTGGAACGAGAAAGAGGTCGGGCTAGCACAAGGATGACAGTCTCGCCTTGAGCCCGAAAACATATATCGTGAGGCAAAGGGAACAGAAGTGTGACACATTGTACAGGTTCGCCTAACCAGCTTCATAGTCTGCTTGGTGGTCGGCACGCCTTGCTAGAGGCTGCTACCAACCGTGCAGGTCAGAGGTGATCCGAACTGTGATCAAGCCGACTTGAACCTAAGGGGTCGCGCGCTTAAGGGAAGGAACCTACGAGGTCGGTTTGAAGGACACTGGTCGGATGTGATCCGAGCTAGACTTGGAACGCGACCGAGTAGACTTTGGGCTTTAGGATCCGTGCAAGGCCCAAGTGTTGAGCCCGTGACGGATGCCTATAAATAGTGGAGGTGCGGCACACTTATTCGGTTGATCGCTTTGGCGCTATCACTAGGGGTTGCATGTGTTGCGAATAAACACCTCCACTCGCCGCCGGTTGTGTGGTCAGACCTAGCAGTCCTTCGCACGATGTTCCTCCTTCACGCGCGGATACCGTTAGAGGCGATGCACTTGCGCAGCTCCGGCGAACCTGTACGAGGGATCCAACGACCGGCTATTTGAGGGAGATCAAACAAGGAGGAGACGAACCACGCAGATGCGCTACCCCAACTCTTCTTCTGCTGCACGGCACTACGCGTTTAGTGGTAACCATCTGTGACCCATTACTGTAGCATGTTCCTGGTTGTTCTGCGCGTAGGAAATTTTTAATTTGCAGTCAACACACCCTACAGTTGAACCCAACAGTGGTATCAGAGCCTCTGCTATAGGATTTGGATTCAGATCATATGCATATTAGATATGTGGAGGCGGCGGATGAGATCTGTTGTCGTTAATGAGATCGGCTGTGTGCACGGTTGATGAGATCAACTGCACATGGGGATCGATGAGGCTATGTTTTCTGATGATCGGAGTTATGAGGTCGTGACACAACCTACCCCTACCAGTCGGTATCTGCCATTGGGGTTAACAGTGAAACGTAAATCTGAATCAAACTCACGATGATCGATAATATCGGTCGGATCATAAAATTCGGCGTGATCGGAGTTCAGATGGGACCGCCTTGTGCGTAGCGCCTTATATTTCATACACGATCACTGAAACTGGTAGAATGTGATTCTATGCATAACTTTATTTTGTAGGGTTTGATGTGAAAAGTATGGCTCATGTGTATGTGATGCATGTGTGTAAGTTATACATGGCCTGCATGTCATGTTTGTCAGCCGGCAGGAGCCAAAGTGTTGTCATTATAATGTATAACGACCTGCGTGTCGACTTGTGACTCTATGTAAAATTCACTACTAGTTGTAGTAGTTGCATAATAGAGATCAGGTTAGTGACTTGGCATCCCGGCGTGACAAACAAGATGGAGTTCCTAGATGGTCATCGGAATCGGAGCCAACCTGGAAGAACGTCCATGAAGGAGCCATACTATTTCACAATATGTGTTTATTTGTGATTGTTATGCTTCTTTGTTTCTATGCATGTTAGAATTGTAGAAAGATCCCTCATGAATATCAAGCGAATTTCCATCCTCGATGTTGCACCTTCGCACGTCAAGTACGTCTAGTAGTGGGCTCATAAAATTGGGGTACTGCTAGGTGTCCTTGAACTGAAAGGTTCATGTCGGACACGGACATGCACTGCATCAGATTTACTTGACAAGGCTATCAAAACGGATTTGGGCCTTGTGGCAAAGAAGGTTGGGAGCCGGGGTATGAGATGCATTCCCTACCGACAGGAGTCGTATAGAGATACGATTAGCAAGGAGTTGCTTACTGGATAGGCATGTTGTCTAGCAGTGATGCTAAAGCTCACTAGTCGCATGTGCTAGTCGGATCCTGAATCACTGAGAGTCTATGGAGGGATGCTAACTTCAGCGGGAGTATTTCTATTTAAGGCTATAGTTAATCTACATAAACACATTGCTTAGTGATTGCATATTTTCTGTTGTAGATCAATTGCACCACCTACTCAACCCAACTTTGCATTGAAATCAATTCTAGAAAAGGATAAACTGAATGGAACAAACTTTACCACCTGGTATACAAATTTGAGAATTGTTCTCAAGCATGATAAGAAGGAACATGTTCTAGAGGATCCACTTCTAGAGGAACCTGCCGATAATGCTAATACCACAACCAAGAATGCCTACTAGAAACTCGTTGATGAATCAAACGAGATCAGATGCCTCATGCTGGCTTGTATGGAGCCCAATTTGCAGCAACATTTCAAAGATGTTGGAGCTTTCGATATGATCGAGAGTCTCAAGAGCATGTTTTAGGTGTAGGCTAGGACCGAAAGGTTCAACGTCTGGCGATCCTTGATGGATTGTAAGCTGAAGGATGGTGATCCACTGAGCCTGCATGTGATCAAGATGATCAGATATGTGCAAGCTTTGGATCGGTTGGGCTTCCCGCTCTTGGATGAGCTGGCTACTGATGCAGTTCTGGGTTCTCTTCTGCCCAGCTATGGGACATTCATCCCGAACTATCATGTGCATGTCATGGATAAGAAGCTCACTGAATTGCATGGGATGCTCAAAGTGGCAGAGCAGGATATTAAGAAAGGCACGCATCAAGTGTTGATAGTGGAGAAATCGGCTAAGTCCAAGAAGAGTTGGTCCAAGAAAAAGGCTAAGGCAAAGGGCATGGAGACGGTAACCTCTGCCGCTACGCCGAAGTCTGGACCGGACTCAAAGACCTCACTACAAGGAGATCGGTCACTGGAAGAGGAACTATAGCAAGTGGCTTGTAGAGCATGGCAAGAAGGCTGGAAACGCTTCTTCGGGCAAAGGTACACTTGTTGCATATGTTATAAACATTTACCTTGCTGACATACCTAGTAGCTCTTGGGTATTTGATACCGGATCGGTTGTTCATATTTGGAACTCGATGCAAGGGCTGGTAAGAACTAGGCATGTGGTACAAGGCGAGATTGATAGCAGGGTCGGCAACAAAGCAAGATTTGCTGCGTTGAAGGTCGGCACGATGCAGCTCCAGCTTCCTTCTGGATTTATGTTGGAATTGAATAATTGTTATTACATTCCTGCACTTAGTAGGAACATTATTTCTGCCTCATGCTTGATGAGTCAGGGTTATGAATTCAATTTAAAGGACAATGGTTGTTCATTTTATTTGAATGGTATGTTCCACGGCTATGCACCCATTATCGATGGGCTTGTTATATTGAATCTAGAACAGGAACCGGTCTATAACGTGAATGTCAAGAGGCATAATCCCAATGAGATAAATCCGACATACTTCTGGCACTGCCTACTTGGACACGTTAGTCTGAAATGCATGAAGAAGCTCCATGAAGATGGGCTCCTAACTTCGTCCGACTTTGAGTCGTTCGAGACATGTGAATCATGCTTGCTCGGCAAGATGACTAAATCTCCTTTCGCAAAGAGTTGCGAGAGGGTGTCCGAGCTGTTGGAACTTATACATAGTGATGTGTGTGGTCCAATGAGTATAACTGCCAGAGGTGGCTATCAGTACTTCGTGACTTTTACCGACGACTTGAGTAGATATGGATATATCTATTTTATGAGGCACAAGTCGAAAACTTTTGAAAAGTTCAAAGAGTTTCAGAACAAGGTTGAGAATCAGCTCGGCAAGACTATAAAACTTCTATGATCAGATCGTGGAGGTGAGTACATGAGCCAAGAATTTTATGATCATTTGAAAACCTGAGGTATAGTACCTCAGCTCACACCTCCGGGTACGCCACAGAGAAACGACATGTCAGAATGGAGGAATAGGACCTTGTTGGACATGGTCCGGTCTATGATGAGCAAATCGGATTTACCCTTGTCATTTTGGGGGTACGCTCTAGAAACTGTAGCTTTCGCACTTAACAGGGTACCATCAAAATCCATAGACAAGACACCACATGAGATGTGGACCGGGAAGAGTCCCAGTTTGTCTTTTCTAAAGATTTGGGGTTGTGAAGCATTTGTCAAGCGACTTATGTCAGACAAGCTTACACCCAAGTCGGATAAATGCATATTTGTGGGCTATCTGAGGGAAACCTTGGGATATAGCTTATACAACCGTGAAGAGAACAAAGTGTTTGTTGCTCAGGACAGGGTTTTCCTTGAGAAAGAGTTTCTCAGTCGGGAGGCCAGTGGGAGGACGGTCCGACTCGAAGAAATTCGAGGACCACTCGGGGACGGCTTGGCTAGTGATGAGATCATACCAGAGTCAGTCAGGGAACTCATAGTGGAAGCGGCACTAGAACCATGGAGGTCGGAAAGATTACGTAGAGCGCGCGATGTACTGTTGCTAGAAAGCGACGAGTCGGCCACATATGCAGAAGCGATGGTGATCCCATATTCCGAGGCATGGCTGGAGGCCATGAGATCCGTGTTAAAGTCCATGGATGAGAATCAAGTCTGGGACTTGGTTGATCCACCACCTGGCGTAACAGCCATTGGTTGCAAATGGGTCCTTAAGAAGAAAACCGATGTGGATGGAAATGTTCAGATCCACAAAGCTCGCCTTGTTGCTAAGGGCTATGGGCAAGTTCAAGGAATCGACTACGACGAGACTTACTCGCCGGTAGCGATGCTGAAGTCGGTGAGGATCGTACTAGCTATAGCTGCATATTTCGATTACGAGATATGGCAGATGGATGTCAAGATGGCTTTCCTTCATGGAAATTTAACCGAGGACGTGTATATGATATAGCCCGAGGGTTTTGTCGATCCGACTAGCGCTAGTAAACTATGCAAGCTCAAGAGATCCATTTATGGACTGAGGCAAGCATCTCGGATCTGGAATATTCATTTTGATGAGGTCATCATTGGTCTCGGTTTCATCAAAAGCAAAGAGGATGCTTGTTTATGCAAGAAGTTAAGTGGGAGATCGATAGTGTTTTTGATCTTGTAAGTGGATGACATATTACTGAACGGAAATGATGTTTTGATGCTGAACTCGGTCAAAGAATCATTGAATGGCAAGTTTTCAGTGAAGGACCTTAGTGAAGTAGTTTACATTTTAGGCATCAAGATCTATAGAGATAGATCGAGGAGGCTGCTCGGCTTGAGCCAGAGCACGTACATAGATAAAGTGTTGAAGCGGTTCAACATGAGTGAGGCGAAGAAAGGGTTCTTGCCACTCTCACATGGTATAAGGCTAAGCGAGACTCAGAGTCCTTCGACATCTGATGAGCGAAGCAGGATGAGTAGGATTCTGTATGCCTCGACAATCAGATCCATCATGTATGCCATGATATGTACAAGGCCAGATGCTGCTTTTGCAATAAGCCTAACAAGCAGATACCAGGCTAACCCAGGTGAGAGTCACTGGGCAGCGGTAAAGACTATTTTGAAGTACCTGAAAAGGACTAAAGAGATGTTCCTAGTTTATGGAGGTGAGGAAGAGCTCATCGTAAGGGGTTACACCGATGCTAGTTTCCAAACCGACAGAGATGCTTGTCGATCAAAATACGGATTCATGTATGTCATGAACGGAGGAGAAGTGAGCTGGATGATTTCTAAGCAAGATATGGTGGCCGATTCTACGACAGAAGTCGAATACATTGCGGCTTGTGAAGCTGCAAAGGAAGGTGTTTGGATCCGAAATTTTCTGGATGATCTTGGCATTTTCCCAGCCTCGGTAAAACCATTGGACCTTTATTGTGATAATTCTGGTGCCATCGCACAAGCCAAGGAGCCTAGGAATCACCACAAGGTCAGACACATAGATCGGAAATAACACCTGATATGAAAGATCATAAAGAATGGTGATGTAGAGTTATGCAAAATTCACACGGATGCAAATGTTCCAGATCCATTGACTAAACCGCTTCCACAACCCAAGTATGATGGGCACGTTAGAGCTATGGGCATATGATGTCTATTTGATTGACTCTAGTGCAAGTGGGAGACTGTTGGAGATATGCCCTAGAGGCAATCATGTATGATTATATTTCCTATGTGTTTATGAATAAAGATAGTCCTTGGATGTAATCAATGATACTTGTTGGCAAGTACGTGACTTGTATGTGAGATCTTGTGTTATATGATACATCCTAAATTGTCCCTAGTCGCAAGTGACGTGTGGGCACACGTCGGAGTAGACTAGCATATGACACGGTGGATGGCTCGGTCTCACTAGCCATGGAGCATTGGATACTAAGCGGATAATATGGACTCGGGAGGATCTGGTCGAATTCGACATAGTCGAATACGAGTCTAGATAAGGTCCAAGTTGGACAGACCCAACTATGAAACACAACGATATGTCATCTATGAGTCTCTAGTACAACATACGTTCTATGTCCTAAGACCTGAGCTGACGCATGTACTCGGGATGGTGACAGACTTGCTTTGGGCCGACCAAACGATACTCCGTGACCGGGTAGTTACAAAGGTAGGTTTCGGGTTTGTCCAGTCCCATGCTGCGAGACATGGTCGAGCAAGATGGGATTTGCCCCTCCGATCAAGAGAGATATACACTCTAGGCCCCTCGTGTGATCCGACCAGGATAAGCATGGCCATGCGACAAGTATTATGAGATAATCTAGTTTGTGGTCGGTATCACTGGAACGAGAAAGAGGTCGGGCTAGCACAAGGATGACAGTCTCGCCTTGAGCCCGAAAATATATATCGTGAGGCAAAGGGAACAGAAGTGTGACACGTTGTATAGGTTCGCCTAACCAACTTCATAGTCTACTTGGTGGTTGGCATGCCTTGCTAGAGGCCGCTACCAACCGCGGATGTCAGAGGAGATCCGAACTGTGACCAAGCCAACTTGAACCTAAGGGGTCGCACGCTTAAGGGAAGTAACCTACGAGGTCGGTTCGAAGGACAGTGGTCGGATGTGATCCGAGCTGGACTTGGAACGCGACCAAGTAGACTTTGGGCTTTAGGATCCGTGCAAGGCCCAAGTGTTGAGCCCGCGACGGATGCCTATAAATAGTGGAGGTGCGGCACAATTATTCAGTTGATCGCTTCGACGCTGTCACTAGGGTTTGCATGTGTTGTGAATAGACACCTCCACTCGCCGCCGGTTGTGTGATCGGACCTAGCAGTCCGCCGCACGACATTCCTCCTGCAAGCGCGGATACCGTTAGAGGCGGTGCACTTGCATCGCTCCGTAGAACCTGTACGAGGGATCCGGTGACCGGTTGTTCGAGGGAGATCGGACGAGGAGGATACGAACCACGTGGACGCGCTGCCCCAACTCTTCTTCCGCTGCACGGCACTGTGCGTGTAGTGGTAACCATCTGTGACCCATTCCTGTAGCATGTTCCTGGTTGTTCTGCGCGTAGGAAATTTTTAATTTGCAGCGACGCACCCTAACATAGAACCCAACAAACGTTCCTTCGCAACTCTCTTTGTATGGAACAAATTGTGCCTCTGATTTTTCTCAACTTGTGTTACCTGCACACTCAAAACACGTTGAGCAACTAAACACTCATGCCTGTCAGCATCTTGAGCAGCCATGTATTGCATCTCATGTTCAGAATCATCTCCACCATGTTCTTCACTTGCAATAAGAGCCAAATTCTCCTCATCATAGTCACTAGCGAACTCATACCCACCACCCTCAGTAGCAATCATCACACGCTGAGATTTGTAGTCTCTCGCATAATGACCTCTACCCTTGCAACGACGTAATAATATCATGTGTCTGCCCTGTTGAAGCCATGGATGAAGAAGAGCTCTGCCCGGGACCAGAAGGTGTGCTCTTGGCGGATGGTGGTGGTGGTACCTATTTTCTTGTATCTCGGATGGAGTTAGCGGATGAAGTAGGAAGTGCTGCAGCAGGACGTGTGGAAGTAGAGGATGTACGTGGTGTCCATGATGAAGATCGACCTGCAAAAAAATTAGTTCGCGCCAATGCCTGTCGATCCTGCACTTCACGTTCAGCTTTGCAAGCAAGATGGAATAAACGACTGATATTATTATACTCCTTATACTATAGAATGGTATGAATCTCTCTATTTAATCGACCCATAAAACGTGCAAGCATAGCTTCTGATGTAGGGTGAAACCCTAGAGGCCGATCTTTCATGATTTGGAGATGATCCTACGAAGAACACGAAGAACACGAGGGGAAACACGAGGGGAAAACACTCAAATTGACGAGATCCAATCACACATTTGCTAGATCCATGAACATAAAGAGTGATACAAGATCCAAATACAACAAAGGACGATACAAGAGGCGGTAGTTGTTCTCCATGGGGAGGTCTTGAGGGGTCTTGAATCCACTTGGGGATCTTCTCTGTAGAGGTCGTGAACTTCGATGGAGAAGGTATCAAGTGGAGAGCAAATCTCTATCTCAAATGAGCTAATACTTTGCTAACCCAAGCTAGGAGGAGGTGGGGAGTATATATAGTCTAGGGCCACGAAAGGGTAAGTGGGAGAGAGTTTACATGGGCTCTCGGCCCGCAGCTGCGTAGGGGCACCGGATGTCCAGGCTGGGGGCCAGATGTCCGGTGGCTCGCTAGGAGCCGGATGTCCGGGCTAGACTTTCCCATTCCCGTGCTCTTTGGATAGGCGGGCCCGGATGTCTGGGCGAAGGGGCCATATTTCTGGGGCTTTGGGACGATCTGGATGTCCGGGGTGATGGCGGGATGTTCGGGCTGCGCTGGTCCTTTCCGGTGCTCTCTGGATAGCCGATGCCAAATTTCTGGGGTAGGGTCGGATGTCCGGCTGCTGTAGCAGCTGGCTGTTCTTCCTTCTCCTTCCTTTGCTCCAGCGCACACGTGGCCTTGGTCCTTGGGCTCTCCATGGTCTCCTCGGGTGTACCTGAGTATACACAAGGTCCGCGCTTGAAGTAGCATCCATGTGTTACATGTGGGAAGGGAAGATTCGGAAAGGAGTGAGTCCACCTTAGGTCCAATGGTATATGCTCGAGGTCTCATCGTATGTCCGGTTGGGGCTTGGGGAGTAGTCATAGTGTACATGGGGATGATCTTAGGATGCTCCACATCATCTCCTCCCCCCCCCCGGGAAAGATCCGACCTCGGATCGTGATCCTCATCAGCATGGAAACGGTTGTCGTGGACGGACTTGTAGGTTGACGAAGCTGAAGACATGGCGCAACCCAAGTACTCCAAGGTGTCTCCGGAGTGGTATTCATGAAAAATAGGAAACACAAGCGACACTCGGAAATACAATGGTTAGCGCGCACAAGGCGTCCATCGAGTAAGTATGAGTCTGTTCAGCAAGATTGTTCATGACAAAGCGCATGAAGCTTATCAAGATGGTATAGAATGATATGCAAAGCATTCATTGTGCACACGAATGTGTTGTGAATATGATCAATGCAACCATTGTGCAAAATTATGTCACAATGGGATGGTGTATCAAAAGCATGAACATGGTAATTGGTGCTCAATGTGAGTATGTGATCATGCAATTGATGGTGGTCAATGCGATCATTATGTATGAAGATGCCATCTAGAAAGATCACAACAAATTTGCTAATAAAGTGCACAAGCTCATATATCATGGATGACATGGAAATAGATGCAAAAAGACAATCATAATGCAAGTCAATCCATGCATAAGGAGCAAATTTGTGGTGAGTATGATATGTCCATCGAGCATGGCATGTGGACACACAATCAACAAATATGAAGGTGTTGGCGCAATGTGTCAAAGGAGTGTTGATGTACCAATGCTCGATGGCGTGGCATGAGTGGAAGTCCGAAGGTGCATCCAACAAGTCTGAGCGCTCCTCAACTTGAAGGTCCAAAGGGTCTGTCTCCAATGCCAGCCCTCCATCCAATAGATGTATCATGTAGACAACAAGAAGGAGGCAACAATGAAAGAATGACCCATCCAATATGTGTAATTGAGAATGGCTCAAAAGGAAGGAGTTCACCTTATGAATGTTCCCGAAGATGTTGGAGTTGCACATCATGTATGCCTTCACATAACCAATATGTCTCATGATGGTAATGCCTTGTGAATCCTTCAAACGAAAGAACATGGCAAACGCTTGAAAAAACAAATGAGGTTAGCGGAAATGCTATCATTCGTGTGGTGAGATACCCAACAAGTGTCCTCATCATTCTTATCATAAGAAGGTACACAGGAATGTGGCATGGTATGGAAGCATATGATGCGAGTACAACCATAGACAATAAGCTCAATCAAACAAGCATGCATCACAAATAATATGTCCAAGTCTCCAAGATCAATAAGCATAGCATGGGTGCACTCACTACAATGGCATATGAGAGGTGCAACTAATTGAGACAAGAGACAATGATCAAGACAAATCAAGTGAGAGGCATGAACATATATATCATCAACCCAAGAAAGCGAGTAAGAATGGAACATGGGTGATGCGACAAAGCAAGCAATCATAGTGATCAAGTCAAGCAAGCAATCATAGTGATCAAGTCAAGCAAGCTAGTAGTGCGAAGATGCAACGTGCTAGAAGGAATCATGGCAAGCATGTCAGTGTGCAAATAGTGGGCATGAATAATGCACATGACATACACAAGCATGAAAGCAAGATATGAGAAATATATCATCTATGTATTGGCGAGAAGCCATATGTAAATAGTAACGAGACATCATGACTCTCCCAACACAAAAAAGCATCAATATCATGGGGCACAAAGAAATCATTGCAATAGCTACTAGGATCGCCACCAAGCATGCAAATACACATAGTAGTAGTAGAATGGTGAATCATATGTAAGTGCAAGTAAGGGCCACAATTGCATGGCAAATGTAGCGACTAGACCTCAAATAGTCTACTCTCTGTGCATCAGTGTCATCCCTGGATCGGTAATGCTGACACACACAATACTCGAGGATTTATAACAGAGTCTCAATCACACACTTATTACATTGAATGTCTCAAAAGAGAACTTATTACAATAATATGGCTTAAGGCCATCTAAATAAGATAACATCACAAGACTTGGAAGATAAAGTGAGTCCATCAACTCCAACGGCATAGCTGATTGAACGACAACGACCTAGGGCACCTTACTCGTCGTCTGAAAAGTCTGCAACATAATATGTTGCAGCCCGAAACGGGTCAGCACATGGAATATGCTGGCAATGTAACACCAAAGAGTAGTGAACAGAATAAATGCTATCACTACATGCATATATGGCTGGTGGAAAGCTCTATGGTTAAAGTTTTGCATAAAGCCAATTTTTCCCTACATCAAAGGAATAAATTTTATTTAACTATCACGGTGGTTGTTAAACATTGAGAAGGTTCCTCCAACTCAATCCCAATTAAGAAATATCAATTAACCCAACAAATTAATTTAGAGTGATGAGATTAACATGATAATCCAAGAACCAGATACTCAAGATGTCCATAACCGGGGACACGGATAACCATGATTAGTTTGTACACTCTGCAGAGGTTTGCACACTTTTCCCCACAAGACTCAATCTCCTCCGTTAGATTTCTTGCACTACATGGTGTTTGAGAAACGGATGACCGAGACACAGTCTTTCAGAAATATTAACTCTTTACTCTGGATGGACAGTTACACCTACTTTCCCCTACATCTGCTAGCCCACCACTAAAAGTGGTCATGCAACATACTCAACTATGCTAGAGCCCATAATAGCTTGTGGCTGCACACGGAAGTCTCTAGCATGAATAATCTTATGATCCCTTTGAGCCTTGGTGGCGAACCATAGGATGATCACGCGAGTACTCCAGGATATCCTAGGCAACACTGGATTCTCCAAGTGCCCGCAACCAATCCACCCAGATGTGTGTTTAAGTAGCCACCTTAAGTTAACCATTAATTAAAAATTCTCACATCTGTCATGGATACACTCACCCAATCCACGTCTACGAGCATAACATAGCAATCCTGAGCATAACGTAGAAGTAAATCCCAAAGGTTTGACAAAAGGGCAATAGGTTCTACCTCATCATCTACTTCCGAAACCCACATGTTAAACAGATCCTAACCATGCAATGTTTGAGGATTGAAACTAATGCATAAAAAACTGGGTAAAAAAGGGATGTGATCAAAGTGTTACTTGCCTTGCTGATGATCTGCAAAACCTAGAGACTCGTAGTAGCACGCTTCGCACTCCAGGAATTCTATCGCAAACAAAAAATAGCATACATAGGCACTCAAACAGGAAGCACGGGTAAAACTCAAGTAAGAGGATTTAACCAGAAAGTTCAACTGAAGAACTTCGGTTTGCAAAAAGAATCAACTCAAACGGAGCAACGAAACTCAAACTATGAATGAAACAAGATTTGTTTACTAATCTAGACTAAAGTAAAATTTTACAGTACCAAAATCATGTTCAAGTTGGTTAAACAAGAAGAGGGCTTCGAGACAAAGATTTAGGCGCTCGTTTCATCTAATTTGGATTAACGAGCAAAAAGTTATACTACATCGAACATTATGGCAGAAATCGCGATCGAAAATAATCGCGGACAAAACCCTGGAAAATAAAACGAGACGAACAGGCTAACGAACGAACGTTTGTTAACAGAACCTAAACGGTGAACTGTGTTCATTAAAAATGAACGAACGGACGAACATCCGCTAAACAACTAAACCCAAAAAAAACAAACCGATCTATTTAAAAAAATAGATCTAGGGTTTCTAAAAAAACCGAACAGTTTTGACTAAACCGAAGAAAGCGAAACAACAGCGGCGGCTGTGGCTACCTCTGGCGGGGCTCCGACGGGGCTGGGCGGCATCGGCGGGGCTGCGGCGGTGAGGGGCAACGGCGACGGCGCGAGCGGCGAGGCACGTAGGCGGCGACGGCTTCGGTGCGGGGCGGCGGTGGTTGGCGTAGAGGGGCGGCGGTGGTTAGCGGAGAGGGGCGGCGGGGCGGGCGGCTTTATAGGGGGGTCGGGGGGGTTGTCCAACTTGGGGAAGGGGCAACCCCGAGCGGCGGCGGCAGCAGCAGCCTGGACTCCGACGGGAGTCCGGCTCGGGCATGCCCGGCGAAGGCGGCGGCGCTAGTGGGCCGACCGGGCCGCTGGTCTAGTTCGCTCCGCGGGACTTTGTTTTTAAATAATTTCGCCGAAACAGAAAAAAATCCTAATAAAATATACTTTTTTTTCTAAAAATTCCAAAAACAATTTTCACCATCTAAATCGAATATTTAGAACAAAGTGAACATTTTTCTGGCCTAAAAATGCATTTTTGAAAACATTCATATTTTTCTAATTCAAATAAAATAGCAATAAAATCCAAACAAAAACTTTATTGCTTTTAACATTTTCCTCCAATATTTCTTTTATTTTAGAGAAGTCATTTCATCCCCTCTCCTTTATTTCATTAGAAATATTTTTGAAGAGGAAAAATAATTAAAACCAAAATGATCCTCTTTTCAAATTTGAGAAAATTCAAATATGAAAATAAACGAAATCCCCAACTCCCTCCGTGGGTCCTTGAGTTGCTTAGAATTTCTAGGATCAACCAAAATGCAATAAAATATGATATGCATATGATGACCTATGTATAACATTCCGAATTGAAAATTTGGGATGTTACAAACCTACCCCCCTTAAGATGAATCTCTCCCTCGAGATTCGGGTTGGCTAGAAAATAGGTGCGGGTGGTCCTTCCATAGGTCTTCCTCTTGTTGCCAGGTGGCTTCATCCTCGGTATGGTGGCTCCACTGAACTTTGCAAAGCTTGATAACCTTGCTGCATGTGACTCGGCAGGCAAACTTGAGAATCTTCACTGGTTTCTCCTCATAGCTCAAATCACTATCCAGCTGAATCGCTTCCAGTGGCACAGTATCTCTCAGAGGAATATCGGCCATCTCCGCGTGGCACTTCTTCAACTGGGAAATGTGAAACACATCGTGAACTCCTGACAATCCTTCTGGCAATTCCAACTTGTAAGCAACTTCTTCCATACGTTCCAAAACTTTGTATGGTCCCACAAAATGTGGTGCTAACTTTCCCTTAACTCCAAAACGCTTAACTCCTCGAAGCGGGGACACTCGAAGGTACACTCTGTCTCCGACTTCATAAACTGTCTCCTTGCGTTTAGAATCTGCATAACTCTTCTGGCTGGACCGGGCTACCTTGAGTCTACCCCGAATCAACTTAACCTTCTCTTCAGACTCCTTAACCAAATCTGGTTCAAACAACTAACGGTCTCCAACCTCATCCCACAAATAACGGTGTCCTGCACCTCCTTCCGTACAAGGCTTCTAAAGGGGCCGTCTTCAAACTGGCTTGATAGCTATTGTTACAAGAGAACTCTGCATATGGCACATTGTCGTCCCAACTAGATCCATAATCTAGCGCACAAGCTCTCAACAAGTCCTCTAGAATCTGATTGACTCTCTTGGTCTGTCCATCTGTCTGTGGATGAAAGGTTGTACTGAACTCTAGCCTAGTACCAAAAGTCTCATGCAACTGATTCCAGAACTTTGAGGTAAACTGAGTTCCTCTATCTAATACAATGGTCCTCAGAACTCCATGTAGACATACAATCCTGTTCATGTATATCTTTGCCAACTTTGCACTTGTATAAGTGGTCTTCACTGGGATGAAATGTGCTACTTTCGTCAACCGGTCGACTACAACCCATATAGAATCATAGCCTGAACGAGTCCTGGGCAATCCCGTGATAAAATCCATGCCAAGCTTGTCCCACTTCCATTCGGGTATCGGCAATGGCTGTAGCAATCCTGCTGGCTTCTGGTGCTCTGCCTTAACTCTCTGACATACATCACATACTGCTACATACTCGGCAATATCCTTCTTCATTCCTGTCCACCATAAACATTCCTTCAAATCCAGATACATCTTAGTGTTTCCTGGGTGAATCGAATATGGCGAATCATGGGCCTCCTGCAGAATCAACTTCCTCATCTCGGGGTCATTAGGCACATATATGCGATCCTCAAACCATAAAGTATCGTGCTCATCCTCATGAAATCCTTTAGCGTTTCCTTTGCTCATCCTTTCCTTTATCTCAGCAATCTCCTTGTCCGTCTTCTGGGCTTCTCTGATTTTATCCATCAAAGTGGAATGAATTTCCAATGCTGCTACATAACCTCTCGGAACTATTTCCAAACATAGCTCGCGAAGATCTTCCGCTAACTCCTTGGGTAATCCTCCGGTCATGAGCGTATTGACATAACTCTTGTGACTCAATGCATCGGCTACTACGTTAGCCTTTCCAGGATGATAGTGCAACTTCATATCATAATCCTTAATGAGCTCCAACCATCTCCTTTGCTTGAGATTCAACTCCTTTTGCGTGAAGATATATTTCACTCTTGTGATCCGTGTATACCTCACATTGGTTTCCGATGAGAAAATGTCTCCATGTCTTCAATGCATGCACTACGGCTGCTAACTCCAAATCGTGTGCAGCATAATTTTGCTCATGAGGTTTAAGCTGTTGTGAGGCATATGAAACAACTCTTCCCTCCTGCATAAGCACTGCTCCAAGTTCTCGACGTGAAGTGTCGCAATACATTTGATAATCCTTTCGTTGATCTGGAAGAATCAATACTGGGGCTATAACCAAACATTTCTTTAACTCCTGAAAACTGGCTTCACACTCCTCAGTGCATTTGAACTTGGTGTCCTTCTTCAACAACTCTGTCATGGGCTTTGCAATCCTGGAGAAATTCTCAATGAACCTCCGGTAATAACCGGCGAGTCCAAGAAAACTCCTGATCTCTCCAACTGTGGTGGGTGCCACCCATTTAGTCATAGAAACAACCTTGGTGGGGTCTACTGCTATCCCTTCTCTAGATATAATATGTCTGAGAAATCCAACTTCCTTCAACCAAAACTCACACTTGCTGAACTTGGCATATAACTGATGTTCCCTGAGCTTCTCGAGAACCAAACGCAAATGCTCCTTATGATCCTCTTCATTCTTCGAGTAGACTAATATCATCAATGAACACCACGACAAACTTATCCAAAAACTCCATAAACACGTTGTTCATCATGTTCATGAAATAGGCAGGCACGTTAGTCAGACCAAATGACATAACGGTATACTCATATAGCCCGTACCTTGTGGTAAAAGCTGTCTTAGCTATATCCTGCTCGCGAATCTTCAGCTGGTGGTACCCTGATCACAGATCGATCTTGGAAAATACTTTATCTCCTTGCAACTGGTCAAATAAATCATTGATCATCGGCAGTGGGTACTTATTCTTGATCGTCACTTCATTCAACGCAAGATAGTCAACAACCATCCGTAATGATCCATCCTTCTTCACCACTAAAAGTACCGGGGCTCCCCATGTTGGGGAACGTAGTAATTTCAAAAAAATCCCTACGCACACGCAAGATCATGGTGCTACATAGTAACGAGAGGGGAGAGTGTTGTCCATGTACCCTCAAAGACCGAAAGCGGAAGCGTTAAAACAACGCGGTTGATGTAGTTGTACGTCTTCACGGCCTGACCGATCAAGCACCGAAAGCACGGTACCTCCGAATTCTAGCACACGTTCAGCTCGATGACGTCCCTCGAACTCCGATCTAGCCGAGTGTCGAGGGAGAGTTCCGTTAGCACGATGGCGTGGTGACGATGTTGAAGTTCTACCGTCGCAGGGCTTCGCCTAAGCACCGCTACAATATTATTGAGGAGGACTATGGTGGAGGGGGGCACCACACACGGCTAAGAGATCAATGATCTGTTGTTGTGTCTTTAGAGGTGCCCCTACCCCTGTATATAAAGGAGCAAGGGGGGAGGGGGCGGCCGACCAGGGAGGAGGCGCGCCATGGGCAGTCCTACTCCCACCGGGAGTAGGACTCCCTCCTTTCCTTGTTGGACTTGGAGAAGGGGGGAAAGAGGAGGGAGAGAGGGGAAGGAAAGGTGGGGCACCGCCCCCTCTCCTTGTCCTATTCGGAATAGGGGGGAGGGGCGCGCAGCCCAGCCCTGGCCGCCTCTCCTCTTCTCCACTAAGGCCCACTATGGCCCATTAAGCCCCCGGGGGGTTCCGGTAACCCCTCGGTACTCCGGTAAAATCCCGATTTCACCCAAAACACTTCCGATATCCAAATATAGGATTACGATATATCAATCTTCATATCTCGACCATTTCGAGACTCCTCGTCATGTCCGTGATCGCATCCGGGACTCTGAACAACCTTCGGTACATAAAAGCTCATAAACTCATAATATAACTGTCATCGAAACTTTAAGCGTGCGGACCCTACGGGCTCGAGAACTATGTAGACATGACTGAGACACGTTTCCGGTCAATAACCAATAGCGGAACCTGGATGCTCATATTGGCTCCTACATAGTCTACGAAGATCTCTATCGGTCAAACCGCATAACAACATACGTTGTTCCCTTTGTCATCGGTATGTTACTTGCCCGAGATTCGATCGTCGGTATCTCAATACATAGTTCAATCTCGTTACCGGCAAGTCTCTTTACTCGTTATGTAATACATCATTCCATAACTAACTCATTAGCTACATTGCTTGCAAGGTTTATAGTGATGTGCATTACTGAGAGGGCCCCGAGATACCTCTCCGACAATCGGAGTGACAAAACTAATCTCGAAATACACCAACTCAACATGTACCTTTGGAGACACCTGCAGGGCTCCTTTATAATCACCCAGTTACGTTGTGACGTTTGGTAGCACACAAAGTGTTCCTACGGTAAATGGGAGTTACATAATTTCATAGTTGTAGGAACATGTATAACTCATGAAGAAAGCAATAGCAACATACTAAACGATCAACTGCTAAGCTAACGGAATGGGTCACGTCAATCACATCATTCTCCTAATGATGTGATCCCGTTAGTCAAATGACAACTCATGTCTATGGTTAGGAAACATAACCATCTTTGATTAATGAGCTAGTCAAGTAGAGGCATACTAGTGACATTAAGTTTGTCTATGTATTGACACATGTATCATGTTTCCCGTTAATACTATTCTAGCATGAATAATAAACATTTATCATGATATAAGGAAATAAATAATAACTTTATTATTGCCTCTAGGGCATATTTCCTTCAGTCTCCCACTTGCACTAGAGTCAATAATCTAGATTACACAGTAATGATTCTAACACCCATGGAGCCTTGGTGCTGATCATGTTTTGCTCGTGGAAGAGGCTTAGTCAACGGGTCTGCAACATTCAGATCTATATGTATCTTGCAAATCTCTATGTCTCCCACCTGTACTTGGTCCCGGATGGAATTGAAGCGTCTCTTGATGTGCTTGGCCCTCTTGTGAAATCTGGATTCCTTTGCCAAGGCAATTGCACCAGTATTGTCACAGAAGATCTTCATTGGTCCCGATGCACTAGGTATGACACCTAGATCGGAAATGAACTCCTTCATCCAGACTCCTTCATTTGCTGCTTCCGAAGCAGCTATGTACTCCGCTTCGCATGTAGATCCCGCCACGACACTTTGTTTAGAACTGCACCAACTGACAGCTCCACCATTCAATATAAACA
This sequence comes from Triticum aestivum, assembly GCF_018294505.1. Classification (NCBI taxonomy): domain Eukaryota; kingdom Viridiplantae; phylum Streptophyta; class Magnoliopsida; order Poales; family Poaceae; genus Triticum; species Triticum aestivum. The sequence continues at coordinate 324,273,321 of NC_057798.1, forward strand.
CGTATCTGGTTTGCGATTTAGAATCGTCCAGATCAGTGTCAAAGCTTGCATCAACGTAACCATTTATGACTAGCTCTTTGTCACCTCCATAAATGAGAAACATATCCTTAGTTCTTTTCAGGTATTTCAGGATATTCTTGACCGCTGTCCAGTGATCCACTCCTGGATTACTTTGGTACCTCCCTGTTAAACTTATTGCTAAGCATACATCAGGTCTGGTACACAACAATGCATACATGATAGAGCCTATGGCTGAAGCATAGGGAACATCTTTCATTTTCTCTCTATCTTCTGCCGTGGTCGGGCATTGAGTGTGACTCAAGTTCACACCTTGTAATACAGGCAAGAACCCTTTCTTTGCTTGATCCATTTTGAACTTTTTTAAAACTTTATCAAGGTATGTGCTTTGTGAAAGTCCAATTAAGCGTCTTGATCTATCTCTATAGATCTTGATGCCCAATATGTAAGCAGCTTCACCGAGGTCTTTCATCGAAAAACTTTTATTCAAGTATCCCTTTATGCTATCCAGAAATTCTATATCATTTCCAATTAACAATATGTCGTCTACATATAATATCAGAAATGCTACAGAGCTCCCACTCACTTTCTTGTAAATACAGGCTTCTCCAAAAGTCTGTATAAAACCATATGCTTTGATCACACTATCAAAGCGTTTATTCCAACTCCGAGAGGCTTGCACCAGTCCATAAATGGATCGCTGGAGCTTGCACACTTTGTTAGCACCTTTTGGATCGACAAAACCTTATGGTTGCATCATATACAACTCTTCTTCCAGAAATCCATTCAGGAATGCAGTTTTGACATCCATTTGCCATATTTCATAATCATAAAATGCGGCAATTGCTAACATGATTCGGACAGACTTAAGCATCGCTACGGGTGAGAAAGTCTCATCGTAGTCAACTCCTTGAACTTGTCGAAAACCTTTCGCAACAAGTCGAGCTTTGTAGACAGTTACATTACCATCAGCGTCAGTCTTCTTCTTGAAGATCCATTTATTCTCGATGGCTTGCCGATCATCGGGCAAGTCAACCAAAGTCCATACTTTGTTCTCATACATGGATCCCATCTCAGATTTCATGGCCTCAAGCCATTTTGCGGAATCTGGGCTCATCATCGCTTCCTCATAGTTCGTAGGTTCGCCATGGTCAAGTAACATGACTTCCAGAATAGGATTACCGTACCACTCTGGAGCGGATCTTACTCTGGTTGACCTACGAGGTTCTGTAGTAACTTGATCTGAAGTTTCATGATCAATATCATTAGCTTCCTCACTGATTGGTGTAGTCGTCACATGAACCGGTTTCTGTGATGAACTATTTTCCAATAAGGGAGCAGGTACAGTTACCTCATCAAGTTCTACTTTCCTCCCACTCACTTCTTTCGAGAGAAACTCCTTCTCTAGAAAGGATCCGAATTTAGCAACAAAAGTCTTGCCTTCATATCTGTGATAGAAGGTGTACCCAATAGTCTCTTTTGGGTATCCTATGAAGACACATTTCTCCGATTTGGGTTCGAGCTTATCTGGTTGAAGTTTCTTCACATAAGCATCGCAACCCCAAACTTTAAGAAACGACAACTTTGGTTTCTTGCCAAACCAGAGCTCATAAGGCATCGTCTCAACGGATTTTGATGGTGCCCTATTTAACGTGAATGCGGCCGTCTCTAAAGCATAACCCCAAAATGATAGCGGTAAATCAGTAAGAGACATCATAGATCGCACCATATCTAGTAAAGTACGATTACGATGTTCGGACACACCATTTCATTGTGGTGTGCCGGGTGGCGTGAGTTGCGAAACTATTCCGCATTGTTTCAAATGTAAACGAAACTCGTAACTCAAATATTCTCCTCCACGATCAGATCGTAGAAACTTTATTTTCTTGTTACGATGATTTTCCACTTCACACTGAAATTCTTTGAACTTTTCAAATGTTTCAGACTTGTGTTTCATTAAGTAGATATACCCATATCTGCTCAAATCATCTGTGAAGGTGAGAAAATAATGATATCCGCCGCGAGCCTCAACATTCATTGGACCACATACATCAGTATGTATGATTTCCAGCAAGTCTGTTGCTCTCTCCATAGTTCCGGAGAACGGCGTTTTAGTCATCTTGCCCATGAGCCACGGTTCACAAGTACCAAGTGATTCATAATCAAGTGATTCCAGAAGTCCATCAGTATGGAGTTTCTTCATGCGCTTTACACCAATATGACCCAAACAGCAGTGCCATAAATAAGTTGCACTATCATTATCAACTCTGCATCTTTTGGCTTTAACATTATGAATATGTGTATCACTACTATCGAGATTTAATAAAAACAGACCACTCTTCAAGGGTGCATGACCATAAAAGATATTACGCATATAAATAGAACAACCATTATTCTCTGATTTAAATGAATAACTGTCTCGCATCAAACAAGATCCAGATATAATGTTCATGCTCAATGCTGGCACCAAATAACAATTATTCAGGTCTAAAACTAATCCCGAAGGTAGATGTAGAGGTAGCGTGCCGACCGCGATCACATCGACTTTGGAACCATTTCCCACGCGCATCGTCACCTCGTCCTTAGCCAATCTTCGCTTAATCCGTAGTCCCTGTTTCGAGTTGCAAATATTAGCAACAGAACCAGTATCAAATACCCAGGTGCTACTGCGAGCATTAGTAAGGTACACATCAATAACATGTATATCACATATACCTTTGTTCACCTTGCCATCCTTCTTATCCGCCAAATACTTTGGGCAGTTCTGCTTCCAGTGACTAGTCTGCTTGCAGTAGAAGCACTCAGTCTCAGGCTTAGGTCCAGATTTGGGTTTCTTCTCTTGAGCAGCAACTTGTTTGCCGTTCTTCTTGAAGTTCCCCTTCTTCTTCCCTTTACCCTTTTTCTTGAAACTGGTGGTCTCATTGACCATCAACACTTGATGCTCCTTCTTGATTTCTACCTCCGCAGCCTTTAGCATTGCGAAGAGCTCAGGAATAGTGTTGTCCATCCCTTGCATATTATAGTTCATCACGAAGCTCTTGTAGCTTGGTGGCAGTGATTGAAGAATTCTGTCAATGACACTATCATCAGGAAGATTAACTCCAAGTTGAATCAAGTGATTATTATACCCAGACATTTTGAGTATATGTTCACTGACAGAACTATTCTCTTCCATCTTGCAGCTATAGAACTTATTGGAGACTTCATATCTCTCAATCCGGGCATTTGATTGAAATATTAACTTCAACTCCTGGAACATCTCATATGCTCCATGATGTTCAAAACATCGTTGAAGTCCCGGTTCTAAGCCGTAAAGCATGGCACATTGAACTATCGAGTAGTCATCAGCTTTGCTCTGCCAGACGTTCTTAACATCGTCAGTTGCATCTGCAGCAGGCCTGGCACCCAGCGGTGCTTCCAGGACATAATTCTTTTGTGCAGCAATGAGGATAATCCTCAGGTTACGGATCCAGTCCATGTAATTGCTACCATCATCTTAACTTAGCTTTCTCAAGGAACGCATTAAAATTCAACGGAACAACAGTACGAGCCATCTATCTACAACAAACATAGACAAGCAAAATACTATCAGTACTAAGTTCATGATAAATTTAAGTTCAATTAATCATATTACTAAAGAACTCCCACTTAGACAGACATCCCTCTAGTCATCTAAGTGATCACGTGATCCAAATCAACTAAACCATGTCCGATCATCACGTGAGATGGAGTAGTTTTCAATGGTGAACATCACTATGTTGATCATATCGACTATATGATTCACGTTCGACCTTTCGATCTCAGTGTTCCGAGGCTATATATTTATATGCTAGGCTCGTCAAGTTTAACCTGAGTATTCCGCGTGTGCAACTGTTTTGCACCCGTTGTATTTGAACATAGAGCCTATCACACCCGATCATCACGTGGTTTCTCAGCACGAAGAACTTTTGCAACGGTGCATACTCAGGGAGAACACTTATGCCTTGAAATTTAGTGAGAGATCATCTTATAATGCTACCGTCAATCAAAGCAAAATAAGATGCATAAAGGATAAGCATCACATGCAATCAATATAAGTGATATGATATGGCCATCATCATCTTGTGCTTGTGATCTCCATCTCCGAAGCACCGTCATGATCACCATCGTCACCGGCACCACACCTTGATCTCCATCGTAGCATCGTTGTCGTTTCGCCACCTATTGCTTCTACAACTATCGCTACCGCTTAGTGATAAAGTAAAGCAATTACAGGGCGTTTGCATTGCATACAATAAAGCGACAACCATATGGCTCCTGCCAGTTGCCGATAACTCAGTTACAAAACATGATCATCTCATACAATAAAATATAGCATCACGTCTTGACCATATCACATCACAACATGCCTTGCAAAAACAAGTTAGACGTCCTCTACTTTGTTGTTGCAAATTTTACGTGGCCGCTATGGGCTGAGCAAGAACCGTTCTTACCTATGCATCAAAACCACAATGATAGTTCGTCAAGTTAGTGCTATTTTAACCTTCTCAAGGACCGGGCGTAGCCACACTCGGTTCAACTAAAGTTGGAGAAACTGACACCCGCTAGCCACCTGTGTGCAAAGCACGTCGGTAGAACCAGTCTCGCGTAAGCGTATGCGTAATGTCGGTCCGGGTCGCTTCATCCAACAATACCGCCAAACCAAAGTATGACATGCTAGTAAGCAGTATGACTTGTATTGCCCACAACTCACTTGTGTTCTACTCGTGCATATAACATCTACGCATAAAACCAGGCTCGGATGCCACTATTGGGGAACGTAGTAATTTTAAAAAAATTCCTACGCACACACAAGATCATGGTGATGCATAGCAACGAGAGGGGAGAGTGTTGTCCACGTACCCTCGTAGACCGAAAGCGGAAGCGTTAGAACAACGCGGTTGATGTAGTCGTACGTCTTCACGGCCCGATCGATCAAGCACCGAAAGCATGGCACCTCCGAGTTCTAGCACACGTTCAGCTCGATGACGTCCCTCAAACTCCGATCCAGCCGAGTGTCGAGGGAGAGTTCTGTCAGCATGACGACATGGTGACGATGTTGAAGTTCTACTGTCGCAGGGCTTCGCCTAAGCACCGCTACAATATTATCGAGGAGGACTATGGTGGAGGGGGGCACCGCACACGGCTAAGAGATCAATGATCTGTTGTTGTGTCTCTAGAGGTGCCCCCTGCCCCCATATACAAAGGATCAAGGGGGGAGGGGGCGGCCAACCAGGGAGGAGGCGCGCCATGGGCAGTCCTACTCCCACCGGGAGTAGGACTCCCTCCTTTCCTTGTTGGACTTAGAGAAGGGGGGAAAGAGGAGGGAGAGAGAGAGGAAGGAAAGGTGGGGCACCGCCCCCTCTCCTTGTCCTATTCGGACTAGGGGAGGGGCGCGCGGCCCAGCCCTGGCCGCCTCTCCTCTTCTCCACTAAGGCCCACTATGGCCCATTAAGCCCCCGGGGGGTTCCGGTAACCCCTCGGTACTCCGGTAAAATCCCGATTTCACCCAGAACACTTCCGATATCCAAATATAGGCTTCCAATATATCAATCTTCATATCTCGACCATTTCGAGACTCCTCGTCATGTCCGTGATCACATCTGGGACTCCGAACAACCTTCGGTACAGAAAAACTCATAAACTCATAATATAATTGTCATCAAAACTTTAAGCGTGCGGACCCTACGGGTTCGAGAACTATGTAGACATGACCGAGACACGTTTCTGGTCAAAAACCAATAGCGGAACCTGGATGCTCATATTGTCTCCTACATATTCTACGAAGATCTTTATCGGTCAAACCGCATAACAACATACGTTGTTCCCTTTGTCATCGGTATGTTACTTTCCGAGATTCGATCGTTGGTATCTCAATACCTAGTTCAATCTCATTACCGGCAAGTCTCTTTACTCGTTATGTAATGCATCATTCCATAACTAACTCATTAGCTACATTGCTTGCAAGGCTTATAGTGATGTGCATTACCGAGAGGGCCCAGAGATACCTCTCCGACAATCGGAGTGACAAAACCTAGTCTCGAAATACGCCAACTCAACATGTACCTTTGGAGACACCTGTAGAGCTCCTTTATAATCACCCACAGTTACGTTGTGACGTTTGGTAGCACACAAAGTGTTCCTCCGATAAACGGGAGTTACAAAATCTCATAGTTGTAGGAACATGTATAAGTCATGAAGAAAGCAATAACAACATACTAAACGATCAACTGGTAAGCTAACGGAATGGGTCAAGTCAATCACATCATTCTCCTAATGATGTGATCCCGTTAATGAAATGACAACTCATGTCTATGGTTAGGAAACATAACCATCTTTGATTAATGAGCTAGTCAAGTAGAGGCATACTAGTGACATTAAGTTTGTCTATGTATTCACACATGTATCATGTTTCCGGTTAATACAATTCTAGCATGAATAATAAACATTTATCATGATATAAGGAAACAAATAATAACTTTATTATTGCCTCTAGGGCATATTTCCTTTACCCCAAGGTGAGGAACTTGGTCGAATGTAACCTTTATCCAGTAACTCCTTAATCTGCTTCTAAATTTCTTCCAAATCCTTTGCGGGCATCTGATACGGTATCTTTGATATTGTCTCGGTGCCTAGCGAAAGCTCAATCAAAAACTCAATGTCTCTATCCGGTGGCATGCCTAGCAACTCCTCTGGAAATACGTCGGGGTAATCCTTCACCACTGGTACTTCCTCCTGTACAACTCCTGATAAGGAATTCAATTGAGTCCTCTTTGGCACATGCCGGGATACATACTTGATCCTTCTTCCTTCTGGGGTGGGGAGCATAATCGACTTACTGGAGCAATCAATGTTTCCTCCATACATCGATAACCAATCCATACCCAAAATGACATCCAATCCTTGCGACTCAAGAATTATCAGATCCGAGGGGTAAACATGCCTACCTATGGTCAATGGCATCTGAAAACATCCTTGGCTTGCCATATGCTCCGCTCGTGGAGATTTTACTAACATAGATGTCCTAAGAACTTTGGTGGGCAACTTATACTTATCCACAAATCCCCTTGATATGTATGAATGCGATGCACCAGTATCAAAAAGAACGATTGCAGTAAATGACTTAACCAAAAACTTACCTATAACTGCATCTGGCTGCTCTTCAACCTCCTCCACGCTAACGTGGTTAACTTGTCCCCTGTTGAAAGGGTTGGGCTTCTTCCCAGAGCTTCCATTGCCATTTCCATTCTTTGCTTCAGAACACTCGGTGGCGTAATGTCCATTCTTCCCGCACTTGAAACAAGTAATGTGACTTAGATCCTTCTTGGCGGGCGTTGCTGGGTTAGAACAGTTCTGGCCGTTGCTTCCTCCATTCCCATTCCCATTCTTGGGGCCACTATGGTTATGCGAACTTCCTCCATTGGAATTATGGCCTCCATGGTTATGGTGAATGTGTCCTCCCGAGATCGGGGTAAAACGAGGTCTCTGCTGAGCTCCTGAATTGTACTTCCCTTGTCCATACTTCCTCTTGCGGCTATCTATCTGCTGTTGCTTCCCTTCAATCATAAGGGCTCTATCTACCAACTCTTGGTAGTTGTTGAATGTTGCCACCATCAACTGCATGCTCAGCTCGTCATTCAGTCCTTCCAGAAACTTCTCCTGCTTAGCAGCATCTGTAGCTACGTCATCAGGGGCATAGCGTGCTAACTTAATAAACTCATCCATATACTGGCCCACCATGCATCCTCCTTGGCGCAAGTTGCAAAACTCGTGCTTCTTCATGTTCATAGCTCCTGCTGAAACATGGGCAGTGCGGAAAGCCTGCTGAAACTGGTCCCATGTAACAATGTTAATGGGGTAAGTGGCTGTGAAATTCTCCCACCATGATGCTGCGGGTCCATCAAGCTGATGTGCGGCAAAACACACTCTCTCCGCATCTGTGCATATTGCAGTGGTCAGCTCCCTTCCAATCTTGCGGAGCCAATCATCTACAACAATCGGCTCGGTGCTACTAGAGACCACCGACGAATTCAGCCTTAGGAAATGGGCTAAGTGATCAACATGTGGTGGTGGTGGGTTGTTGTTGTTGCCCTGGTTCTGATTCTGAACTAGTAGCTGCATCAAGGTATTCTGCTGCTGGATCAACTGAGTGAGCTCCGGTGGGAAAGCAAATCCATTGTCACGTCTCGGAGGCATCTGATGGGTTTAGAAAAGGTGAGAAAACAAAATAGAATGAGGTCTAAAGAGAAAACACTACCCATATGATCATGAGACAAACACAATCATATCACTTCAATCAATTCAAACAAGGTCTTACAATCGGTCTAACTATCGTTACAAGTGCTCGGACTATTTTATATACATGGGGGAATACTACTACTGATATGGTGGTCGACTAGAAGTTTTGATTGGTGGAAGACTCCATGATATCAGCTCCAGCTTCATCAACATAGTCATCATCACTATAGTCGGGGTCAGAATCAGTGTCGTCGATGATGATGTAGTCCTCTGAACGAATGTCCTTGGAATGGTCGTCATGTCCTCCTGGCGCGGGGTCTCCCATGAATACTCCTAGCTTCCTTGTTAGGTCATCATTCTTCTCCACTAGTATTGTCATTTCCTCCTCATATCCATCGCGTGTAGACTTGAGTTCCTCGTCTAGCTCCATAATCCTGGTCATTGCCTTCTTCAGATCTATCATGCTTGCACATATCTGGTTCTCCTGGCAATGAATGTGCTGGTTTAACTCCTGGATGAAAGCTGCAATGGACCTGTCCTTCCTGGTGCTGATCATCTCCCATTGCTCATCTCGGTGCCCACATATCTGGTAAATAGTGTCCTTAAGATCCTTGTGATAAACTTCTCCAATGCATCCCATGGTGATGTGGGCTGCCATGCTCTTTCCTAGACTCCAGGTTGGTGCATCAAAGGAAAACTCTATGGGCTTAGTGACTGGCATGAATGTCCTTCCTGGAACTTGAACTCGAATCATCCAACGCTCCTCTTCTGGTAAGGTGGCGATGTAGGTTCCGATGAAGCTTGGTATTCCGATGTTCAGGTACCTAGTAACTTCCTTCAAGTGTCGTCCAAAAGGTGTATCTTCATCCGGTTGTGTAAACTTGTTCCTTGAGTCCGCCATCCTATAGAGTCGAAAAGGGAGAGGAGTCAGAAATGAGTAGAGAAGAGTGACCTATGGTTTAACTTAGTGGTCGTGTCCTACAATCAGCGTGTGCTCTGATACCATCTTGTAGCGACCAGACCTAAAATAGTCTAGTCTCGGTGCATCAGTGTCATCCCTGGATCGGTAATGCTGACACACACAGTACTCAAGGATTTATAACAGAGTCTCAATCACACACTTATTACATCAAATGTCTCAAAAGAGAACTTATTACAATAATATGGCTTAAGGCCATCTAAATAAGATAACAACGCAAGACTTGGAAGATAAAGTGAGTCCATCAACTCCAATGGCATAGCTGAGTGAACGACAACGACCTAGGGCACTTTACTCGTCGTCTGAAAAGTCTACAACATAATATGTTGCAGCCCGAAATGGGTCAGCACATGGAATATGCTGGCAATGTAACACCAAAGAGTAGTTAACAGAATAAATGCTATCACTACATGCATATATGGCTGGTGGAAAGCTCTATGGTTAAAGTTTTGCATAAAGCCAATTTTTCCCTACATCAAAGGAATAAATTTTATTTAACTATCATGGTGGTTGTTAAACATTGAGAAGGTTCCTCCAACTCAATCCCAATTAAGAAATATCAATTAACCCAACAAATTAATTTAGAGTGATGAGATCAACATGATAATCCAAGAACCAGATACTCAAGATGTCCATAACCGGGGACACGGCTAACCATGATTAGTTTGTACACTCTGCAGAGGTTTGTGCACTTTTCCCCACAAGACTCGATCTCCCCCGTTAGATTTCTCGCACTACATGGTGTTTGAGAAACGGATGACCGAGACATAGTCTTTCTGAAACATTAACTCTTTACTCTGGATGGACAGTTACACCTACTTTCCCCTACATCTGCTAGACCACCACTGAAAGAGGTCATACACCATACTCAACTATGCTAGAGCCCATAATAGCTTGTGGTTGCACACAGAAGTTTCTAGAATGAATAATCTTATGATCCCTTTGAGCCTGGGTGGCGAACCGTAGGATGATCACATGGGTACTCCGGGATATCCTAGGACAACACTGGATTCTCCAGGTGCCCGCAACCAATCCACCCAGATGTGTGTGTTTAAGTAGCCACCTTAAGTTAACCATTAATTAACAATTGTCACATCTGTCATGGATACACTCACCCAATCCATGTCTACGAGCATAGCATAGCAATCCTGAGCATAACGTAGAAGTAACTCCCAAAGGTTTGATAATAAAAGGGCAATAGGTTCTACCTCATCATCTACTTCCCAAACCCACATGTTAAACAGATCCTAACCATGCAATGTTTGAGGATTGAAACTAATGCATAAAAAACTGGGTAAAAAAGGGATATGATCAAAGTGTTACTTGCCTTGCTGATGATCTGCAAAACCTAGAGACTCGTAGTAGCACGCTTCGCACTCCGGGAATTCTATTGGAAAAAAGCATACATAAGCACTCAAACAAGAAGCACAGGTAAAACTCAAATAAGAAGATCTAACCAGAAAGTTCAACTGAAGAACTCCGCTTTGCAAAAAGAATCAACTCAAATGGAGCAACGAAACTCAAACTACGAATGAAACAAGATTCGTTTACTAATCTAGACTAAAGTCAAATTTTATAGTACCAAAATCATGTTCAAGTTGGTTAAACAGAAAGAGGGCTTCGAGACGAAGATTTAGGCGCTGGTTTCATCTAATTTGGATCAACGAGCGAAAAGTTATACTAGCTCAAAGATCAGGGCAGAAATCGCGATCGAAAATAATCGTGGATAAAACCCTGGAAAATAAAACGAGACGAACAGACTAACGAATGAACGTTCGTTAACAGAACCTAAACTATGAACTGCGTTCGTTAAAATGAACGAATGGACGAACGTCCGCTAAACAACTAAACTAAAAAAACCCGAACCGATCTATTTAAAAAGAAACAGATCCAGGGTTTCTAAAAACCCGAACGGTTTTGACTAAACCGAAAAAAACGAAACGGCGGTGTCTACCTCCGGCGGGACGGGGCGACGTCGGTGGGGCTACGGCAGCTCCGACTGCGGCGCGAGGGGCGACGGCGGTGGCACGGGCGGCTAGGCGTGTACGCGGCGGCGGCTTCGGTGCGCGGCGGCGGTGGTTGGCGGAGAGGGGCGGTGAGGCGGGTGGCTTTATAGGAGGGTCGGGGAGGTGTCCGACTTGGGGAAGGGGCAACCCCGAGCGACGGCGGCGACAGCAGCCCGGACTTTGGCGGGAGTCCGGCTCGGGCACGCCCGACAAAGGCGGCGGTGCTGGTGGGCCGGCTGGGCCGCTAGCCCAGTTCGGTCCGCAGGACTTTATTTTTTATAATTCCACCGAAACAGGAAAAAAATCGTAATAAAATATAATTTTTGTTTCTAATAATGCCAAAAACAATTTTCACCGTCTAAATAGAATATTTAGAACAAAGTGAACATTTTTCTGGCCTAAAAATGCAATTTTGAAAACATGCATATTTTTCTAATTCAAATAAAATAGCAATAAAATCCAAACAAAAACTTTAATTTATTTTAACATTTTTCCTCCAATATTTATTTTGTTTTGGAGAAGTCATTTTATACCCTCTCTTCTATTTCATTGGAAATATTTTTGAAGAGGAAAAATAATTAAAACCAAATTGATCCTGTTTTCAAATTTGAGAAAATTCAAATATGAAAATAAACGAAATCCCCAACTCTCTCCGTGGGTCCTTGAGTTGCTTAGATTTTCTAGGATAAACCAAAATGCAATAAAATATGATATGCATATGATGACATATGTATAACATTCCAAATTGAAAAATTTGGGATGTTATAGTCATGTGAATAGGCATAACATGCAAAGTGAACACGGTAAACTGGGCATAATGTAACCAGTGGTAAATAGGCCATAGTCATGTGAGAGACAAGTAAAAGAGATGCACGTAGTTGTTGTGCAAAGAGAAATGTGGTAAGGACAATTCACGTGATCCCAAATTGTCGTTGCTCTCAGGAGCTCGTTTCGTCAACTCTTGGGATTGAGAGGTTGACGAGTATACGTGAGTACCCACACAAAACAAAGACAAAGGGAAAATTGTGTGTGTGTGTGTGGTATATGTACACATCATCCACGTGCATGTGTTGGTTAGCACAATATATCCAATGCTCAAATAAATGAGATGCGTGATATAGAAACATGCCATCCATCATGAGAGGTTTGTTATTATGTATAACATAATGGAAAATCAAGTTGTGTAATGAATCTTGAGAAATATGTAGAGGATTGTTATTCATGGAATGCATATGGTGCACGAAATTATGGGAATCATGCAAAGTATGGAATGCATCAAAATCTTCGAATATGTATGAGGAAACTATGGGGGTCTCCTCATGATAATTAGTGGAAACATCACATGGATAATATTGACAACATCCAAAACAAAGCATATTTGGTTCTATGTGATCATGGCATGTCATAGTAGATGAATTGCGCAAATCAGGTAAAGGAAGCTTAGCAATATCATCACAAGAGAAACAAAAGCCAATGACTATTATTTCGTCATCTATGCCATAAGTGCAAATGGGATTTACTTTAATGGGGCATGCATAGTTACTATGTTGAGATTGAAATGATGCAATATGGGAGATCTCACTCATAGCATATGACATGTTTAAAGGATTATCAAACATGATGTGACCAATAGAATTTTCACATGATATCCTATGGATCATATCATCACAAGTATGAAATTCAACATGCTCATCATTATATTCATCATAAATGGGTGGCATATCGAAACAAGACATAGTATGTGATGAATCCATAGGGTGATCACCATCATGGGACCAATCAATGTTAAGATAGTCCACTAGTGGGACAAGAGAAGCACCATCACCTATATTACCTTGAGATCTCCGCTCTTGTGTTGTAGGTGAGATTGCAAAAAATGACACTTGGTCAATAGCTTCATCAACTTGATGGTACCATGTGGGGGAGCAATATCGCCCACCATGGCCATTGGTTTACCCATTGGAGGTATGGACTCGTCGAGGATTGGCGCTTCCTCTTGTTGGAGATCTAGCACCAAAAAGGAAAACACACTCGGAGTAGAGGTTAAGTCGTTAGAAATCAAAGTGGCCTCACATGTCCTCTCAACTACCTCACTCACTAAGTGTTGTGGCTCACTCACTCCCGGTGTGATTCTCTCACACATATGGTTGGTGGAGTCACTCAAACGGGTCTCAACCTCACATAGGATGTGTGGCATGCTCTCGTGTGCGGGGCTAGTGGTGGTCACATTCATCCTCTCATAGGAAATGCACTCAATGTCACATATGGTGGAGTCACTCATATCACTCATGTGGTGGTGGCTCTTCTCACACGGGAATTAGGGCATCTAATCATATGTGGGTGTCAAAGAGATGTAGGTAGAAATGTCTCATGCTCAACTCCAATCGCCACCTTGGTTGAAGGGATAGTCCCATGCTCAACCTCCTCATCCATAACGCCTCCAAAGATGAATGTCGTAGGACGTGGCAAATCATCACTCTCCTCCGAGACCAAATAGAAGGACACATGTGCGGTCTCGTAGCTTGACTCGGAGTGTGAGTCCCGTTTGGGCGCCGTCTTCATGTTGTTGAAGAGGTTCGCACTCGTCACCGTGGTCGAAGGGGATGTCCCTTGCTCGACTGTCTTGTCGCCATCTTGTTGTAGGAGGCCCATATGATGTGGCACCTCATAGCTCGTCTCCATGACCAAAGGGAATTTCCCATGCTCGACCATCTTCCTTGAGGGGCTTCCGAAGATGGAAGTGTCGCCCTCACTTGTAGGTGGTCACCTTGGACTTGATGATGCGGATGTAGGTGTACTCGTGGGAAGTAGGCGAAGATGCCATGCGTCCAAAGGCGAAGATGCCTTGATAACACTTGGCGAAGATGCCGAAGTGGTGGTGGTAGACGTAGCTTCCTCTCGATGGTGCTTGTCTCACGGTCTTCTCTTGAGCTCATGAAGGTTGGCTGTAGCTTGATGTAGAGCTTGTTGGGACTTGTAGGTTTGCGCGTCTTGAGCATCTTCATGTTGATGATGTCATTGTCGTGCTTGAGCTCATAGTAGATGATGTTCGTCGTCGTCGTGAACATGATACTTGGAGGTGACTTGTCCTTCATGACGATGTGGATCATGAATGTGATGATGGTCGCCATGTAGATGTGCACGTGGACAAATTGCGCTTGCATCGCATGGGCGTCCGAAGATTTGCGATTCGCTCGCCGCCGCCTTGAGGATGATGAAGGGGAAGAAGAAGACTTGTAGTCGGCCACCATGTCTCGTAGTTAATCCTTTAGCTTGTCCAACTTGGTATCAATGTAGTCCCTTTTCCTTGCTTCAGAGTGACGTATCTCAAAGGCGAGGTTGTCGATGCGCTCCCGCAAGGTAGATTGTGCACCTTGCATTTGTCGTTGTAGTCCGAAGATGGATGTTTTGGTGATGTAGTTGTTAGCGCCGTGGTTGTTGTCGAAGACCAGACATGAAATGCTTTGGCTATCCATCATAAGACTCGAGCAAACATGAGTGGGAGAAAGAGAAGAACTAGACCAAATGTACCTTATCCTATGTTGAAGATGGATCAATGATCACTCAATAATGTAACAAGGAAATAGCACAATTGATACTGGATCGTGTCAATTCTCACACCTACACAAGTAAAGCTTTTGATGGAGCTCGGTGAGTATAATGGCACAAAAAATTGATGCAAAATGTTAGGAAGAGTCAATAATGTTGAAAGAGATCCACAAATTCGCAAGTGCAACAAGTAAACCAATATCAATAGGTGGCACATGGAAACACACACACAGATAGATAAATGGGGTCGTGCAACCAAGGAGGGAGAACATAATGTGGAATCCACGGAAAACGCTCATGTTGCACAACTCAAGAGAGACGCTAACAAGATTGCGAAATAGGTGGATACGCCACTTGTGCACAACCTATAAGATGCAAAATGGAGCAACTTTCTATCCCAAGTATGCTACGTATGTATGGTTCCCGGTGTTGCTCGCAAGATGTTCCAAGATGATCGGATATGACAATCTTATATGCAATGTTGTATGATGCTATGGCTATTGCTTACAAGCTTCTTTGCTCTCTTTTTCTTTGCTTAAAGGCTTATTCTTTTTTGTCCCCTTATGCGAAATGCACGAACAAAGATCGCAATTGTGTATATGCGGAAACAATCTTGTGACACAAGAGATGCTATGATGATACCAAGATGATATGGCATGTGTGCAATGGGATGTGTAGATCGATGATCACTAATGTGCACAAGTAACGTTGCCGGCAATACTCAATGCTTAGTATCGATAGACAAGTGACGCAAAATGGGCTAGGGGTTATCAATACTATGGCAAGAATGAATGTACAATGATGGGATACCATGATACCAAGATGATATAGAGGTTACCGTCTTGCTTACAGTTAGGGTGTAAAAATGGTGAAGGTGGTCGATGTCAAATGCTTGTTGAAGTTGAGCGGCGGTGTTGTCGATGCTGAACTGTTCCTAGTTAGCCGAAACACCCTAGGAAACGGAAAAACCGCAAACTCAAAATCTCAAAGGCAAATGTCAAATGGTGGTAGCGGGAATGCGGTGGTGGTTGCGGAAGTATTGGTGGAAACCCGATCAAAATGGGTTAAGGTGGTGGAAGGGTATGATAGGCTATACACGGTGTCAGAGTTGAAGTCACCGTCCCTAAGTTGCCGAAACACCTTAGGAGACTCGGGTCACAACTCAAACAACCTCAAATGCAATGGGGAACAAAAGTGGGTTAGGTTGCGGAAGTCGGTGGTGGTATAGCGGAGGATGTGCTGGAAGCCCTAGGCAAAGAAGCCAAAGTTCCGAAAATTTGATGGATTCAAATGATGGTTGTATTATTTTTGTATGATGGGGGATGTCAAGAGCTTCAAAACGAACTAAAGAATGTCAAAAATCAAACTCCGGATGAATAAGTTATGCACAAAACAGTGAAACAACGAAGGCTGAATTCCCAGGGGTCGGACATCCGGGGGTGGGGGCTGGATGTCCGAGGGATGTCTATCCAGAGAGCCGCGATTTTGTGCTCCAGGAGCCAGATGTCCGGCCGAGGACCCGAATGTCCGGCCCGATGGCCCGGATGTCTGGCCCGACGATTCCAGATCGGGATGTGGACTTCGAAATTTGATTTGGGGAGGAAATTGATGATTTCGTGGCAAAATTGGGGAGTTTTGGTGGATGGAAAGTGGGGAAAATTGAGGAGATGCTAGATCCACTTGAAACAAAGCAAATACATGGATCAAAATCAACAAAACATCATCAAACCAACAAATCACGAAAAATTGGGGCTATTTTGGTGGGGATTTTTGAAATTTAGGGACGAACACAACAAAATTAGGCTAGAAAAAGAGGGGTAGGGGCTCCAAATTCGTGATCAACCTTGCTCGGAACCAAGATGATGTAGGATGGAACCCTAGGGGCCGATCTTTCATGATTTGGAGGTGATCCTACGAAGAATACATAGAACACGAAGGGAAACACGAGGGGAAAACACTCAAATTGGCGAGATCCAATCACACATATGCTAGATCCATGAACATAAAGAGTGATACAAGATCCAAACACAACAAAGGATGATACAAGAGGCGGTAGTTCTTCTCCGTGAGGAGGTCTCGAGGGGTCTTCCCGTGAGGGGTCTTGAATCCACTTGGGGGATCTTCTCCGTAGAGGTCGTGAACTTCGATGGAAAAGGTATCAAGTGGAGAGCAAAACTCTATCTCAAATGAGCTACTACTTTGCTAACCCTAGCTAGGAGGAGGCGGGGAGGATATATAGTCTAGGGCCACAAAGGGGTAAGTGGGAGAGAGTTTACATGGGCTCTCGGCCCGCAGCTACGTAGGGGCGCCAGATGTTTGGGCTGGGTGCCGGATGTCCGGCGGCTCGCGAGGAGCCGAATGTCCGGGCCTCTGGCTGGATGTCCAGGCTAGACTTGCGTTCTTGTGCTCTCTGGATAGGCGGGGCCAGATGTCCGGGCGAAGGGGCCAGATGTTCGGGCGAAGGGGCCGAATGTCCGGGGCTTCGGGAGGAGTTAGATGTCTGGGGTGATGGTCGGATGTGCGGGCTGTGCTGGTCCTTTTTGGTGCTCTCTGGATAGCCAATGCCGGATTTCCGGGGTAGTGGCCGGATGTCCGGCCGGGGCCGGCTGTCCGGGACATGGCCGGATGTCCGGGACATGGCCAGATGTCCGGGACATGGCCAGATGTCCGGCGGCTGTAGCAACTGGCTCTTCTTCCTTCTCTTTCCTTCGCTGCCGCGCACACTTGGCCTTGGTCCTTAGGCTCTCCATGGTATCCTTGGGTGTACCTGAGTATGCACAAGGTTTGCGCTTGAAGTAGCATCCATGTCTTACATGCGGAAACGGGAAGATTCGAAAAGGAGCAAGTTCACCTTAGGTCCAATAGTGTATGCTCGAGGTCTCATCGTTTGTCCGGTTGGGGCTTGGGGAGTACTTGTAGTGTACATGGGGATGATCGTAGGATGCTCCGCATCAGCTTCATTATCCTCAAAAATACCACATCTAATCATGCCAGTTTGTAATGCCTGATAATATTCCTCTACAGAATTTTTTCCTTGTGTTAAACGCTGCAATTTTTGGAGTAATTCACGTTGATAATATGGTGGAACCCAACGAGTAAACATAGCAATTTTCAAAGCAGCCCAAGTAGTAGGGATATTATCATGATATAATCTACAATGTTCAGACCACCAAACATAAGCAAAACTAGTGAATTCACAAATAGCAGCAGCAACACGTCTATCCTTAGGATATTGTAAGCATGTGAAACGTTGTTCAGTTTCTAACTCCCAAGTAAGATATACATCAGGAATGTATCTACCCTCATAATCTCATACCTGAGGTGGTGCTGCAGCCCTACTGTTGCGATTATATGCATGAGGTCGACCTGGTGGTGGTGGTGGTTGCACGTAGTTCTGATTTTGATCAACCTCATCCTCGTAATAGTCCTCCACCTCTACAGTAGCAATAGGAGTTACAGAAGCATAAACAGAAGTAGCAGTGGCACCAAAAGTTTTTCCTGGCTCAAGAACACGTGGCACTCGCCCTGTTGGATCGTGGCGTGGAGGTGGTTGTTGATGTTGTTGCGATGGTGTAGTAGATGCGGGTGGTGGCTGTGGTAGACGTGCGAGTACTTCATCAAACTTTGTGTCCAACTTGGTGTCAATTGTCTTCTAAATGTCATCAAACCTCTCCAGTGCATTTCCAAAGCTGGCCATCAAGTCTTCCACCTGTTGACTCAACCTTTGCTGAAATTTATCATGAAGCTCCTTCTTCGTCATGTTCTCCCAGTCAATCTCATCGGCTTGTGGTCCTGCCATGGTTTGCAGCAATAGAAACACATAAGAATACGATCCTACAGACTACTAGAAAGTGGTGGTGGTGGGGTGTCACAAATCCATAAAGCAAATGTCAAATTCTTACCAGTTCTTACCCAGCAGGAGGTGGTGATCGGCAACCGTTGTAGTCAAAAATCTCAAAGCTTGAATAGAGTGATTACCAGGGAGAGTCAAATGCATGACGTAGATATATGTGAAGCTGGGAAGGCGTATAATATGGTAGCAAAAAGGGTCAGCAATAATCAATTCAGAGATGCAAAGTTGAAAAACGCTCAATGACGGTATTGTGCTGGTCCTAGGCTAGACGATGCTAGAGACGCGAGCCTAGAGCACTAGAAAAATCATGATGCGACACGTAAACAAGGGAAAATCACACTCTGGATTTTTTGCGCTCTTATTTTTTGGTGAAAATCACTATACTGGCGAGTGTCTCAAAACTCTTCCCAAGTCAAAAGAACAAGATAGGCAAAAAAATTGACTACTTTTTTTGGAAATCAGGGCTGTGACAACCAAAAAGAATGATAAAAAATCACGATGATAGCACGTGTCTCAAAAGACTCGGAAATGCCTAAAACAGGATAGGGAAAAAATTCACCTGCTGAAATTTTGGCCTAAACACTGCTGGGGGTCTCCACATTTTTTTCCTGAAACCTACTCAGGCAAGGAAATACGAATCCAAAAATAGGTAGATCTCAAAAACAAACCTAATATGAAAAGAACTCAGAGTGGTGATGGTATAGGATGGTGGTATATGTGGACTCGGATTGGTGGTGGATATGCAGTGGTAGGATATGGCAGCGGTGGTGGTATATGGCAGTGGTGGGAGGATATGGCAGTGGTGGTTGTATATGGCAGCAGTGGTAGGATATGGCAGCGGTCGTGGTATATGACAGCAACGATGAATATGGTGTGGCAGCATGACAAACTGTGACATAACTCGAAACGCTAAAGGACTAGATGCTAAGACCAGCAACTCGACACAATGATGCAACCACAAATCCAACAAAGCAAAACTCTAAAAACATTATGCAAAGGCTTAGATTGGTTCAGATATGATGAACTAACCCTAATTTTTTGGATTTTTCATGGACTAAAGGTATGAAGAGCGAACTCGATCTAAACTATGAAAAACTGGAAAATCTCACGAAGCAACCTGGAAATTTGATACCACTTGATAGAGGCGAAGGTGTCCCGATGTTTCGATGAGATAGCTATCATTTTCTGCGGGAGTCATCTTTGATGATCCGACTACGAACGTGCGAGACATCATGCCTTAGCAATCGCTAAACCAACTTCTGAGGGGTTATTGACCACGCCAGAGCACGATCAACTTGACCATGTGGGTCTATTTCTTGCAAGCAAAGGAAGAACATGCAAGAAACTGAGATTGCAATCTGGATGTTGTGAATATAAGAGGAAAGCTTTATTAATCAAGGTGGGGTTCTGTGACGTCTTTGTCTGGTCGTAGAACACAAACGAAGTACACGAAGTTGCAGCCATGGCGAACTTTAATCTAAACAAAACCCAAAGTCTAAACAACGCCCTAAGGGCTGTATATTTGGAGGAAGGGGGGGGGGGGATTTCGTATCCCCTTGGAGGAGGGGGTTCGAAACCAACCCTAATTAACTCTAGTTTCCCCACACACACGAACTCTAAAAACAACATATACTTTAGTATTTCAAAATTACATGGGCCTGGTCCAAAAATAAGGTGATGCAGCACCTATTATAATCTATGGACGAAACTTATTAAAGGACATCTTGTATATTTCCCCCATGTCCTTGTATGTCATCAAGGAGGCTTCAAAATACTGAAATCTTCACTACAAACGCCTTTCTAGTTCCCTTCGTGCACACCTTCATCTCCATGCTTGTTTCTACTCCAGTGTTCATCCTTCTTGTCCATGCTAGGCCCTTCATTAGTAATCAACACAAATGTATTCAATTTAGGCAACATCATATTCTCATGAACATAGAATTGTTACCAAGAAACGAAAGTACCTGGTAATTCAACTGGCGTGCGTGAGGTCTAGTGATTGGTCCAGTATGTATAGCAGCAGGCGTTGTGGGTGTAACAATGGTATTAATGTCCTCATCAAAGATACTGACAGATAATGAGGGTGGGATTACACTTCTGCAATCCCACTATGTTGAGAAGATTCCGAGTCGTTTTGGGTATTCAGATTGCTAACCTTCTCTAACACCATTTGATCCTAACGTTTGGATCTGGAAGTTCGAAGGCACGGATATAGATCAAATGAGATAGTCTTAAGTGATTGGTTCATGCATGTTCCTAGTTTGCGCTACGAGGCCTAACATCGGGTTTGTTGTGAGCAAAGTGAGCTGGTTTGTTTCCAACCCAAGCGATGTACATTGACATGTTGTTGAAAGAGTTATGCGTTATTTGAGAGGTATTGTGAGCCACAGACTTCACTGTACCAAATACCCGATAGTACTTGAAGGGTATAGTGATGCGAATATGATCTCTGATGTTGATGAGACAAAAGCCACAAGTGGACATGTGTTCATACTTGGTGGTGGTGGTGTTTCCTTGGGGTCTTGCAAGCATACTATCTTAACGAAGTTAACAATGGAAGCTGAACTGACAACATTAGACAAATCACGTGTCAAAGTAGAATGACTTCGAGAGCTTTGATGGACTTGCCGATGGTTGAAAAGCCAATTTCGTCTATCCTTATGAATTGTGATAATTAGACAGTAACTATCAAGGCAAAGAGGTCAAGGGACAACATGCAATCCACAAAGCATATAAGGAGACTGAAATATGTCAGGCATATAAGAAACTCTAGAGTAGTGCAGTTGGATTACAACCAATCAGCTAAGAACCTGGCAGAACCTTTATGAAAGGGTTATCATGAATTGTTATATAAAATGCATCGAGTGAGATGGGTATGAGACACACATGAGTTGCCATGGTGGTAACCTAACCTATGTGATCGGAGATCCTGTGAAAGAGGAGCTGAGAAAACAAGCTACTGGTTAACTAAGGAGAGTAACCTTACCAACCCACTCTATTGGAGATGCACATGGCGATTGCATTGCATACAATAAAGCGACAACCATATGGCTCCTGCCAGTTACCGATAAATTTGTTACAAAACATGATCATCTCATACAACAATTTATATCACATCATGCTTGACCATATCACATCACAGCAAGCCCTGCAAAAACAAGTTAGACGTCCTCTACTTTGTGGTTGCAAGTTTTACGTGGCTGCTACAGGCTTCTAGCAAGAACCGTTCTTACCTACGCATGAAAACCACAACAATTTTTCGTCAAGTGTGCTGTTTTAACCTTCAACAAGGACCGGACGTAGCCACACTCGATTCAACTAAAGTTGGAGAAACAGACACTCACCAGCCACTTATGTGCGAAGCACGTCGGTAGAACTAGTCTCGCGTAAGCGTACGCATAATGTCGGTCTGAGCCGCTTCATCCAACAATACCACTGAATCAAAGTATGACATGCTGGTAAGCAGTATGACTATTATCGCCCACAACTCTTTGTCTTTTACTCGTGCATATAACATCTATGCATAGACTTGGCTCGGATGCCACTATTGGGAAACACGGTAATTTCAATAAATTTCCTAAGATCATGCAAGATCTATCTAGGAGATGCATAGCAACGAGAGGGGAGACTGTTACCTACGTACCCTTGTAGACCGAAAGCGGAAGTGTTATGATAACCCGGTTGATGTAGTCGAACGTCTTCGTGATCCAACCGATCCAAGTACCGAACGTACGACACCTCCGCGTTCAGCACACGTTCAGCTCGATGATTGCTTTTCTTTCGCCAGTATTTTTTTATTAATTCTGAAAAGTTGCTCCGTGGATTTTCAGGTCATTCCGGGAACTTTTATTTCTGCACAAAAATAACACCATGGCAGTTCTGCTGAAAACAGCATCAGTCCGGGTTAGTTTCATTTAAATCATGCAAGTTAGAGTCCAAAACAAGGGAAAAAGTGTTTGGAAAAGTAGATACGACAGAGATGTATCAAGCACGAGTTCACTGCATTTGAACAGTAAGTACGAAGAGACAATGATGATGTTGTTGACCATGATGTTGCAGAAGATGATTATTATGATGATGTGCCATTGCTCCAAAAATTTCAAACCAATCCAGTGAGACATCACCACAACACTAGCTTACCACCACATTCACCTGCCGCACCACAAAATAGAGCTCAGCGTGCAACTGCTGCACCACAAAACAGGGCTCAGCGTGCACATACTGCACTGAAAAACAGAGCTCTGAGTGGACCTGCTACATCAACTTCAACACTATGACCACCAATGGTGCCTCGGTCAGAAGTCAACGGAAGTTACAAGTCCTCCTCACTATTGCCACCACGAGATCCTCAACTACACATATCAGCTATAACCCCACCATGTCCAGTAAAACTCGGCGAGCTGCAAATGCCATCGAATGAATGACATTACACAGATGTAAGTTTATGTCCTAAATAATAATAATATTTGCAATGCATTCATATAACGCTGCAGTGCACACTGATATTTTTTGTGAAGTTTGGCCTAACATCTAATACAGTTGACTCTTCTAAAAACTTAGTAACATTGCAGTGCTTTCTCAACTCATATGCAGTCCTCGTATTTAAACAGAAGAGTACATTTTGTCTCATAGAGCATTGCACTTGATGCAGGATAAAAACATGCCGCCGAACCTCATACCCACCGCTGGAATGAAGTTCACCACGTACGACAATGCATGTGACTTTTACAACACATATGCAAGATATGTAGGGTTTGTCATATGCAAGAGGGCAAAACACACGAAAAATGCCTACATTGCCTATTCAAGAGAACGGACGCACAAGCAGACTGTGTCAGATTATGACCGGAAACGTGAGAAGACATCAAAAAGGATTGGCTGCAAGGCAAGAATTAGAGTCAAAAAGAGGAAGAATGGCAGTTTTGTGATAGAAGTGGTTGAGCTCAACCACAATCACAAGATGCTAGAAAGCCACGGGATGCTTTTGCATATGCACTCGCACAAAAGAGACAATCCTTTGATTGACCAGTTGTTGAAGGACATGCAGTTGGACAACCACACATATGCACAGATGATGTCAATGGTGTCACATATGTACGATGGTCTGCAGTTCATGGGACATACTAGCCGCGGCTGGGTCAACAAGTAATCACGTCATAGAACATGTCGCTTGAGCATTCTGTCGGTAATTATTTATTGTTTGATAAAATGAGTTTGCATTGCGTTTGAAATGTAGGAAACAAAAGTTTGCTAGAGAAGAGTCTCAAGATGACGTCAAGAAACTTCTGGATTTCTTCGAGAAGACGCAGAAGATCAACCCAGAGTTCTTCTATGATTACGATGTCAATGTAGATAATTGTGTAAGAAATGTCTTTTGGGCCAATGCAAGTTGCAAAGGATCATATGTAGATTTTGGAGACTACGTTACATTTGACACGACATATAAAACTAACAAATTCGACATGCCGCTGGGAGTCTTTGTGGGAGTGAACCATCATCTACAGAGCACCATATTTGCTGTCACCCTTGTGTGAGATGAAATGACACCGTTGTTCAAGTGAGTTTTCAAAACATTCTTGAGGGGTATGAAATACAAGCCGCCAATCTGCATGCTCATAGGTACAATACAACACCTGTATACTTACATTTGTTTGTTACACTTCTATTTCTCCCATCTTTCTTACACATAAACAACTTAATATAAAAACACTACTTGTGCCTCTCAGACCAATGTTCTTTGATGATGGCAGCATTAAAAACTAGCCTCCTGAATACATTACATAAGTTGTGTCGGTGGCACATCATGAAGAAGTACAAAGACCACAATGCCTTGTTGTATAAGGCGCACGAGAAACTCAAGGATGAACTCACTGCGGTGCTGAACCACCCACTAATGCCGTCAGAATTTGAACGGGCATGGAAGGACCTCATGCAGAAATACAAGTTGCAAAACGACAAAGTGATGAATTCGTTGTGGGATGACAGGCACGAGTGGATCTTGGCTTACTACAAGGAAATTTTCTGTGCTCGGATGACTTCCACGCAGAGAAGCGAGAGAATGAACTGTATATTGAAGAAGAACTTCGTCAAAGAGAAGCATGATCTCCATCTATTTGCTCAACAGGTGGACAAGTGCATTCAGACCAGGAAGGCCGTCGAGCACGCAGAGACAGTTGGAAATGAGGTAAATAAAATGTCCATAAAAACTGCTAAAATAACTACAAAAACAAATAATATTTTTCAGGTCTCTGATTCATAATGCTACATTTATGATCATGCAGTCATAAGTAAAGACAACGACCCAGTTTGGGTTCGAACTACAACTGCCAAAAGTATACACAAGGACAATTTTTGCAAATTTCAAAGAGACACTCTACCGCAGCACTACATTCAGAGCAGAACAGTGCCCTAAGAACCCAACAAAATACCTCATACACCACTACAACATATCAGATGCATTTGATTGGGTAAGGCATGATTCCCAAGTGGTCACCCATGATACAAAAAGTGTCTATGAATGTGAGTGCAAACTCTGGACACACACAGGTGCGGCTCGCTAGCACAAAAACCCTAATTTCTGAAAGTTATGCATGAAGCTCACTTACTGAAATTTAAGTGTCCACTTGCACAAGTAACTGACAAAACCAAGTAAAGTTCACTTCCTTAAAATGAACAGATAACAAAAAAAGTTGTGTTCATTAATTTCATGTTGTTCACTTACAAAACAAAGAAACATGTGTTGTCTGCAGGGCTCTTTTGTGTCCATGTGGTACGCATGCTTTGTCACCTGAGAGAACTCAAGATTCTTGAGGTGTACATCATGAAAATATACACCCGGAACGCAAGATCAAATCTAATGTTTGATAGAAGAGACTACGAACAAGCAACAACAAATGGAAGTTCACTATTTTGCCGTGGAAAATTGTTGTCAGATAAACATTGGAGCTTGCAAACAGAGGGACAAGGTCTGACGTTGGGTACCACAGGGCGGTTTCTGGTATGAGGGCACTAATCGAGGAAGTTGATGTGCTCAACAAAGAAGAAGAAGAACAAGAGGTAGCAAAAATAAGATAAGCAGAGAATTCCCAGCTTGACAAGAATACCAAGCAAGTAGAAAATGACGAACACAACGCATATTTCCAGGCTCGGCCTTTGAGGGGGGAGCAGGGTCACGACCTCCCCTCCCCTTGCTCGGACTTGCACTAATGCATGCAGTGCGCTTGGTTGACAAGCATAGTGCGTCTATTCTGTTTGCAACCCCAAACATGCACGCAACCTCGGAGCCACACCCCTAAGATAGATAGTGGGGTGACAGGGTGTGACAGACTTGCCTCCACATGCGACGCCGCGGCATGTAGTGTCGTCGCCTGCTCCGACTCGTTCCAGTCTAGGCCTTGCAGGGGGAAGAGAGGGGGTCACGACCCCTCCCCCTGCTCGGCCTCGAGCTAACGCAGGCAGTGCATTTGGTTGACAGTCGCAGTGCGGCTATTCTGTTTCCAACCCCAAACATGCCCGCAACCATGGAGCCACACCCCTAAGATAGATAGTGGGGTGACGGGGTGTGACGGACTCGCCTCCGCATGCAATGCCGCGGAATGCCGCGTCGTTGCTGCTCCGTCTCATCCAGGCTCGGCCTCGCAGGGGGGAGGGGGGTCATGACCCCCTACCCCTGCTCGGCTTCGCGTTAACGCACATAGTGCGCTTGGTTGACAGGCGCAGTGCAGCTATTCTGTTTCCAACCCCAAACACGCACGCAACCCCGAAGGCACACCCCTAAGATAAATAGTGGGGTGATGGGGAGTGACGGACTTGCCTCCACATGTGATGCCTCAGCACGCAGCATCGTCGTCTGCTCTGGCTCGTTCCAGGCTCGGCCACGCAGGGGGCAGGGGAGGTCACGACTCCCCTTCCCCTGCTCGGCCTCGCGCTAACGCATGTAGTGCGCTTGCTTGACAGGCGCAATGCGACTATTCTGTTTCCAACCCAAACATGTAAGCAACCCCGGAGTGACACCCCTAAGATAGATAGTTGGGTGACGGGCCGTGACAGACTCGCCTCTGCATGCGACGTGTGGCACGCCGCGTCGTCCCCTGCTCGGACTTGTTCCAAGCTCGGCCTCGTAGGGGGAGGAGTGGGGGTCACGACCCCCTCCCCCCTGCTCGGCCTCGAGCTAACACACGTAGTGTGTTTGGTTGACAGTCGCAGTGCGGCTATTGTGTTTCCAACCCCAAACACGCCCGCAACTCTGGAGCACACCCCTGAGATAGGTAGTGGGATGACGGGGTGTGACGGACTCGCCTCCGCATGCGATGCCGCCTGGTCCGGCTCGTTCCAAGCTCGGCCTCTTTGTTGACAGCCGCAATGCGGCTATTCTGTTTGCAACCCCAAACACGCACACAACCTCGCAGCCACACCCCTAAGATAGATAGTGTGACGGGTTGTTACAGACTCGCCTCCTCATGCGATGCCGCGGCACGCCGCATCGTCACCTGCTCCTGCTTGTTCCATTTCTCGCCTCACCGGGGGAAGGGAGGGGGGTCACGACCCCCTTCCACCCTTCCCCGGCCTCGCGCTAACGCACATAGTGCGCTTGGTTGGCAGTCATAGTGTGGCTATTCTGTTTCCAACACCAAACACACACGCAACCCCGGTGCCACACCCCTAAGATGGATAGTGGGTGACGGGCAGTGACAGACTTGCCTCTGCATGCGATGCCGTGGCACGCCGTGTCGTCGCCTGCTCCGGCTCATTCCAGGCTTGGCCTCGTAGGGTGGAGGGGAGGGGGGGTCAGGTCATGACCCCCCTCCCCCTGCTCGGCCTTGCGCTAACGCATGCAGTACGCTTGGTTGATTGGCGCAGTGAGGCTATTCTGTTTCCAACACCAAACACGCACGTAACCCCGGAGCCACACCCCTAAGATAGATAATGGAGTGACGGGGTGTGACAGACTCGCCTCTGCATGCAACGCCATTGCACTCCGCGGCCCCGCATTCTCCGGCTTGTATCAGGCTCGGCCTTGCAGGGTGGAGGGGAGGGGGGTCGTGACCCCCCTCCCCCTGCTCGACCTCGCATTAACGCACACAGTTCGCTTGGTTGACATGCTCAATGAGGCTATTTTGTTTCCAATCCCAAACAAACCCGCAACCCCAGAGCCACACCCCTAAGATAGATAGTGGGGTGAGGGGGAGTGACAAACTCACCTCCACATGCGATGCCGCGGTACTCCGCATTCTCGCCTGCTTCGGCTTGTTCCAAGTTCGGCATGGCAGGGGTAGGGGAAGGGGGTCACTGATACGTCTCCATTGTATCTACTTTTCCTAACGCTTTTACTATTGTTTTGGACTCTAATTTGCATGCTTTGAATGAAACTAACCCGGACTGACACTTTTTTCAGCATAACTACCATGGCATTGTTTTTGTGTAGAATTAAAAGTTCTCGGAATGGAACGAAACTTGTTGGAGATTTTTTATGGAATAGAAGAAATATACCGGAGCCAAGAACCACTGGAGGGGGGGGGCTGGGTGAGCACACAACCAGGGCATGCCCCCCCTCCTGGCGCACCCAGGTGGGTCGTGCCTACCTGGTGGCCCCGCTGAGCCTATCTTCGATGCTATACAATCCTATTTTCAGAGAAAAAATCAGGGAGAAAGAATTATCGCGTTTCACGAGAACAGAGCCGCCGCCATCTCCTGTTCTTCATTGGGAGGCCAGATCCGGAGTCTGTTTGGGGCTGCGGAGAGGGGAATCTTCGATCTTCGTCATCACCAACCCTTCTCAATCGCCAATTCCATGATGCTTCCCACCGGAAATGAGTAATTCCTTCATAGGCTCACTGTTCGGTGAGGGAGTTGGACGAGATCAATCATGTAATCGAGTTAGTTTTGTTAGGGCCTGATCCCTAGTATCCATTATGTTCTGAGATTGATGTTGCTATGACTTTGCCATGCTAAATGCTTGTCATTTTGGGCCCGTGTGCCATGATTTCAGATCTGAACCGTTTATGTTATCACCATTATATCTATGTTCTATATCCGATCTTGCAAGTTATAGTCACATATTACGTGCTATGATCCGCAAACCCCGGAGTGACAATAATCAGGATACTTTCCAGCGATGACCGTAATTTGAGGAGTTCATGTATTCACTGTGTGCTAATGCTTTGTTCCGGTTCTCTATTAAAGGAGGCCTTAATATCCCTTAGTTTCCTTGGACCCCGCTGCCACAGTAGGGTAGGACAAAACATGTCATGCAAGTTCTTTCCATAAGCACGTATGACTATTTACAGAATACATGCCTACATTATATTTATGAACTGGAGCTAGTGCGGTAGCACCCTAGGTTATGACTGTTATATGATGAATATCATCCAACGAATTCACCGATCCAATGCATACGTGTTTTTCACATATTGTTCTTACTAAGTTACTATTGCTATTGCTACTGTTTCACTTGCTACAGAATCATTGCTATCACTGGTACCATTACTACTACTGTTGCTACTACCATCAAAATTATCATACTACTGTGCTACTAATCATATTGCTACAGATAATTAATCTCTAGGTGTGGTTGAATTGACAACTCAGCTGCTAATACTCTCGAATATTGTTTGGCTCCCCTTGCGTCGAATCTATAAATTTGGATTGAATACTCTACCTTCAAAAACTGTTGCGATCCCCTATAGTTGTGGGTTATCAAGACCTTTTTCTGGCGCCGTTGCTGGGGAGCATAGCTATATTTGTTGAGTCACTTAGGATTATTATCAATCTATCATTATGAAGAATCGAAAGGATACCAATACTAAGAGTGTTCCCTCTAAGACGAGGGGTGGTAAGGAATTGCCATCTAGCTCTGCTCTTGATTCACCTTCTATTTTGAGTAAACTTACAACACCACCACATGCTATTAATTTCTGATACGTCGCAAGTTATTGATCATGCTACTTCTGCTATGAATGCTACTTATGATGATGCTAGTACCTTGCTTGATGATGGTGTGCCACTAGGTGCTTTTCTTGATGAACAAATTGCTAGAGTTAAAGAAAAAGAAATTACTGAAACCGATGAGATCACTAAAACTAATGAAGTGCCTGAAATTAAAAATCTTAAAACACTAATTAGACCTAGCTCTCCTAGATATGAATTGGCTAAGGTACCTGAAGGTTATGTTATGGATGAGGAGACAACTAGAGACTTTCTTGCTTGCAATGATAGAGATGATCTAAAGATATTATTATGCAAACTGAAAGAAACATCTTTTAATGCTAGAATGAAATGCGATCCTAAGTTTTCTACTTCACCTATCTTTGTTGATGTTAAGGATTATGAATTCTCTGTCGACCCACAGTTGATTACTTTTGTTGAATTTGATCCTTTCGATGGTTATGAAACTGAAACTATAGTTGCACACATTACAAAGTTGAATGATATAGCTACCCTATTTGCTCACGATGAGAAGATTCACTACTATTATATTCTCAAATTATTTCTGTTCTCATTAAAGGGTGATGCTAAGATATGGTACAATGCTCTTGCTCCTAGTTGTGTGCGTAGTCCCCAGGATATGATTTATTACTTCTCTGAAAAATATTTTCATGCTCATAAGAAACAAGCTGCCTTACAGGAAATATTTAACTTTGTGCAAATTGAAGAAGAGAGTCTCCCACAAGCTTGGGGGAGGCTTCTCCAATTGCTTAATGCTTTGCCTAATCATCCTCTTAAGAAAAATGAAATACTTGATATCTTCTATAATGGACTAATTGATGCTTCTAGGGACTTCCTACATAGTTGTGCTGGTTGTGTTTTCAGGGAACGAACTGTTGGACAAGCTGAGGAATTATTGAATAATATGTTGAAAAATTATGATGATTGGAGTCTTCCTGAACCACCGCCTAAACCCACTCCAAAGAAGAGGGGTATCTTATATCTCAGTCCGGAAGATATGCAAGAGGCAAAGAAAAGTATGAAGTAAAAGGTATTAAAGCAGAGGATGTTAAAAATTTACCTCCTATGGAAGAGATACATGGGCTTGATACACCACCACCAAAGGTAGTAGAGGTAAATTCTTTAATGAAGTTTGATGAAAGTGATATCCCTTACAATAAACATCCAAGCCAATGCCTTTATGATTTTGACAATTACATTAGAAAGCAAGATCACTTCAATGCCAATGTTATGAAACAATTGAAATATAATTCTAATATGATTGCTCGCTTGAGTGACTTGTTATTTAGAATCAATGATGTTAGAGGTGTAGGAAAACATCCCTCTGTGGTTCAAACTCAACTAGAACAGGTTGCTAAATCTCAAAGAGAATTTCTTGATGAAATGAATAATAATATACATGACTTTGCTGTTAGAGTAGCAACTAGAGGAGGTAAAATGACTCAGGAACCACTTTATCCTGATGGACATCCTAAAAGAATTGAACAAGACTCTCAAAGAATTAGCACTAATGCACCTAGTCCTTCTAAAAGGAAAAAAAAGAGAAAAAGATAGGACTTTGCATGCCTCTAGTGAACCTAAAATAGAAAAACCTCCTGATAATGATAATGATGTTTCTATCTTTGATGCTGAAACTCAATATGGTAATGAACATTCACCTAGTGACAATAAAAAAGATAATGATGATGTTCATGAAGATACTCAACCAGACAATGATAAAGAGCCAGATAATGATGTTGAGATAGAACCAGCTGCTGATCTTGATAACCCACAACCCCAAAATAAAAGATATGATAAAAGTGACTTTGTTGTGAGAAAACATGGAAAATAAAGAGAGGCTTGGGTTAAAAAATCCATGCCCTTTCAACGTAAATCAACTAAGAAAAAAGATGATGAAGAATTTGAATGCTTTGCTGAAATGCTTAGGCTAGTCTTTTTGCGCACTCGTTTAACTGATATTTTAAGATGGCCCCTTATGCAAAATATATGAAAGACATCATCACTAATAAAAGAAAAATACTTGAAGCTAAAATCTCCCCCATGTTTTCTAATTGTTATTTTAAGGATGGAGTACCTAAAAAACTTGGAGATCCGGGAATACCAACTATACCTTGCTCCATCAAAAGAATTATGTCAAAACTGCTTTGTGTGATTTAGCAGCCGGTGTTAGTGTTATGCCTTTATCCTAATATAAAAGACTTGATTTGAATAAACTCACACCAACTTAAATGTCTTTGCAAATGGTTGACAAATCAACTGCCATAAGGATGTGCCCTTTGTTTGTTGTTGCAAATGTTACTATCTTAACTGACTTTGTCATACTTGAGATACCCGAGGACGATAATATGTCAATTATCCTTGGTAGACCCTTCTTGAATACTGCAGGGGCTGTTATTTATTGCAATAAAAGCAAGGTCGCTTTTCATATCAATGGCAATGAGCATATGGTGCACTTTTTCCAAAGAAACAATTCCAAGTGAATGGTATTAATTTTATTGAAAAATCTCCGACACTCACTATTGTAAGTTTTCAACTACCTCTACATACTGCCAAAAAGAAATATGAAATGCTTATTGTGGGGGATATGCATATCCCCGTTGAGGTAACTTAGTGTTTTACGAAAGTTCTTCGGTTTCATGCTAATCGAAAGTGGTCATTAATAAGACTTAATCAACCTTATTAATGGTTCATTTTCTAGAGGTATGAAGTTGATGAATTTAGTAAGCACCACCTTCTATCCCTAACTATTATTTTTTGTTCTTCTTAGTTAAATAAAATATGCCATGCTTTGTGTATTTTCTGGTTTTCCTATGGAATAAAAAACGACCAAAAAAATAAAAGTTCCCAGGATGCCCTAAAAATTTAATACGATTTTTTCCTGAATATTTAATCATTTCTGGTGCAAATAACATCAAAGGGGGTTCACCAGGTGGGCACAACGCACCTGGGCGTGCCAGCAGCCCCAGGCGCTCCCTGGTGGGTTGTGGTCCCCCTCACTTATCTCTTTAGCCGATGTCATCACCTACCTCAAGAAAAAAAATCACCATCTCTCTCTCTCTCTCTCTCTCTCTCTCTCTCTCTCGTGTTCTTACTCTCAAACCCGCAGATTTCGATCTCTTTGCTCGAAGCTCCATTTCCGAAACTGTTTTGGGGGATTGCTACTTGGTATGTGACTCCTCCATTTGTCCAATTAGTTTTTGATTTTGTGGATTATATTTTGAATAATTAGCTACTCTTGGTGCTATTGTAGATGAGCTTGCATGTTGAACTTTTAGAGTTCTAAGTAGCTTGAATGCTCAATATAGCCTCTATGCTTCCCTATGAGTAGTTGCTATCAATCTTGTGCGGTTTCGTTGACATAAAATTTGTGATCCAGAATTTTTCAGAAAATTGTATGCAAATATGATGAACTTCTTTGGAAGGAGTTCTTCGAGGCGGAGGTCCTCGGGGGCATCTTCTAGTAGTGGCTCGATCCATCAGTCTTATACTGAACCAAGCACAAGTTCAATACGAGATGCCGCCACCAAATCATGCTTATGGCCGTGCGACGATTTCATGATGATGGCAAGTATTAAAGAAGAATTTGAGAAATATGTTCACAATGCCGAGCTTGGTATCTACATTGAAGATAAGTGCAACCGGTATCTCAGTCTCACTTAATCCTTTAGTAAAGAGTTAAAATTTCATCCTTCTGAGTCTAGAATCTCATTTAAACTTATGAACGTTCCATTACCATGTCTCTAGACGCATTTAATGGTGTGTGTAATATTACATTTTGGGGTTTGTTGGAGGAACCACCAAGGTCTGAGTATGAGATATTCTTAACTAGTCTTTGTTACGATGAAACTAGAGGGGTGATGCAGGGTAGAATAAAAATTATTCATTTCCCATCAATTCAATACTTTGCACTATTTAATGGACAATGTATCGTAGGCAAACAAGACTGTAGTACACTATGTGCTCCTGACCTGAACCTCATACCCACTGCTCTCACCAGTGTTAAATGCTATAACCTTGGAGCGATTGTTGCACTCAGATTGCAACACAATGCTGGTAGTGGATATTTTTATGGTGGGATTTATGCTTCATGTTTAGCAGAGGAGTCTGGTGTATCACTTTGGCTTAATGTCCCCATCCTACCCACTCAGTATCTAGACTTTGAGGCCATGAAGCGCCATAAGTTTCTTAAGGGCGAGATCACTGATTATGCTTATAACTGTTTGTTTAATAAAAATTTCATTGTGCACACCTATTTCCGCGTCTGCTCTCTTTGATTAACACAACAAAGGAAGGTATTATGTTATTGAGAGCAAGGCCCGCGCACACGACGCAATGGTCGTGGCTTCTCGACGGGCTGAGGAGGCTGCACCAAGAGCCTCTGTGAGCTATCACTCTGATTATTACGCAGGCCACAAATGGTGTTTACTAAGCTAGGCCAAAAGCCTAAACTTGGGGGAGTACATATTTCCACCGACATTACATTCTTGTTCACACATTTCATTCCAATTGTCTGCGTTCACACTTTTTCATTGTATTATCCATGTTAGATTCATTTATCGCTTTCTTCTTGTGTGTTTGAAAAACTTTGAGATAATCCAAAAAATATTTCTTGCTTCTTTTCGGTTTTCTTTCTAGTTTAATTAGTTGTAGTATTTAAAAGAAAACCCAAAAAGATTTCCTTGTTCTGCTTTTGCTTGTTGGGAGCTTTCCCGTGTAAATAGTTTTTCTCGTTTTTTGTTTTTCTCTTTATTTTGCTTTCCTAAAAAAACTAAAAACTCCAAAAATATTTCGGTGTGTTTCTCTGAAATTCTTTTCCTTTTATCGAGTCATGCTGAGGAGAAGACCACGATGAAAATGTTGAGTGGCTCTCATATGCATTATTGTTGATCTAACAAAGATCTCAAATTTCCTTGTCTTCTCCTCTTGAATAAAATGTTTGGACATTACAGCTTAGTCCACGACACTCTTGCACTATTATTATTTTCATATCATTTGGTCATGCAAGTGAAATGCAATAATGACGATATTTGATGAACTGGTTGTGGCAGAGAGAAACAGGTATGAACTCAACTTGTTTTATTTTCATAAATATGTTTAACCTATTATCCATGATTCAGCTCATTGATGAGGACATGGATACCATAGTTACACCCACAATCCATGCTATTATACCTATTGGACCAATTACTAGAGCTTGCGCACGCCAGTTAAATTATGAGGTACTTTCATTTCTTGGTAATGTTTCTAATGTTCACGAGAATGTGATGCTACCTAACTTGGATATATTAGCGTTGATTACAGTTGAAGGGCCTAGCATGGACAAGAAGGATGAACACTTGAGCATGATCAAGCATGGAGATGATGGCACGCGCGAAGGGGACAAGAACAGAGTTACCAATGAAGATTTCTGCACTTTGAAGCCGCCATGATGACATACAAGAAGATGGACGAAATATACATGGTGCATGTTCATAAAACTCGTCCATAGCTTATTATAGGGGCTGCGCCACCTTATATTTGGGCCAGGCCCATGAATTTTCGAAATACCTCTTATTAGGATGTTTTTAGAGTCCATATTGTAGGGAAAATGACTCATGAGGTGTTTTAGTCCCACCTTGCCAAGGGTGGACGAAATTCCCTCTCTTTTCTCCTATAAATACAACCCTTAAGGCACCATTCAGAGTTGGGTTTTATTTACTTAAAAGTTAGCTATCGCTGCAACTTCATGTACTTCGTTTGTGTCCAACGACCAGACCAATGCCTCTTTTGAAACCCCACTTTTATCAATACTTCATCCATATTCACAATATTCAGATTGCTTAATCATATTCTTGCTTGTTCTTTGATTACTTGCAGGAATAGACCTTCATGGTCAGGTTGATCATGCTCCAGCATGGTCAATAACCTCTCGGAGTTGGTTTAGAGATTTCTAAGGCACAACGTTGTTGCACGTTTGTAGTCGGATTGTCAAAGTCGTCTCCACCAAATCGATAGTTAACATCCAATCGAAAGATCGGGACCCTCACTCCGATCACCTATTATGATCAAACATGTTTGCAATGACAATTAGAGATTATAGTTTCTCATGCTATGATTAAGTAGCTAGGAGTGGATAATGATTTATCTTGGATATCAACATGCATTAAAATGATTGTGATGCGGTATGATGATATGGTATCCTCATCCGAATGTTCGAGTGGCTTGACTTGGCACATGCTCATGCATGTAGTTGAATCAAAACCAACATAGCCTCTATGATATTTATGTTCATGGCGTTGATATCCTACTCATGTTAGTATCCAATGTTACTTATGGATAATGCATGTTCATGACCGTTTTCGCTCTCTAGCTGGCCGATTCTCAACCTATTTGCTAGCCTTTGCGTGTACTAAGCGGGAATACTGCTTGTGCATCAAAATCCTAAAACCCAAGTTATTCCATATGAGTCACCATACCTACCTATATGTGGTATTACCCTGCCATTCTAAGTAAATTTGCATGTGCCACCTCTAAAAACTTCAAATAAACATCCGTTTTTGTGTGCCTCGATTGTTTATAGAGTGACAGGAGGTAGTCAATATCTTCCATGCTAAGTGTGTTACCTTGCACGAGAGGGGCGGTAATAGGGATTGCCAATCCCGAATTAAAAAAAATTATAAATAATTAAATAAAACTCCCCCAGGACTGATGTTGGTATGGACGGTACCTGTGGATTCGGCTAGCCGTGGAGTGTGTTTATTGGTGGAGGGGGAGTAAACCTTTACTTTTATCGCTTGGGAACCGCCACTAATGTATTTAGCATGGAAGATATCGATAACCAATGGTAACTATGTAAACAGGAAGGGTGCATTTCTCAAAATTTCATTTATCTCTGTTTAAAAAATATGAGCTCTGGCACCGCTGCAAATCACTGCTTCGCTCTGCGAAGGGACTATCTATTTACTTTTATGTTGTGTCATCACCTTCTCAAATAAGCGCTAGATCTGAGAGCACTATTGTCATCCTCATGCATTGTGTGTAGCTAATGTTGGATGCACATGACTGGATCTTTTCTATCATGGATTACAATGTTTAGTCGCTGCTTGAACTTTGGAGGTGCTCTACATATTTGCTTAGTGCTCTCAGAAAGGGCTAGCGAGATACCACTATTATCATATTATATCATGATTGTTCTGACAAAGTGTTGTCATTTGAGATGCTTCATTATTGCTCGCTAGTTGCTTATGCCATTGATATGAGTTAATATAATTTTTAAGAATTATTGTCGACATGGTTAGTCATAATCTTGCTGATGCGGAGCATCCTGCGATCTTCCCCATGTACACTACGACTACTCCTCAAGCCCCAAGAGGACATACGATGAGACCTCGACTATACACCATTGGATACAAGGTGAATTCACTCCTCTCTGAACCATCACTTTGCACACGTGAGACATGGCTACTACCTCAAGCATATGTGCCATGCATGACCAAGAACGAAGAGGAAGACCATGGAAGATCTAGGAGCATTGGACAAGACGACGAGGAAAACAAGCGCAAGGAGCAAGAGAAAGGGCTGATAGAAAGTCACAGCCTCCAGACAACCGGTCCATACCGGACATCCGACGTGTGGATGTTCAACTAGCCATGACAACTACAACCAAGGACAAGTCTACAACGGCTGGACGACCGACCAAGGCCGGGCGTCCGACATCCACCAGCCACCGGACGACTGACAGCGTCCGGATAGCCGGTGCCACATGTCCAGAGAAGGAACGTCGGAAGTTTGAAGACTTTCGGACGTCAGGATGCCCGCGAGCCACCAGACGATCGTTACCCACCGGACGTCCGGTACCTGTCTGGGCACAGAGATCGGTCCCGACGCCCATGTATCCATTTCACCCCTCACTTACCCCTTCGTGGCCCTAGACTATATATACTCGTCCACCTCCTCCATTTTAGGGTTAGCATTGGTTTAGCTCATTTGAGCGATAGAGATTTGCTCATCCATCAAGATCTACTCCACTGAGAGAGACCGCGGCCTCTACGGAGAAGATCCATCTTGGATTCAAGACCCCTCACGGGAAGACCTTCAAGACCTCCTCACGGAGAAGAACTTGCTACTTGTATCGTCCTTTGTTGATCATGGATCGTGTATCTCTTTGTGCTCCAAGGATCTAGCACATGTGTAATCGAATCTTGTTGGTTCGAGTGATTTCTCTCGTGTTTTCCCTCGTGTTCTTAGTAGGATCCACTCCAATCGTGAAAGATCGGCCCTAGGGTTTCCGTCCTACATCATCTTGGTATCATGAGCCATGGTGGATCATGAATTTGGAGCCCCTCCCCCATTTTTCTAGCCTAATTTTGTTGTGTTCTTCCTAAATTTCGAAAATCCCCACCAAAAATAGCCCCAATTTTTTTTGCGATTTGTTGGTTTGATGATGTCTTGTTGATTTTGATCCATGGATTTTCTTGGTTTCAAGTGGATCTAGCATCTCCCCAAGTTTCCCCACTTCCCATCCACGAAATACCATCCATTTTGACCCCAAAATCTCCAATTTCCACCCAAAATCGCGTCCCGGTTCTCAAATCTCGAGTTGACCCCTACCCACTGGACGACCGATGCTTTTTCGGACGTCCGGAGCCCCAGGAACCACCAGAAGTCCGACACTTTCCGGACATCCGACACCCTCATCCAGAGCTGAAATCTCGGATTTCCGAGCTCTTTCGGATGTCTGACAACTGGACACCCGACGTTTCTCGAACGTCCGACACCTGTAGATTTGGACTTCGCCTCATCTTTGTTTTGGCCATAACTAATTCATCCGAACAACGATTTTGATGTTCTTTAGCTTATTTTGAAGCTAATGACAACCCCCATGCCACAAAAAATACTTCTAACATCATTTGAATTCATAATTTTTTTTGAAACTTTGGCATCTTTGCCTAGGGCCTTCACCACATCATCCGTAGTACCACCACCAACTTCCGCAACCTAACCCATTTTGTTCCCCATAGCGTTAGTGGTTGCTTGAGTAGTGATGCGAGTCTCCTAAGGTGTTTCGGCTACTTAGGGACGGTTACTTCATCAACCACCACCATAACTTCCGCATAGCCTTGCCCACCACACACTTCCGCCATCCCAACTTAACCCAATTTTTTTTGAGCTTGTTTGAGTTGTGGCTTGTGTCTCCTAAGGTGTTTCGGCTACTTAGGGATGGTCACTTCAACCTTGAATCGCATAACCCATCGCTCCACTTCTGCATTGCCGAGTGCAAAACCTCCACTGCATTTCGCTACCGCCATTTGACATTTGGCTTTGAGATTTTGAGTTCACAGTTTTTTCGTTTCCTAGGGTGTTTCGGCTAACTAGGAATGGTTCAACATCGATAACGCTGCTGCTCAACTTCACCAAGGATTTGACATCGACCACCTTCATCCTTTTGACACCCTAACCGTAAGCAAGAATGGTAATCTCTGTATCATCTCGGTATCGTGGTATCCCATTGTACATTCTTGCCATTACATTGTTAATCCCTAGCCCATTTTGCGTCACTTGCCTATAGAGACTAGCCTTTGAGTATTGTTGGCAACATTACTTGTGCACATTAGTGATCATCGATCTACACCTTCCATTGCATACATACCATATCATATTGGTATCATAGTACCATCCCTTGTGTCACAAGCTTGTTCCTGCATATACACAATTGCTATCTCGGTTTGTGCATTTCGCATAAGTGGCCATATCAAAAAAAGAAAAGAAGAAGAATAAGATTTTAAGCAAAGAAAAAGAGTGAACAAAGTACTTATAAGCAATAGCCACAACATCATACCACAACATATCATATGGTATCATACTCGATCATTTTGGATCATCTTGTGTTAAAGCACCGAAACATCATACATACATAACATACTTGTGATAGGAAGTCGCTACATTTTGTCTCATATAGGTAGTGCGCAAGTTCATATCTGCCTATTGAGCAATCGGCTAGCCTCTCTTTAGTGTGGTGCGATAAGAGCATTTTCCGTGGATTCCACATTTTCTGCTCAATCCTTGGTTGCACAACCACATTTATCTATTCGTGTGTGTGTTTCCGTGTGCCATCCATTGCTATTGGTGTACTTGTTTCACTCGCGAATTTGTGAATCTCTTTCAAGATTATTGACTCTTGCTAACATTTTGCATTAAATTTTTGTGCCACTATCCTCACCAAGCTCCACCAAAAGCTTTACTTGTGAAGGTGTGAGAATTGACAAGATCTGGTACCAATTGTGTTATTTTGTTGTTACATTATTGAGTGATCATTGATCCATCTTGAACATTGGATAAGGTACATTTGGTCCGGTTCTTCTCTTCCTCCCACTCACATTTGCTCGAGTCTTGTGATGGATAGGCAAAGCATTTCATCTTCGGTCTTCGACAACAACGATGGCGTGAACAACTACATCACCAAAACGTCCATCTTCGGACTACACCAAGAAATGCATGGAGCACAATCTACCTTGGGAAAACGCGTCGACAACCTCACCATCGACACATGTCACTCCGAAGCAAGGAAAAGGGACTACATCGACACCAAGTTGGACGAGCTAAATGATCAACTACGAGACATGGTGGCCGACTACAAGTCTTCTTCTTCCCCTTCGTCATCCTCAAGGAGGCGGCGAGTGCATCGCAAATCTTCATAGCGCCCATGCGATGCAAGCACAATTCATCCACGTCCACATCTACATGGCAACCATCATCACATTCGTGATCCACATCGTCATGAAGGGCAAGTCACCTCCAAGCATCATGTGCACGACGATGATGAACGACATCTACTATGAGCTCAAGTGCGACAACGACACCATCATCATGAAGATGATCCACACATGCAAACCTACAAGTCCCAACAGCTCTATATCAAGCTATGACCAACCTTCATGAGCACAAGAGAAGACCATGAGACAAGCACCACCAAGAAGGAGCTACGGCTACCACCACCACTTCGGCATATTCACCAAGTGTCATCAAGGCATCTTCGCCTACCTCCCACGAGTTTGCCTACATCGACATCTTCAACAACAAGGCGACTAACTACAAGCGAGGATGACACTTCCCATCTTCGGAAGCCCGTCAAGGATGACGGTCGAGCATGGGAAATTCCCTTTGGTTATGGAGATGAGCTACGAGGTGCCACATCATATGGACCTCATACAACAAGACAGTGACAAAAAGGTCGAGCAAGGGCCATCCCCTTCAACCACGGCGACGAGCATGAACCTCTTCAACAACATGAAGACGGCGCCCATATTGGACTCATACTCCGAGTCAAGCTGCGCGAGTGCACATGAGACCTTCTCTTTGATCTTGGAGGAGAGTGATGATTTTCCATGTCCAACGGCATTCATCATTGGAGGCGCTATGGATGAGTCACTACTAGGAAAAGGGCTATAGATGAAATGGGTACTAATGGCGCACCTGTCATGTGGTGCGCCACTACTATATAGCAGTGGCGTACCATGTGCGGGTGCGCCATTAGTGTGGAAGACACTAATGGCGCACCAGGCGCATGGTGCGCCACTAGTAACATTTTTTTTATTTTTCCAAACATACTAATGGCGCATCCTGGCACAGTGCGCCATTAGTAGTGCTAACTAGTAATGGCGCACCAGCCACACAGTGTGCCACTACTGTTGTTTTTTATTCTTTTTTTTGCAAAACTACTAATGGCGCACCGTGGCACAATACGCCATTACTAGTTTAAACTAGTAATGGCGCACTGTGGCACGGTGCACCATTAGTATATATATTGCAAAACTACTAATGGCGCACCAGCAGCAGGTGCGCCATTAGTAACTAGGCTTACTAATGGCGCACCTGCTGGTGGTGCGCCATTAGTAACCTGGGACCAGCTAGATATTTTTGGCATCCACCTACCACACTCACTTTCCCCACTTTCATTTTCTCCACCTCCTCCTCCAAGCTTGTCTCGGGTGCCTCCTCCTCCTCACCTCATTTGCACCATAGATTCATCCAAAATAAGTGGTTAAATTACCTTTTTTTGATAGGTAAGTAAGGGGGAAAGCTATCTTTATGTTGTTCTCCCTCTCCAACAACGTGCACATGCACTTTTTGTGGCCTAGCTAGATCTATGTATGTTTGTGGTGTTGCATATATTATTGTGTTTGCAGGTACCGGTATTTGAAATGCGATAGTTGCCAATATTTTGCCGGAATGTTGATTCATTTCCGTTTCGGCGAGAATTTTGGCACTATGCATTCTTTTTGGTCCTATTTTTAGGGAAAGTCATGCCAAATTTTTTCTTGGTTCTAAAATATCATTTTGCTCTACCCCACAGGTGACCATGGTCCGCACGATGACTGAAGGCATCGTGAATAGGTTTTTGAGCTCCGCAAAGGCCGAGATGCTTCAAAAGAACAAGACGGAGATAAGATGTCTGTGTCGAAGATGCAAGCTAAAGAGCCTTATTGCGGACCCGGATGCCGGGCAGGTGCGGGACCATCTGCTCTTGCGTGGTTTCATGGATGGCTATCGGTGGCAAGGTGATGAAGATGACTATGAAGTCATCCATGGGGGCCGGGCAAGAAATGAGCAAGACTCGGGCGGGCGAGAAGACGAAGAATCTCCAGGACATGATCACGACGGTGATGCTGTACACAGTCATCATGTAGAAGATGCAGGACATGATGATGAGGAAGATGTCGGAGCAGATGAAGGGCATGATCATGAAGATGAAGATGCCGGCGGAGCAGACGACGATGGACCATCGATGGGCTGGGTGCAGGACCCTCATATTCAAGAGCTGCTTCTCAAGCAGACGGATAACGCAAGAGCTGCCGCCTGAGAGAAAGCCAAGCTGGATCAACTAGAGATAGACACGGTTACTCCATTATATGAAGGATGCAGGCCCGAGGATACCTGCCTGAAAGTAATGCTCATGGCTCTGGAGATGAAGGTAAAACACAAAATGACCGACGCATGCTTCGACGAGAACATGTCATTCTGGCACGAACGTCTACCCAAGGGGAACAAGTGCCCGACCAGTTTCGAGGAGGCGAAGAAAATCGTGTGTCCTCTGGATTTACCGCATGTGAAATACCATGTGTGCATGAACAATTGCATCATTTATCGGGACGAGCACGCGGAGTCTACCATATGTCCGGTGGGCGGCGTCACTCGATACAAGAAGAGGAAGAAAGCTCCTCGAAAAGTGGTGTGGTACTTTTTGATCACTCCTCGTCTGCAGCGGTATTTTGTGGACCCTAAGGTAGCAAAGCTCCTGCGTTGGCACACGGATAGGGAGGAGAAGAAGCGAGAAGATGACGCAAATGATCCGGAGATAAATAAAAAAGACAAGATGCTGAGTCACCCTAAGGATGGGAGCCAGTGGCAAGCGTTGAACTTCGAACACCCAGAATTTGGGAAGGATCCAAGGAACATCGTGCTGGGCGCGAGCACCGATGGAGTCAATCCGTTTGGCAGCCAGAGAAGCACACATAGCACCTGGCCTGTGTTTGTGTGGATGTACAACCTTCCCCCCTGGTTGTGCATGAAGAGGAAGTACATTCTCATGAGTATGCTAATTGAAGGGCCGAAATAACCAGGGAACGACATCAATCTATATCTGGGGCTACTGAAAGAGGAGCTAGACACGCTTTGGAAAATGCCAGCCAATACGTGGGACGCCACAGAGAAAGAATATTTCCCTATGAGAGCCACACTGCTCACGATGATGCACGACTATCTCGGTTACAGATATCTCGCGAGGCAGGTGGTCCACAGATTTTTTGGATGCGTCAGGTGCATGGATGACACAATGTATCACCAGCTAGATAGAGATCCCGGGTCTTCAAAAACCGTGTTCATGGGACATCGAAGGTGGCTTCGCGGCGATGACCCGTGGAGGAAATCCAAGGATCTGTTCGATGGTGAAACCAAACCCCGAAGACCAGCTGTTGAAAAATTGGAAATATTGCCCACTGCCGGGAAAGAAGCAAAAGGCGCCAGAGCCGGGAAAGAAGCGAAAGGCGCCAGAGCCGCTGCTGAAGGTATGGAAAATGAGGTATA
Source organism: Triticum aestivum (assembly GCF_018294505.1). Taxonomy (NCBI): domain Eukaryota; kingdom Viridiplantae; phylum Streptophyta; class Magnoliopsida; order Poales; family Poaceae; genus Triticum; species Triticum aestivum. The sequence goes on from NC_057798.1 coordinate 324,316,987, forward strand.
TTTTCTGGGACTTGCCGTACTGGAAGATCCACCGTGTGCCTCACAGCCTTGATGTCATGCATATCACGAAGAACGTGTGCGGGAGTCTGCTTGGTACCCTGCTCAACCTGCCAGAGAGGACCAAAGATGGGCCGAAAGCAAGGGCAGACTTGAAATCAATGGGCATCAGGGAGGAGCTTCACGCTAATGATGATGACAATGAGGCGAAGCAGGACACGGAAAGTCGTCGCAAAGGCAAAAAGGCCAAGAAGACCGGAAATGACTACCCTCCCGCGTGCTTCACACTAAGTCAGGAGGAGATCGAGCAGTTTTTCACCTGCCTCGTAGGAGTAAAACTTCCTTACGGTTACGCGGGGTAGATAAGCAGATACCTAGACCCAACGAAGCAGAAGTTCAGCGGGATGAAGTCTCACGACTGTCACGTGCTGATGACGCAGATACTTCCAGTTGCAATCCGTGGCATCATGGACGCGCACGTCCGTGAAATGCTATTTGGCCTATGCAACTTTTTCGACGTCATCTCTCGGAAGTCGGTTGGCGTGAGGCAACTCAGAAGGCTACAGGAAGATATCATGGTGATACTATGCGAGCTTGAGATGTACTTCCCGCCCGCATTATTCGACATTATGGTGCATCTGCTGGTCCATATCGTGGAGGATATCATCCAACTCGGGCCGATGTTCCTGCACAACATGATGCCGTTCGAAAGGATGAATGGTGTCATCAAAGGATACGTTCGAAACATGTCACGCCCAGAGGGAAGCATAGCCAGGGGCTTTCTGACCGAAGAGTGCATCTCCTACTGCACGAATTATCTAGGCATCGAGAACCCCGTTGGTCTGCCCGTCAACAGGCACCTCGGCAGGCTCGCTGGATGGGGTCACCATGAGGGTCGCCGCGAAATGCATGTCGACTTCGAGGGTCGACTCGCCGACTTTGAAAGAGCAAACCTAGTCGCGCTACAACACATAGACGTGGTCGATCCTTGGGTGGTAGAGCACAAAACCTTTATTGAGAATACGTACAATGACCGAGACCAACAGAGAACGGACGGAGATATAATCAAAGAGCACAACTCATGTTTCACGCGTTGGTTCAAGCAGAAGCTTCTGTCGTACCCTTTACATGAGGATTCTTCCGTGGAATAACAACTCATACTCGCCTTGTCACAGGGCACCGAGCACAACCTGATGATGTATGAGGCGTACGTATCAACGGCTACACATTCTACACCGAGGGAAAGGACGTGAAGAGCGATGGTTATCAGAACTCCGAGGTAACGATGGAATCCTACATCGGTAACGACAAGGACAAATACTACGGAAGGATCAAGGAGATCTGGGAGCTGAGCTACGCTGGAGAGAAGGTCCCGATGTTCCGTGTCAGATGGGCCAAGAGCGTCCTAAAATAAGACCGGTATTTCACCACCATGGTTATACCCGAAGCCAAATCCAAGACCGTGGGCGCAAACTTCACCGCGAAAAATGAGCCATGGGTACTGGCTTCCCAAGTGGACCAATGCTTATTCATTACCGACCTGTCAAAGCCCAGTCATGTTGTCGTGAGGAGAGGCAAAAGGAAGATCATCAGAATGGATGGAGTAGCCAATGAGCAAGACTTCGACAAGTACGGTGACCCGAAGATTGAACATGACGACAACGATGAAGTAGCAGCATACACCACAAGAAGAAGCAGGACCACCCTACCTAAAGGACGTCCGTTCCACAGAGGAACTCCATTTGCGAAAAAGAAGGGCAAGAAGATTGTGAACAGATAGCTAGCTAAGATCGATACCTTCATTTCTCGATTGTATTTTGACATATTCATAAATGTTTTTTCATGGGCACTTTTTGAATTCATGAATATTTTTTTCAAATTTGATGATATTTTTTCATATTCATAAATGTTTTACCAATTCACAAATGAATGCAACTAAAAATCCAAAAAAAGACTAGTTGTTCTTGGTTATATGTTACTCCCAAAAGCATATAAAGTTTGTCAAATTTGGAGCTATGGATATTTAGTTATGATTTAAACAAGTTTGAACATATTTAAACACAAATAAATATCAAAAAACATTTTAAATGTTGTTAACATGGCAACAAACTGCATATTATTTTTCTACATGAAATTCTGAGCATCTAGCATATGTGATATGTTATATTTGGATGCATGGATAAAAAGATATGTGCAAAGAAAAAATGCATAAAAACAAAAATTGGGGAGCCTGGGAATCGAACCCAGGACCTCCTAGTGTGTGTGATGCATGCTGACCAGTCGAGCTAGTGTGTGTGTTATGATGGAGATACGGTTAGGTGGAATATAACTTGAGTGCTCGAACTGTAATATTTTTTTACTAATGGCGCACCAGGGGGAGGTGCGCCATCGCTGTCGTCGTACTTATGGCGCACTAGGGGGAGGTGTGCCATTGCTAACCCTCCCCCCGCTCCACCTATTCCCCTCTGGCCTCCCTCCCTCCCTTGCCAGATCCCCCACTCGACCCCAACAGTACGCCACCGCCCCGCCTTGCTCCGCCCCCTCCGTCCGCCGCCCCTGCACGCCGTCGGCGACGCTCCCGCCTCTCCTGGATGTGGTCTTGCGCTGCCCCGACGCCACCGCCCCGACCCCCGCTGCCCCCGTGCCCCTCGAACGGGATCGGCCGAGTGCGCGCTAGGGTTCCTCACCCTGCCGCCCGCTCCTCTCCTCTCCTCCTCCCTCCGACGAGCGAGGGCCTCCTCCGGCCCCTGCAGCAGCCGGTGAGCGCGGCCCCGATGCGCCCACCCCGCCTGCCCCTGCCGTCCTCCGCCACCGGTCACCTCCGCTGCAGCTGGCGAGCCAAGGACGGTGCCGTGACCCTCGCTGCCACCTCCCGCCGTCTCTTCCTGCGCATGGCCAACAGCTGCTCTCCTTCGACCACGGCCTGGGGTGAGCCTCTCTTCCTTGACTCTATGCTTCTTGTCCATGTCACTGTTCCCTGTTCCTCTCTTGTTCATGCTGCTAGTTACACGGATCAATGGATGTTAGATAGATGTATGTATGTTGATGTTAGTTAGGTATATGATGCTTGATGGATGGATGGATGAGTTGTGCTAGTTGCTTGCTAGATGGATGGATAGTAGTTTGGTTCTGTTTTTGCTGCTGTTTGGTTCTGAAGATGAGTAGCAAGTATAGTAGGAAGATGATGCATAGTAGTTTTATGTTCTTGTAGTAGTTGTAGTTGTAGATACAGTAGTAGTATCATGTGCTACTGTTGTAGATATAGTAGTTGTAGGAACATTAGATACAGTAACAAGTGTCATGTTGTTGTATTAGATACAGTAGCAGTATCATGTGCTGCTGAAGATGAGTAGTTGTAGGAAGATGATGCCCTAATGGAAGTGACATGAGTATTTGGCCTGCCTTTTTTTTCTTGTAGAATTTTTTTATTAACGGTATAAACGAATCAGAGAGTCGCTAGGTAGGTTCTCCTAATTAATTAGAAATGATGCATCTTGCAATTAGGGGGAATATTGCAACCTGCTGCTAAACTAGATCATGAATATGTCATTGCTTTTCAGTGAGCTCCTAAGTGTACAAGGCATCAAGGAGCAAGCGCATCATATATAATAATGTTGTGTTTGTTCTGGCTGACTTTGGGAACAGACTCAAAGACAAATAAAAAATTCAGAAAAGAATTTTCCTCTCACTACATCTCTGTCCATCTGGTTTGTCGATGTTGGTTCATTAATCTTAAGCCCATCATGTTTGTTGGTTGTTTGTTGTCATGTTGTTATTACTTCCATTAGGGCATCTGTTGGTTCATTAATCTTAAGCCCATTATTCCATGGAATAGCTGAACTATAATACTATTATTCATTTATGATAGTTTGTGAGATACAGAAATAGATAAATTTCAGTTTGTAATGGCTAACAGCCAGACATGTGAATCTGTTCTTGATACTCCTTTTACCTTTTCTTAGAATCATCATATACAAATTAGAACCTTTCTAACATCTGCATATTTCAGGTTTCCGAGGAGGTAAAGGAAGTGAAGTTCAGACACTGCAGCATCAGCAACACCTCCAAGGTGAGAAATATGTTCCTATTTATCTTTTTTTTGCTCAAGTTCTTCAGTACATCATATAATATAGAGAAGTGCAGATCAAGTGGTGCAATCATATACATCTGGCCACTTAAGTCATCCTTCCCTTCAAGCAGAGTGATGCCTTTCGATGTCACACAATAATGTTTGTTGCAAGAACATTCTGCTCTTAGTGTTTGTTTGTTTACAAAGATCCTGCTTATATATACTGATGATGAGTCTTGTTGAAACCTTACATATGTTGGTTCCTGCTTATTTGCTCCAATGGCACAAACTTGAGCTGCTAGCATAAAAAGTGTTGCAGGCGACAGACAGTGAGGAGCTACTGTAAAAAACTTGAGCTACTATCAAAAAATTTAGTTAGGTACAGTTAGCATCATGTAAGAAAATGACCATAATGTGCCCTGATAATGATGTATTTTGTCATAAAAATATATAGTGGACTGCCATGATAATGACATGGTCCTGTGTTTGCAAGCTGTCATAATCTTCAGTTTACTTGACTTTTGAGCCTGCTAGTAGTTTACTTCCATGAGTTGTTTTATTGACATGGCACATTTGCATGGAGTTTTATATATCTTTAGCCACTGTTCATTAACAACAAGTTAGTTTTGCTGCTGTTATGCCTGTATTCACTGCTGCTGATGCTGTACTTGTGATGATGTTGTACTTGTGATGATGCTACTTGTGATCTTCTGAAATGACCCATTGGTGACTTCATTACGCGGGGATAATGATTTTGCAGGTACCCCGAGAGGCCCTTGAGTTTGCTGGAATATCGATTAACTTCCATTTCGGCAAATTCGGGTACTCCATATGTCCTATTTTCAGCAAAGGTCATGCTGAAATTTTCCGTGAAATTTAGCATGACTTTGCTAAAAATAGGACATATGGGGTACTTGCGACTAATGCATGGGCCGGGGTATCTTAGTACTTAGTTAAGTAGGATCAACTGCCCCTTTATTCTTGCTGCATTAAACCATAGGTGGCAATAGAGCCAAGTGATTAGGCCCAACTTAGAATTCTCCTTAGCATCGATAAACCCTAGATGATAAACCCAACATAGGTGGCAATAGAGCCAAGTGATTAGTGCCAAGTGATTAGGCCCAACCTAGGGTGCCTCGGCATCTATAAACCCTTAATGATGAAAACTTAACTTAGCATTTAGGGTGCCTCGGCGTCGACAAACCCTAAATGATGAAACCTTGGCTTCTATAGGGTGCCTCGGTGTCGATGAGAACCTAAATGATGTATGCTTAGGCTTTTAGGGTGCCTCGGCGTCGACAAACCCTAAATGATAAAAGCTTAGCTTTTAGGATGCCTCGGTGTCGACAAACCCTAATGATGAGACCATGATCTTGTTCCTTGACAATAGCCAACTTTTTGACCAAACTTTTTTCCTATTTAGAGCGAAACATGGCCCACAACGATGAGGCCGGCGGTTCGGGCGGCAAGCAATTTTGGGAGCTGTCCCAGGAGTTGGAGGAAGAACCTCACCGCTATGAGGACGCCGCAGAAGACACCGATCCTGACTACACAACCCCTAGTGGCGTCAGGGATGACACCACTGATGGTGCTGCCGAGGATGCCACCACTGATGGTGCCGCCGAGGATGGCACCACTGATGATGGCGGCGCACGCACAGATGGCGCCAACTGAAGAGGCAACGGAAGGACCGACGCCCGAACGCGCTCCGCACCATCAAGGAGGAATTTACTCAAGTGGACTCCGACGGCCATCCAACGGAGCCCAAACATATAGTCAAGGGGTACTCGGTTCAGCTCGGGTGCATTCTCTGAACCACCGTCTCGATCAACACCGAGAACCTTAGGCATAAGGACCGAGGGAATTTGCGCAACCTCCTCTTCACGAAGCTGCACGAACGATACAAGTTCCCTGCTGAATTTGAAAACACACGCCTCTCAGGGAATAAAGTGAACAGTGCCACCCTCACGAGGATGAGCACGGCCCTGTCTACTTAGAGAAGCGCGGTGAAGAGAATGATTGAGAAAGGTGGTAGTTATGAGAAGATCAAGGCGAAAAAATCCTTCGATCAGCGAAGATGACTACAAGGAGTTCAAGATCAAGTTCGAGAGCAGCGCAACCTCCGAATCAAGTCACTGGGGGAAAGAAATGCGGGAGTTGAACTTAGGGGAACACAAACTCGGTCCCAGCGGTTACAGAGTGGCGGAGCCTATATGGGACAAGGAGAACGTGGAGCGTGCCGAGCAAGGCCTACTGCCCCGCTTTGAGAAATACAGTGACAAGCAGACCAGGAACTATGTCAGGGCCTGGTACAAGGAGGACCCGATAACAAAGGAGCTTACCACGGATCCAAAGACTAGGGCGCTTGAGCTTGTTCTGGCAAAGGAGACTGAAAGCAGTAGCGCGGGGTCGTCTTAGAGCACCCCTGCTTGGGACAACACTCTAAATAGGGCGTTGAACGTAATGAAAAACAAGGATAAGCTCAGTAAGCCGTCGTCAGCTGGTCGTGTGGCCGACAAAGGCTTGTCCACAAAATGGTCGTCATACTATACCGCTGGTGGGTGAAAGGAGAAAAAGACCAGCTCAGAAAGCCAGTCGCGCGAGGTTCAACAACTCAAGGCACAAGTGGCGCGGATTCCAGAGATTGTCCAAGAGCAAGTGCAACAACAACTGGGATCGACGCTCACCGGCATTATGCCTACCTTGATTCATGGGCTGACGACGTGGATTGCGGGTGGCCAACAGGGGCCGCCCCCGATTCCCAGCTTCACGGCCAGCAACTCACACAATGCGCAGGCGGCGCCATTGGTGTCTCCGGCGGCGGCGGTATTGGTGTCTCCGACGCTGGCACAGGCATTGGAGCTTAATGCACCCGGGTGTACGCCGGCCGGCACTTCGGCAGCAAGTGGCCCCTCCGTCAGTTGCACGCCCGCTGTTGGCGGTGCCTCGACATTAGCCGAGCTCGACGCCATCATCACGGTAACTAATTAAGCCTCTCGGCTGAGGACTTCATCTTCTTGCCTTTGTCTGGGCATCCCTGACGCCGTACATGTTTTCGCAGGGCGCCGCCGATGTTTCGTGCACTCTCCTGCACTTCGTGAACGACGAGTTGGTCGATGTCGCCAAGGGCAAAATCATTCAACCGGGCAACCCCCTGTTCCACGGTAAACCGATGCCACCCACCGTGTATAGGGTTTAACTGGTTCGGGTGCTGCCAGGCTGCGACGAGTTGTTACCTCCAATTCGACCCGCCGGGGCCGACGAAGATGATCTGATGCCCCTCAGTGCCTGCCTAAGCTGGCCCTTGCTTTGGCTGAAGAGCCAGATTCGTTTGTGGGCGGGGGACACCACCCCAAAGACAACACCACTAGTCGTGTTGGTGCCAAGCCATGGAAAGACCGCCGCAACGCTACCGGACATGCCGGACATCCCTATGGCACAGGATCCGAACATGCATATGGCACAGGATCTGGACGACGACGATAACGATGACGGCTATACATTTAGCAACATCGATAAGTACTTTGCTGAACATGGGTACGATGAAGAATTCTTGGGGCCTCCTTCTCAAGAACCCAACCCTACAAAAGACGATCGCGATCTAGCTGGTACCGCGGAGAAACCGAATTGCAACAGGCGTCGTTTGGCGTTTAGTTCTCAGGAGACGCCTCCAGCTGCCGACTTCACCGAGCCTTAGATAGCCGAGGTGCCAAATATTATCAGCCCCAACACACTCAAGAAGGCGGTCTGTGAGCAGAACTCGGTCCCATTGTAACAGAAGAAGAAGGGACGGAAAAGAAAGTGTAACAAGGGTGCGAGCCAGCCGGCACCGAGTACAATCCATGCTCAGGACGGGCCACCTTCACCTAAGGATATCTCGAGGAGGGTGCATGTGGCGGGTAGGGCGATGCTACCGACAAATATACTCAATGCTGCAACCGGTGCTATGCGGAGTCTGCATGACAGTGTTCTTTCTTTGGATAAGCAGCGTCTCAGAGAGAATGATGTGGCATACCCGGTTTTCATGGCCAAGGTGCCAGAGGGCAAGGGCTTTGTGGATGGCGCCATCGGGGGTACGATCGTCCTGCGGTTTGATGACATCTTTGCTATGTTTAACGTTCATCTGCTGCACTACACCTTCGTTCGGCTGTTTTCGCTGAGTATGGAGATGCGGATCATTAGAGACAAGACCCTGGACATCATGATAGTCGACCCCTTCTACATGCGTGCCAAGATCTTGGGCAGCGCTGGGGACCGGCATGTCGCGAGTTCTTACCTCGAAGGTGTCATTCTGGCAAACCCAGATAAGGATAACTTCCTCGTGCCTTACTTTCCCGAGTAAGTCATCCGCCTAACCACCCCGTAACATATGATTTCTTAAATTTTCGATCGTTCTTTTTTTTCTAACATTCCGTGTTCTGTGCAGTGACACACATTGCACACTCATCCTCTTAAGCCCGAAATATTCCATGGCCACGTATTTCGACCCGGACCGTGACTCCAAGATAGACTACACAAATATCAAGAAAGTTCTTCATGATGTTCTCCCCAGCTACGCCAAATCTGGAGGCACCTTCACCAAGCCATTTCGTAGGTACGGCAGGCACGTGTTCGCCCACAATACAAAGTTCTCCTACGTCAAGCAGCCGCCTGGCGGTCAGAAGGATGCCTACTACGCCCTTCATCACATGCGGGCGATCATACGGGACCATCATCACCTTCTGCTACCAGATAATCTCAAAGATTGGGCCATGAGCTTGTCGGCAATCCAGGACGCGGACATCAGACAAGAATTCTTTCGCATCCAGTCAGAGTTTGCGGAAATTATCCATCAAGATGTCCTTCATACCTCGGGGCAGTTCTACCTCAGATATCAACCGTCCAACAGTGAGATAGACACAACGCTACAAACGCAGGCTGACAACGCCCGCGATTTCATGACCATCACGACAGATGGCGGCTTCATCCACGCTCCGGTCCCATGAGTCGAGTCGAAAGTAGTGATGCTATGTGTAGTTCTGAAACATTGATTGGCTCATGTTTAATTAAACTTTAATGAACTCGTATGTCTCTTTGGTTTGGACAGTTGTTCAACTTAGATGTAATCGATGCTATTTATTAGTAGGACCATGAATCGTGCTATTAATGTCTTGCTTTTCTCTTCCGATCCTTTTGTTGCATACTTATATATTGCTTATGTATTGTCTGTTGTTTGGCTTGTGCATAGAGATGCCGTCGTATGTCGTGTACAAGGGTAAGGTTCCCGGAGTCTACGACGACTGGGAGGAGTGTCGGAGACAGGTTCACCGTTTCAGCGGTAACAGTTACAAAGGGTACACCACTAGGGCGGAGGCGGAATCTAGATACGCCCGCTATCTAGCAGGAGAGAGGAGGGAGCGTTGGAGGAACCGGATGAAGACCAGTTTCATCGCGATGATGCTCATCGTGATGACCGCAGCTCTCTTCTATGTGATGGTAGTTTAGATGATCGATATCAACTTGTAATGTGAAGAAAAACTCGCTACTCGCGGTCTCGGGACTGGTAATGTTCAATCTTTGTTCAGTCTTTTGAATTCGGAGACTAATATGATGAATTGTATTCAGATACTAATCTTCTATTGTATCCGATGAATCCGCTGTTGCTGTGTGGTGTTGTCTAAATTCTGTCCAATAATATATTTTGTAACCTGTGAAAATATCAGAAAAGAAAAAAAATCCCTAATATTCATACTAGTGGCGCACCACTCAAGACACTAATGGCGCACTGTGATAATCACACTAATGGCGCATCACCCATTGGTGCGCCATTAGTATGCCAAAGCACATGGGTACATACATATGGCTCCCTGGGAGGCATACTAATGGCGCATTGTGGGCTATACTAATGGCGCACTACGTGGTGCACCATTAGTACACCAGATACTAATGGCGCACAGTATTTAATTCTAATGGCGTGGTGCTAGTGGCGCACCAGTAGTGCGCCATTAGTAGGCAAAACTGGTGCGCCACTAGCATGCCTTTTCCTAGTAGTGAGGAGGTTGAGCATGGGACTATCCCTTCAACCATGGCGGTGATAGGAGTTGAGCATGAAGACATTTGCACCTACACCTATTCGACACCCACATATGACGAGATGCCCCAATTGCCATGTGAGGAGAGCCACCACCACATGAGTGACATGAGTGACTCCACCACATGTGACATTGAGTGTATTTCCTATGAGAGGATGAGCGTGACCACCACTAGCCCCACACATGACAGCATGCCACACATCCTATGTGAGGTTGAGAGCCATTTGAGTGACTCCACCAATCATATGAGAGAGAGCATCTTACCAGGAGTGAGTGAGGTAGTTGAGAGGGCATGTGAGGCCACTATGATTTCTAACGACTTACCCTCTACTCCGAGTGTGTTTTCCTTTTTGGTGTTAGATCTCCAATAAGACGAAACACCAATCCTGGATGAGTCCACACCTCCAATGGGAAAACCGATGGGCATGGTGGAAGAAGATGCACCCCCCACATGGTACCATCAAGTTCCAACCTCACCTACAACACAAGAGCGGAGCTCCAAAGGTAACATAGATGATGGTACCTCACTTATCCCACTAGTGGACTATCTTGTAAATGATTGCTTGCATGATGTTGATCATCATATGGATTCATCACATACCATGTCTTGTTTCGATATGCCACCCATTTATGGTGAATATGGCGATGAGAATGTTGAATTGCCTAGTTGTGATGCTATGCTCCATATGATATCTTGTGAAAATTCTATTGGTCACGTCATGTTTGACAATCCATTGAACTTGTTATATTTTATGAGTGAGGTCTCCCATATTGCATCATTACAATCTCAACATAGTAACTATGCATGGCCCATTAAAATAAATCCCATTTGCACTTATGGCATAGTTGACAAGATGATGGTCATTGGATTTTGTTTTTCATGCGATGATATTTCCATGCTTCCTTTACATGATTTGTGCAATTCATCTACTATGCCATGATCACATTGTTTCGAATATGCTTTGCTTTCGATGTTGTCAATATTCTCCATGTGATGTTTCCGCTAATGCTCATGAGGAGACCCCCATAGTTTCCTCATACATATTAGGAGATTTTGATACATCCCATCCTTTGCATGCTTGCCATAATTTCTTGCACCATATGCATTCCATGAATTAGACTGTTCTACATATTTCTCGTGATGCATTACACAATTTGAGTCTCCATTATGTTATACATAAAAACAAACCTATCATGATGGATGACATGTTTCTATATCACGCATCTCATTTATTTAAGAATTGGATACTTAGTGCTAACCAACACATACATGTGCAATCATGATGGATGATGTGTACATATACCACACACACACAATTTTCCTTTTGACTTTGTTTTGTGTAGGTACTCACATATACTCATCAACCTCTCAATCCCAAGAGTTGACGAAACGAGCTCTTGAGAGCAACGACGATTTGGGATCATGTGAATTGTCCTTACCACCGTTCTCTTCGTGCGACGACTGTGCGCATCTCTTTTGCTTCATTCTCACACGGCTATGGACTATTTACCACTTGTCACCTTATGCCCATCCTATCGTGTTCAATTTGCATGTTATGCCTCTTGACATGATTTTGCCATGCAATTGTGACCCTTGCTTGCATTTACCCATGTTTCACCATTATGCTACTCCTATGTGTATCAGCATGCTTGGTGGTGATACTAGTTGCTATTGCCATGTTCTATAAATGCTCCATTCTATTTTTGGTCCTTGCGTTGGGAGACTCATGATGTTCAATTGCTATTTACATAGGACTTCTTGCCAATACAATGATGGTACTTTCCTCATATCTTGCTTTCATGCTTATGCTATGTCATGTGCATTATGTATGCCCACTATTAGCACACATGAAATGATTACCATGATTACCGCTAGTATGTTGCATCTTTGTGCTACTAGCTTTCTCACTACAGGAATCAACTATTTCACCAACATGAAGCCTCTTTGTCGTCAGCTAATCGTTGGGGTAGACGGCGAAGATTATTTTGCCGTCATGAACCTGACGGCAAATGATGACTAACGGCAAAGATTAGGATTGACTGACAACAAAGAATGACTAACGACAAATACATATTTTGCCGTCTGTAAAAAAACTGATGACGACAAAGACATATTTTGCCGTCTGTTAAAAAAACTGATGACGACAAAGATATTTTGCCGTCTGTAAAAGAAACTGATGATGGCAAAGATATTTTGCCGTTTGTAAATAAAAACCACACACGGCAAAACAAGAAACACACCTCGCGGATCGATCTCTCGGATTGATGACGTGCCAGGATCCTAGATGCACATCTCACCCACTCAAGCTATCGGACGCACGCCCCCAGGACTCCACACGCCCCACCCATGACCGAACCAGCCTGGCTGCCCCCACCCACCCCGTCTCCTCTCTCCTTATCTCCCCGTGCGAGCTCCCTCTCTCTCTCGAACGCATCCAGCGCCCCCAGCGTCTCCCTCTCTCTGCCTCGTCTCACTTCACCCCCTGCGCTGGTGGCCCCACCCGCAATGTCGGCAGTCCCGCCCCTATGCACCAGCATCCCTGCAAGCCTCCGGCGGCCTCCCGTGTCCCTGCCCCCATGGCGCCGCTGGCCTGGGCCCTCCCCCACCGCCCCGAGCAGCCGCACGCGGGCAGCCAGGGCATAGCCGGCGCTCCCCCGTTGCCTTGAGCCACTGCACTTGGCTGGCCCTACTCCCCAGCACCACCGACCCCGACCCCTTCCCCCTCTTCACTCTAGCCCCTGTCGACCCGAGAAGACGCCGGCGTCCGCAGCATGATACCGGATTCGACGCGCCTCTCGCTATCGACCACCAGCAGGCACCCGCCTCCGCCTCCGTTGCTCTCATGCGCCGCCACCTTCCCGTGCCGTAGGATTCCACCTCCTCTATTCTCCCCTGTCAACGGCGGGGCTTGGCATTGATGGAGTTGGCGGGGTCCAATGGATCCAATGCCTAGATGTGGTTGGCGAGCTCCGGCGCGTCAGCGGACGGCTTGAGCTCCTCAGGCGTCGGTGGTGCGTCGGTGTACTCCGAATCAAACTATGTACACTAGAGTGTAATCCGTTCGTGTGTAATTTGGTCATCTTGTTAAACGCAGAAGTTTTCTGGATTAGCTAGTGATGATGAATAGTTATGTATAGTGAAATTATTTCCTGCGCCGTTGATTCTTGGAACAACAGTTTGTATGGATATTGTGGTGTTCTTCGTTAGTTTGTTCCCCTCTGGACAGATTAGATATATTTTATATAAAAAATCTTTGCCATCTATGATTTTGAGGTTGACGACAAAGATGGATTCTGGCTGACGGCAAAGGCACTGACGCCGTCCGTCGGTCGGGTCGTTCTGTTAAACGCTTTTTTTGCCATCTGGCAATTTTTAATGACAACAAAATCGGTTGAATGACAGCAAATTCTTTGACGTCTAGCCGATAAAATGGTGACTGCAAAATCCCCCTTTCCCGACATGGTTTGCCGTCATGGACCGACGGAAAATCTTTGTCGTTTGTTATCCTGCCTTTGCCGTCTGTAGGAGCCTGACTTATTTACTAGGGTTTCTTGCTATGTTGCATCACCCATGATCCATTCTTGCTCGTTTCATTGGGTTGATAGAATATATGTTCATGCCTCTCACTTGATTTTTCTTGATCATTGTCTCTTGTATCCATTAGTTGCTCCTCTCATATGCCATTGTAGTGAGCGCACCCATGCTATGCTTATTGATCTTGGAGACTTGGACATATTACTTGTGATGCTTTGTTTGATTGAGCTTATTGTCTTTGGTTGTACTCGCATCATATGCTTCCATACCATGCCACCTTCCCGTGTACCTTCTAATGATAAGAATGATGAAAACACTTGTTGGGTATCTCACCGCTCGAATGATAGGTGTTGCATTTGCACTAACCTCATTTGTTTTTCCGAGTGTTCGTCATGTTCTTTTAGTTTTGAAGGATTCACAAGGCGGTACCATCAAGAGACACATTAGTTATGTGAAGGCGTACACGATGTGCGACATGAACATTTTTGAGAAACTACTAAAGGTGAACTCTTTCCCTTTGAGCTATCTTCAATTATGCATATCAGATGGGCCATACTTTCATTGTTGTCTCCTTGTTCTTGTCTACATGATACATCTATTGGATGGAGCACTGACATTGGGATGGACCCTATGGACCTTCAAGTTGAGGAGTGCTCGAACTTAGTGGATTCACCTACTTTGGAAGCACCACCGGACCACCACTTCTATCACGACACTGAGCCATGGTACAACACCACCCATAACAACTTTGCATCTTATGCAGGGATTGACTCACATTTTGATTGTCGTGTTGCATCTTGTATTTCTATGTCATCCATGATAAATGAGCTTATGCACCTCCTTAGCAAATTTTTTAATTGCATGATCACATAATCACACTGAGCACAAATTACCAGGTTCATGATTTTGATACATCGTCCCATTATGACATCATTTTGCACGATGGTGAAATTAATCACATTCGCAACACCTTTGTGCGTACTACAAATGCTTTTGCTCCCATGAATGCTTTGCATATCATTCTATATCATCTCGATAAGCTTCATGCGCTTTGTCACGAACAATCTTGCCGAAACGGACTCATACTTACTTGATGGACGCCTTGGGTGTGCTAACCATTGTATTTCTGAGTGTCGCTTGTCTTTGCTCTTTTTGCATGAATACCACTCCGGAGACACCTTGGAGTACTTGGATGGCGCCATGTCTTCAACTTCATCCAACTACAAGTTCGTCCACGATAACCGTTTCCATGGTGATGAGGATCATGATCCGAGGTCTGATCTTTCCCAAGGGGGGGGAGATGATGCGGAGCATCCTACGATCATCCTCATGTACACTACGACTACTCCCCAAGCACCAAGAGGACATACAATGAGACCTCGACTATACGCCATCGGACACAAGGTGAACTCGCTCCTCTCCGAACCATCACTTTTGACATGTGAGACGTGGCTACTACCTCAAACATATGTGACATGCATGATCAGGAACCAAGAGGAAGACCATGGAAGAACTAGGAGCATTGGACAAGACGGCGAGGACACCAAGCGTGAGGAGCAAGAGAAAGGGCTGACAGAAAGTCATAGCCTCCGGACCATCGGTCCATACCGGACGTCCGACGACTGGAGGTTCAGCCGGCCAGGTCAACTACAGCCAAAGGCCAAGTCTACAGCGACCGGACGACCGACCAAGGCCGGACGTCCGACATCCATCGGCCATCGAACGACCGACAATGTCCGGATAGCCGATGCCACATGTCCAGAGAACAAACATCGGAAGTCTGAAGACTTCCGGACGTCCGGACACCCGCGAGCCACCGGACGATCGTTACCCACCGGACATCCGATAATTCTCTGGGCACAGAGATCGAGCCCGAGGCCCATGTATCTATTTCTCCCCTCACTTACCCCTTCGTGGCCCTAGACTATATATACTCCTCCACCTCCTCCATTTTAGGGTTAGCATTGGTTTAGCTCATTTGAGAGATAGAGCTTTGCTCATCCATCTGGATCTACTCCACCGAGAGAGACCGCGGCCTCTACGGAGAAGATTCATCTTGGATTCAAGAACCTTCATGGGAAGACCTTTGAGACCTCCTCACGGAGAAGAACTTTCTACTTGTATCGTCCTTTGTTGATCGTGGATCGCGTATCTCTTCGTGTTCTGAGGATCTAGCACATGTGTAATCGAATCTTGTTGGTTTGATTGTTTTCTCTCGTGTTTCCTCTCGTGTTTTCCCTCATGTTCTTATTAGGATCTGCTCCAATCATGAAAGGTTGGCCCTAGGGTTTCCACCCTACATCACTTGCTAAAAACCTGGGTGCTACCTAAGCTTAGTTATGTAAACAAGAGCAAGATAGTTCGTAAAACTTTTTCTTTTTCACTTTCAGTTTATCAACTAAATTGCTTGAGGATAAGCAAATGATTAAAGTTGGGGGAGTTGATACGTCTCCGTGGTATATACTTTTCCTAACGCTTATACTCTTGTTTTGGACTCTAATTTACTTGATTTGAATGAAACTAACCCGGACTGACGATGTTTTCAGCATAACTACCATGGTGTTGTCTTTGTGTGCAGATATAAAAGTTCTCAGAATGGAATGAAACTTTTTGGAGATTATTTATGGAATAAAAGAAAAATACTGGAGCGAAGAACCAACGGAGGGGGGGGGCGGGCGGGTGAGCACAACCCACCAGGGCGCGCCCCCTCCTGGCGCGCCCAGGTGAGTTGTGCCAAACTGTGGCCCCGCTGACCCTATCTCCGACACTATAAAATCCTATTTTTGGAGAAAAAATCAGGAAGAAAGAATTATTGCGTTTTACGAGATGGAGACGCTGCCGCCTCCTGTTCTTCATCGGGAGGCCAGATCTGGAGTCCGTTTGGGGCTCCGGAGATGGGAATCTTCGATCTTCATCATCACCAACCCTTCTCCATCGCCAATTCCATGATGCTCCCCACCGGGAGTGAGTAATTCCTTCGTAGGCTTGCTGGTCAGTGAGGGAGTTGGATGATATTCATATGTAATCGAGTTAGTTTTGTTAGGGCCTGATCCCTAGTATCCATTATGTTCTGAGATTGATGTTGTTATGACTTTGTCATGCTTGACGCTTGTCACTTTGGGCCCGGGTGCCATGATTTCAGATCTAAAATGTTTATATTATCACCATTATATCTATGTTCTATAACCGATCTTGCAAGTTATAGTCACCTATTACATGTTATGATCCGCAAACCCCGGAGTGACAATAGTCGAGATACTTTCCGGTGATGACTGTAATTTGAGGAGTTCATGTATTCACTGTGTGCCAATGCTTTGTTCCGGTTCTCTATTCAAAGGAGGCCTTAATATCCCTTAGTTTCCTTATGGACCCTACTGCCACGGGAGGGTAGGACAAAAGATGTCGAGCAAGTATGACTATTTACAAAATACATGCCTACATTATATATATGAACTGGAGCTAGTGCCATATCGCCCTAGGTTATGACTGTTATATGATGAATATCATCCAGCAAATTCACCGATCAAATGCCTACGAGTTTTTCACATATTGTTCTTGCTAAGTTACTATTGCTATTGCTACTATTTCCTTGCTACAAAATCATTGCTATCACTGGTACCGTTACTACTACTATTGCTACTACCATCAAAATTATAATACTACTGTGCTACTAATTATATTTCTGCAGATAATTAATCTCCAGGTGTGGTTGAATTGACAACTCAGCTACTAATACTTGCAAATACTCTTTGGCTTCCCTTGTGTCGAATCTATAAATTTGGGTTGAATACTTTACCCTCGAAAACTGTTGCGATCCCCTATACTTGTAGGTTATCAATCACGATCCCTTCCCCCCTGCTCGGCCTCACGCTAATGCATGTAGTGCACTTGGTTAACAGGCGCAGTTTGGCTATTCTATTTCCAACCCCAACCACGCAACCCCGGAGCCACACCCCTAAGATAGATATTGGGATGATGGGTGTCGGTGTCAAAAACCGGCAGATCTCCGGTAGGGGGTCCCGAACTGTGCGTCTAAGGCTAATGGTAACATGAGGCAGGGGACACGATGTTTTACCCAGGTTCGGACCCTCTCGATGGAGGTAATACCCTACTTCCTGCTGGATTGATCTTGATGATATGAATATTACAAGAGTTGATCTACCACGAGATCGTAGAGGCTAAACCCTAGAAGCTAGCCTATGATTATGATTGTTGTCGTCCTACGGACTAAACCCTCTAGTTTATATAGACACCGGAGGAGGCTAGGGTTACACAGAGTCGGTTACAAAGAAGAACATGTAACATCCGAATCGCCAAGCTTGTCTTCCACGCAAAGGAGAGTCCCATCCAGACACAGGACGAAGTCTTGAGTCTTGTATATAGTCTCTAGTTCATAGTGCAACAGTTCGGCCAAAGTATATAGTCCGGCTGTCCGGATACCCCCTAATCTAGGACTCCCTCAGTAGTCCCTGAACCAGGCTTCAATGACGATGAGTCCGGCACGCAGATTGTCTTCGGCATTGCAAGGGGGGTTCCATCTTTGAATACTCCAAAGTAAGTCTCGAACACTTAAACCGTGTCTGGCTCTACAAGATAATTTCCACACACCACTGTAGAGAGCATAACACTTTACAAATCTAATCTGCTGACAATTTTTCACAGTGTGCCCTTACGCTGCGGCCTGGTTCGATACGAACCGGTTTTTCTCGGCCTGCCACGACACGCACTACAAGGTAGTTTTATTGGCACGCCTCGTCGAAGCAGAGATCGTGTCCCCTTATTGTGGGATTCCCATCAATACGGGTGCGGGCAACCCCACTATGCCTGTTGGTATAACTCCGTGTTTTTAGGCAAGTCCCAAGTGATTACGCTGGGGATGCTCGATATTCACCCCCTTTATAGAGGGGCTGAGGCCTATCCCTCTCTCTTACCACACTTGCGCCTTTCTGTATCTCGAGTACCAACACCCGAAGCTCAAGCTTAGGCACTTCGAATCTTCAATCATGTCCAGATCTAACCTTCAAGGCCAGTGGATGGCCTCCTCTGTCACAGAGGAGGACATTGCAAAGCTTAGGGAGGCCAGATATCTGACCGCCGACATCAAGCACAGGCTTCCCGCTCCAGGGCAGGTCATCCCTACTCCCGAGCCCAACGAGAGCGTTGTATTTGTTTCTCACTTCCTCCGTGGCTTAGGCTTCACCCTCGATCCCTTCGTGAGAGGGCTCTTGTTCTATCACGGGCTAGATTTTCATGATCTAGCTCCGGACTCCATCCTTCACATCTCGTCATTTATCGTCGTGTGCGAAGCCTTCCTCCACATCACCCCGCACTTCGGCTTATGGCTCAAGACCTTTAATGTAAAGCCGAAGGCGATCGAGGGGCGACACGTGGAGTGCGGAGGCGCTGCAATAAGCAGAAACGCCGATGCCCCATGGCCAGAGGGCTTCTTCCCGGAGGTGTCCGATCTATGGCAGCAGAGATGGTTCTATGTCACGGCTCCCAGAGGCACAAAGTGGGTGGCTGCCCCCGACTTCCGCTCGGCCCCCCCGCCTCAACTTGCGTCGTGGGCCAACATGGGACTGGATTGTGGGCCTACTAATGACGTACCGACATTTCGAAGCCGCATTTGGGAGCTTCTTGAGAGGGACATCAGTCTTGTCAGTGTAATTCAGGTAATGCTAGTCCGACGGATCTTGCCGTGCAAACGTCGGCCCCTCCAGATGTGGGAGTTCAACCCAGAAGGTCCGTGAACTATTCAACACTTCTTCGGCCCGACGCTCGAAGGGATGTATAGGTTATTCTTCGGACCACAAGTAAAGTATCCGGACACCACCAAGGATGCGGATCTGAGCTGCAACCGCCCAGATACCCCAGTAAGTAACCCTGAAACCGAACACTTCATTTATATTTATCACAACATTATTATAAAAACCGTCCGTCGCCAGGATTGGCTCAGCAAGGCGGAGAGAATCAGGTGTCCGGCACCACTTCCCGAAGGCTCGCCTAGTCCTGCAATAGCCAGGATGCTTAGATGTGTGCTAAGTCAAGTGCCCTCGGGGAAAGACGAAGGGAAGAATGGAGAAGCCGAGCTTCACACATTGCACATCCAAACTAGGGGAATTACTGTCTCCACGAAGGAGGATAGTCGAGGAGGGGAATCTAAGGTCCCCCCCCCCCCGCGGGAAGAAGAGGGCCGCCTCCGAGAACTTTGAAACGGAGGTGCCTAGACAAGGGAAGAAAACTTCACCAGGGGCCCCTGTCCCGGAGGGCATCCTCACCGCGCCACACCCACAAATGGGCCAGCCCTCCACCGAGCTGTAAGTTAATCGTAAGTACAACGCTACTGCTTCTTCCTCCGAGAACAATAACCAGGATCCATCCTTTGCAGTCTGGCCAGTAGCTCTTCTCGACAGAGTTCGTCTTTGGGGGATCTTCTTCCGGAGATGATGGAGAGTGAAACCCCACCTACCTCTCCGCCCCATGGGACGGGCGACCCCGAGGTGTCATCACGGAGGAGTCCAGATTCGTCGAGGCCAGAAGCTAACACTTCGGCCGCCCTGATCCTGGAGCGTTCGGCTCCCACGAGGGGCAATAAGGAGGGTCCGGTATAGTCCAGCGGCCGGTCGGACAAGCTGACGGGCCTTTTGGAGCAAGCTGCTCTCTCAGAGGATCATCGTGCGTTAATGGGCACGGTGCTTGAGAAAATTTCATCCACCACAAGCGGGTTGAATGAAGCTTTTACGAGCCTGCTCAAAGGCTTTGAGGTACATACATAATTTTTGGCTGTACCACACGCGCTAGGTGTGCTCCGTATAGATAGTAGCCCCTGAGAATCTGGTTGCCAGCCTTGGGCGAAAAAAGGAGGATCACACTCTCAAGTAATGATTGCACTGCATTCTTGCGCAGGTGGCTAAGGGTCCGGCGATAGACCAGACCGCTGAATTCGCCGAACTGAAGTGATAGATTGAAGTTGTGGATGCCGACATAACGCTTGTGAACGAGCGGCTTGACGAGTCATAGAGTATGTGCTCTATTTTCCTCATTCGTTATAGGAAATATTAAGAGGAGCATAATATTAATGTGATATGCTTTGGCTGTAGGCCGAGCTGCTGCCATGGAGGCCCTGAGGGCGGAACTTGCCCTAGCCAAGGAACAAGCCTGGGCTAGCAATGCGACTGCCCTAAATGCGGCCGAAGATTTGAGAGCCGAACAGGCTGCTCATCGCCGAAGCAAAGATAAAACAGCCGAGATGGCTATGGAGCTGAGAGACGCCGCCGGCCGGTATGAGCTCCTTGAAAAGGAGAATCAAGCAAAGTCGGCTGACCTAAAGAAGGCCCTTGATGCGGCCAAGGAGACGCGTTCCAAAATTAGGGATGCGCGGGAGGAGCTTCGACAAGCTGGAGAAATTGCGGCTGGAAACCCCTACTTGTTGCGGATGAAGTTCTTAGATCCAAAGTACGCTCCTCTGGATCGGCTCTGGAGCGCTGCAGACGCGTATGCGGATCTGGCAAAAAGTACGGCTGATGCAACCAAGTTTTTCGATGATAAAAAAGATAGAGTAGAAAGGCTGTTTTGGTCGCAATTCTGTGCTCCAACACGCCCGTTTCCATTGAGTGAAAGGATGGCCGCTGTGGACGAGCTCCATAGGTTGTCCGGTCTTGCAATGAGGTGTGTAATAGTCCATCTATGGCCGAAGGGACCGAAGCCGGACAGTTATTTTGGTTTAGTGCAACAATTCCTTGACGTCGTATCACGAATCGACGCCATGAAGAGTTCGGCGTGCGTAGAGGGTGCACGGATGGCTCTTGCCCATGTTAAAACATATTGGGCAGATATCGAGGCCACCATCATTGCAACCCAGAATCCGGCGGGAGGCCAGGATCCAGCCAAGCACTATTTCGAGCAGGTAACAGAAGGTGCTCATTTAATAGAGGCTCAGTGCTCGAAGAGTGTCATGTTCGAGTGACAAATCGTTCCGTTGTAAAACAATTGTATTTTAATTATAGAGGCTATGTTTATACTTTCGCTCGAAAGTGTTATTGTGCCTCCTGTGCGGCCGTTTGATGTATATATAACCTGAAAGTTAAAAGTCGTTGGCTTCAGCCCCCACGCATACAATGCGGGGGTGTTCGCAAAAATGTGCGTAATCACACTTGATCCAACGTCTTGGTCCATTAAGGAGGTGATTGCACGTCAAACTAGGCAACCGGACTATATAGCTTTAACACTTTCACTTAGCCATAGGATTTTGACGGTAGGGCTACTATGTAGCCCCTGGTACCTTCACGTGCATCCGGATACAGGTGCGTGTGTACATGACCGGGAAACGGACCTTCGTTAATGCGGAGGAATCCTAAAGATTCCGATGAGTCCTCGAGTGGTTGACTAGTCTCTCGCTATATCAAGACAGTTAGTTTTCGGCTTTCTCTGCTGAGGTGCTCATCCAGAATAACCAGGGCACAATCGCAGTAGTTCTCCTTTGGCCGCCTCAGCCGATAGAAGCGGAACGTAAGGCAGCAAACCCAGGAGCCGGGCAAACCCAACATTTGACTAAAGACATGATTTGGAGCTGATGCATATAAGGCCAAACTCGCGACCCCGAACACTCCCGAAGGTATTCGGACTTTATAACATATACTGGGTTGAGTAGCGCCCTTGATTATGAACCCTGTATTTCCAGGTACGTGCGTTAGTCTGTCGTGGCGAAATGCCAATAACGCCAGTATCCCCTGTGGGCTATTGAGTGCCCATGGGATGTCAAGCAACAAGAGACAATAAAGAAGGTTTATACAGGGGCTTAATCTAAAGAGAAACCTTTGAGCGGGGCCCTGCTGCACGTCTGCGTCTTTGTCTCCGTTGTGCCGTGTCCTTTTAGGGTGTCACATGAATGGTGTCTGTAAAAAGGAAAACTCATGTAAAAGAGTATAGCGTAAGCGTGCGAAGAGTTGGTTATTATCAATGGATAGTAGAAGTGTAAGACATTTGCCTGTTAATAAGGTCAAGCCAAAAGGTGGGCTTTATTGCATGTTTGCAGCCCCTGATGCCCTCTATGGGATTACGTGTATAGCACCCAGCTCAGGTTTATCTGGGCTGTTACCGACAATGGTGCGCCGGACTCGTCTAACCATGTCCGTGGTCTTAACGACCGATCATGCGTTCTGATAGGAGAGGCCGCTTAGTGTCCTACTGCTATAGCCGCCGCATACTCTTTCGCACGTAAGGAACGCTCTGTGTTTCCGCTAACTGTGATGACGCCATGTGTATCGGGCATCTTGAGTTTAAGGTAGGCGTAGTGTGGCACTGCGTTGAAGCGAGCAAAGGCCGTTCTTTCGAGCAATGCATGATAACTGCTTCGGAAGGGAGCGATGTCGAAGAGTAAATCTTCGCTTCTGAAGTTGCCGGGAGAACCGAATGTCACCTCTAATACGAGGGAGCCCCTACAGCAAGCCTCAACACCTGGTATCACTCCTTTAAAGGTGGTGTTACTTTGGCTGATTCTGGATGGGTCTATCCCCATCTTGCGGATAGTGTCCTGATATATTAGATTGAGACTACCACCACCGTCAATGACACGAGTGAGATGGTATCCATCAATTATTGGGTCGATCACTAAGGCAGTCGATCCTCCATGTCGGATACTAATCGGGTGGTCCCTGTGATCAAAGGTGATCGGGCAGGCCGACCGGGGGTTGAGTTTGGGGGCAACGGGCTCTACAGCGTATACGTCTCTGAGCGTGCGCTTGCGCCTTCTCTTTGGTATATGAGTCGCGTAGATCATGTTTACTGTTTTTGCCCCCCAGTGTTCGGCTGGCGAGGCTCATCCTCGTCTTCTCTTGGTGTTTCCCTTCCCTTGTGTTCGGCATTTAACTTGCCGGCCTGCTTAAAGACACAACATTCTCTGTGAGTGTGGTTCGCAGGTTTTTCGTGGGTGCCATGAATTTGACACAATCTATCCAGGACTTTGTTCAGGCCG
Source organism: Triticum aestivum (assembly GCF_018294505.1). Lineage (NCBI taxonomy): Eukaryota > Viridiplantae > Streptophyta > Magnoliopsida > Poales > Poaceae > Triticum > Triticum aestivum. Next base: position 324,340,632 of record NC_057798.1, read on the forward strand.
GACGGTCCCTCTTTGCTGCCTTTAAATGGCTTCTTTTGTTGACCGGGTCGAGAGCCCCTGAATCCGGCATTGACCGTCGTGTTGTCGGGACTTTCTTCCTTGTTTTGATGCTTGTTTTTATTGCGCCATGGCTTCCCGTTGCCATCCCTAATTTCGGATGTGCCCGGGTCGCTGGTGCCTCTACGGGCCAACCAGCTGTCTTCACACGCGCAGAAGCGGATCATAAGGCTTGTTAAGGCTGCCATTGTCCTTGGCTTTTCCTGGCCGAGGTCTCTGGCGAGCCACTCGTCTCGGATGCTGTGCTTGAAGGCCGCAAGGGCTTCGGCATCCGGACAATCAACAATTTGATTCTTCTTAGTGAGTAATCTGTTCCAAAGCTTACAGGCGGACTCTCCGGGCTGTTGTATGATACGTCTCCAACGTATCTACTTTTCCAAACACTTTTGCCCTTGTTTTGGACTCTAACTTGCATGATTTGAATGAAACTAACCCGGACTGACGCTATTTTCAGCAGAACTGCCATGATGTTGTTTTATGTGTAGAAAAGAAAAGTTCTCGGAATGTCCTGGAAATCCACGGAGGCACTTTTTGGATTTAATAAGAAGTTTTGGCGAAAGAATTAATGCCAGGGGGCCCACGGCCTGTCCACGAGACAGGGGGCACCCCCCTAGGGCGTGGCCCCCTATCTCGTGGGCCCCCCTAGACCTCCTCCGACCTCAACTCCAACTCCATATATTCCGTTTCGGGGAGAAAAAAATCAGAGAGAAAGTTTCATCGCGTTTCACGACACGGAGCTACCGCCAAGCCCTAATCTCTCTCGGGAGGGCTGATCTGGAGTCCGTTCGGGGCTCTGGGGAGGGGGATTCGTCGCCATCGTCATCATCAACCATCCTCCATCACCAATTTCATGATGCTCACTGCCGTGCATGAGTAATTCAATCATAGGCTTGCTGGACGGTGATGGGTTGGATGAGATTTACCATGTAATCAAGTTAGTTTTGTTAGGGTTTGATCCCTAGTATCCACTATGTTCTGAGATTGATGTCGCTATGACATTGCTATGCTTACTGCTTGTCACTAGGGCCCGAGTGCCATGATTTCAGATCTGAACCTATTATGTTTTCATGAATATATGTGTGTTTTTTATCCTATCTTGCAAGTCTATAGTCACCTATTATGTGTTATGATCCGACAACCTCGAAGTGACAATAATCGGGATACTTCTCGGTGATGACCGTAGTTTGAGGAGTTCATGTATTCACTATGTGTTAATGCTTTGGTCCGGTTCTCTATTAAAAGGAGGGCTTAATATCCCTTAGTTTCCGCTAGGACCCCGCTTCAATGGGAGGGTAGGACAAAAGACGTCATGCAAGTTCTTTTCCATAAGCACGTATGACTATTTACGGAATACATGCCTACATTATATTGATGAATTGGAGCTCGTTCTATATCACCCTATGTTATAACTATTGCATGAGGAATCGCATCCGGCATAATTATCCATCACTGATCCATTGCCTACGAGCTTTTCATATATTGTTCTTCGCTTATTTACTTTTCTGTTGCTACTGTTACAACTACTACAAAAACCCAAAAACATTATATTTACTTTTGCTACCGTTACCTTTATTATCATACCACTTTTGCTACTAAACACTTTGCTGCAGATACTAAGTTATCCAGGTGTGGTTGAATTTACAACTCAACTGCTAATAGTCAAGAATATTCTTTGGCTCCCCTTGTGTCGAATCAATAAATTTGGGTTAAATACTCTACCCTCGAAAGCTGTTGCGATCCCCTATACTTGTGGGTTATCAAGACTAATTTTTGGCGCCATTGCCGGGGAGCATAACTCTATTCTCTAAGTCACTTGGGATTTATATCTGTTGATCACTATGAAGAACTTGAAAGATGATCAAACTACTATTTTGCCCTCAACTACGAGGGGAGGTAAGGAACTGCCATCTAGCCTTGCACTAGATTCTCCTTCTGTTATCAGTAGGCTTGCTACACCTAGACCTGCTACTGCTATGAATTCTGATATGTCGCATTGTTATTGATGGTGCCACTTCTGCTAGGCATGATGAAACTACTTCTGTGCTTGATACTACTGTGCCATTAGGTGGATTCCTAGATGAACAACTTGCTAGAGTTAGGGGGAATGAAAATATTGAAGAACCTATTATTGATGATAGTGATGATGAAGGTTCCCCCAATGATTATGTATTACCTGTTGTTCCTAAGGATTATGTTATGAATGAAAAAACTGCTATGGAAATTCTTGCTTGCAATGATAGAAATGATCTTAAGAAGTTATTAGCTAAATGGAAGTAGCAGTCTCTTAATGCTAGAATGAAACCCGGTCCTGCTTTTGCTACTTCACCTATCTGTGTTACTGATAAGGATTATAAATTCTCTGTTGATCCTGATATTGTTACTTTAGTTGAATCTGATCCTTTTTATGGCCTTGAATCTGGAACTGTTGTGGCACATCTTACCAAGTTGAATGATATAGCCACCCTGTTTACTAATGATGAGAAGTCTCGCTATTTATACACCCTTAAGATATTTCCGTTCTCATTAAAGGGTGATGCTAAGACTTGGTATAATTCTCTTGCTCCTGGTTGTGTGCGTAGTCCCCAGGATATGATTTATTACTTCTCTGCTAAATATTTCCCTGCTCATAAGAAACAAGCTGCCTTGCGGGAAATATATAATTTTGTGTAGATCAAATAAGAGAGTCTCCCACAAGCTTGGGGGAGGCTTCTCCGGTTACTTAATGCTTTGCCTGATCATCCTCTTAAGAAAAATGAAATAGTTGATATCTTTTATAATGGACTAACCGATGCTTCCAAGGACTACTTGGATAGTTGTGCTGGTTATGTTTTCAGGGAAAGAACAGTCGACGAAGCTGAAATACTATTGAATAATATGTTGACCAATGAAAATAATTGGACTCTTCCTGAGCCAGTTCCTGAAGTAATTCCTGAACCAATTGAGCCAACTCCTAAGCCTATTCCTAAACCCACTCCGAAGAAGAGAGGTGTTTTATTTCTCAGTCCTGAAGATATGCAAGAGGCAAAGAAATCAATGAAAGAAAAAGGTATTAAAGCTGAAGATGTTAAGAATTTACCTCCTATTGAAGAAATACATGGTCCTAATATACCGCCTGTTGAAGAACCACATTGTTTTGATAACTCGACACAGGTAGTAAAGGTAAATTCTCTCTATAGATATGACAAAGTTGAAGTTCCCTCTACTAAATTTCATAGCCCATGCTTAGATGAATTTGATGACTTTATGGCTAGACAAGAAAGTTTCAATGTTTATGTTGGTAGAGAGTTAAAGAATAATGCTTTCGAGATAGGACGCGTAGGTGATAATCTGGCTAGAGTTAAAGATGAACTTCACTGTGTTAGCAAATATGCTTCTATGGTTGGTACTCAAGCTGAGCAAGTACTCAAAGCTCAAAATGATTTGTTTGATGAATTAAATAATAAAAATGACTTTGCTGTTAGAGTGGCTACTAGAACTGGTAGAATGACTCAGGAACCTTTGTATCCTGAAGGCCACCCAAAGAGAATCGAGCAAGATTCTCAGAGAAATAATTTAGAGGCACCTAGTTCTTCTAAAAAGAAGAAGAAGAAAAACAATAGAACTTTGCATGCTTCTAGTGAACCTACTGTAGACACACTTGAGAATCCTAATGATATTTCTATCTCTGATGCTGAAACACAATCAGGTGATGAACATGAACCCAGTGATAATGTTAATGATAATGTTCATGTTCATGCTCAACCTAGCAAAGACAATGATGTAGAAATTGAACCTGCTGTTGATCTTGATAACCCACAATCAAAGAATCAACGTTATGATAAGAGAGATTTTGTTGCTAGGAAGCACTGTAAAGAAAGAGAACCATGGGTTTAGAAACCTATGCCCTTTCCTCCTAAACTATCCAAGTCAAAGGATGATGAGGATTTTGAGCGCATTGCTGAAATGATTAGACCTATTTTATTACGTATGCGCTTAACTGATATGCTTAAAATAAATCCTTATGCTAAGTATATGAAGGATATCATCACAAATAAAAGAAAGATACCGAAAGCTGAAATTTCCACCATGCTTGCTAATTACACTTTTAAGGGTGGAATACAAAAGAAACTTGGAGATCCAGGTGTACCAACTATACCATGCTCTATTAAAAGAAATTATGTCAGAACTGCTTTATGTGATCTTGGAGCTGGTGTTAGTGTTATGCCTCTCTCTTTATATCATAGACTTGAATTAAATAAGTTGACACCTACTGAAATATCTTTGCAAATGGCTGATAAATCAAGTGCTATACCTGTCGGTATTTGTGAGGATGTGCCTGTTGTGGTTGCAAATGTCACTATCTTAATGGACTTTGTTATTCTTGATATTCCCAAGGACGATAGTATGTCTATTATCCTTGGTAGACCTTTTCTTAATACTGCAGGGGCTGTTATTGATTGTAACAAAGGCAATGTCACTTTTCATGTTAATAGTAATGAGCATACTGTACACTTTCCGAGGAAACAACCTCAAGTTCATAGCATCAATTCAATTGAAAAAGTTCCAACTATCATTTTTGGAGCTTTTGAATTTCCTCTCCCTACTGTCAAGGAAAAGTATGATATTCTTATTGTTGGGGATTTTCATATCCCCGTTGAGTTAACTTAGTGTTATTCGAAATTTCTCCGGTTCCGTGTTATTCGTAATGAGTTTGTTAACAAGACTTGATCAACCTTGTTAGTGGATTCATTTTGATGATCACGAGATGGGTGAAACTAGAAGGCACAACCCTCTGTACCCTCTTTTTACTTTCTGTTATTTAGAATAAATAAAGCAAAAATAGTATTATCCATCTGTTTTCTGAATTATCAATGCATTAAAAAATAGTCCAAAAATAAAAGTGCTCCAAATGCCCTGCAAATTTAGTATGTTTTTTTCTGGAATATTTGAGGATTTTAGGCACTGAAAACACTGCAGGAGGGGCAAGCACCAGGCCACGAGAGAGGAGGGCGCCCCCCCCCCCCGTATGGCGCGCCCCCTGTCTCGTGGGCCCCATGTGGCTCCCCTCCACTTATGCCAGCACCCACACACTTCATCTTCTACCCAAAAAAATCCCCATCCAGCTCAAACACAAGTTCTGGCTCGTTTTGCTGCGATTTTCGATCTCTTAGCTCAAAGCTCCATTCGCAAAACTACTTTGGGAGATTGTTGCTCGGTATGTGACTCCTCCATTGGTCCAATTAGTTTTTGTTCTAGTGCTTTATTCATTGCACATTTTGGTTGCAGAGGTGACCATGTTCTTGAGCTTGCATGTTAAATTTTTGAGGTCCCAAGCAATTCAAATGCATGATATAGGCTCTAGGCACTTGTAGGAGTAGTTGCTATCAATCATGTTTAGTTTTATTCACTTTTATTTTGAAGTTACTAAAATTTCAGAAATTTTCAGAAAAAGAAATATTCTTAGAAGGATGTACCAAGGTGGTTCCTCGGCAAAGAAAGGGCCAAGGATTGCTATACGTGAACAAGATGTTAATTTGCCAACGGTCACAAATGTACGGGCTTGTGAGTGGCCATCCGATGATTTTATGGTCGAAGCAGGCTTCAAGGAGGAATTTGACGCGTATGTGCGTAATGCCGAGCTGGAGGACTTCTTACAAGATAAGTGTCCCCAATATTATCAGTTGACTGATTCCTTTGTGCGGAGGTTCGAATATATTTCTGCGTGTAATTCTCCTAGTTTCATGTTTGATATTTATGATACATCTTATACCATGGATTTAGAGGATTTCACAACTGCTTGCAAACTCCCGTAGTGGGGTAATATTAATGATCCCCTTAGAGATTTTCTTGCTAGTATTACTGTGGGAGAATCAAGGGACGTAGCACAAGCTACCATAGGGAGCATTCACTTTCCTGCTATACATTACTTTGCTCTCTTTATTGGTAGACGCATTAACGGCAAGGACGAGGTATTTCACATGTGTGCCCCTGATCTTAGTGTCCTCAAGAGTGCTATGTCAGGTTATAAAGGTTATAACTTGGGGTCAATAGTTGCACGTAGGTTGCAGAATAATAATAGAAGGGGAGATTTCTTTGGAGGAATTTATGCAACCCATGTGGCTAATTTTCTTAATATAGCTCCACGAGAGGGGGATATGATTGTACCTCCTGTTTATTTGGATAAAGAAGCTATGTTTGATCATCATTTTCTTGAGAGGAATGAACAATTCCTCCATTATCGACTAATCTATGACAGACGCAACGTTGTCCCTGTTACTCTTCCTGCTCCCTACCTTTTTGATTATCTGGCAAAAGGAATATATGTTGTTACTAGGGAAGAAGCAACTGGATATGAGAGAGGAATGGAGGCACCTCACCAACACGCTGCTGCTCAAGAGGCGGTCGCCTCTGCATCTCAGTACCCCAGTTACTGTTATGGATATCAGTCAGGCGGTCATTGGTATTAGACCAACTTATGCCAAAAGCCTAAGCTTGGGGGAGTATGTATTTCTCACCGACTTTACATTCATGTTCACACACTAGTCGCCGGTGCTCATACTCTTTCATTGTATTATCCATGCTAGTTTAAATTTCTTTTTCTAGTTTTCTTCTTGTGTGTTCGATAAACTTTAAGAAAAACCAAAAAAATTAGTTAGTTTAATTTCCTTGCCTGTAGTAGAAATTAAAATGAAAACCCAAAAAGATTTCTCGTTCTTCTTTTACTTGTTGGGAGCTTTACCGTGTAAATAGTTTTATTTTCTTTTCTTTCTTTTGGGGGTCGGGAAGATCATATTGAAAATGCTTAGTGGCTCTTATATGCATGATTGTTTATTTAACTTAGAGCCCATATTACTTGTCTTCTCTCTTGAGTTGAATGCTTGCAGATTCCAGCTTAGTCCAATGCACGTACACTCTTATTATTATACACATCGTTCGGTCGTGCAAGTGAAAGGCAATAATGACGATATATGATGGACTTATTGGGATGAGAAAAGCTGGTATGAACTCGACCTCTCTTGTTTTTGTAAATATGATGAGTTCATCGTTCCTGAGTCAGCTATTATGAAGTAAACATATTTGGAATGACATTTAGAGATTATAGTTTCTTATGCCATGCTTGATTAGCTATGAGTTATAATGGTTTACCTTGCGTGCCAACATGCTATTAGAATGATTATGATGTGATATGACGGGATGGTATCCTCCTTTGAATGAATTGAGTGACTCGACTTGGCACATGTTCACGTATGTAGTTGAATCAAATCAACATAGCCTTCACGATATTTATGTTCATGGTGGATTATATCCTACTCATGCTTGTACTCGGTGTGAATTAATTTTAATGCATGTTTACGACTGTTGTCGCTCTCTTAGTTGGTCGCTTCCCAGTCTTTTGCTAGCCTTCACTTGTACTAAGCGGGAATACTGCTTGTGCATCCAAACTCCTTAAACCCCAAAGTTGTTCCACATGAGTCCACTATACCTACCTATATGCGATATTTACCCACCGTTCCAAGTAAATTTGTATGTGCCAAACTCCAAACCTTCAAATGAAATTCTGTTTTGTATGCTCGAGCAACTCATGTTTCAACTAGGGCTGCCTATATCTTCCATGCTAGGTGGTTTATTCTCACAAGGAGTGGACTCCGCTCCTCATTCACGAGAAAGGGCCGGTAACCGGGATGCACAGTCCCATGATCCAAAAAGATCAAAGCAAATCAAAATAATTAAACAAAACTCCCCCAGGGCTGTTGTATGTTGGAGGGACTCGTTGTTTTGAGCAAGCCATGGATTGATGCTTGTTGGTGGTTGGGGGAGTATAAACCTTTACTATTCTGTTTGGGAACTGCCTATAATGCATGTAGTATGGAAGATACAACCATCTCATAGTTGTTGTGTTGACAGCGAAAGTATGCCACTCAAAATGTTATTCAATCTCTATTTTAAAATCGAGCTCTGGCACCTCTACAAGTCCCTGCTTCCCTCTGTGAAGGGCCTATCTATTTACTTTTATGTTGAGTCATCATCCCTTCTTATTAAAAGCACCCGCTGGAGAGCACACTGTCATTTGCATTCATTATTATTGGTTTATATTGGGTATGACTTGACTGGATCTCTTTTACCATGAATTACAATGTTTAGTCAGTCCTTGATCTTTAAAGGTGCTCTGCATTTATGTTTTGCGGTCTCAGAAAGGGCTAGCGAGATACTATTTTGTTATATCATGTTATGATTATTTTGAGAAAGTGTTGTCATCCGAGTTTTATTATTATGGCTCGCTAGCTGATTATGCTATTGATATGAGTAATTGTGAGACCTATGTGTTATTGTGAGTATGGTTAGTTCATAATATTTGCTGAAACTTGAATGATGCCTTTTCATGTTACAACAACAAGAGCAAACAGAGTTTGTAAAAGTTTTTCTTTATCACTTTCAGTTTATCAACTGAATTGCTTGAGGACAAGCAAAGGTTTAAGCTTGGGGGAGTTGATACGTCTCCAACGTATCTACTTTTCCGAACACTTTTGCCCTTGTTTTGGACTCTAACTTGCATGATTTGAATGAAACTAACCCGGACTAACGCTGTTTTCAGCAGAACTGCCTTGATGTTGTTTTATGTGTAGAAAAGAAAAGTTCTCGGAATGTCATGGAAATCCACGGAGGCACTTTTTGGATTTAATAAGAATTTTTGGCGAAAGAATTAATGCCAGGGGGCCCACGGTATGTCCACGAGACAGGGGGGCGCCCCCCAGGGCGCGGCCCCCTATCTCGTGGGCCCCCTGGACCTCCTCCGACCTCAAATCCAACTCCATATATTCTGTCTCGGGGAGAAAAAAAATCAAAGAGAAAGTTTCATCGCCTTTCACGACACGGAGCCGCCGCCAAGCCCTAATCTCTCTCGGGAGGGCTGATCTAGAGTCTGTTCGGGGCTCCGAAGAGGGGGATTCGTCGCCGTCGTCATCATCAACCATCCTCCATCACCAATTTTATGACGCTCACCGCCGTGCGTGAGTAATTCCATCGTAGGCTTGCTGGACGGTGATGGGTTGGATGAGATTTACCATGTAATCAAGTTAGTTTTCTTAGGGTTTGATCCCTTGTATCCACTATGTTCTGAGATTAATGTTGCTACGACTTTGCTATGCTTAATGCTTGCCACTAGGGCCCGAGTGCCATGATTTCAGATCTGAACCTATTATGTTTTCATGAATATATGTGTGTTCTTGATCTGAACCTATTATGTGTTATGATCCGACAACCCCGAAGTGACAATAATCGGGATACTTCTCGGTGATGACCGTAGTTTGAGGAGTTCATGCATTCACTATGTGTTAATGCTTTGGTCCGGTTCTCTATTAAAAGGAGGCCTTAGTATCCCTTAGTTTCCGCTAGGACCCCGCTTCAACGGGAGGGTAGGACAAAAGACGTCATGCAAGTTCTTTTCCATAAGCACGTATGACTATTTACGGAATACATGCCTACATTACATTGATGAATTGGAGCTAGTTCTATATCAGCCTATGTTATAACTATTGCATGAGGAATCGCACCCGGCATAATTATCCATCACTGATCCATTGCCTACGAGCTTTTCATATATTGTTCTTCGCTTATTTACTTTTCCGTTGCTACTGTTACAACTACTACAAAAGCCCAAAAACATTTATATTTACTTTTGCTACCGTTACCTTTATTATCATACCACTTTTGCTACTAAACACTTTGCTGCGGATACTAAGTTATCCAGGTGTGGTTGAATTGACAACTCAACTGCTAATACTCAAGAATATTCTTTGGCTCCCCTTGTGTCGAATCAATAAATTTGGGTTGAATACTCTAACCTCGAAAGCTGTTGTGATCCCCTATACTTGTGGGTTATCATTGTATTATGTGACTTAAATCGTCAGCGTCCGGAGGTCGGACATAGGTCCCTTGAAAATTTGCCCTGAAAGCGTCCTCAAGTTCCTCCCAGCTTCCGATTAAATTTTCGGGAAGGCTTTTCAACCAGTGCCGAGCTGGGCCCTTCAACTTGAGGGGAAGGTATTTGATGGCGTGGAGGTCGTCCCCACGAGCCATGTGGATATGAAGGATAAAATCCTCAATCCAGACCCCAGGGTCTGTCATTCCGTCATGTGCCTCTATGTTCACGGGTTTGAATCCCTGTGGAAATTCGTGATCCAGTACCTCTTCGGTGAAGCATAGAGGGTGCACAGCCCCTCTGTATCTGAACATGTTGTGGCATGTTGTCGACTGTTGTTGTGTCCGGTGTTGATTCCAAACTGGTATTCGATTAGTCTGATCGTTTTGGTGACCGTAGTCCTTCACCGGAGCATGTCCTCTAGATCCATAGATGGACCTGGTCACGTCGGCCTTTTTGTCCAGGAGCTCACGTAAATCGTGTGCGGCGTTAGTAGCTGCTCTATCACGGTCATGAAGTGGTTGGTCTGGCCTATTGGCCATATTGTTCTTCGGCAGAATGGCCTCATCATCGAATTCTAGGAGCAGCTTGCACTTTGGGTAGCTCTTTGTGTGGCGATCGTCGCCGTATTTTTCTTCAGTGTCTAGCACTTTATTCCATCTGCGGTTGAGCATTTCCTGCGCGGCCTGAAGCCTTTGCTTCTGCTTCTTTAGGCTTCTCGCGGTGGCCATAAGCCTTCTGTGGAGGTTATCTCGTTCCAAATGTTTTTCCGGGATGATGAATGCATCGTCGTCCGGACTGTACTCTTCTCCGGAGGCAGGTTGATGAGCTCAGCCCTCAGGATCGCTGTGATTGGGCGTCTGTTCCGGGCTGTGTTCGGTGTGACCTGGCTCATCCTGCTCCATCGCTGGGTCCATATGGTCGTCGTTACCTTTGGAGTTGACTGGGGTGTCGACTTTTCTAGTGCTATGATTGCTATTTTTACTATGGCTGGACTTAGAGCAGCGTCTGCGCCGTTGTTTTGGCTTTTGCCCGAGGGTTTTATCCTCCGTTGTGTCCTTTTTGTCGCCATTGTCCTCCTTAGGCGTAGTTGTCGATCTACTCCAGATGGCCAAGCAAATTGGCCCGTAGTGCGAAGCCGCCGAACACGAAGATCTGTCCGGGAAGAAAAGTCTCGCCCTAGACCACATTGTTGTTGATGATTGAAGGAGGCATCAAGCCTTGCTACGATGACACAGAGGAACTCTCTATGGAAGCACCAATGTCGGTGTCAAAACCGGCGGATGTCGGGTAGGGGGTCCTGAACTGTGCGTCTAAGGCTAATGGTAACAGGAGGCAGGGGACACGATGTTTTACCCAGGTTCAGGCCCTCTCGATGGAGGTTATACCCTACTTCCTGCTTGATTGATCTTGATGATATGAGTATTACAAGAGTTGATCTACCACGAGATTGTAGAGGCTAAACCCTAGAAGCTAGCCTATGATTATGATTATTGTCGTCCTACGGACTAAAACCTCCGGTTTATATAGACACCGGAGGAGGCTAGGGTTACACAGAGTCAGTTACAAAGAAGGATATCTAACATCCAAATCGCCAAGCTTGTATTCCACGCAAAGGAGAGTCCCATCCAGACACGGGACGAAGTCTTGAGTCTTGTATCTTCATAGTCCAACAGTCCAGCCAAAGTATATAGTCCGGCTGTCCGGATACCCCCTAATCCAGGACTCCCTCAACGGGGTGTGACGGACTCACCTCCGCATGCGACGCCGTGGCACGCCGCATCTATGCCTGCTCCGACTTGTTCCAGGCTCGGCCTCGCAGGGTGGACGGAAGGGGGGTCACGACCCCCTCCTCCTGCTCGCCCTCGTGCTAATGCATGCAGTGCGCTTGGTTGACAGGTGCAGTGAGGCTATTCTGTTTTCAACCCCACGCATGCACGCAACCCCGGAGCCACACCCCTAAGATAGATAGTTGGGTGATGGGGTGTGACGGACATGCATCTGCATGTGATGCCATGGCATGCCGCGTCGTCGCCCGCTCCAGCTCATTCCAGGCTCGACCTCGCATGGTGGAGGGGAGGGGGGTAACGACACCCCGTGCCCAGCCTCGCGCTAACGCATGTAGTGCGCTTGGTTGACAAGCGCAGTGCGGCTATTCTGTTTCCAACCCCAAACACGCAGGCAACCCCGGAGCCACACCCCTAAGATAGATCGTGGGGTGGCGGGGTGTGATGGACTCGCCTCTACATCCGACGCAGCGGCATGCCACGTCGTCATCTGCTCTGGCTCGTTAGAGGCTCGGCCTCACAGGGGGAGGGGAGGGGGGTCACGAAGGCCCTCCCCTCTACCCGGCCTAGCGCTAACGCATGCAGTGCACTTGGTTGACAGGCGTAGTGTCGCTATTCTGTTTCCAACCCCAAACACGCGCGCAACCCCAGAGCTACAACACCACCCATAACGCAAAACGCTCGATAAAAAAGGAAATGAAAAGAAAAAAGTTGTGTTGAAAAAGAACTTATCCATGCTGCAGTTCAGTTATACACATGAATGCAGTGCCATTCTGCAAAAGTTTTGCACAGATAAAAGGGTGAAAAAAGAAACACCTACAACAGCACGGGTGCAAAAAGTAAAAACACACGTAAATAAAAACTAGGGTTCAAACACACACACGCACAAACATATATATATATATATATATATATATATATATATGTATATAGGGTGGGTCTATTCTAATAACACCCCCTAAGACCTTATTCTCATAACACTAAAACCTTATTCTGCTAACACTTAAGCACCGTCCCGCACACCTAAAGCGAACTACAACAAAATAACCCTACACCCGCACCCACCGGTCAATGAGCACCCGGACAGACCCCATCCCCTTCCCCAATCCACTACATCTCATCCCTCCTGCCTCCTTCCTCGCCGCACCAGAGCGACCCCAGCCTCCTTCCTCCCGGCGCGCCACCTCCGACCACCGTCGCCGTCCCCTCCCCTCCGAGCGCCCGCCCCACCCCGCACCTCTGCCGCCGCACCCCGCGTCCCCTTCGACGAATCATGCCACCTCGCATCCCACCACACCATCCACTCCTCCCCTACCTCCAGCACACCGGCGCCCCGATGCACCTTGGCCCTGGCCCCAGCCACCCACCCCTCCCTCCGCCATTCAGGCCACTCGCTGGCACGCTCCCTCCCACCTCCGTCCCCTTTTTCTTCCTCCCCAAACGCGCAGAGCTGACGCCACCCCTACCGCAACTGCACGCCGCCTCGGTGCCGATCCAGGCACGCCCGCGCAGCTACCGGCGTGGATCTAGCCCGGGACCACGGGATCCGGCCCTCCAACTGATGCTGCGGCAAGGTCCCCATCGTGGAATCCCCTTCCTCGAGCTCCCCCGTTGTCCCCCTGCTTTGTGCTCGCGCACTACTCCAAATCAGGCGCGTGGCTGCCGTCGTTGAACCGTGTCGGCGCCCCACCTCCCCATCCTCCCAATATCACATCGATCCAGCTGAGGGAGGAGAGCAGACGGCTCTCTTCCTCCTCTCCGGCGAGGCCTGGGCGCCATCCTCCTTCGGCGCGGACTAGCCACCCCACGAGCAGCCACAATGGTGCGGGATCCGGCGGCCATGGGCACCCAGCGAGGCCGCCGGTAGTGGATCCATCCACCGCAGGCAACGCTGCTACCGGTATGCATCGACTCCTGCGGCCAAGTCTGTCCACCTCTTTCCCGATTTGTTCTCCTCGACGACCACGGAGGCGCACGTGGCATGCATCGTCGGCCGACCACACCACCCCCACACCGACAACTCCCTCGGGCATCCAGTTCATCGGGGTTTTGTTTGTGCTCGGCGTGCAGTGCTTCGAGATCTCTCGAGCAGTTTGGCGAGCGCTGAGGTGCAGCTTCGGCATTGTGAGATGCGGTTTCATTCACATCTCCATGCAGTATGGGGGCTATGGATTGCAATCCAGCAAACTCCCACCTCGCGTCTCTATATTCCAGCAAGCATCACACTTTGCATTCCCAGGTTCTGCTAGAGAGGTTCAGTTGTGTTTGTTGTGTTGTTTTCACTTACTTTGTTGTCTTGTGCAGTTTGCAGATTCTGCTAGAGAGGTTCACTGTCTTCTACGTATTCCCAATACGGACTATCATGCAGTACGCCGCTCCATGGTGTGAGATTCACCGGGTGCATGACTGGAGTGCAGTTGACCCTCGTGTGGTGCAGTGCAGTTTGCAGTTTTTTTGTGTCTTTAGAATTGTAGTGAAGTGCAATTTGACTGAATTTATCCAGTGCAAAAAATTGTTAAATTTGGTATAGTGGGCGACAGTGTGTGTGTGTGTGTGTGTGTGTGTGTGTGTGTGTGTGTGTGTGTGTGTGTGTGTTAGTGCAGTGTAGTTTGGCTCCAGTCTGGGGCGCTCCTCTGGTGCGACGTCGGCCAGTTCGGGAGGCAACGGGAAAAAAACTCGGGTGGTGTAGTTCGCGAGTCTCCCATCTGCAGTACCCATGTCTTCAGTAAATTTGTTTGAAGAGAGACAAAAGAATGTAGTCCACTCCATTTGTGTAGCAGCTCGTTACCCCACTATATGAAGTGCAATTTGTTTCGTGTGTCTTAGAATTCAGTCGACTATGTCAACACTTGCAGTGCGTTTGGCCCTCGAATGTGGATTACCTTTACGAGTGATGTTGTTCACTTGCGCCAAACATGAAGTGTGCGATTTTTTTAAAACGAAACAAGAAGATAGCAATGAGGTTCATTTGCCCTCGTCTCTATGGTCCACTCTCGTTCATAAAAATTGTTGAAAAAAAGACAACAATAACTCGTATGGGAAAATTTATGTCCCACAAAAAAAATCATGCAGTGCACTTGTCGGTCTGATGAAGTGTGGGTTTTAGTCTAAAGAAGTGCACTCCACCTCGTTTGGTAAAATTTATGTCCCATAAAAAAAATCATGCAATGCACTTGTCTGTCCAATGAAGTGTGATTTTTAATCTAAATAAGTGACGTTTTCTGTCTGATGCAATACGGCCCACTTACAGTATAGTCTCGAGGTTCACTTTTCATAGTCTTGGGGTTCACCAACACTTGACATGAAGTGCACTCCACCTTTTGTTTAGGAAAATTTACGTTCCACAAAAAAGAAATCATGAAGTGCACTTGTCGGTCGGATGAAGTACGGTTTTTAGTCTGAAAGCAGTGCTGTTTTCTGCCTGATGCAGTACATATGACGATTTTGGGTCGCGAAAAAATAGAGTGTCCGCATTTCGTTAAAATCAAAATTGTGCTTCAGCCGTAAGGAATTAGAGAGAGTGTTCTACATGAAAAAGTTGCGCCTCATTGATATCTTTCTAATGGTGTATAATTCGAATCATTTCGACCATCGGTTTGCAAAAATTTCACGAAAAACGGCCGCTGCCTCCCATCATCAGCCGCACGATTTTCAAAAATTACTAAAAACCATAAGGAATCTCAAACATATTCCAACATACGAAAGTTGCGCCTTGTCCATAGCTTTCCAACGGCGTATCATACTCCTCGTTTCGGCAAATGGTTTAAAAACTGGAGGTAAAACAGTACCAAAAATTTGAAAAAATTCAAAAAAACGTAATTCCTCGATCTAGTAAATTTGAAACTGCTCTTAAACTGTAATGAATTAGAAAAAAATAATAGATATGAAAAAGATGAGCCTCGACGATATCTTTCCAACGGCGTATCATTTGCTTTATTTCGATGAGCGGTTTAGACAAAATTGTGAAGATACGCTTGCTGCCACTCGTTGTTCGCCGCACCATTTTTGAAACTACTCTTAAACCGCGAGGAATCTCGGAAAGTGTTCAACATGAAGAAGTTGCGCCTAATCCATAGCTTTCCAACAGTATATTATACGTCTCGTTTCGATGAACAGTTAGAAAACTAGAGCAAAAACAGTACCAAAAAAACACTGCATGCAGTTTTTTACGACACGAAGTTCACTAGTGTGTATTGCAGTGCCCTTGCTACAGAATGTGCAGTGCACTTGCGTTGAGCGTGCAGTGCGGAAGTGTTATCAAAATAGTTGTTTTGCTAATATTAGCAGAATAGACCGGTTGTATACACACACACACACACACACACACACACACACACACACACACACACACACACACACATATATATAGGGAAAATCCATCCTACCACCAGGTGGTAGTTACCCCACATGTCTCATATACTACCATGTGGTACTATATATACTATTTTATTATTTTAAATATGTTCATGTACTATATCTAAGATATTTCAAAGCAAGTTACATGAAAAAATTGCATATGAGCCATAGTTTTTGTTATATTTGTAAAATACGTACGTATTTGTACGTAAAAATGAGCATACTCAAAAATGGTACATACTACCTAAAAATTAGTATATATATTACCTAATCATTGTTATATACTACATACTACACGTACATACTCTCGGTTCCGACAGATACTACATACAACATACAAAACACAAGTGGTGGTAACCGAGAGTATGTACGTGTAGTATGTAGTATATAACAATGATTAGGTGGTATATATACTAATTTTTAGGTAGTATGTACCATTTTTTGAGTGCTCTTTTTTACATACAAATATGTACGCATTTCACAAATATAACAAAAACTATGGGCTCATATACAATTTTTTAATGTAACTTGCTTAGAAATATCTTAGATATATTATATTAACATATTTAAAATAATAAAATAGTATATATAGTACCACATGGTAGTATATGAGACATATGGGGTAACTACCACCGGATGGTAGGATATATCTACTATCGTATTTCAAAACCGAAATCACGAATCGTATTTTGGACTTAATTTTCAAACAGTTTATCGGAATTGAGCAAATGAGATGGCGTTGGAAAGCTTGTGAAAATCCGCATCTTCCATATATCTACTATTTTTTCATATTCTGTATGATTTAAAAGTAATTTGAAAAATGGTGAAATCCTGGGAGAAACGTATTTTCGCTGTCTTTTGCAAACGCTTTGTCGGATTGACGCAAATGATAAATCGTTGGAAAGATATGGAAAATGCACAACTTTTTCGTATTGAAATGTTTTTCTAATTCCTTATGGTTTAAAAACAAATTCGAATACGGCCAAATTTGATTTCGAACGCGATTTTTTAAAAAAGTTTGTCGAAATGGGGCAAATAATATACCGTTGGAAAGATACTGGAAATGCGAAACTTAGTCATGTTGAATATTTTCTCAAATTCGCAACTGTTGAAGAGTAATTGTGAGTACGGTGAGACCCATCATGTTGTTTTTTCCGGTCAGAAAACAGAGTACTCGTACTGATCTATTTGTGTGTTTGTACTGAGGTATTTTTCACAGTAGTTTTGAATGGTTCCGAAAAAAGAGTACTTGAACGGATACCCGTATGTTTTTGTACTGAGCGTGTTTTCACGTAGTAGACTTTACTCTGTATTTTCCGGTATGATTTTCCTCGTAACTTCTCAACGGTTTACGATATCATCGTCCCTGAACTTGCATGGTTTTATATCGTTGAACTGAATGACATTTTATTTAAAGAAAAATATTGTGTGTTTCTTTTTTTCAACTCTAACATTTTTTTTAACATTGTTTTGGACTTCTCTCATTCCGTGACTTGAACTTCCACCATTTGAATTTCCACAGGGTTTCTTTTTGTTTGAGCTTTTTCCTAAAACTTATCTCGGCTTCGTGTTGAACTTACAACTTTTTAAATTGTGAACTTATTGTGTTTTTACAATTCCAAAGCTAGCAAGTAGTAGGAGATTTACCCAACAAAGGGGTTATTTACATGGAGCAGCCGTAGTAGTACCACAATCTGATCGATAGCTAGCAGCAATACCAGTGCTCACTAATACACATACACATGAACTGATAACCAACTTGCGCACGACCTGACAAACAAGAAAATGCATTAACCGACAAGAAGAACACAATACACATGAACTGATAATCCCCACGGCTGATGACAGAGCTTTGTAGCATCTAGGTTCACCCGTTTACTGAAAGTAGAACTTCTGAGTTTTATTAATTCAGGTGATGTTTAAATGCTCACCATTTTGGACTACATCAGAATACTCACAACACAACAATATTTGCTAAAGGTCCTGAATTACAGAGTTACAGAACAAATTCTTTGTCCAACGACAATGTAAGAGTCATGACCAGTAATCACAAACAACACTAGCTCGACCGCCCAGCATGTGCGTGTGGCGAGGGGAGGAGATACTATGATGCTAGATGTGTAGAGACAACAAGCTCACGCATAGAAGACGATGGACGACTCACGCAGGAGGCCTCAAACTGCTCTCCTGTTGCCACCGATGGCTATGGATCATGCAAAATCCTGACCAAAAGATCACTTTTATTTTCACGAAACTAATCTCTTGTACGTGCTCCAAGATAATCTTCGAGCCTCCTACAAGAACAGTCATTATTTTAAAGTCCACATGAATACCTACAAGAAATGATCACAAACATTTACAGGACATTCTTTTAAAGAGCTATGCAAGAATAATTAAAATAGGGTGAAACAAATATCATCTAGATTCTAGCAACAACCGTTTTGCATGATCATTGACATTTGGAATAGCATCCAACAACTATCAGAGTTCCGTAAGACCACATTTGTACTTACTATGACGATGTACTTGTGCTGCGCAAAAACATACATGGAAGCACAAAATAAACATTTAAATACATTGGTGCTCACGTGAATAGTCACAAACACCTAAAGAGCATGTTTTTTTTCACATCTTCCCAACTACTCAGTTAGCAGAATACCACATCTATGCATTTTAGTAGCAGGAGCAAAGAAAGAGAGAGAGAGAGATTGCTGTGAGAGAGTGCCATTGACGCACACATAGGACTACCATCAGCGCTCAACTTGGACGGCTGCCATCAACCATGGTGGACGGCTGCCACCAAAAAAAACAAATTGCAAACTACACAACTACGAATAGGCCAAACCGGTAAGCACATCAGAATCATAAGCAATCCCACCAGGTACAGGCACACCCTCCTATTCACAACTCTGAAGTATCGATGAACCCTGTCCTCAAAGATAATGCCATATTGTGGGATCATTTAAGTGCACAACTAAGAGCACTATGAGACAGAAATATTGTACAACTACAGCGACAACTGCAAAAAAGTACAACATTGGTAAAAAAATGGATTCTTTGTGACAGCAGGGCAGATAGCAACTTGGTTATTCAAGTTCCAATTGCTTAAATCAGACCGTTCTAGCTTAGAATCTAGCTAACACAAAACAAATCTGAAGCAGTCGGCCTAGCCACACCCCCAACATAACTAATTCCACCAGAAGAGCCATTTGCAACCTACATGGCCTTCGCTCGACCAAGATCTTAGCAGTCCTCACACGGGATCCAGGCACTGGAGCAAGAAGTGACAACTTGCCAAAGTGTGAGGAGGGGCTCGTCCGGTGGCGTATCAAGGAGAGATTGCGGCGGCACGCTCAGACCGTGATGCGGGTGCCCCTGAACTGATGTGAATTTTCTTGCGAAACTGCTATGCAATCGTGCAATGGGTGAGCTACCATATAATATAAAGTTGAGCTCTCTCTAACACACATCAAAATATTTTTTTACGGTTGTTCTGTATGAACTAATGACAAAATACACATTGAACAGATAATAATATATTATTTTCTCATATAGGAAACATGTTCTTCGCCACATGAACTGATACTCTAACACACAGAGAATTGTTTCCATGCTAAGAACGGAGGATAAAATAAATAGTGATTTTCCAGGGTCTCATTGCAACCTTGCTTCCTATTCAATTAAGGATTCATGTGACACTTGCTTCCCCTTTCATCAGTACTAGTACAACTCAACAATAAGTTCGGAATTGTAGACGACATCCTTGTCAGTACGACTCATCAGTACTATATGGATGTTAGTTTTAACATTAAGAATAGTACTGATCAGTACTAATATTTTGTGTAAGTTGTACTGATCAGTACTGCTACTTGTCGTACTAATGAGCAGTACTGATCTAGCTAACACAAAGATTTTTTCATCTAGTGGATTTTTAACATTATATTAGAAAAATAAATCTAGAGCAATTATCTTGTAGAACCAACAAAAAAATATAGCGTAGAAGCTGCAAACACAACCCGCAATCATCAACTGAAGTTGTGTTCTTACTCTGACCAAGTTCAGTTTTCTTCAGAAAAATGGATGAAAAATAGCATCGTCTTTGCCATCAAATTTTTTAGCATGTATGGGGATGGACAGGTGATGAGAGGATGGACCTTCTAATGGTGGAGAAGAACTACGATCTGAGGGGTGGCAGGAGACGTACTAGTGTAGGACGCTGTCGATGGTGCAGCGTTGTCCACGGAGAGTCCTCCCAGGTGGCGCTCACTATCTCAAATCAGAAAAAGACCGACGACAATGGTGCGTGAACCAGTACGACGGACGCTGGGCACGAACTAGGACGCCGGCTACCGGATCATTGAACGGATCAAGGGTGCCCTGCACGCAGCCCTTCTGGTGATCGATGATGGAGCGTGTAGTTGTACTGCCGAGAGGAACAATCTCGACCCCGCGGCTCCCTCCTGCAGCCGCGGGTGGCGTGTGGGAGGGAGGCGACAACTGGTGGTGCGGGGATCTGGGTATGGCCGGCGATGCGTGATTTCAGGGATGGCCGGCGGGGCGCGGACCTGGGGGTGGGCAGCGGTGCGCGGACCCGAGTGTGGGTGGCGGCAAGCTGGAGGAAGGAGGTCGCCGGCGATGTGGAAGGAGAAGGCTGGCTGGGCGGCGCAGGACGACAACAAATGCAGTGGCGGTGGTGCGTGGGTAGGGAGGGGCGGGCGGCCGGTGGCGACAACTCGTGGGGAGGGAGGGGCAGCCGTCCGGCACCGGCAGCGCGCTGGTAGGGAGGGGCGGCCGGCCGGCGGCGGAAGCGCACGGGTAGGGAGGGGCGAGCGGCCGGCAGCGGCATCGCGTGGGTAGGGACTAGGAGGGAGTGGTTCGGGGTAGGCTCGGTTTTGTTCTTTTAGTTTTTCCATTCGGGTGGGGCGGCCGGTCTATCGAGATTCAACCGGGCCTATATTCTGTTACTGGTAACAGAATAGCCCTGTCCTATACACACACACACACACACACACACACACACACACACACACACACACACACACACACATATATATATATATATATATATATATACATAGGGAAAATTCATCCTACCACCCGGTGGTAGTTACCCCACATATCTAATATACTACCATGTGGTATTATATATACTATTTTATTATTTTAAATATGTTCATATACTATATTTAAGATATTTCAAAGTAAGTTACATGAAAAAATTACATATGAGCCCATAGTTTTTGTTATATTTATGAAATATGTATATATTTGTACGTAAAAAAGAGCATACTCAAAACATGATACATACTACCTAAAAATTAGTATATATACTACCTAATCATTGTTATATACTACATACTACACATACATACTATTGATTTCGACAGATACTACATACAACATACAAAACGCAAGTGGTGGTAACTACCACTGCTTGTAGGAAACATTTGTCATATATATATATATATATATATATATATATATATATACATATACATATATATACTTCTGCACTGCACGCTCAACGCAAGTGCACGCCATTGCTTGAACCAAGTGTGCTGCAGTACTCACGCGAGTGAACTTCCCGTCGCAAAAAACTGCATGCCGTATTTTTTGGGTACCCTTTTTGCTCTAGTTTTTTTAACCGTTTATCGGAATGAGGCGTGTAATATACCGTTCAAAAGCTATGGATTAGGCGCAACTTCACCATGTTGAATACTTTTCGAGAATCCTCACGGTTTAAGAGCAGTTTTGAAAATGGTGCGGCCCAAAACGAGTGGCAGCAAACGTTTTCCGTGTTTTTTTCTAAACCACTCGTCGGAATGAAGCAAATGATACACCGTTGGATAGATATCTTCGAGGCGCATCTTTTTCATATACAGTTTTTTCTCTAAGTCGTTACGGTTTAAGAGCAGTTTGAAATTTACTAAGTCGCGGAATTCTGTTTTTCAATTTTTTCCAAATTTTTGGTACTGTTTTCGCTCCAGTTTTTTAACCGTTTGTCGAAACAAGGTGATGCGGAGCATCCCACGCTCATCCCATGTACACTCCAACTACTCCCCAAGCCCCAAGTGGACATATGAAGAGACCTCGAGCTTACACCATTGGACCTAAAGTGAACCCGTTCCTAAATGCTTCCCCTTTCCACTTGTGCGAGACATGGTTGCTACCTAATGCAAAGACACTATGTATGCTCAGGAACCGAGGAGACAGCCTTGGAGATACTCGAAGCATAGGACAAGTCCACATGGAAGCGGATCAAGAAGTGCCTCAAGTGGAGTTGCCGCGGAGCTACAGCGGCCGGACATCCGGCAGGAGCCCGGACATCCGGCGCCACCAACCAGAAGAAGACCAGAGAGAGGCAGAAGCCAGGCGACTCTACAGCGGCCGGACATCCGGCCGACCCCCGGACATCCGGCGCCCCGTGACGGGCCGAACATCCGACGCCTGCCCGGAAATCCGGTGCACGTTATCCAGAGAGCAGAAGAATCGGCCACTCTAGCCCGGACATCCGGCCCGCCAGCCCGGACATCCGGCGTCTCGGGAAGGCCCGGACATCTGGCCCGACGCCCGGACATCCGCCCCCCTGCCTGCGTGCAGCGCATCTGGGCCGAGTCCCATGTACCCCTTCGCCCCTTAGACTATATATACTCCCCCACCTCCTCCTAGTTAGGGTTAGCATTGGTTTAGCTCATATTTTGTGTGAGAGCCTTGCTCATCCACTTGGCTACCTTTGTATCTTTCCTTTGTTGATTTTGAATCTTGTGCTACCTCATGTGTTAGGTGATCTAGCCCTTGTGTGATCGATACTTGTCGGTTGAGTGATTCTCTCGTTCCTCCCCATGTTTTCCCCTTTGTGTTTTCCACGCGTTCTTCATGTTTCCCCATAGGATCCACTCCAAACGTGAAAGATTGGCCCCTAGGGTTCCGCTCTACATCACAAGGCATGTAATATACCGTTGAAAAGCTATGGACGAGGCGCAACTTTTATAATGTTGAAATGTTTTTGAGATTCCTTATGGTTTTTAAGTTAATTTTGAAAATCGTGCAGCGGACGACGAGTGGCAGCGGCCGTTTTTTCTTGAAATTTTTACAATCCGCTTATCGGAACGATTCAAACGATATACCGTTGGAAATTTATCGACGAGGCGCAACTTTTTCATGTAGAACACTCTCTAATTCTTTACGATTTAAGAGGAATTTTGAATTTACCAAAATGCGGACACTCTTTTTTTCGCGACATCAAAATCGACGAATGAGCCGCATCAGACGAAAAATGCACTGCTTCAGACTAAATACCGAACTGCATCAGACGGGCAAGTGCACTGCATCGTTTCTTTTGTCGGATGAAAATTTTCTCAGACGAAATTGAACTGCTTCAGACTAAATACCGCACTGCATCAGACAGGAAAGTGCACTGCATAGTTTCTTTTGTCGGATGAAAATTTTCTCAGACGAAAATTGAACTGCTTCAGACTAAATACTGCACTGCATCAGACGGGCAAGTGCACTGCATCGTTTCTTCTGTCGGATGAAAATTTTCTCACACAAAAAAGTGGACCACTCTTCACGCATAAGTAAACCACAACACTATTGAGAAGTGAACAGCATTACTATCAAGAATGAGCTGCCTTATCATCTTTCTTTTATGGAGCAAACCACCAAACCATATATAATGAGTTGCGTCATTAGTCAACATTTTTTTGTCACACAGTCCTTTTCTCTTCTTCAATACTTACAACCAACCAGATAGTTTGGCAGAACCAACTATATTGTGTTTCCAACAATTGCAAACAGAATTTGCCAGAGCAGCCGGACTACATGGACGAGACTAGCTAACTTCTTTTATCCAGGGCAGCAAAAGAGAAGTCTGGAGTGAACCACCAAGTTTGTTATCAAACTTCATTCTATAAAACTTACAAAACATAGCCCTGCAAATTTACATAAAACCCACTCAAAACTAAATGAAAAAAGAAATCAAAGGGAGCTGCATCGTACACCGGTGGCGGACTGCTTTTGCCCGCAAAAAACAATTTTGCCCGCCGACGGATATAACCTGAATTTACAACAAAAAAAGTCATATGATATAACCTGAATGCTGCACACACTTCTTGAATCTTTTGCTCATAAAATCATTTAACTAATTGTCCATGTATTCATGTTAAACCAAATTCTGTGCACAAGTTCAGAGTAAGCGCAAAATGCACTGCTCAAACACTAAATCTCTTCGCTGTCATAAGCTGCATGCTGCTGTGAGGAGGAATCGAGATGGGAAAGGAAATACAGGGCACCTGGTCGCCGGGTGGCCACCATGCCACCGAGAAGCAGAGGGAGCCGTCATACACCAAGAAGCAGCATGAGCCGCCCGGGTGCAGAGGGCAGCGGGCAGCAGTAGGAACTGCCGGGCCTCCGAGCAGCAGCAGTAGCCGTCGGGCCGCTGAGCTGCAGCGCCGCTTCGTGTTCCTAGCTGCATCAGTGCCTCAGTAAGAATATCGTAGATCATAAATAGCCCTACAAATTTACAAAACTGCTTTTGCCCGCACAAACAATTTTGTGCGCCGACGGACTGCACCGACAATCGAGACGACCTGCATCGGGGAGCGACCTGTACTGCATCAGTGAAGAGCAACACGAGAGGAGCATAGGTGAAAGAGAGACGGGGCTATTGTGCATGCCGGCGTCACTGAACTGCAGGAGGCATCAACGTGCACACGACACTGGAGGTTGCAATGTACTGCACCAAGAGAGAAAAAAGGATGAACACAAGGTTTGGAGTCCACTAACGAATCCCGAGGACGCCCGCCTCACAGCACAAAAGTGTACTGCATGGGAGTCGATGATGGCCGCGTGTGCCTGCTGTGTGGACTGCTCCAGCGGAGCGACAAAAGCTCCTAGAGAGGAAGATCCAGCCGACCTACATTAGGGAGCAACCTGGACTGCTTGCCGTCAGTGGAGAATCGCAAGGAGAGGAGCAGAGGACTGGGGAGGAAAAGGAGGAGGCCAGGGCGTCCCCTCGATCGAGGCAACATGGAGTCGGGGAGCCTGGAGCCGCAATCCCGTCATTCACCAACTGCACAGTCTCACTGGCCAAACTGCACGGGGTCGAAGTAGTGAGAATGAAGGGAGCCTGGGCGCATCGGATTTGGCCGAGAGGTGGAAGAAGCAGTCATTAGGGTCGCCGTCGACGGATCCATGGCGCGCCGGTGGATCCGAGGAGGGGACGAGGTAGGGAGGCGGAGGTGGAGGTCGGTCCTCGAATCCCGTCGCTTGGCGGCATGGCGGGGCAAGAACCGGCCGGATCCCTTTCCCGGGGAGGTGGGGAGGGGGGAGGTGGTGGTACGTAGTGGCGATGCCAGGGCCTGGAAGTCGGCCGTCGTGGGGCGGCGCGGGGGGAGGGGGGGAGTTTCGCCTGGCAGAGTTGTAGCCGCGGCGGGGTGGGGAGGTGTTGTGGCACGGAGCTGGGGCTGGGGCCGTCGACGTCGGCAGTGGGGTGGAGGCCCGGGCGAGGATCTGCGCGGCAGTGAGGAAGTGGATCAGGGGGTGGCCGGGATGGCGAAGGTGGGGTGGCGTCGTAGTGACTGGTAGTGGATGGAGGAGGGGAGGTGGGAGGAGCCGGTGGTGGAGGGAGAGATCCTGCCTTTTTTTCGAGGTTGTTCGTGTCGGGCTGTCTCGGTGCCGGTGATAACAGAATAAGGTTTTTGTGTGCAGAATAAGAGTCTTAAGGGTGTTAGAAGAATAGACTCACGCGAGTGTATATATATGTATATGTATATATATATATATATATATATATATATAGGACAATTTTTTCCTACTACCAGGTGTAGTTACTACAACTTTTGTTTCATACGTTCTAGGTAGTATCTATCATATCGGATAGTATGTACGCGTCGTATGTAGTATATAAGAATGTTTAGGTAGTATATATACTACTTTGTTGGTAGTATGTATCATATTTTTTGCATACTCTATTTCACGTATAAATATGTATGTATTTCAGAAATACAATAAAACTATGAGCTCACTTGCAATTTTTTCATATAACTCACTTTGGAGTATCTTATATATAGTATATTAACATATTCAAAATAATAAAATATAGTCTATACTACCACATGGTAGTATATGAGAAATGGGTGTAGCTACATCCGGTAGTAGGATGCATTTTCCCTATATATATATGTATATATATATAATTTATATAAAATAAAAACACACGCGGTTTCAACCATGTACAAACTGCAAAGCAGACGCTACACAAGACAGAAAAGTCGCCTTTCATACAAATTATCTACCTTAGACAACACACAGTACACACCATAAACCTAGCTCTTGTCCAAACGCAGGGCTTTAACTAGAATATCCCAATGACTGTTACTGCGCACACGGCTGCGACTGCGACAGGGAAGTAAGCCCAAGGCTTGCAATCAGATCTTGTAGCTCAAGTGGCATGTCTTCATAATAAAACATGTTCAAAGGATTGAACAGTGGCTATAAAATGTATGCCGCCTTCCAATCTTCAACAATAGGCTGGAAAAAATAAAAAATGCAGATAAGTGATGAAAAAGGTTGTGATAAGAACAACAAAAAGTGAAAACATTAAAAAAAAGAGAAACAACAAGGAGAAACAGAGAAAGTATTACATCAGATTTCACCATTCTATCGACTAGACGCATGTCGTCATACAACTGTGTCAACCTCAGAACATAGATTCCACACTCGTTTGGCCCCTGCTTTGGCATGACCGGGCAATAGGGCTTCTCTGCCAATTTAACCCAGTCAGGTGATTCTTAGAGGTATACAACTTTTCACCATAAATCCTCTTCAACAGCTAAGTCATCCTGCTCACCTGGCAAAAGGGGAAAAGCAACACAAAGTAAAAAACACACGTCACAGACCAATAACCATCAGACGATGCAAATACAAGTTCTTCACAACGTCTAGATAATCCCTCTTTTAATGCATGTGAGGTCATTTCGTTTTATCTCTCTCTTTACCGAGGTTTGGAGGTGGGAGAAATGTAGTTCTGTGCCACAGATGTTGTAGTATTAAGAAGTGTGGTCCTATGTGTACTAATAATGTAGTCACTGTGCGGTTTAAAAATATATGCAGTAGGAGAAATACAAAGCTTTGTAGTTGGCTAAAAACATGATATACCACTTCAGTGCAATAAGAGTGGAAGTCGCTCCTGTGCCACTTTGTCGTGTAATCAGCATGGCCAGTGTACCTCCTGGTGTCATGGATATCAATGCTCTGGTGATGCCAGTTCATCGTGTATAGGGCATAATGTTTATGCTTGGAGCGGGGCATCAAAATTTGTCGCATAAAGAAACAAATGAAATGAAGTTCATTCGACACATAGCATTAGGACCACTTCTTTAAATAACTATAAAAAGAAAATGCAAAAAATAAAAAAAGAAATGATGGAAACAATGGCCTTACTAGTTTTGCGTCCAACAGGTTTTCATCGCCAACAAAACCCTTGAACCGCTTAACCGCATCTTCTAAAACAAATGGGCTATGCACAACTGGCAACACAAGGTATCCTTCATCATTTATCCACACAATGACTTCGATTTGAAGAACTTACTGCATAGAAAAAGAACAAATGGGACGTGAAGAAAGAATAAAGATGCATGTATGCATGGACATAAAAAATTCATTACAAGAGGAAAAAATGCACCAAAGCAAAAAATACATGACAACAGACACATTTACCGTGATAAATAAAGGTGAAAGTAGCACACGTTCCCTAGAATGACAAACTGAACTCATTTCAGGATCTTGCTTCCAGTACTTAATGATATGATCCATGAGATACGAGTCTATGCAAGCTCCTTTGCCAAATGTATTATAGATATAGTCAACTTTGACTATTTAGACATCACCAAAAGCATTATTCACCCTCAAGAATGCGTTACTACAGTAAAGATACACAAATGGGATCAAAATAAAGATTAAAACAAAACACACACAAAGGATCAAGGACAGACACATAAAACTTGTTGTATTTGGTTATAAAATCTTGGCTGAGAACGAGATCCTTTATTTTCCTCGCCTCATCAATATATTTGAACCTCGGAGAGCTCAATTTCTCTAAAGAGTCTGTCAACTTAAAAGCCCTCTCACCTACCCTCTTGTTAGAAAATACTTGAGCCTCATCAACGGGGGACGATTGATTGCTGCACTCCTAGTCCTAGTGACACGTGGCACCGGCATAATAGAATCATCATCAACATCAACTACCTCATGTAGAGCCAGGTCGAGCGACCTTTCCACCATCAGGTCCAGATGCCACATCCATGTTCAAACCATCTCCAGCCAAAGAACCATAATTCTCTAGAGAGATTTCAATGGCACAGTCCTCCGTAACTACCTCTGAACCCTGGGACTCTAAACAGTGATGTATAATCTCCATGAAGACCCCCATCAAAACCTGATAACGAGGAGAAAAAACATGGGAGCACTCAGCCCAAATACAAAACCAAAAACATTAAATGCAGCTCACTAAAATAAAAAAATGCAGTTCACTAAAGAACAGAATGCATCCCACTTGACTAGAACAATGTAGCCACTTGCATAAAACAATGCAGCTTACTTGCACCGAATAATGCAACTCACTGGTCTACAACAATGAAGCTCACTTACACAACAATACGTAGCCCTCCACTGTCAAACACACATTTCACTAGCACACTAATAAAATAAAACCTTAAGAAGCGGAAGCAGGCAGTAGACAAAAATAAATAAGGCAAATAAAGCACTTCATTAATACAACCTTTATCTGCAAATATTAAAAGTGATGATAACTCAAGGGAACACTTTGTCGATGTGAGCCATCTATGTAGCATCGCCTTTCTGATGTAGCCAATGTGCTCCACCCCAAACCGAGCAACTCAAACACCATCCCAAGTTTGCAAGAATTGAAACACATAGGTTCCACAATCATGCCTGTGAAAAAAGAACATAAACATTAGTTTCACATAAATATAAAAGAACAGTTGAGGAGTATGGTGGAGAGGGGCTACAAGGAACATACCCATTTTGCTGAATTGGGACAACCACATGTTTCAACGCAAAGCCATCAAGTGTAGGAGGATTTAGCGGCTCATCTGAACTTGAGCTACCTTCTTTCCATGCACGCTTGATATTTTTAACCATCCCCCTAAAACCCTATTTGCTTTAGAGCTGCCAGGTTTACTGAGCGAGTCAAGAAACTCAAACCGCCTTTCCTTCACATTCAAGGCAACTACACTATAATGACCAACGCCATCCCTCGTGTCTGGTGGATAAGCAAATAGGACCCGTTGGAAGTAAAAGTAAATAAAAGTATTACGAGAACAAGAAACAAAACACTGTAAAACCAACACAGAAAAATGGTTTTAGACACATAAAAACATTACTTATCATATCTATTTTATCGACACATTCCTCAGCTTTTGAAGAGAACATCAATTTCACACCCCTTCCTACAGTAGCACCATTCGAAATACTTGTCAGCCAAAACAAACCAAAACAAGAAACAGTGTTGAAGCAAACATGTCATCACACGAAAACAGAAAAGAGAATCAAATAACAAATGAAAAGATTTGCATGCTTACAAAAATATGGTACATGACAAACATCGTCGGAGATCCCTTAAACTTATCTACTAGCAAAGAAACCCCTAGATCTACAAGGCCTGTAGTGAGCATCCCTTTATCCCAAAAAGATTGACCAACTTCATCAATGGTAATATCGGCCAACTCAGTTTTAAAAGCAATCATGTCCCAGAATATTTTTGAAAAACTGAAACATAAGATACTACAAAAATAACAAGAACAAAAAGGGCAAAGACTCCGATTAGAAAATACATGTTAACAAAACAATTTATAAAAACCATACTTCATCTTTTTGTCCCTTAGAGCCCTAGTAATAGCAGTGTACAACTCATTGTATCTTTTGAGAAGAGCTGGATTAATGCTCAACCGTGTCAGAACAAGAAGTTCGTCATCTGCAATCAAAAAATAAGGAACAAATAAAATATGAAGTTCACTTATGTAAAATATGAAGTTCAATTGTAAGATAAGAAAATGTGCTAGCTAGCAACTATTTTGAAAATCATCAACAAAGAAGAAGTTCACTTATCATAAAAAATCTGATGCAGCTACCATAGTAAATTAAAAATGAATGAGAAAAACTTCAACTTCATTATTCAAAACTAAACACTTGCCTTCAGTGTTAGAGTCTTCATGTTGTTCTTCTTCAGAGCTAACCAAAACATTTTCTCGGCTAGGTTGCGACGAAACCATGTGACGCCCCCGATTTAATTGTACACTAATCATACACACAAATGTGTACGATCAAGATTAGGGACTCACGGGAAGATATCACAAGACAACTCTAGACACAAATTAAAATAATACAAGCTTTATATTACAAGCCAGGGGCCTTGAGGGCTCGAATACATCATCTCGAATACAAACAAGTCAGGGAAGCAACAATATCTTAGTACATACATGAGTTAAACAAGTTTGCCTTAAGAAGGCTAGCACAAAAGCAACATCGATCGAAAAGGCAATGCCTCCTGCTTGGGAGCCTCCTATCTACTCCTGGTCGTCAGCGTCCGTCACGTGGTAGTAGGCACCCTCAGGGTAGTAGCATCGTCAAAGGTGTCATCTGGCTCCTGGACTTCGTCAGCTGGCTGTGTCATCCGAGAAGAATGGAAAAGGGAGGAAAGAGGGAGCAAAGCAACCGTGAGTAATCATCCAAAGTACTCGCAATCAAGGATCTACACTAAATATGCATTGGTGTCAACTGAAATGGGCTGTATCTGTGGACTGAACTGTAGAATGCCAGAAGACAAGGGGAAAAGCTAGTCCTATCGAAGACTAGCATCTTCTGGAAACCACCATCTTGTAGCAACATGAGGGAGTAGAGTAGTATAACATAAGTCATATTTATGTTGTTGTATCTACGCTCCGGGATCCTTTCTCGACTCCCAAAGCAACCTATCCAAATCATGTCTCGGCATACAGTTCTAGTTGTATCGATCGGGATACAACTCCAAGTGTCCGTTACCGTAGGACAGGCTATCGATAGATGTTTTCTTCCCTGCAGGGGTGCACCAACTTACCCACCACGCTCGATTAACTCCGGCCGGATACACTTTCCTGGGTCATGCCCGGCCTCGGTCAAACAATACGCCGCAACCCGACCTAGGCTTAATAGAGAGGCCAAGCACGCCGGACTAAACATATGCCCCCAGGGGTCATGGGCCATCGCCTTGGGAACTCCTGCACGTTGCGAACGCGGCTGGTGAGCAGACCTAGCTACCTCCTTCAAAAAGGCAGGTGCTTACCAGTCCAACCCGGCGCGCACCGCTTAGTCGCTGACGTCTATTAAGCTTCGCCTGATGCATACGACGCAGAACACCCATACTATGCCCACGTGATGGTTAGTGCTATCAGGCCAGGGGCCCCTCGGATCAAATAACCAAATCATAGTGGATTAGGAACGCGCGGTAACAAGCAAAGACTCACGAAAGATGTGACCCTGTTGCCCGTGTCGAGGACTTGCGACAAGGGCTAGGAATGCCTAACCACGCCTCGTAATTATCTCGCGGGCACCCTCCAGGTCAAGCCTTCTCCACATCACTCGCGGGTACCCCTTAGGGTCGACCCATCTTTTCAAGTAACAGTTGTAATGTCCAAGTATCCGTGTATCCAAACATCAAGGGGAAACCCCGAGGAATCACCCCCGGTGAATTCCACTCGATGTAATCATCAAGGTGAACGTAAGAGGGACCACCCTCGAGGTCCACACTTGAGGGGTTGCATGACAGAGTCGTATCGGAAGTGGTTAAAGAGGAAATCACCCTCGATGACCACGACCAAATAGCTACACTACAGGGTTAACATCAGAAGTGCTGATGAGGCCTCACCCTCATCACTCGATAGTAACCCAGTAGTGTCGAGCAACTAAGGGGAACTGATGTGCGGTGCCTGGGCCTGGTATTTGATCCCGTTGATCGGGTCTTCAATGATGAAGTAGGGGCAACTAGGACAAGGTGGGGGGTCACTGATGGATCACTAACCAACCTATACTAAGCAGTTTAGGATAAGCAGGTAAGTAACAATAAGCATGTTACAAAAGCAGGCTATGCATCAGAATAGGAGCAAACAATAACAGTAGAAAAATCTAATGCAAGCATGAGAGAATGGAATGGGCGATATCGGGATGATCAAAGGGGGGGGCTTGCGTGGAAGCTCCACCGAAAGGGAAAAAGTGTCATCGTCGACGTAGTCGATCACAGGGGCGACATCGGTCTCGGGGTCTACCGGAGAGAAGAGGGGGAAGAAACAGTAAATACAGAGCAAACAATGCATCACATGGAAATACACAGAGCTAGGAGTGTTCTAACGTAGTGCTGCACGATACAGGTGAAGGGGGAATTCAACCGGGAAGGTATTCCCGGTTCTGGACCTATGTCAGACAGATGACCGGAGGGGGAATGTTCCATGTTCAAATAGTTAGAGGCATCTGACAGGTAAACGGACCGTGTATTCGGATTAGTCCCGTTTTTCTAAGTAACTTTCATGTAGAAAACATTTATATCCGAGTTACGGTTTATTTTCTACGATTATTCAAAGATTAAAGGATTTTCAGAAACTATTTAAACTAACAGAAATGGAATTATGACATCAGCAGAGTGTCAGCATGACATCAGCAGGTCAATAGATCAGCTGACCAGGTCAAACCTGACCTGTGGGTCCAGCGGGACCCACATGTCAGCCTCTATTAGAAAAACAGTGGATTAAACTAATCTTGCAGGATCAATTAGGGGTGTGGGCCCCGGGTGTTAGTGAGTGCTTAGGTTAATCTAATTAGTCTTATTTATATAACGTTTATTAGACTAATTAACAGAAGGGGGCCCACATGTCAGTGGCTGGGGGCTGCCCAGTAAACACAGTTGACCGGTCAACAGGCCGGCCGGGCTCCTGGGGCCCATGGGTCAGAGAACCAGTGGGGTGGCCCCGGGCCAACGACGTCAGCGTGGGCGCCGACGTTTAACCGCCGGTGGCTATAGCCACGGTGGAGGGTCGGGCGCGCGTCGGAATCCATCTAGGGGCGGCCGTTTTGTGAGCGGTTGGCACCATTCGAACGCGTGGACGACGCCGAGTCGGGTGGTGGTGGTGGCTTACCCGAGGATGGCCGGAGATGGCGCCGACGTGGAGCACGGGTGGAGGTGGCCTTCTACGCTTGGCGGAGATGGTGCTTCAGGGCACGGTTCTTCGTGCGTACTGGCTCTATGGGTGGCAGGTGCTCACGCGCAATCATTGCCGAAGTCGGCAGTAGGCGGGAGGCGACGAGCTCGCCAAAGAAGAGCTCATGGCAGCGGTCGGATCACTAGACCGTCGAGGACGGCGCCAGGAGGAGTGGGAGGGGTAGCGGGCGCGTGCAGCGAGTGCAGGCGGAGGTGATGAGCATGACGGGGTGGTCGGCAGCTGTCGGGGAAACTGATCCACGAACACCTATGGGGCCGGCGGACCGAGCCCCTTTCGGTTCGCCGGGGGGCGGAGGTCGCACGAAGAGCAGATCGAGGCGAAGCACACGAGCAGTTTACCCAGCTTCGGAGCTCTCCGGAGAGATAATACTCCTACTGCTGCTTGTCTGATTCTATTATGTTCTTGCTCGAGAGAGCTATGTGTTTCTCTGGTTTCCGAATGAGTCGAACCCCCTCTACGTTGCGCATGCGCCTCCTTTTATATGCTCAAGGGGTCACCGACAGGTGGCAACGTAAACAAGGGTACAAATGTAAAAAGCGAGGTGGTTGGTACAGTTATTTGTATAGTGTTTCCTACCTAACCCTGACGGCAGGGGACAAGGGCATTAAATGCCCGTCTGTGTCGCCCAAACAATGCAGAAAAGGACCGTTAGGGGCGCCACCGCTCGCCACGATGGCGATCTTGTCAGCTTCGCATGCCACCACGCACCGCTGGCTGCACAGCCTCCCGCCACGCGCGCCTGGAAAGGCCCCCAGAGTGACACGTTGGTGGATGCGCTGGAGCGTGGGCACAGAGTGGCCGCCTGCCGCGGCAAGCGCCTTGCCGCGGCCGTTGTCTTGTCGGGTCCAGAAGCTTGTCGCTCACCGGGCCCTGATATGCCTTGGTTGGTCTTCCCGGCAAGCTCCTCTTGCCGGGGCCTTGTTGCCTTGCCGGGACGCGTGGCGCGTCGCGGCAAGTTCCTTGGGTTGCCTTGGTTGGCCTTCCCGGCAAGCTCCTCTTGCCGGGGCCTTGTCTCCTGAGCTTAAATACTTTGTTCTTGAATGGCTCCAAAGGAACCACGGAGGACCTTGGCGGTCGCCCGACAAGCCTTGCCGCGGGGCGCTGCAACTGCCCGTGCACAAGTTCGGGATACTAAGGTACCCCTACTCTAGTACACTGACAGGAGCCCCCAGGCCTGGGCCACACACGGTGCCGAGCGCTGTTGGGCCAGGCCCAAAACAGGGCACGGGCACACGCGGCCTGGGCCACACCGAATCTGACTCCGTATCCACCGCGCCCTCCCTAACGGCACGCGTCGAATGCGGCGTCATGGGAGAGATCGTGGGTGGATTCTT